>NW_021940812.1:1314336-2028157 GCF_001715985.3 Manacus vitellinus | reverse complement strand
CCTTCCAGCTGGACCAGTGGCTCCGGGCCTCCACAGCCGGCATGATCCTGCCCAAGATGCCCGACTTCAACTGTGAGTATTCGCCTCCCTCCGCAGGGCAGCCGCGTCCCTTCCCTCCCCTGTCCCGCTGCGGGGGCCTACCGGCAGCTGCCTCCTTCCGTGAAAGGGAGAAACCTCCTCCTGCCCCCGCCTAAATAAATTGCAGAGTTAAACCTGAGGCGATATTCTTATTTTTTGAAAATTTTTTATTAAAAAAAGAAAGGAAAGAAATAGCGGTCCACAATGGGAAACGGGGAGGTGCGGTCACCTCTCCGTTCCCGGCCCTTGAGGAGCCCCGGGCAGCCCGGCCTCTCACGGCAGGTTAAACGGGAAGGTGGCAAATCTCTCCCTGCCTTTGCAAAACGCCCGTTCCGGAGGGTAAAAGCCGCTGGGGAGGGGAGGTGGGGGTGTTGTGTTCAGGGTAGGGGCAGGAATTCCCATGGTGTCCCCCAAAATCCCAATTTCAATGTAGTCCCCCCCAAAAAGCGGGGTGGCAAGTCACATCACTCGTGCAGCGTTCTTAATTTTATTTATCTTTTATAGGAAATGGGCTTTTAATAATGATGTCGGGTTCTCTGGGTAGAGGGGTGTAGGGAAGATCTGGGGTTGGTCAAAAATGTGGGGTTCTGCGCTCCCTGGGGATAATGAATGGACAAATATAATCGGAAGGGTGTAGGTTTGGGCCCAAGGAAGGCTGGGATCGCTGAATGGAGCCAGGCGATCCCGGAGTCCCAGCAAAGCGCGGAGCTGAGCTCTAGGCCTCGCGGCGATGGGGACCTTGCATGCATCTGGTTTAAGCAAAGATCATTTTCGGAGGTGTGAGCTCTCGGTGGGAATGGCCGGTTTAACAATACCGGAGGTGTAGTTTTACGAAAATCATGCCAGGAAAAGAATTGCGATTTTTTTTTTTTTTTCTCCCCCTTCTACTTCGCACACACATTCTCAGACAAAAAAGTCCTTTGTTTTCACTCGAATTGGGGTTGTTTAGACTGGAACATTCAGGAAGAAAAAATAATTAGGAGAGCTGTCAGAGCTCTGCCTCTCAAACAAGGGGCAGAGGGGAATAAATAACCGAGCGAAACGGGAATGGAGCCTCGGAAAATCGCACGGCGGTGAGAAAATCTCCCGGGCGCTGCGGCCGGGAGCGGACACTGTCCTTTTCTTTCTGCCGCTTTAGGGAGCTGCCACCAACCGCGGCCGGGGAGCGGGAGCCACCCCTTCCCAGATTTCTGATTTTTCTAAACCAAATAAACCAAAGTAGCCAAAATACTTCCAGACATGGGTCGTAGCGCTGCCCCGGGGGTGTCCGAACCCCACGAAGGGGCTCAGTCCCCGTTTGCTCGCCGCTGGATTTTTTTTTTTCTCATCTTTTATAAATCCTTAATTTTGCTTATTATTTTTGAACGTGGAAACTACGCCTTTTTTTTTTCCCCCTTTCAAATATAGTTTTCCACCCCTCGCTGCTGATTTACGCCCGGAGGGCGCGGGGCGGTGACGGCACTCCCACGGCGGCGTGGCAGGCAGTGGCCCCTGCTCGGTCCGTCGGTTCCCGGCCCGCCGTGAGGGGTGCCCGCCTGCGAAATCCGCTAATTAAACGGATATGGGCGGGCTGGGATTGCGGCAGGTTTAACTAAAACATTAAATGGAGCAAATTGCCGCTCCCTGGAGAGCCCAGTGCCCCTTCGCCGCGATCCCTGGCTTCGGTTTATTGTCTCGCGTTTGGTTAGGCTCTTGGGAAATCAAGAGACATATTTTGCTTTATTTAAAAGATTAAATTTAATTTTTTTTTTTTGGTCCCTGTGGGGAATCCCCTGACACTATGAAAGCCGGAAAACCTCGGAGCCGGGGGACTTGGAGGCTGGAAGAAATCCCTGCCTCGGTCCATGCTCCGGTGGATAGTTGTCCATCCTTGCTTCACACACACAGAGTCTTTCCTCCCTTCCCACGGCCCTCCCGGGGGATTTGCCGGGGCACGCATGGCGCCTTCCGCGTCACCTCCGCGCTCCCCCCTGTCCTTTCCCAGCCCAGGCGCAGTCCAACCTGCTGGGGAAGTGCCGCCGGCCTCGCACGGCCTTCACCAGCCAGCAGCTGCTGGAGCTGGAGCACCAGTTCAAGCTCAACAAGTATCTCTCGCGGCCCAAGCGCTTCGAGGTGGCCACGTCGCTCATGCTGACCGAGACACAGGTGAGTTCCCGCGGCGAGGGGCGGGTGGAGGACGCTGCCCTCGGGGGTGGCGGATGAGGTGATGTGTGTGTGCGTGTCCCGTTTCCCGCAGGTGAAGATCTGGTTCCAGAACCGACGCATGAAGTGGAAGCGCAGCAAGAAGGCGAAGGAGCAGGCGGCGCAGGAGGCCGAGAAGCAGAAGGGGGGCGGAGGGGAGGACAAGGGGGATGAGGACCTGCTGCTGCCCGCCCCCGAGAAGAGCGGCGGGAGGAGGATGCGGGAACTGCCCGACAGCGAACCTGAGGACGAGGAAGAGGAGGAGGAGGAAGAGGAGGTGGCGGCGGCGGCCGGGAGGTGCTGCCCGTACCACTCCTCCGACTGCTCCGAGGCGGACGAGGAGGACACGCAGCCCCGGGGCCGGCACGGGGCCCCGTCGCAGTCCCAGTGAGCCCCCCCGCACGCCCCGCTCCCTCCAGCCGTCCTTCCGTAGGGGAGCCCTGCCGCTCGTGGTTGGCACCGGCCCCACTCCCTCCCTTGTTCCGATTTCTCCCTGCTTGGAGAGGGGTGGAGAAGAGGATCCTCCGCATGCCGGGCGGGGAAGAGGATTTACGGTGAATACAGTGTTATTATTGACTGAAAAACAGACAAAACTTGAGCTCCCCACCCCCCCATCCCTGCCCCCTGGAAGCTCGTTCCTTTCGCTAAGTATTGGAAGTGTTTTGTTCTTACTATATATCGGGAAAACTGTTTATGTCATGAACGTTAAAACTGCTGGAAATCTCAATACTGTCTTTATTTTTGTATATGGTATTTATAAAAAAAAAAAATTACCTCTACTTATGCATGCTAAATTATTCCCTAGGCCCTCCCACCCTTGCGATGGGGTGGAAAATAAATGGCGTTTTGTACTAGCGGTGTATGAGCGCTGTGTGAGGGGGGAGAGATGCTCGGCGCTCTCGAGCCAGGGAATCCCGGTGTTCTGGGAGGTGCCGAAGCGCTCGGGAAGGAGCGGGGAACCCCTTTCTAACCCGAATTCAATCCGGTGTCTCAGCTGTCGTGTGATGTCTGACAGCGGCGTGGGGTTTTCCTGAGAGCAGCGCACGGGAGATGCGTATCCCAGGCGGGTTCCGTCGCGCGATGCTTTCGGGAATCCGGGAGAGCGGCGGGACCAATCTCCCCCCTCGCAGGAGCAGCACTGTCTTCCAGGGGCTGCTCGACTTCCAAAACAACGCGGGCCTCCGGCGGGTGGGAGGGGACTCGGGGCCCCCGTGCCCTCCCCGGTACCGAGGACGGGACCCCCCACCGTCCTCGGCGGCAGAGTGCGGGGTTTTCGATAACTGAGGGGATTTATCTCGCCAATAAATTTGCGGATCAATTAATCCCTGTCACCGCAGCTCTTCCTCAAATCAATTATAGCGAATTTAAATATAATCACTGGCTCATCCCCGCCAGCTCGGGGCCACGTCTGGCAATTCATCCCCGCGAATGAATTACGGGGCGGCTCCGCTCTGCTCCCGCCTAGGGCCGCGCAGGGGAGCGGAGGGACCCGGCCCCCTCCTCCCGGGTGTCACCGCCTCGTGGGTCACCGCAGAGCCTCGGAGGCTGAGAACGAGGAGCTCTGAAACATGGATTGTTCTCACTCTCATGCGTTTTTACAATTAATAATAATAATAATAATAATAATAAAAGGTATTTCCTACAAACGCATGTTAACCTTTCAAATGGAAACAGCGTGGCCCCTCTAAACGGCTTCTATAAAAATCCGGCCCGCGAAACACAGGCTAGTGGATGCATGAGATTATGGGATGAGATTCAGGAAGGAAAAGCTTCAGGTGGGGCGGCTGGAGGTGCCATTCAGGCATTAACGCGGTTAGTTACCAGCTCCCCGGCCCTGCACGCACAGCGCCCCGGGGCGACACGCCAAAAATCACGATAAATCATAAAACCGGATGGATCCCATGTGTCAAAATACTTGATCGGGATAAATTTGATTTGGGATTGATCGATACGTACGCCCTTGGACGGAAACAATCACCTAGGAGTCTCTGATTTAAATTTGTAAACGATTTTCTTTCGGCCACAGGCTGTGAAGACTTTAGGGCGATAGAAGTATAAAGGCATCAATATCTCTGTGGTTTTCACGCCGCTTGCTGCGGCTGCGTCTTCGCGGGTGAACAGCCTTGCAGGAGCGCGCAATACCCGCGCAGGGCCGCGGTGGCTCCTCCACCCTAATCCCGGTGACACGTCCGAGTTACTGTCATCAGGATTTACCTCTTGCTCACACCTTGAAATGTCTAAACCGTATCAGTCTGGAGGACACATCGTTATCTTAAAAAATTATCTATAAATGAAATATAATGCATAGCGTGCATAATAATAATAATAACAACATCAATAATTATTTTAATTATAATTAATAATTTTCAAGAGGTATCTGGGATCACCTCCCCGGAAAAAGATCTTCCCTCAGTCATTAATTTCCAGTTAAATACCCACTAAATAAACTGGCAGATGTGCCCCATCGGAACAGAAATTTTCTGTATGCCCAAGAGGTGTGTGTCCAAACGTGTCCCAGCCCCATGAAAACCAGCCTTGCGGGTACAGGCAGCTATTCACGGACTCGGTATCAAAGTCCTACCGGTGTATTGTGTCTGTCTCAATAAAATTAATCTCTTTAAAGCCCAGCGTCTCACAAGAATACCTTCAGTGTTCCAGACTACAAGGGCAAATATGTTTTTCAGATTCTGTTTTTATGGACGGATTAAAGTTTATTTTCCATAATAGGGCACCTAATAAAACTCATAAAGCTCTGTCAGTCTTACAGCTGGTGGCCTCATTTAACACTTTCACTTCGTAAATCATTTTACAACTTACCAGGTGTTTCCAAAACTGAAAGGAAAGGAGGGGGGAAGAGAGCAAGAGGGGGAAAGAGAAATTAAAGTCACTTAAAATATAGATACAGTCCTTTGGCGGTGGCTGCGTTTGCATTGTCGCTTGGACGGGCTTCAAAGAAGGTGTCGATCCCAACGGGGGAGAAAAGCCTTTTAATCAGGATTTCCCACGCTCTTTTGAAGTGCGGAGGCTCGTCCCCACGTGCAGGGCAATCAAAGGCTCAGGGTGATTAGCGGAGCCGGTAACATGCGCGACACGCGACACGCTCCGCGCTCTGCGCCGCGCCCCGCCCGGCCCGGGGAAGCTCCGCGCCCGCCCCTCGAGCGCCCTGGGCCGGAGGGGTCTCTGCCGGAGGTGCCTCGGGGTTTGCCCAGCCTGTCAGCAGCAAAAGGGCCCGTTGTCACTCGCGCCCCAGGTCAGCCAGAGGCTGGAGACGGAAGGGATGCTCTCTCTGGCTGAGCATCGCTCGGAGTCCCCCTCTCACCCAGCTCCGGGGTGCCCTCCCATCCAGCCTCATCCCTCTGCTCCCGACCCCGGTATTCCTCACCCTGCCCCAGGGGCCTCGTAATTCCAGTTTACCTCCACCCCACCCAAGTTTCCTGAAAAAAATATGGGCCTCCCTGCACCCATGCCCAGGGTCTCCCCCCACCCAGGCCTGGGGTGCCCCGTTGGTGCTGGTGGGGTTGCAGTGCCTCGAGCCCCAGAGCAGGCAGGGCCAGCAAGGCTTTAATCTAAACCCGTTTGTAATTTCATTATTCTGCCGGTTCCCTCCCCCAGACACAGTAGGTAACAAGCCTCTTAAAACTTTCATTGCTGTACTTGAGAAGTGGTAAGTATGAACATGGACCTTTGGTAGGCATTTTACTTTAAAAAGCAACATGGTTTGGGCATGGATGTCATTAACTGGCAATTTCATAAGCATTAAGTGCTAAAACAAAAGAACCAAAATAGGATCCATATGTTCCAGGTAAACCTGCTAAAAGTCTTTCAAATGGGAAACCATAAATATATAATCTCCCTCAAACTCTCTGTGAAACTGCTGGGAATGAAATACTCCACTAGCAGAAAGATTATTGATTATTTCTGAAGCCTAAACTGTTATGCTCATCCAAAACTAAGGGATTAATGTTCTATTTCTCTATTTCTCAGTAAGACCCCATCCCACACTTCTTCATCCTCCTCTTACACCCCTTCCCTTTATGCTTGAGGGGCTGGACACAGCAGGGCCGTGGTGGGAGGGCTGCATTCTGCATCCCTGCTGCTCCCTGAGTGTGCCGGCAGCTGCATCACTCCTGTGGATCCTTCCTGGCTCTGATCTCTGTTACAGCTCTGATTCCTTTGCTGGGGAGCTACACTAAGGCTTGGTTTCACCAGAGACAACCCAGGATGGTGAATCTTGGTGTAGATTCCCTTTCTTTTCCAGCTTTCCCCTTGTGTGCTGTGAGTGCCAGGATAACCACACCATGCTTCATTCTTTTTAATTCCTGACCCAGGCATCTCTCCTGTGATGTGCAGGGTGCTTCTTGGTCAGCTGTTTGAATTACAGCAACACAGGACAAATAGTGAAAGGGATTAAGCTCCCAGGGGACCTTACTCTCCCTCAGGTGTTGTGTAGTGCCCAAATTACAGTCTTTCTGTCCCCAGAATGGTGGTTCAGGTCTGGCCAGAGTTAAATACCAGCTGCACATTACTCTGGGAATTAACAACTGTGATACAGATCTTTCATTTTTCACTAATACTCACGCAACCAGAATAACATCAATGGTGGATTGGGGTTGCCCTACATTAGAAGAGGTGGTTCTGTGATTTCTGAGACTTTTTGCATCATTTTTCTTGCCTTGAAGGTTGTGTAGTATCTCCTCCAAACAGTCTTCTTCAAGGGTAGTGGACCCAGAAGGTATTTACTGTGTTCTTCTCCCTACTCTGAGGACTGAAGTATTTTAATTTAGCTGAAGTCCTGGGTCAAAACGGAAGCATCTGCAATGGAAATGGGATCACCTACAACATGTAGGTGGTCTTTCTCTGATCACAAGATACTATAAAAATTTGGTTTTCATGTTTCTCTAGGAAAAGAAACAGTTTTTCCTGAGTTAGTCTAACTGGGACTGGTTTCTAAAATGAGTAGATGAGAATAAAAATGCCCTTTTCCTCTAGAAAAACCCAGCAGAGCCAGTGGCTTGCAATGAATTGTGTAGCTGCAAGGATTAGTTCCATTTTAATGCTTGCAGAAAGGACATTTGCAGGCAGATCACAATTTCCTCTAATTAATCCATTATTTTAAATTATTATTCACAGGACTTCTGTTAATGTTCTTGGCCAATGGTAGCTTTGGGCAGGTGGTACCCATGTCTGAGGAAGGAGCACAGATAGGCAATGCAGAAGCCTCTAATTCAGCTGCCTCCTCTCTTCCCGCTCAGAGGAGATGGGGACAAAGAATTCCTTTTCCCATCCAGCTCTGCTTGGCTGTGGGTACCATTTCCATAAATAATGATTAAAAAAAAAGGCAACCAGCATGGATTTTAACGTGAGGCTGGAGCAGGGGAGCAATCTGAATTTAGAACAACATCTCAAGGCATGGGGCAGAGTGTCCATTGCTTGCTATCCCTGGATGCCCTTTCTGGAAAGTACGTGGAAGCCAAGCACAAGCCGCCTCCAGCGCTAATTTCTGCAGTGTAATAGCAGCTGGCAAAGCACAGGGGTCTGCGGAGACGATCTAATGATTCTTTCTGGACTTCAACATGATGAATCTATAAAGCATGCATTGCTGTAGCAGCTAGGTGCAATTTTAGAAATGTTAATGAGTAATTACACAAAGGTTGTCCACAGTCATCGATGTTAATCACTGTTCTTTTGCCAGGGATAATTAAGATGACACTTCAGCAGCATCAGCCAGTGGTTCCCTGTGTCTGTGCTGTCTCCTTCTCCCCTCCCAGCTCCTGCTGTGGCTCTCATCCTCCTTCAGGGATCTCTTGACTCCCTTTATTCCACCCACACTCTTAGCCCCCATCTTTTCCAAAGGGCCTGATTGACAATAGATTTTTTAGCTGTTTATGAACATTTCACGTGGTCTTGTGAGAGTGAGCTGAGGGTGCTGGGAGAAGCAGATTTGGGGCTGCCTCTACACTCCTGCTCAGAGCATCACAGCACTCAGCTCTGTTCTGCAGGTTACTTGTTTAGACAATGTGTGCAAGTTATTTCACCTTTCTTCAGCCTCCGCCTCATGAAACAGGTGGTCTTCTCACCTTTTTTGCCATGTTGTGTCTCTTGGAGACCTGAAGAATGGATCATGGCCAGTATAAATGACCATGGAGGAGATGGAATAACAGCTGTGTGATTTGTTGTAATAAAACTTATAAACTTTATCCATATTTTCATTCTTCAGCCCGTGATCAGATGCTGTTCAGTGTAACACAGGTTTCAGGTCACAGAAAGCCCGTGATGGAGGTTTTAGCAGAGGAGAGATACCCCACCTGTGCCACTGTGGGCAGGTGAGGGGTGAGTTCACTCAGGCCTCTCCTGCAGATTTCCCAGGTAAATGAGTGGAACTGCCTGTTGGCTCCCTGGCTGTAGGATAGTGAGGACACAAGCGTGTGACCTGTTCACCTGCAGGGACCACAGACAGAGTCACATTGAGAATGGGAAGGCCAACCCAAGGAGTCTAAAGTTGGATCACTCTCAGGGAGCAGGAGCTCCTGGCAGCTTGCACCATGAAGAAGATCTGTTGTGTTGTCTTTGAAGCTTCCCTGAGGGGACACCACTCCTGTAGTAACTCAGAACCTCATGGGTGCCCTTTGCTTTGGGGATGGGAGGAAGAAATCCCTTTTGTCAGCTAAAGATGGCAAGATACCTGAAGCCCCCACTCCTTTATTCCTCCAAATCTTCATCTTCAGGAATGATAAATACATATATAGGTTAGATCTAAGGGTCAATTTTAATAACAGAGGAAAATGGGCTAATGTTGAAAAGGCTTAAATGTGCTCTTCTGCAAAACCTGTTGATCCTGTGCCTCTGACAACTCCACGTCAGCCCTGTGTAGCCCTGGCTCCTCCCTGGAGGAGCCCATTTCAGGGAAACTGTTACTCAGCTTCTGTGAGAGTGTCAAAAACTTGGCCAGGAATAAAGATCTGCTTCCCCAGCCCTTAGCAGTGTGAAGGCTCCCTAAACTCACAAACCTGGTGTGAGGTTTCACAGGAACAGGGCAGCCCAGAAGCATGGATGGGTCCAGTGTCTCTCCGGATCTGATTCTCACATTGATTTCAGACCAAAGGTAGGAAACCTGAACTGATTCAAAACCCACAGCAGCTTTTAAGATGACTTAATGCCTGCTGCTCAAGCTCTGAAGCGTTGGTGAAGAGTTCCCTGGAGCCTCCCTCAACAGCTTTTATCATCACAGGAACCATTTAAGAGTCTCAAATGCCATCCCTATCTTACTGCAGTGCTTCCTCATCCCTGCCACACAGTACCTGCATAATCCCTGGTGTAATAAAAGTCTTCAAGAGACCCACAGACTTAGTTTTAAACCATTTAGGTAGGGAAATTTGAAAAGTAAACACCATCTAGCCAACATTTTAAGGGTGAATTGAACTACAGAATAAGGAAAAAGAAATTCCATTCAGAGTCTAAGGCTTTGGCTGAGGAGGAAAGATGCTTTTGTGAATAAGGTACAGGCCAAGGAGATACAATCGAGGTGACTTATTTTTCCCCAAGGTGACACCAAACATAACTTACTGTCGCTATACTAGAAAAACATATTGTTCCATCTCCTGGCTGTAACCAACAGCTGCTCCCCAGTGGCTTCACTGCCTCCAACAGTATTCCCTGCTATTTCACACCAGAGCTGTGTTGGCCTGTGCATCCAAGAGAGAATTGAGGGTACTCTTACTGTCTGAATGGTAAAAGGTCCATAATGGAGTTTCTAATGGAAAATGTGTCACAGTTGGAAATCTCTCACTTATGAAAATGAAACAACCATCTCACTGTAACTGACAAAAGACTTTGAAGGAACTATTAAAAAACGGTCTCTATTATTTAATTTTACTCAGTACCTCTCATTCTAGTAGCATTGGTTAGGCATTTCCAAATCACTTCGAAGTGAATTCCACTCCATTCACATGAGGTGGGCTGGTTTTGGTGTGTGAATTTCTTTGTCCTAGGACACAAGTTTTAAGGAACTTTTGGTGCCAGCTGGCTCTCCCCAAGCTTATCCTTGATAAATGCTCATTCATTTCCTTAAAGTGTTATTAGGGAAACCACGTGGTATCCGATTTGGAATTGTGCATGAATCTAAATTAGCCAAAGTCTTACTGTAATTAGTTTTAAAGCAAGGCTGCAGGTCACACCAGAATTTGGGGATAGCACAGCTGTTTTATATGGGCAGCTGTGATGTCCATCCCTGCAGGCCTCCTGGTAAACTAAGCTTTACTGGAGGGTGAAGGAAAGTTCCTCCAGGAGATGAAATCACAAAAAGTGGCATATGGTAAAAGAGTCATATCTCTACCTACAATTCCTGAAATCAGTCCAACCCAAAAAGTCTTCGTTAAAACATGCACTCAGCCTTTTAAAATCGACCCTATGGATCACATTGTCTCCTGAAAACAAAATTGCTTCACCTACTGCAGGAAAAAAAAAATCACATACTGACTCTCACACACACATAGCCAGGCACTAAGCTGCAATTACACTCAGTGCAACAAAAATTTGAGTATTGGAGTTACCACTTGCATATTTATTAAGCTGAAATCACTGTCGCGCACAATTGGCACCGCGCTGCTCGCGGGCTGTAACTTCTCACGTCCAGAGTTCACCCGCAGAACAATGGGAATCAAACGATCCCAGATGTGCTCTGAGCACAGTATTGGGTTGCACACCTTCCCCAGCGCCAGGCAGGGCAGACCCGCCGTGTCTGCGCCTCCCGAGCACGACTGACATCAACTCGTCATCCCCGGGGCGCAGGACAATGGAAAAACGGCAAGTTGGAAAAGCCCTGCAAATACTTGGCCCATTCAGGTGCAGTGTTAAAACCCTGCCAGAAGGACTTGCCTATGATTTATCAGCATAACACTCCGGCCAAAGCTAAAAACCAGACTTCGCTGCCCCGTTAGTTTTGATACAGAAAACAGAGAGAGTTTAAAACATCGCTGTCCAGCTTAAAAGAAAACAAAAATCCAAACTGCTGTAATGAGTGGATTGTGCTGTTTCAAGGGGGAATTCAAATGTGCTGCTACATAGCTCAAAAATCAAACATCCAGCTTTTAGTTAAATGCATCTAAAGAAAATGACGCCGTGTTTTCCACTGGCTTGTCAGGAGTAAGGATTACTGTTGCAACCATAGCTTTGGTTTTCCAGCACAGTGTATTTTTACCAACCCAAAGCTCTTTTCCTCTCGTTAAGTAGCAGCTCCCCTAAACCTCCTGTATGGAAGAATTTTGGACGTTTTAAGTGGCATCTCTGTCCCTGGAACCATCAGGGGTTTGGTGTTGGCTGACACACCAATACTCAACAGGAATAAATCTCAGTTTTGGGTATGTGTGTTATTGAGCACTTATTCCGTGGCAGACAAAGCAAAATGTGTCCCAGCTGGGTGTAACTTCCCCAGCAGCCTCTGCTGGCAGGCAGTGCTGAGTGTGCAGTCCTGCAGGAAGCTGCCTGCCAGCATTTTCAGTCTTGCTGCTGTTCCAGAGAGACGTTATAGCACTGACAGCCCTGCTGTAAGGAGGAGACACTCCAGCCGGGCCAGCTCCGCTGGGACAAGTTTTTTCTCCAGGCTTAAAAGTATATATATAAAAAAAAATTCTATATATTTTCTAGATATAAAAAAACACATTTAGGCACACACGTAGACATGTACAATACCCATAAAATATATGTGAATATAAAATAATCTCAGCTTTCCTTTTCACACATGCTTTATATCCTTTATGTCCCAAGGATGCATTGATGGCAGAAGTGACAGCTTGCAGACACATATGTACATCAACAGCAGACTCTGCCAGGCCTTCCACCTTTGGAAAGCTGTGGCAGTCTGGCCAGTAGGACCATGGAAAAAATTGTTAAATATGGCAAGATCCAGGACTTAGGAATTCACATTTATCTTGGAATTGTCTAATTTTTGTTGGACAGTTACTCCCTCACCAAAGCACAGCAGGAGGGCAGGACTTATGCAGAATCACCCACAAAAACTGTTCCTGCACCATGACTATGGCTGGCAGTGTATTTCATCTGCTCTCCTTGAAAAGTCATTTTTTAAAAAAAACCTATGTTTTTACATAAATATGGCAAATATAAAAGCCGCAGGCAGGTAAAAACTGTTTTCCTCAGAAACAAAGGAATGGCTCTGATAACATTAAGTTTGAACAAAACATACCAGCCTTTGGGATAAATAATAACTAATTCAAGTGTCACTGTAAAAAAAAAAAAAAGCAATTGCAATGTTCGACTGTAAGGTTAAAACCATCCCCTCTAATTGCACAGCAACACCTGCATCCACTGCCTCAGGCAGCTGCAGCAAGTGAATAGACTCAGACCCATAAAACTCCTGGCAATCCTGCCACTGCAGCAAAGTGTGGTCAGCTCTGATCACTGAGCACAGTGCTCACACCAGGGACAGGCAGCCTGTCACCCCTGATCTAAGGAAGATGGTTTGAGATTTATCTCGAGGAGCAAAGTCACCTCAACCTCCCTGCTAGAGCAGTGTGTTTCCATTTAGGTGTTATTAAACCACAAACATGTTCACACGCTGGGTCTACCTAAACTCCTACAGAAAAGGTAATTAATTAGGTGGCTGCTGCAGTCTAGGGGGAGCAATTTTTACTCACTGAGTCCCGTGCGTTCCACAGCAGCCAGCTTCTAGGGGCTGGCACAGATTTTCCCCTGAGTCCACACTCCAAAACTTAAATACAAGGTTTGGTGTGGTTGGTTGTAAGGCAGCTCACGCTGCCTGAAGTTGTGACTTTTGTAGCCATCAAAATAGTGTCGATTCTGCTGCTGCCCATGTTTCTGTTAATTGGCATGAATTCCAGAAATATTGTAACTTCATTTTTTTATTCTTCTGTCTTGTTGCATCTATGATGCAACTGAGGGGAAATGGACAGTTTTGTACTCTTAAAAGCTGCCAATGATATGAAACATGAGGAAAAAAAAGCATCTTGCTTTGTTCTTTTGATAGTAATTCTCTTCTGTGTTAGTTGTTACCTTGCTAGTGTAACCTGGGGTTTTGAAAGTGGATCTTTCTGCTCCCAGAACACCTTGCTCCCTACAGAGGAAAGGTGAGGAAAAACAGCTCCCTGGCTCCTGGGGGAAGCACTACTGTGCCTGAAAACATTACTCACACACCTGAGCAAGCAAAGGATTCTACATCCAACAATTGGATTAAAAAATAATTTTTCCCAACAGGGACAGATCAATTGGTATCAAATGCAATTAGGAGGCACCATAGGTGGCCTCTTGAACACCAGAGGCCAGCCTGGCTACAGAAATAGGGCCAACACCTCCAACATAAGTAGATCATGTAGATACACACTGCAGACAATAAAGTACTTTCCCCTCTCCACCCAATTTAAGGTCATTCCTTTCCTGCCAGGCCAGCTAGAATAAAACTAATACAAAAAGCAAAGCATTTAGAAAAACGGCAGTTTAACGTGTAGTGGTAAGGTGACAAAAGAAACAAACCATTAACAGTGTGTTATACAGAAATGTACACCATTTATTTTAAACATCCGATTGGAAGATGTGAGCAAATTCTTAAAGAAGGTGTTCTCTTATTAAATATTCATATTGATGATATTCTTTATCTTTTTTACACAAGTGACTAGGCAAATCCAATTCTAAAGCTGTGGAAAACAGGCTAAAAAAATGCAATATAATTACGCTGTGATGTCTAAACCCAATATAATCGGGCAAAGTCAGATCTTCAAGTCACTTTACGAGAGCTTTCAATCCAACTGAAGATCTTTTTCCTGACCAACAGTCAGGGAAATAATTCACAGAATTAGCAAATAACTTCCAACACTTAAGGAAAAAAGTTGATTTCTTCCCAAACGGACTCACCAGTACTTGTGCCATCTAGTGGCCCCTTTCTTTAGGCAAGTGCCTTTAATTAAGTCTACTTTATTATTTATGGTGCCATTATTTTACAATTTTAAAAGGTTAGGATGTGCAATGCAGAACACTGCAGCTGACTGAGAGTATCATGGAAGAGAAATTCAGCCTCTTTTCCAGATACCAACTATCAACACGAAGCACTTGTATCAAAAAGGGACATGACAAAAATATATTTTCCCTTTCTTCAAAAAGGCCTCGTATCCCCTTCAATTAAACCTCTCACTAGTGTGTAGAGCAAAGTAACTATATTTACATTAAAAAATGAATCCTTTAGAGTAAAATGGCCCTCCTCATTCTCAATTATTTGTGTCTGAAATATTTTTCTGTATGTTTTATCAGAAAAACAGAACTATAGCTTCAATTTGGGTTCTTTTGCCTCCAAAGCTTTGGTTGCTACTTCAACTCTTTCTTTTAACAAGCTAGCTTCTTCAGCACTCTTTTGGGCCTGTGCATGTTTCAGTAAGAAGTGGGTAAGGAAGAGTTTCAAGCCTTCCCGTAGCATTCCCAGTTTGGGGTTGTCTGATACCCTGTAAAGATACAGATAAAAAATATTATTTACTCTTCTGCCATTTCAGAAGTTTCTTAATTTTCTTCATCTTCTTCAAATAGAGACATAGAAAAACCCCAACCTATAAAAGGAGCTTTATTGAAGAGGCTTTCAAATTACCAAGTCTGGTTTGGCAAACAGCCCAAACACTAAACATACAACTGGCCCTCAACAATAAAATAGAATACTGCAGCCTCAGACTTGCTTTATGTAAACAATTACATTACAGCAAAAAATGAGGCAAACACTCTGTTCAAACTTCCTTGTGTTAAAAGATCACCACCTAATTTCTTCTCGCTTCATGTGACACTGCAAGTCTTATCCACTCAAGTCCTCAGCCTCTTCAAGGATGGAGATTTCCCAGCCTCTTCAGGCCACCCAGTCTCATATCAAAAATAAGATTTTTCAGACAGTGTTGATGAAAACCCCATAAAGAAATCCCCCAAATCTCTTCCTCATTAGTACTACTTTATTTTTCCTTCTTAACATACCTCCTAGCAATGACTGCTGGCAGAGTGAATCCCACTGCACACAGATGGTAGAACAGCAATAAGGGAAACAGGTAATTACAGAGCTCTGCTCATGAAAATCCTTTCACCAACATGATACATTGAATATTTGAAAGCTTTAGTTTGTGTCACACTCGTTATGCTGCATCTCTGTCAGAGCCTGTGCCAACACACAAGTGATACACTCACTTCCTGCACTCATCCAGGAGAGCTGACTTTTAAGGGATGGCTGATGTGTGGAAAAGGCATCGTGTAACTCCAAACAAAATAAGCAAACTTCTTATCTTCCTAATTACTCCCCAACAAGGGTTCCCTGGAGATCTCTCTGATCACTTACCTCATAAAAATGTCAGTCAGTTCTTCAGCATCTGCTTTGATTAACAGTGTGCTTAATACTTGTCGCAAGAAACGGACTTTGGGTTTGTCTAGTTCACTAAATTCAATTACCTGGTAGGCAGAGGGAGAGAATTAGATTAATTCAAATATTTCAAACAGCTGTCTTCTCTTCTAAATGAACAGCAAATGAACAGCTCTTAGCACACCAACTGGCCTCTGCATATACTGAGTCTTGACTTTGGCACAGAAGAATTAGCTGAGAATGCTGCCTCCAAAAGCCAATCAATAAGGAAAGCAGAGAATCTTCTAAGGAATAGAAGTCTACTAGTACCAGAACACCAGATGTAATCTATCAACTAGGTAAATACTTCATAAGTACCTAGGACAATCCATTTAATTGCCTGTTTAATTTCAACTATTCTTATAATAAGATTCTATGGACTTCCCATTCTGAAATCCAGATGCTCAGTAGATTTCCTTTCTTGTCTAATAAAAATCAACATCAGCTAAAAATCATAGCACAAAATCCACTGCTAAAGCCTGTTAATGAAGGAGCCTCAGTTCCAACTCTGGATACTCTAAAGAAAATAATCTTAAAACTGTAGATTTGCTGTATGCCCAGGTCACCACAGGTTCTCCTTTCTCCAAATGACAGCACTACTGTAATCAAATGGAATAATTTGCTAAGCTTAGAACAAATTTTGTCTTAGCATAATCAGCTAAAGTACCATCTAGGTAAGAGAGAAAACACACCTTCCACAGAACTAGAAAAAGGAAGGAAAACAAAGAAAGATTTGGAAAGAGACACACCAACCTTGAGAACTGAAAGTGGCAGTGACTTTGTCCTTATTAAGTGAGCCAACAGTGAAACCAAGTTGGAGATGGCAGCAGCTGACAGGTTTTCTAAGTCTCTGATTTTGTCCCAAATACTGAACTGAAATGTCACCTAGGGGTCAAAGGTAAAAAAAGTAATCCTACAAATCAAGCAGCTGTTTAAGTGAGTAACAACATAACAAACCTATTGACCTTCTATTCTTTACGAGCCCTCTGTTAATTAACAGAAATGCTTGATCAGACTGTTCCAATTCTTTTAAAATGCATGAAACAGAAGAAAGCAAACCTTCTCCAGTAGTCATTTTATTTCCTACTCATATCTGACCACAAGTCCTGAATGCACAGCTATACCAGCAGAATTTTTCCCTGGGATCAAGATCGTAATGGGCATGCATCCATCCTCAGGTATTTAATAATTGTTTTCCTAACCACAGTCATGACACTAAACCAAAGAAGGAACAGGTTTTTCTTTACCTGAAATCGTCTTTCATATCCACAAAACTTGTTAGCCAAAAATGCATAGAAGGGGTTAAATGTCTTCTCCTGTAAGCAGCAGTACAGGACGACATGAACTATTTCTCTCTCCTGCTGATCTTTCAGTCCAAGCCTAAAATTTAGCAAGAGAATGAGAATCATTTAGTAAGGAAAAAATTACTGATGCAAAGTAAGAGCTACAGTCGACATCTGAGAGTAATACTTTAAAAACCCCTCCAAACATCACATTAAATTTTACTTGTTATAAAGTTCTTATGAAGCCTTTACTGAATGGACTCAAAAATTTAAGACTGTGAGCTAAACCAATATCCTGGTATGGCAATGTGGAAATGCTACAATATTATGGGTGTTAAAGGAGTGGCTGCAAGAGCAAGACCTCAACAGACAGACGTTGAATGATGCAAGTGTAATCACTCCCTGTTGGAAGGAAAGGTAGCCCACTCCATGTTTGTAGCTCTCCACAAACTAAAATAGAGGAGAGGGCACAGTTACTATGGTTGTGCCTTTGAGCACAGCAGTAGGACTGCAGCAAATGCTGCTGCACAGAGACCACTACAAAGGTTAAACAGTGGAACAAGAACTGTAGGGCCCTGTTGCTGTTATCTCACACTTGTACCTATGGCCATGGGAGGAAAAACAGCCTTTGGATTCACTGGAGAAACACATCCAGGGTGCTTCACTTCCGTGGTACTTAGTTGGGATAAGAAAATATTCTAAGGTGTTTTTCCTACTTAGTTGGTGATATGAATTTTTTTAATCTGTATGTCAACTCCATCATACTTGAAATCCATTTTTGTTTGATAGCAGCCTAAGAGGATGCAGTCAGTGATTTCAAAGCACCTTAGAAAAAAGCCTGAAGAAAACAGTATCTCTGACTACTTATGCTGGCTGCCTCTGTATGAAGGCCAAGCACTGAACAGCCTTCCAGTCTAAAGGAGGGCTGAGACACTTTGGCAGGGAATGGTAACTAACTGGCAATGCACCTGGTCTGTGAATTATATGATTTAACTTCTAGGGCTGCCAAATGCTTGGCAGCATTAAAACCAATTAAAATGAAAAATGTTTCGTATTATAATCTGAAAAATATCAAACAAAATTCTTCTCATTGCTTCAAGCTCAAGTTTCACATTAGTACAACTCAAGCATACTTTCTAACCAGGTTTGACTCCACTGGAACTTGCCTGCAGAGTAGTTTGTCATTGCTTGATTCTACTACCCCTCGTTTGTATACACCCCCAGACATCTGCATTGCATTTGATCACAGACACACCAGATTAACAGAGAAAAATACTGCTGGTTAAGCCACAACTCCACAGAATTTAAGGTTTTACAATAGGAAAATCTGTGATGATTTCTAGGCTGATTGCTAATGAGCAGTGAAAACTTAGCAGACTTAGAAGTCTGCTTCTCCAAAAGAGACCATCACTGTGAGTGCTGTGTCTATGATATAACTCACCTGCTCCCTCATCAACCAAGTTCCATCTGATTTTAGTACAGAGCAACTAAAAGGGCTTTTTACAAATATACAGGTTTTCAGCCACTGGACATGCTTTTAATAGATGACTTGTGAAGTTACACTGTAATTATTTATTTGGTACACTCTCTTTTTCGTTCTTTATCATCACTTCTATCATAACTTGCTTTTTTAGGAAATACTCATGTTGCCAGACAGTTGTAACCAAGTAACAACACTTGGATATTCAGTTTTGTTCTTACCTTCACTTTTTCATAGAACTAGCAGTATTGTATCTTTTCAGACCTAGCATTCCTAAGTATTTAAATTTGAAGAGTCTGGACTTTCTTTCACTGCTGAGCTTCACCATAAACCTGTACAGATTTCATAAACCCAAAAATATCTGATAAAGAATGTGCAACTACCTCACCAATTAAATCTTCATGAGTTACAGTATTCCCATGGACTTGTATGTGTTGATTGCTTTAAGAATTTCCCACCATTAAATGGGATAACTGCCTCTGAAGTAGGTTATTTACTGCCAGCAGAAGCCTGCCTCTAAGTGGGTTAGTTGTCACCAGCTGAAGTCCAAGACTATCACTGCCTTCAGATCAAAATTAGCAACTCTCAAACCCACCTTTTAAAAGTCAGCTCAAATTATTTCAGTAGATACAATCCCTTTCGTAGATACTCGCTATCCTGAATTACACAGCCCACTACAACAGGATAAGTGAGCCTCTTAAAAAGTGTTAATATCTTCTGTGATGCCAAGTTTCTCACATTCATTATCTATACCAAACAACTTTTAAAACTGCCTCTCCATCAAACTGAAGCAGTGTTCACTTCCTCTCCTGAGTGAAACTGGGTGTGAAGGAGGTGTGGCCTTTCAAGCTCATGAAGAAGATCAAGTTGCTCTCTCTTCTTTGTCTCCAGTGATTTCCCAGCCCTCCCTTTACATTTACTCCTCTGCAATCACAAGCTGAGCCACTTCAGGGAACTGTTCTGGCTTCAAACTAATTACTTTCATTTGCAGTAAGGAGGAGAAGGACTAGCAAAGCTATAGTAGCCTGGATTTTAAATAGTTTAAATTATCCTTTAGCCACACCTCAACTCTGCCAGCAGACCTAGCAGAAGGTCAATCAACAAGAACAGTTAAAATACTTCTTTATATGCTCTTCCTCATGAGACTGACATCAAACATATGAATATAAATTCCCATGCACTCTGAAACACATGTTCACATTGAAATTAATTCCTTCACTGACAGTTCTGTGTACTTTCCACTATACTCTGCCAGATGTGGGCAGATTAGGGAATTCCCCTCTCTGAGTTTGCTGTACAAAATCCTTACCAACACACACCAGGCAATTTGCAGAGGGTTTTTCTGCCAAGCCTGTATGTATTCAGATTTGTGTACTAGTTTAAATAGTACAGATGAGAGTCAAACCCAATTTGCAAATTGAGCTACCAGGTCTTGGCAAGAGCTGCAGCAGCAGCAGCTAATTTCTTTTAATTGAACAGGCCATATTAAGATATTGGAATGACTCCATCACAGTCTTAAATTCAAGCTGTGTTTTGCAGAAGTGGCATTTAATCAAATATTAGTTGACTTTATTACAAAGTCTGTTTTGGTTTGGTAAGCAAATTAAATAATTGCATGCCACCCTGGCAAAACAATTCCTTTGAATTACAAGGCTGTGACAGAAAAGTTCAGACCTGATCTCTCCCTTCCCACTTACTTAATATTCTCACAATTAATATTCTGACAAACACAAAGAATAGGTTAGTTTGAGGTTTTCCCTGATCACATCTTGTTCTAAAGAGCTGTTTGCCAAGGGGGAAGGAAACTGGTCAATGTGAAATGTGACCCTGGAGCAAAGCCAAAGCTAATAAATTCTGCAAGAGGGAAGTGGAGGTGCTAGAACACTACCAGGTCATGCAAGTGTGGGCAGAGACCTACAACATGGCTTAACAAGGTGGCAAGAAGTCAAGGAAGTAGCAGAAGTACAGAAACCACAGAAATCCAGCTACAAAACCAAGAGATGTTCTGCAGGGTCTTTTGGTCTGTCTCTGTAAGGGAACAAGCCTGCAACAGCCTTCCATCCACTGGACTGGGACACAGCTCCAATGCCAAAAGATACAGGCTCCTTATGCCAAAAGATGCCATAAATCACAGTTATAGCTGTGAGTGACAAGAACAGGGGCTACACCTTTCCTCTGACTGCCAGTCAGTTCTGCCTGCTCCCATTAGCCCTTATACCAGGGGTTTGGTCCCTTCTCCTACCCTTTCACCTTACATGGATCCCTAGCTATTCACTTCTTTTAATTGTACTATCAATTAAATGCTCTTAAGCCCATTTAATGCTATTTTTCCAACCCATTCAGTGCTATTTTTAGTTCTGGGTTGTCTTCTGTTCTAGTCTGTACTTACTTGAGCAGCTTTTCAAAGGCATCCATGAAGTCTTCACTTGTCATCAAGACACAAAAAATACTTCTCCTGATATCAGTGTTCATTCTCTGCTTCCGAGCAAGCTCCATTATCTTTGAACTCACCTGAAAATAAGGTTATATGCTATTATAGTTATGAGTTATGCTTGATTTAAGAAAGCTACTTCTGTGCAGCCTTGAATAATACCACTAATGAAGCTCTCCAGTAAACTATGAATCAGCAATCCAAAGGTCCTGAGCTTTTGTCCAGAGGCACGGGCATCATCAGGAGCTTTTTCAAATATGGAAATACATTTTAATCCATTTTAATTGTGCCAATCATTTTTTAAGACGTGCTTCTCTGATGTAAGTCACCATGACCATCTCACCACATTACTTTTAGAATCAGCTTGGATATATGCCACAGATAGACAACACTACTAGCAAATCCACTTCTAAATCAAGTCTCTTCTTTCACTTTTGCAATTCCACAGGATAAGAAACAGCAAGCTACACCAAAATATTTGTAGTAACAGCTTTTGTGAAGTGCATCAGTACATTTTAAAAAACATAACAGCAGAATCTACAGTCTTACAAGTGCCCGTGAAAGTTTTCTTGGTGGGCTCTGAATGAACTTATTCACCTGTACAAAGAACCTTCAAAAGATCACAAACACTTAAGACTTGTAACTGCCTGGATTTACCTTTCCTAAATGCAGTTTTTGCTGAGTCCTGCTGTTTGTATCACTGATCATTGGTGCTCCACTCCAGGATGACCCCACGATCCACCACCGACCAACCTGATCGGCGCTGAGCAGAGATTCCAGGGAGACGCGGAGCTGAGTGTCTCTTCCCGAAGCACCGCTGCGAACCTTGAGTAACAACACACAAACAAAAACCAACACAGAAGCTTTTATTTGAAACTTTTTTTTCTTTTTAAAAGAAAACAACAAATATTTTAATTGCTTATAATTACTTTTAAACAAATACTTCAAACAGGTAAGCTAATCTCCATAAGGTCTTCCCATGTTTCCTGCCCAACCTTTGTTTCAGTCAGCAGCCTGAAAAGGATTTACAAGCTCCCCATATGCTGTAATTTTTGAAATTCAAAAAGTTGGCTAAATCAACATGTAGAAGCTCTTGATATTTTTTTAGTTTTAAAAAGGAGATAATAAATGAAAAAGTAGCCATCTTCCAATCACAAAATTTGACTGGAATTCCGACAATGCTGATACGATGATTTGCAGCATCTTACAATCTGGTCACGATTTTCCTTTTGAACACTTGGGATTAAATAAACGACACAAGAAACTGCCTTAAGTTCTGCACAGTTCAAATAAAAAAAATGTTAAACTCTTTGAACAAAATAAGAATTTTCAACAAAAGAGTCTAGAAGTGTATCAGGAAGACCCTGAAAATTTGAGGAAATTCTACAAACTAGGTTACCTAGCTTGTTTTTGTCTGGCCTATTATACTAATATGCATATCCAGCACTTATAAATTACTTTCATCCCTTTTATACTGGGTTGTTCTAGACAAACTGCCCTCTGTCACAAAAAAAAAAAAAACAAATCAAGAAGAAGGAACATCCAGCTTTTCTGAAGTGTTAGACTTCCAAAATAATTCTGGTGAAGCAAGGAGCAGGTGTGCACACCCAGAACCAGAATTTGTCATATTGACTCGTTTCTTCTACACAGTCATTAAACATCTAACAATCTTTTTCATATACCTTTTATAGGACTTTAAGGCAAAGTCTTTGGCTAAGTATTTATGTCCTTTCTCAAACTGTTCTGCCGAAGGCTGGACAAGGAGATAAAAGTTAATGATATAAGAAGTGATTTCTGTCCACCAGTTTCAGACTGTTAAATGAATTAAAATACTACAGTCCATCAAGCCAACATACAATACAGATAATTACTCCTGGTTTAAGGATAACTGGGCTACACATGCCAAGAAAGTTCTCACCAGTGTTCTTTGCAACTTGCGGAGTCTTTCGACTGGCTCGGGATCATAACCAGGGATCTTCCTCATGTCATTATTCCTTAGTGCCAACATAGTCTCCAGCATAAAACGAACCTATAGGGAAAAGAAATGTTTCTGTGGGTTATGTGCTGTGGGTTTATTAAATACAGTAGAGAGTGTACTTTGAAACTACAACTCTGTGAGAATAAGCAGCTCAGCTGGAAACAAAGGTTTAAGATTACATGACTACAAATGGATGTTTACCCCTATTATATTAATTTGTGTACAAGCTTCAACTCAACGCTTAATCTGTCAAACACCACGTCTCAGTGACCATTTTTTGAAGTGTACAAAGTATCATCAAACTGTCCACTGCATAAGATATAAAACAGTCCTGTGTCACCATCACAAGCATTTTGGTGTCTGTGTCCTAAGTACTAACAGAGCAAGACAGAAAAGAAGAATGCAAATAAATGAATGCAACAACCAAACACTAATGGTAATTTAGAACATAAGTAGAATGTAGCAGAAAATATTTTTCTAAATTAAGTAGCGTATCCAGGTACTTATTAAAGTCTATTGAGATGATAAAATCCTTAAAAACACACACATACCCTAGTCTGATCCTGGAATTTCTTCTCTGCTGTGCTTGCTTTCCTCTGGGCTTCGGTAATCAGTTCCTTCAAAGCCAATGCATCATCTTTTCTTAAGGAAAAGCCCACGTTTTTCAGAAGAAACAAAATCAGCTCAATCTCTTTTTCAGTGAAAGTGCTAACAAGCTTTTTCAGAATATCAAAGATCAGCAGGCAATGAACCACATGGAAGTTATAGAGATGAGCAATCAAGGCAAGCAGATTTTCACATTCTTTCCCTTCAGCATCACTTTTACAGAGTTCATCAAATTTCTTCACCACAGCTTCCAAAAAGTGAGCACCGACCTGGCAACAATTCCATTAAAGGGAGAAAAAAAAACATCCAGCAGTTAACTGTAAGTAGATTTTACAGACATCTGTAAAACATTTATTTTTGGGTCACTGCCACTGTTAATTTTAAAGAAATATTGTTGCTCCTTTCAACTATTACAGATGTTCTAAATTTGCATGCACAAACATCTAAGTGGTGTGATGTTTTCAAAACAGTTTATGTTATTTACACCTCATATATGACATCCAGTTGTCTTCTAAAGCCTGCGCAAGAAAAACACGTTATAAACTTACAGTACACATACATCAGCATTTGTTTACATAATTTTCATGGACAGATATAAGCAATTTTCCAGCTGTCAGGCTAGCATGCTGCTACTGCTAGTCATTCATCCAGTAAAAGCTGTATATCAAAAGCCAAACACATCACTGCGTTCAGCAGTCCAGAACAAAATCCTTAACAGGGGGATAAAAAATAATATTGTGAAACAACCCCCAAAATACCGAGTTTTCACAGCTTAGGCTGATTTTGAAGTGGGGATAATTCTTAGCCATTTGTCAATGATACAGTTTAGAAAAGAAATTTTGGAATCTCTGTATTTCTGAAGAGAGGGTTGATGCTCAAGACTGGAATTAGAAAGCATACCAAAACATTGCTGCTAAACAAGACTCTACCCATTATTATGGTGCTAAAATCTGCTGACTGTTCTTATGAAAACCAGGAGTCCCAGCAGCAGCACTGACTTGCATTACAAGCCTTGACTAGCTCAGGTTTTAACTATCCAATGACTGCACAAATGTATAAACACAGCTACTGGAATCTCAACTTCTGCATTGCTCAACCTAATCTTCAATCCAGCTGTACTATCACACTTTCATGTAATGCATATACTACATTTATTTTACAGAAAAAAATTATAGTAAACTGAAATACTTCAGTCTTGGATTCAAAGGTGCTGTGTAACCAAGCCAGTGGTACAGAACAGAGTCTGGATATCATCTACCAATTTCTGACACCTATTAGTATATCTGTATCTAAACCTCATCACCAGGTATTTTGTAAAGTTTCAACTTCTGAGAAGATTTTGATTCTGTTCTTAATATAGCTTTGTAGTATTACATTATATTTCCAGTCAGAACTGCCATTCAAGCAGAAGGGTGACAAAATAAAAGTTTGGTATCAAGGTTGCACGGAGAAAGCTGCTGTAATTGCATCCATCTGATATTTAATACGGTTTCAGGGCCAGTATTCAGGCCACTATATGACAAACCCAAGAACTTGCATCCATACACCTTTTGCATTGAGATGTAGGAAAAAAAAAGTGTAATTTGATGGGAAGATGGTGCTAAAGCACCTCAGTTCCCTGACAGACATTTCATTGAAATTAGCTAAAATCTTTGACATCAGTAGCTTCAGCATTTCCCTAACAGTAAGCAAAAGAGATTTTTTCTCAATTATTCATCAGGCTTAAAAACACAAAAGAAAATTCCCCCCCAAACTACCATGCTTTTTGAATTTTTTTATATTCCGGAGCATTATTATACCTACTTAATTCCACTGATGCTTTGGGTTAGAAAAGAACTTATTTCCACCAATGTGAAAGGGCTTCTGTAACTGTAACACTTTTCTTATCTGGATACACATAATTCAAAATCAATACCCTCAAATACCCCAGAGAATAGAAATGGATTAGTGTAATTAAAGGGGGGAGAATTCGAAGTTTAAAAATTTTTGGTTCCTGGATGCAGAAAGATTTTGATGAAAAAATGGTGGTTTTAAAGCTGACCAGTGGTAACTCATGGAGGAAATAAAATCAGATAAAGCAACAGACTTGGACCCTTTCACTTGTGGACACCTTGCAAATAAGTTACAATTATTGATGAAACTCAACTAAAGATGCTTTTTAGTGACACGCATTTAAAAATGACATGGCAATCAAAACAAAACATCAAGGAGAACACTCTACATTGTGTATTATTAAACAAAATTAGTCCCAGACACAAGAATTACCTCAATTCCTACATTGTGATGAAGAATGCTAACCAGAAGGACATGCTCCATCACCAACCTCGTAGGCATGGCAACTGCAGTGACGCAGGCATTCATGAGAATATCTGTCAGAGTGTCATTCATGTCCTTTCTGCTGTTGGCCATGTAGAGCTCTTCCATCTGTCCACTAATGGAGGACAAGTTTGGTTCACTCAACCTATGGAGAAACAAAATCCATTGTTCACTTCCTCTTCTCTTTACACAGTTCCACAATTTTGAGTTTACCCAGCAAACAGTAATTTTTTTAGAGAAATTAGAGTGGCTTAAGAAAAGACTTAAGATTGAAAAAATGACTGGAAGGAGCCTTTTGTATTTTTCTGTGCTCACTTAACTAAAAAAGTAATATATTTAATTCTGGTGTAGCTTTTTAAAAAATATTTACACGTAAAAACACATTAGCAGCACTTATAAAGCACTATTGATGTGCTTACTGTCACACCAAACAGATTTATTAAGAAAACAGACTGTGTTTAGCAGTTGTAACTATAGCACATCACAGTCTTTGAAGAAATGAACTATGCAAATAATTCCTACTGTAACATACAAGGTGTATCAAATTTCGAACGACTGAACAAACTCTAGTCTGCATATTACAGATAACAGATAAAATGCCATTAGATTTCTTATTTAAAAATATTCTAAAACTACAATGAATGTTCATTATTTTTTTCTGTTCTGAAGTACTTTAATTTAGGAAGTGTTGCTCCTTCTCAGTCATAGTGCTGGAGAAATTTAATAATTTAAAAAAAAAAACAGAGGTTTTTTTGGGAAGGAGTTAAAACTCACACTGAGGGTTTTTTGTAAGCATATTCCAACTGACACTTAGTGAATTATACCTACCACTTGCAGGCAACTGCTGTGTGGAATTCTGCCCAATCTTAAATTTATTTTCTAGATTTTTTAATGTCTATAATGACTAACTTTGAAGAATTTATATCAACACAGATAATTATTCTTAACAATAGCAGACATGATTGCCAACTTAAAATCAGCTTGTGGAGAGAAAAGTCACATCCTTGTCACTTGGCTTTGACTGATGAGCACTGTCACACTGAACCAGAAAGATTAACAACTTTCCTTATTACATTACCTATTAATGAGGCCATTCACCATTTTCTTCAGTCTTCCCAATTCTTCTCTTTTCTTGTCATCTAATGTCTCCTGAGCTCTCCTTACTTGTGGGGGAACATACTTTGTAGCACTGTGATTATGACTCTTACCAGGAAAAGAAGAAAACAAGATACCAGATGAAACCATGATCTTAAATACTTGAACTCCAACATACATTTCTATTTAAGATTAATACACCAACCTTAAAGATAAATCTTACTATCTAATAACCAATGCCAAAGGAACAAAATACAGAAAAGAAGCAGGCAAGAAGTTACCCTTTACGACCAACTTGACAGCGGGAAAGCCCCTCTTCCCTACACATGAAATTTTCTTTACGTTATGGTTACTAAAACCTGACATCCTATGTTTTACCCAGGTTTTATCAGTGACAGTTTAGGTTAGCGCCATGAGGTCTGTGTTACCTCCTCTCCTCCACTCATGCTACAAGAACTAACACAGGCAGGACCTCTGGGATCATTTAGAAGTAACACTTCGGTGTGTGACAGATGCTAATTTTAACACAAGCTGTCTTTGCCCACAGCAGAAGCACTTAAGGATATTCTCACACTCTAAAGCCAGAGTAGCTCCAGATCCCACGTGCCTTAGGTATTACCAGCCACCATCCTGATTTGGGGTGGTGTCTATCAGCTCTCCATGTCTATCAGCTGTCCCTAGGTCTTGGTAGACCTCTCAAGCCAACACTGCTGCTGGGCCAGGTGTGGTTTTGAACCAGGACAACACTTCACGTGGCCCGACTGGACAGCAAACACCTGTGCTTTACAGAGGCGATGTAACTCTGCTCTGTGTTCTGGTCGCCGCATGTCCTTTGAGCAGCAGGTTTGTGTTATCAGAGGCGAACATCCCACCTCTCCTACCTCATCCTCCTCTTCATCCTCCTCCTGCTCCAGGGGCTCGCTGGCCTCTGGCTCCTCGTCGTTCTCGGGGGATGAGGACGAGCTCTCGCTCTCCCACTGTCCTTCCTCGTCATCCCCCTCGGAGGGGTCTGAGGCGTCTTCCTGATCCTCCTCGTTCTCCTCCTCATCCTTCACTTCCTCCTCATCATCATCATCCTTCTCGTCGTCATCCTCCGGCTCCGGCGGGCGCTCCCGCGGCCTTGGCTTGGTTTCCTTCTCCTTTCCCTCCTCCTCCTCGTCGCTGCTCTCGCACAGCCTGCTGAGCCCAGCCCGGGTGCCCAGGGCTCCCAGCACGTATCCCAGCCCGTCCCGCAGGAAACTCTGCGGTACCCGCTCGGCCGCGGGCCCCTCCTGCTTCCTGCGCCGCTTCCCGAGCCCCAGCTGCCCGCTCCAGCCGACGGATCTCCTTCTCCTCCTTCCTCGTTGGCCTCCAGCAGGGCCCGTTTCCGCGCCGAGGCGGCGGCCGCCGGGCCGAAAGCTGTTCGATGCTGCGGGCAACCGGACCGCGCGCTTCCGGGGCTTGGTCTGGGGGGGGCGGCAGGAACCGCTTGGCTGGAGCATGTTTAGCCGGAGCAGGCTTGACCGGAGCGGCTTGGCCGGAGCGGGTTTAAGATACGCGTTTGGCAGGAGCAGGCTTGTCCGGGTCGGCGAGAGCCTCCACCAGCTCCCCGCGTTGGAGTCGTCGCCGTCGGCTCCGCTTGAGCCTGCGCTTCTCCTTCCTGGCGTCCCGACGGCTCCTGCGGCTCTGCCTCTCTGAGTCCCTCAGCAGGGCCAGCGGCGCTGGTCGCCGCCGCCTGCAGAGAGTCGTGCACCGCCTGCCGCAGCCGGTCCAGCTTGCCGCCGCGGCGGGCGCGGGCAGCCCCCGGCGCCTCATCCCCTTCCGCGCCCGCCGCCACGCCGCGCCTGGGCGCCGCCATCTTGGGGCAGGACCTCACCGCCTCTTCCGCCGCGCGGCCGCCATGGCGGGCACAGCGCCCCCTGTTGGGCGGCGCCTCAGGCCGCCCTAGCTCTGAAGGGGAGGGACCCTTGTGACCCCACACCGGAGATCCCCCCTTTTGTGCATATATATATTTAAGAATTCCAGAGTCAATTAAGTTGGAGAAGACTTTCGAGATCATCGAGTCCTACCTTTGACCGAACATGACCATGTCAACTAGACCGTGACGCTGAGTGCCACTTCCAGTCTTTTCTTAAACC
This sequence comes from Manacus vitellinus, assembly GCF_001715985.3. NCBI lineage: Eukaryota > Metazoa > Chordata > Aves > Passeriformes > Pipridae > Manacus > Manacus vitellinus. Next base: position 1,999,205 of record NW_021940812.1, on the reverse strand, counting down.
TTTTCTTAAACACCTCTTAAACTGCTCCCTGGGCAGCCCGTTCCAATATCTAATGACCCTTTCTGTGAAGAAATTCTTCCTAATGTCCAACCTAAACCTCTCCTGGCACAGCTTGAGACTATGTCCTCTCATCCTGTCGCTGGTTGCCTGGGAGAAGAGACCGACCCCACCTGGCCACAATCTGTCAGGCAGTTGTTGGAGAGCCATAAGGTCACCTCGAGCCTCCTTTTTTCCAGGCTAAACACCCCCAGCTCCCTCAGCTGCTCCTCATCGGAGTTGTGCTCCAAACCCTTCCCCAGCTCCATCGCCCTTCTCTGGACACACTCTAGAAAGAAAATACAAGGCTTGTCTATCTTCTTACACCAGAGACTGGAACAATTTGTCTCTCACAGCCCTGGCTGCGGTCACAAGGCCCCCACTGGCCACGAGGCTCTTGCTGATGCTGAGACACACCAGAATCCCGGCCTCTCCTCCACCTGCCCAGACCCACATTTTAAACCCCTTCCAACCCTGCCAAGCTCAGGTGTCTCTTCCTGAGCGTGCCAGAGACAACATCCATGGTCTCTGTGGAAGTGCTGGCTGCTCTTGGGACATTTCCATCCACGGCAGGGTGCAGGAGAAGTGTCCCTGCCACAGGGACGTATCCTCCCTGCTCTGCACAGCCAGTGACAACTTGTCTGTCGTCTATGTGATCAGCAGGAATTAAATGTCCCATGGCGGTTTGCTTCTGTCAGCAGGAAAACCAATTGGTTGGTCTTATTTTTAGTCTCTTTGCTGTGCTCCGGGGCTATGCAGCCTGCTGGGTGCATGCTGGTTCCAGTCATGTCTGGCAGATGCCCGGAGTTTCTTAAAACACTGAATTTCCCCCAGTTTCATCAAAAACTGGGCAGAGCAAAGAATTTCTCGGCTGAAAAAAGTGCCACCAGATGAGCTTAGACCTCAGCAGACACCAGAAAAACATAACTGAAAGCCAGCACATATGACCCAGTTTCAGAAAAAGGTTTGGTCTTGAATCTCCCGTGGGGACCAAATCCATAGGAAGTCAGGCTTCATTTTGTTCGTTGTTGTTGCACTCCTGACCTCTCTTGGACAATGAAGTACTGCATAGGACTTATATTTTACCTGAAAATTTAATATGGCTTTATTACTCTGAAGATTAGTTGTGTCTTTCTATGCATTTTTCCATATTCTCTGATTACATCATATGTCCTAGATGACCCATGCCTCAGAAATCTAGCTTTCTCAAGGGTGATGCATAATGAATCTTTCACCCTCAGTGACAAGATACGTTGCATTGATTTGTCAAGGCATTCCCTTTGCTACATTTTAAACTATATATTATGCTGTAATTTATTGCCGGGCCACTCTTTATTCATGCACAGATGGCTCCATGCATTTTGCATCTTATTTATAGATTTATTGATAACAATAATCCAGCAGCATGCCAGAATGCAAGATAAATACAGCTGAATATAATTTGAGAAAATATTAGGTGCTTTTAAAACTTCGAGATTTGCATCTTCCTTCTGTCTCATCGTGTAATTTGTCATTCAGGGCAACAGAGCTTTCCAATAATGCAGAATTTCATGTATCTTCAAAGAGAGAAAGTGCCAATATTTGCCTTCTTCAGTGCTTCATGTCACAAAGCAAAATATGAAAAACATGTATTTTGCCGAGCTCCATAATCCCCAATTTGAGTGAAAATGGGCATGCTACTTTTGCAAAAAAATACACAAGTAGAATTATTATTACCTGCTAATAAACCAATCCTGCATTCAAATCTAATGATGCCATATCAAAACAAATACAACAAATATTTTAGAGACTATCTCAGAATATCGTGGTTTATTATTTTATATTTACCAATTTGACTTCGAGTACCTGGTAAATACATTCTTCTTAGGATCTAAAATGTGAATAAATTAGAAACTCCTGCCAATGACTCTTCCAAATTTCCTATGTTGTCTAAATATCAGAAAAGGGAGGAAACACAGTTTCCATTTTACACATTTCACATTTAGGTCTCCGCATCATATGGGCATCACTTACCAAATAGGAATTCAGAATCGAGGGAACATTTTGTATTGTTCCTTGTTTTGACAGTGATCCCCCAGCAGAGAACAAGCCACAAGGGCAGGTTTCACATTTACAGTGAAATTGAGCATAATGGCACAATTCACTGGAAATGAGAGTTCGTATAGAATTGTTGCTTCCTGCTGAGATAATCTTTGTTAACAGATTTCCTTTCCTATTAAATTATATTCAGGGATTATTATTTCTCACCCCTCAGCAGAATGAGTGGAATACAATTGCTGTCTGCTATTGTCTCCTGGTCACCTCCCACATGCCATGAAAATGTGATTTAGTGGCTACATAATGCACATAGGTAGCTTCTGGCTCTTTTGTAATTTGCAGCTATTGAGAGTGTTCATCACCACAGGAAGTATCAAAGCAGCACCAGAAAGACTGAGCTCATAAAGGTTGTTCTTTGTTCTTATCAATCGAGAAAATAGCCTGATTCATGTAAGAATATGGCTTTAAATCCAAAGCCTTTTTTGGCTCTGCAGACTAAAAATTTCATGCCAGAATGAATTTATTGCAGTCAGTGAGAGCCTCAGAACAGTGCAAGTTACCTGAAGACTCTGCTGTGAGTCTCTAGCACAGCACATACTTGAGGTACTGCTTCCCTCCATGTCATACTGTCACCACTGGGATCAGCAGAACTGAAATTTGGTCTGCTGGGAAAGATTGTCTGTGGAAGGATACTTTTCCTCTGGAAAACATTTTCCAGAGTCTCAAGGCAGTACAAAGTTGTTGGCTCTCAGATGTACTTCAGTCCTATTTCAGGAGATATTGGTAGATGATGAAAGCAATTTCCTTAGTGTTTTGAAGATACATCCCTGTTGCTTAGAATCTTGGTGTTTTTTGTTTTGGGGTGGTTTGTTTCCCCCCCCCCCCCCAGGGTCTATGTGCTAAGCAATTTCTGAAATCTTGGTCTTTAAACAGATGAAGTGAGACCTGATGAAAACCAACTACACAAAGAGTCTAGAAAAATGTCTGGGACTTTCTCCCACAGTTACCACCGTCTTTGTACCTGATCTTGGGCTGCTCTTTTATCTTCTCTGTGCTGCTTTTGTAACAACAAAATGAGTTATCTTCCATAATTCTGAGACACAAATATATCCTCCTATATCTCCAGATTTGTCTGCTGAAAAGTTGCCACCCACAGCACCTACCCTTGAGGGGCTTATTACTACCTCTTTTCTGGGGCTGCCCCAACAGATTTGCTGACCAAAAACTGTTTTTTGAGGTTTTCATGTAATTGTTCTCTTTTATTCCCCTAAATCAATGTCCCTTCAGTCCGTGCTCACTGGTGACACTCATTAAGAGAGATCTACATTACTTTAAAATAATTTAGGCTGTTTGATTGAGAAAAAATAGGAAGTAACCATATGAATATCTCAAAAGGGGATGTCTGTAGCTCCCCCCCTCCCCTCCAAAAAAAGAAGCAGCTGAAAGTGGAAACCTCAGATGGCAAAACTCGAGCAGGGAGAAGATGTTTTCACTGATTTTAATCATTAATATCTTTTAGTTCATTGGAAGGAAGGAGTGGGTACTAAAGGTTATTATTTAGATAAATGATCCAAAAGACAAGCATAAAAAAGACAGATATGCTGAGTGAAAGCAGAAACCCATTTCCCCAATCCATTAGCATTTTTAGTTTTAAACTATAAGGAGATTATCTGATACGTGACACAAGGATGACTGAAAAAATGCAATCTCATTACTTTATGGTTATTAAAAGGAAAAGGTAGGTTGCAACTAAAATGAGCTTTTAAATTAGTGTTTTGTGCACATCACAGTTTAAAAAAAACACAATTGTAAATCAAAATAGTACCATTGATCAAAGTCTCACATTACAGCACTTTGCATTTCCTGCATGAAATTTATATAATCAAAGCTTCTGTGCCAAGAAATGTCTCTGGGAGACTTAACTATGTGCTAAGCACTGACCTTATCTAAGGAACACTTGTATTTCCATTTATAAGGCAGTTTTCATCAAAAAAGCTGTAAACACATACCAAGGGACATTTCCTTTTCTCTCTGTTCCTTCTCCTTTGTTCTTAATTGCTTTGCTTTAATATACCAGTTGTAATTCTGTTCCCTGAAGATTATTTGTTATTAGCTATTTCTTTGATTCTGACAAGGCAACTTTAGAAAAAGAATACTTGGAGATAGGAGTGACAGTCCAGAGTAAATACCTGTGAATGGTTGAATTCGACAAATTTCCTAAAATAAACAGTTACTGTTACTTTGTTAAAATCACCTTTTACCTGGCCATTTATCTGCAAAAGTGGAAACACTGGCAAGAGTAAGTGCTGTGCCACTGACACAGGAGCAGTTGCACCAGTAGTCCAGTGCAGTGTTACTGTTCATCCCACTGCTAACACTGTCTTTTTTATACAGAATCTGAGGTGATTGCCCTCAGGGACAACTTCCAGCAGGTTTCTCAATTCAGTGAGGTGCTCCTAGCTGTTAACAATAGTCTTACTGCTTAAAAAAAAACCTTAAAAGTTTTTCCTGAAGGCTTTGTTAAACGTGCAAAAATATGATCCGTGTCTGAGTCAAATAGAATGCAGTCTTTGCAGGTCTTTCCAGGATGACAGCAAGCTTTGGATCTGGTAACTTGTGCTGAAACTATGTGATCAATTTATACATATTGGTTGCCATTCTACATCTTAATCTCACTTCCTCTAATGCATTATGTTATTATGTATAATACAGTATAAATTTCATATACAGTTCCTGTTCAGGAGCTCTACTTACCTGACCACAAGCAGAGTGCAGCAGTGGAGTGTGCCTGCCCCATTCTAGTTACAGACCATTCTCTCAGAGTACTTCGAAATAGCCACACTGATTTAAGCCTGACAGACAAGATAGAGATCTTCCTTAGTTTGGGCACATCTACAGCAGTCACCTTGCTCTCTGTTTATAGTCAAATGGAGAGAAATAATGATTTATAGAGAAAAAAAACTCGTCTGGGGCTTCTGAATCAAGATGGTCAGTGCCTTAGACTCCATAACTCAATGGTTAAAAGGCAGCCTTGCATGACTGGCTTAGCTGCAGGCAATTGCCTTGCAGATACCTGGTTAGGTGACTTGTGTGCAAAGGACAAGGCAGCAAAACAAAACCATGACCTTAAGTAACCCCATGTTTACACAACTTCTGCCCAGCATGTATCTGACACCAGATCCCACCCTAATCTACTCCTACGCCTGCTGACATCTCTTTTGAGTAATTGTCATCTTTCCAAACTGCAGTTTTGCAGCTACTTTAGGTCAACCTCAACCTACCATGCATTTGTCCAGTAATGCATTTCCTCATCCTTCTTCATGCTGACTGCAGGACTCTTGTCACAGTCCACTAAATCCAAGATTTTATCCGAATAAACCTGAGAAGCTTTTTAATTGGACTGGGTTCATTTTTGATTCAGCTACAGAAAGAGGTAGCTAGTTGTGGGAAAGGGAAGAGAACTGCTCCTTCCAGTAGCAGTACAGGCTAAGATCACCCTAAATCAGTTATGAAACCACACCATTAGCAGATTACAGAAATTACTGTGTCAAGACAGCCTGCTGGAAGGACAGTTATTTTCCATGCTGCTTTAAAGGAGAATTCATTATTCAACAACTACAGCTGATCCTTCTGTTGCCCAATGTGTAATCACTTGCACCTGTGCCCAGTATGAATTAGGTTTTGAAACACAGGTGAAAACAGGAACAATTACTAAAACCCTTTTAGTTTAATTACATTGTTTGTAATGAAAGTTTGTCTTTTTTGCTCTCCTGAATAATTTTCTTGAAAAAGAAAAAAGCATGCTAACAAGTAAGTTGACATTAAGAACAAAGCTCTACACAACTGTATATGCATGCCTAGGGAGTTGGCTGGTTCTGTACAGCTTGAATTTTCTTTTTCTCTGAAAATTTCTTCCTTGCTTGCTGGTGGCAAAGGTAAGGTGTCTGTTTTTAGGACAACCCACATTTGTCTGGGTGCTTTTCCCGAGTGGCAGTGTTAAGCTTACTGCATCCTGTTCCTGTACATAATCATAGGAAAACACACACTTAAAATGAGGTACATGTTAGTATCATTTAGAATTTTATGATTACAGAAATCAATTGAAGAGACAGTTTTATTCTTCATCCTTTAATTGCAGTTGTAAATTCTTAACTGCAGGTGCCATATTTTCATTAAATGTTTAAATAAATCCTCACAATGTGAGGCCCTGATCCCTAATGGGGGACTCCTGCAGCACCATAATGAAAAGGAAACAACAACAAGAATAAACAACTGTGCCCTTGCTTCTAAGCCGTGTCAAGATGTTTGTTTAAATTCCAAGCTCTTTAGTTAGTCCTGAGTCCTGCGTGTGAGTGGTTCCACTTCTAAGACCTGTTACCTGTGTGCAGATGTTACTGCCTTGGTGAGCTCTGCACATGAAAGAGGAAGCTTGAATGGAAGAGAAGCATACTGGTAATTTGACCATATATATATATATACATATTTCTTTTCCTAGTAGAAAAGGTAATTAATGTATAGTAATACACGGCAATAGTGATGATGATACCAGTTTACAGAGGAGCTGCCTATTTGCAGGACTCATTTCCTTCTCTGGCATTCACAGAAGTAAAACAACACAGGCTATGTGATCCTAATGCTCCTTTTTTGGTAAATTGATCGTGGATTCTTTCCGTTTCAGTTTCAGTATTGACAGAAACTTGATCTACACAGGACCAAAGACCAGATGTAACTGAGTTTCAGCCCTGCTGTAGTAACAGTCACCCATTATTTGAATTTTAAGGCTTCAATTTTTGTTATGCAAAATAATTATAAAGATGTTGTGGCATTAACCTGAGCCACGTTAGTGGTGGGAGAACTGTTTAGATGTTCTTGGTAAATGATGGTGAAGAGGAAGTTGTGCCAGGCAAGAAGTGTTACTAGAGATACATCTGAGCAGCAAAATTCAGATACTGAACCTAACCTGGGTGTCCCTAAAGATGAAAGAACACCAGGATTTGGGGTTCAATACAACACTGACTGTTTATTAATTCACAGGAGCAAGCAGTTGGCCTGTTTTGTTAGAGATTTGGAACTTCACATTCTTCCATAAGTTTCACATGCCCAATTTCAATTGTTTTTTCCCATCAGCAGAAAGGTCATTCTCATTAGGAGACAAATAATGCAAATTGGATGCATTCACTTTGCATATTTGAATATGCAAATGACCACATGTCTCATTTTTCTTCCCAAAGACTGACCTCTGAGTCAAACAAAATTTATTCTACTCTAAGCTGAAAGTGAACTTCTATACAATAAAGATGGCTGAGTGTCACAGGGCATCTGACATATTTTATCTAATTGTGATTCCAGATATTTGATGGCAGACAGAAAACCTGTGGCTGCATTTCACAAGAGTGAAAAATTAGAAGTCAGCCTAGATTCCAGTTTTTGTGTGAAAACAGAGGTGATTAAGTGAAATTATTAGACTTGTTCAAGGCCAACATCAAAAATAGTTTTAAAGACTTGTGTTTAAGATTGATGTTACCAGCAACCCCTTGATGAAGACTGGGAATGTAGCCATGGAACAATCCCAACCTCCAGCAATAAGGAAGCAGATTCAAGGTCACTTACAAGCTGAGATGCTTTATATAGCACATTTCAATTCTTGCTTACATTCTGGACTGACCAGAGGTTCTTATAGTACCAAGGATTGTCCTTTTATTAGGTAATCACTATGAGTGATTATCAGATGAGGAAAACCTTGCCATCATTATCAGTGATGGACAATACACCATTATTCTGCAATAGAATTTAAAAATATCACCACACTTTATTCTTTAGTAACTAGGTGGAATAAGGGTGTGATCCAGTACTACTCTCCAGTTCCTTCAAAAATAATTACGTGCTAAAAATTGCAATACATCAAAAATTTAATTACACTAAAAGTGCTTACTAATGTTTTGTTATTACTCTGTTTAATCTTGGCATCTGCATGCCATCCATTAATTTACTTCAGTAAAAACTATAGGTCACATTGTGAAGTTCTTATTATATTTCTATGTAGTCAAAACTCCCATTTTTTTTTCCAGAGTGTAGCATAAGTGAAGACATTGATTTGGAGTACATGACTTTGTGCAAGCAATGACACATCTAACAGGGGAAGATAACTAAGGTAATGCTTTAGTTTATGTATATTTCAGATTTGTCTGTAATATTTTTTTCAGTTTATAACACTTTAATTTATTTGTTCTTGTATTTAATTCAAGCAGCCATTTAAATATTTCCTCCATTTTAAAGTAAAGAGTTTGTTTGGGGCACAAACTGTAATGTTCCTTTTAAGAAAATAAAATATAAACTGCATAATAAAATGATAAGCCGAAGAGGCACTCCAACTGTAATTAAACTATATTTTTCTTTTGTTCATATACATACACACACAAACTCATATGAAAGAATAATATAAGTTGCTGCTTCTTTGTAGAGGCAAAAATACTATTTTCAGAAAACTCAATGAACACTGATTTTGTAAAAAAAAAAAAGAGAGAAAAGGTAATACCCATACCTTGGTTAAAATGAATTTAGGATACAAATTAGTATATATTCTGTCTCTTGTAAAGAAATTCTACAGAGGACACTATGCAATGCTGTCTTCTGTACAAGCTTATTTTAGTAGTATGTCAGGGTAACTATATTTTGGAGAACTTTAAATATAGATAAAAATAAGCACGCACACATAAAATAGATATATAAATACACAAACACACATTATGGATAAGTATTCATATGATATACAAATTCATTTAATGATTTGAAAATATACACTTTAAAATCTATTGTATGAGTGAACCTCTAAACAAATTCTGCCAAAAAAGTGCCATAAACTTGTCCTGCTGATGTTGTGCATAAGCATTTCTTATTCCATATCACAGGGCAGGAAGAACTATCTGAAAATTATGGTTTATAGTCATTTCTTGACTCATGAATCCTTTAGGAGGATTGTGTGTGCACAGAGCATATAGTTTCTCACATTTTCTATCACTGTCACTACTACAAATGGCATTGGCCAAACAGAAGAACATATTTGTGATTGCTCTGTGTGTGTGATGTAGCTCACAAGCCTTTCCCTCTTGTAACAGTGGTGGCTGGAATAGCTCCCTCTGCTCAGTTACGTCGTTCCTTCTGATGTGTGGGCACAGAATGAACTGACTCAGAGAATTCATTCTGATTAAATTTTTTATTTTTGCCAGGTTATTTTCCCCATATCTGTCTGGCCATGCACTGCTGTGTCCGTGCTGCTGAGGGGTAGCTGGAATAAATGGAACAAGAACTAAGCTGGACCAGATCAGCACTACAGCCTGAGAGGTGTTTGCTTGAGTTCTTCTACAAATTGCTCAGATGAAATGCTCACTTGGGTTTTTCAGAGGCTCTCTGGAGATTATTAGCCTGCAGTAATACAAAAATCAATTAGATGTAGGGAACTTTGGAGTTGCCCAGTGTCTGCTGCAGGATTACTTCACAAGTGCCAAACTATGTGATAAATTTCAGAAATTTAATAGACAAAACAGGTTTTGATTCAGGTATTCTGTAAGGTGCTTTAGGCCATAGAGGAGGAATCAGAGGCTTCCTTCAGAGCTGTTTGACAGGAAAGCTAATGTTCCCTCACACCTGGTATGACTCAAGGTATGATGAGAAAATATGAAGGCTAGAAGGGTGTACCAGTAGATCCTGCTGTGGGGAGATGGAGCTGAATATGGGAGCTGGCATTTCAGCCATCAAAGACTGTATTTCACTAGGGTGTTTTGCTGAGCAGTGAAGAGAACTTGGGAAGAGGATGAGGTCACTGCGGTGCTATCCCTGCCACTCCCACAGAAAATCCAAATGTCTGCCATAGCCTATAGTGTTATTTAGGACAAGAGCAATTCTCAATAAGGAATTCCCTCACAGGTTTGCTAGCAGCCTGAATGCATTCCAAACTAAATGTAACTTTGGTAACAGAGCTGAACAGGGAGAAGGCCTATCTGGGAAAGGTTGATTGTTTTCTTACTACACAATGAGACAGCAAATTGGTCTGAAATTATACCCTCATTATGCTAATTCTTTGTTCCATACAAATGGAGCAAAGCATGCTGTGAGCTAGGATTTAAAGATGCTGATGTTATCAGGTCAGTGTATACCCAGAGTAATGGCCCTTAGACACCCCCAGGGATGACAGGACACAGTGTGATGTAGGGAGATGAGCTGTCAGGCTGCAGAAACAATATTCAGTGCACACGTGGCTTCATAAATAGTCAAACTCTGTCATATGCTGTGCAGCACTACCGGTACTTCAAAGAAAACTACCTCCTGTGCAATACTTCAGCAGTGACTACAAACTGCAGAGTTATTTCCTATGGTTGGTTGTTTTTACTATTCAGGACGAAGTGACCCCTTTGTATCCATGTTATCTCTTGTGCCTAATAATGACTTTTAATCTACTCTTATGGTGTAGGTTTAGTTATTGGCAAATTAACAACAATGTAAAAAATATTGTTTCTGTAAAAGCAAATAAATTTTGAGGTATCAACACACAGGATGTAAAACAGTATGAATATATCCTATGAAGCATTGTTGACTTTTTACTATCTGTACAGTTTAAATAAGTGATTACTCACAGAATAAGATGATTTAGAAACAAAAAATCATCTGTCTCAAAGAGATGACATCTTTATAATCCTAGTGGTACTGAAAATAGAAAAACTAGATTCTGTTAGGTTATCAGTAACCAGTTTGTAGGGCATATGCTTCATAGAAGAATGAATGTAGGAATGGTGTACCTGCTTTCACATTGGAGAAATTCCTTGTCTCTGTGCTTCTCTAAAAACTCTACAGCCTTCTATCCTGCTATGTATGATGCAGAGCCAGGATACTGTGGTGAGCTAAGCTTACAATCAGTTCTGAACTCATGACATAATGGCCTATAGGGACCTTTATGCTTTTTTTCTTTAAAGGGTGAGTCCATAATTCTGGGAAGGCCTGATTACAGCAGCCATATCAACATGGAACATGTGGAAAATAGGGGGAAACTGGTGAGAGGTAATAAAGCTGAAGGACACCCATAGCAAGGCCAAAGGTATGATCATCTCCTTCAGCCAGGGATAAGATGCACTCCTCTGTCATGTTGTAGTTATTACAGGTGGAGCCATGCATGACCACACCTTTGATGAGAAATGGGGTCAGTGACCATTATTATACACTCATGGCAATGAAAGGATGACTATTGACACTTTCAACCTTGTGTGAATAAGCCTGGGAGTTGTCCCACTCCTCTCATATCAGCCATTAGCAGCTTGTAGGAGAGCAGGGTGCACCTGGTCAGGAAAAGAGGACACCTGATGTTCAACAAGTGCAAGATGTAACTTGAAAGCCAGTAATGTGGGGAGACTTTTCTCTCTGCACTGCTCCATTGAAAGACCAAGAGATCTGTGCCTTTTCTATGTGTAGGGTTCAACTGACACTGAGAGGGTTTGGGAGGACTTAATCCAGGCCATGGATGAGATTTACTGAGGAAAGGGCAAACAGACAGGCCAGGGAATAGAGGCATTGTCGTGAAGAATTTGTAGCCATGCTTGCACACCTCTGTCTATAATATAGGAAAACCTGAGACAGATTAAGATGGTGGCACTGTGTATACACAGAGGCATATGCTAAATTCACATCACTGAGGGGGAATTAGGGTCTGCTTTTATAGTTGACTTATCCTAGATTCAGGTGCCTCCACAAATTCTCAAATCTAGGAAGCAGCCTCAGATATCAGGCTGTTAAGAGACTTTCAGGTATCAATGCTGTTTGACAAGACTGTCTTCTTCCAGGCAGAAGATGGGGCAGAGAGTGTAGCTGAAACATTTCTAACATAGCTGGTGGCATCCCCAGCTTTCTGAGATCAGGGAAAAGGGAAATGCCAGGACATCATAGCAGCTGATTCATGCCCACCTCCCCCACTCTTAAACTGTATATTGGACTTTTTTTTTTTTTAATGGGAATGTAGACTGGCATGTCCCTCATTTACAATTACAGTACCTATAGAGATGTACACCCAAGAACTTTCTCACAGCTCCAGGATAACTTTTGAAACCTGGAGGATGCTAAGCCCAGCCACAGAGGCAGATCACAGCCCTGAAGGCTTCTGCAACTATCCCATGCCCAGAGTAATTCTGTTCCCCAGCACGTTCAGTGGGGACCAGACAGGGTGAGGAGCTTTTTAGATGGATGTGGCTAATTTCTACCACCTGCCCAGAGGTCAGTAGGTAGATGGGGCATAGGTGAAGGGTCCCAGTGGAGCTGGTCAGGGACCTATTGGGACATTCAGGGCCCTGACAGCCTGCCCCAGGGAACAGGCAAAGTACAATCTCTGTTTGTACTTAGTCTGAATGTACTTTGAGATGTGCCAGGTGTCCCAAGGAACACAGGAAGATACAACTATGTCTTTCAATATCTGATAAGTGTCTGTCTTGTTTGAGATGGCTTCAGGGAAAAGGACTGACTTTTATGAGATAGTTTCTCTTGTGGTTTTTTCAGCCTTCTTTTTAAGTGTAACCTGGCTTTCAAGACGCAGACCTTGGCAACAACCTCTCTACACAAGTCAGGATTGGTAGAAGTGAAAAAAGTGATTGACAGAGAAGTGTGTAGACAGCAGTCTCTAGACAAACCTTGGATTTGGAAGTTTTGTAGGACAGCCACATGCTTTTCTGTATGTTGTGTAGATTGACCTTTCCTCTTGCCCAGGCTGAGGGCTACAACTCAATAAAATGGGAAAAAAAACCAAACAGGCACAGTGTGATAGTGACTATCAAAGGGGTGCCTTACAGAAGGGAATGAGACTGTCAGGGGAAGTTCAGATTGGATGTTGGGAAAAGGTTCTTCACTGAGAGGGTGGTTGATCACTGGAACGGGGTCCCCAGGGAAGTGGTCATGGCACCAAGCCTGTCAGAGTTCAGGGAGCATCTGGACATTGCTCTTAGTCATACAGTTTAGTTTCAGGTACTTCTGCAAGGAGCAGGGAGTTGGATTGACACACCATATATAAAATATGGTCCAATATCACATACATGCCTTGTAACATAGACGTGGATTGAGTATTCAGCATGGAGCATCTCTGCAGTTGCAATCACTGGCAGAGTGGGTATAATTTGAGTTTAATGTATGGCTTACAGGACCTAAAATTAGGAAGAAAATGTTTTAAAGAGTTGGATGATTCACAGCCTATTCCTTGTTCTATCCTCCCACCTTCGAGATAATATGAAATCTCTGGAGTCTTCCATTCAAATACTTAGATATTCCCAAATGTTAAAAGTAACTAGAGATGGCTTTCGCTTTTATATGAGGGCTAGAGCACTATATATCATCCCAAGGATTGAGGAGCCTGCCTTTTTTTTTTTTTTTGTTACTTAGAGGTGTAATTACTGTAATGTAATATCTACTTGAGAAAGGAAATTAAACTCTGAAGAACAAATTAGCTAATTTCACATTGCGGGCATGATTTCTGTTAAAAGGCCTGCTAGAGCTGAGTCCAGTTTCTGAAAATAAGTATTGTCTTATGTTATAAAATAACCTGTTCTCATGGTGTCAGCATTTTCTGATAGACCACTGGTGGAATGGATGAGTGCCATGTTCCGTGGATCAAATACTAGTCATTGGAGCACTATGAGGAGTGTAATCTTTGATGGGACAACTGCATAAAATTCTCCTAGTTAGGAGATCAGAATTGACAGTTGTAGTGGCCCTTTTTGGTCTTCCAGCCTTTGGTGGCTTTTACAATGGCAATAGTCTTATTTGGCAACAAGAAATTTTAGGATGGCAATGGGCAAATGCTGTAAAAGTGTATTTTATATCTGACTGTTTCAGGAAAGAATACCTGCTGAAATTTATTTGCTATGTCCTTGAACAACATTGAATCTCCAGATTAGGTGGTGCCTGTGGTGCAAACCTATTCATTTTGCTAATGAGACAGAGGAGGAAGATAAAGATTTAAAAAATGCCTGGCATCATATTTTATTAGTCACCCAATATAATTATTGACAGGGATCGAGGATGTTAAGTTCCAGAAAAAGACTACTTATTATCTTAACACTCCTGAGATGCATTAAACACATTTGAATTTAATTAGAAAGGAGTATCCATGATTTAGGAATAAATCTTGCACCTATTAATTTTAGAAATTAAGATGATTAATTTCCTTTAAAATTTCTAGCATTTTGGATAAAAGTCCTTCATAAAAGGTGCATGGCTTACTTTCAAAGACTAAATTTATGCAATGTGATTTTGTCACTGAGATTGAAAAACGGTTGTAGTTTAATACTGGATAGATTTTTGAAATGCCTTCCATGTGGTATTTAACAATACAGTCATCTTAGCCATGATGAGTCAGGTACTGAATTTAAGAGAGAAAAAAAATAAATTATTTAACTACTACCAAAAATGGGGCTTTTAATTGTTTAAGGATTTCACATTGCAACCTATCTCCTCCAAAAACTGTAAAATTCCATTTCTTAAAACTATATAACTAACAAAAAGTAGCTCGAGGATAGTTCAGACTGAGCACAGATGGCCCAGCAGATTAACGACTTAATTTTTTTTTAAAGGACAGTGAGTACAGCCATGTTAAGTAGTCAGGAACTGATAATATGGGTGGATATTTGCAGCTTCATCGTTTATAATACAGCTAATGCATGGTCGTATCTTTTATAATCAATAGGAGATTGGCAGAGTAGGATGTCTAATGAAAGATGTTGACTGGCCTGCAAATCAAAGGATAATATTCCAAAAGGACAGAGAAACCATGGAAGGTAAAGGATCAGCAATGTTTGCAGAGAAAGCACAGACATGGTGATGGGTGAGATTTTACAGCCTGTGTGGTGTGTTGTGTAGATGTAATACAGTGTCACATACTCAACAAACCAAAGTGGAACAGGGCCTGGAGTCATTTCAAATGGTACCATGTGGGCATGTCAAGAGTGGGAACTAAACAGAGACTGAAAAGAAAGCACAGAAGTGAAGAAAGCATCTGTTCTGGAAGAACAGAAACATCACTTGTGACAATTTGGTTTCAGAGGCATATGCTGGTTTTTATTATTGAGCCAGTGGTAAAACAACATTAAAGCTTCTAATGATTATTTACTAACAAAAATAATATTGACTTCATGCTCAGATAACTCTTTTGGATCCCATTATGATGTTGCCATGGAACCAACCTGTGATATTGGCAAGCTCATATTCCATAAGGGCAAACATAACACTTACAACCAGTAAAATAATTATTATATGTACTTAGTACATCAGAAAGTTTCCAAAGATGAGAAAAAAAAATAAGAAAAACTGATTTTGATCTAAAAAAACCAAACCAGATATAGAAATTACATTTTTTTAAAGGGTATCTTTATTCTGGTCAACAAACCACTGCTAATGCTACTGGCAGATGACACAGAAACATTGGCAAATACTTGAGATAAGAGTGGTAAATTACAAAGATGAGCTAATCATACAGAGCAATCTGAAATGTTTGTGAAACAGAAAACAAAAGAGTCAAATTTCATGGATGCACTGGGAACAAGGGGTTGAGGTCCCACCTACAGGACCAGAGCTGTATCTGGAGGACAGTGATTCAGAATAGAAATTACAGATTGGTGCTAGTTGATATGAACGAAGTTCAGAGGTAGCCACTATTTTCTGTCAAGGAAATGATTGCTGTAGCATTTGGATTAAAATGTCCCTAAAACTGGCTTGGCTCTGTGTAAGCAAATGAGAGGACATGGCAACCAAAGCCACAAGGAAGCCTTTTACCTACAGCCAGACCTCTGATAGCAGGAGGACAAGAGCAGACACGAGTGTCTTCAACGGCACATTCCATTTACTTCTGGGAAGTAACCATGTTTTTCATCTCTGAATCTGTGTTCTGTTTTCCTCTGTAATAATTAAAATGGTCTGTAATAAAAATAAAGAGATCATAAAATAAGGCGGTGATTTTGTTCTGTTCATAGAATCGCTGAAACTGAGCCTGAAGTAGTTCTCTCGCTTGCATTTTAATAAGTGTGTTAAAAGTTTGGAGACTATTCAGGCATGAAAGAAAAAAAATTGAGTTCGCAGTTGAGAAAAATCTTTAAAGAGTAAATTTACTAAGAGCAGATCTTTTTAACTGACTGTAAAGGAGATTTTGAGGTGAATTGTGATTAGCAGGAATTAAATATTGAACACACCATAAAGAGAAGTAGTGAGTTTTCACTCTTTTCACCTATCCATTCTAGTTGAACACCTTTCAGAGACTGATTGAATCTAACACTAATTTCTGGGCTCAAAACGGACATAGACTGGTGAAAGGGAGGCTTTTGTGTTTGTGTGTGTGTTTGTATTGCTTTTTCTGTTGGTTTGGTTTTTGAGTCCTCAACTCTGTAACAATATTGACCCTGGCAGTAGTTTAGGAGTTTTACCAATAAATATCTACTCGAAGAATCAGCCAAATCAGCCATGGCTTCACAGATGGAGCAGATGTCCTGAATATTCCCTTTTACTTCATTCCTAATGTGTGTTTTGTTTTTGTTTTTGTTTTTCTTGTTTTTGTTGTTGTTTTGTTTTTGTTTTTTCCTTGTTTTTGTTGTTGTTATTTTGATCTGAGAAGTGCTTTGAATGCTCACAGTAGGGCATGAAAGACACTTAAAGGTGAATGGAAGCAAAGTGAGCTTTCAGGCACTTCACGCTGCCTAGATATGGAACTGAAACTGTTCTAGCTTCATGACATGACTTCCTGTATTGACAACACTGAACTCCTGCAGAGTTTATGCCTCTGCCTGTAAGAAACTCTGCAGGCTTTCTCTCTTTAGGCTCCTATCAGTGAAGCAAACTTAGGCACTAGAAGGGGTTTTATTCATCACTGAATCCCATTTTATTTTATATATTATGCCGTAATACATTTAGCTGGGCAGTTATTGTTACTGGGTTGACAGAATGAAGGTACAGGCTGGAAGTATTTGGAACAAAAAAAATAATCATACTATTTTGTTCTAAAAACAGTAAAGAAATAGAAAGTAGAAGTTATGAATCCAAGACTGATCGAGCTGGATTTCTCAAGTTCTGATGCAACTCTTGCTATGCTTTAGCTTACCAAATATAAGACACTGAAATAATCACCCAATAAATAATCCTAATTTATAATAAATAACTAACAATTATGATTTATTATTAATTATCATAAATAACTATGATAGCATAAAATTTCTTTTATATCATGATCAAGTTATTTTAACTTTTTCATCTTTCTTTTTGTCTTCCACGACTGGCTTTTGAGTATGTAAAGTGCTGGGTATCATCTGTGGTGTGTGTTTACCCTAAGTTCTCTTTAAAATCAATGGTCATTCTTGACAACATACTAAACTGGGCTTTGGGCTTCAATCTGGCCAATTCTTAGGCAATATTTTGAATATAAGCATGTAAGTATCGTATTAACTGAGAGAATAACTTCCTATTTTCTATTTAGTCCAAGCTGCCCTTGGCTCAATGATGGCTTGAAAAGAAGGCATCACCTATTCAATTGCTGCGAGATGGATTTAGGTTTTAAGGCATGCTGCCAAATTCACATTTACAGTTAAAGAGAGTTATTTAAAATCCATTGGCAAATTCTGAGGGAACCTTCCTAGTGAAACAGTTCCAAATTTAGAAACTTCCATTTTAGACTATTCAACTGAATTGTATTAGCTTGAATATCCCAACTTATTTTTTTAGAGGGTCTCAGAGGTAACACTGCACATAAAACCCTCCTTGGGGAATCAGGGAACCAGACACTTACTGGGTAATCCTGAAGCTGAAAAATGTATTTAAAACTAGACTGAAAAGTAATAAACTCACAAAATCCTTAGGGCAACTGAGGTCCTAGGGATGGCTGAGGACAGTCCCTCCAGTACTGTCTTGTTTTGTCTTAAATATTGATGAAAAATGTCCAGAGGTCTTTCAAACACTCTCTGGTGCAAGGTACTTGATTTGTGAGTTTTTCTTCTGGTGTGCTTCAAAATACTCCTCTCATCAGAAATCAATGGGTGCATCAGTCAGTTGGATGCATCTCCTCACTGGTTTGCAAGAGCTGCCCACTCTGCACTGAACTTCCTTTGATATAAATAGATTTTGCTGTGGTGGCTACCATGACCTTCCTTTGTGATGCAAACACCTCAGAACTGAGCAATAACTTCTGCCCAAGAAAGGGTCGAAGCTATTTCCTCCCCTTCCCTGCCTTTCCTGCAAATACAAATGTGTATGGTGTTTCTGATGATTCGTCTGCTAGAAATGGAAGAAAGAACTTGCCAGTCCACAGAATGAGACAAATTATGTCCTGTGTCTCCTCCTCAGGTTTATTTCAAATTCAATAGATTAAAAAGAAAATGTACAGCCCAAGTGGAAGTGGAGGGTTCAGTTCTTCCAAACCTTAGTTTTAATTTCTATAACAGCTACAAAATATGGCTAATTTTTTCACAGTCTTCCTGTGTTTAATATCTTTGCAGATAAAGTTAGAAATGCATTAAATACTTGGTGCCTAGATACAACTCTCAGAGCTCTTTAATAAAATAAACTTGGTTTCAGATTCCATGAGCTGTTCCTGGGCAGTGGGTGAATAATTTCTCAGGTAGCTCAGGAACTGAGACTCACCTCAGGCCTAGATTCCTAACCAACAGGCAGCGGGCATCAGTATGTGCTGGCAGAAGCTCCCTAAGAGCCTACAGAGTCCTGGCCCTGAAATCTTTCCCTGACTCCTAACTATGGTTTTTATTGCCTCTTCTTCCTCAGACTTTTTCACTCTTCCATCTGCTTCTTGTGGGTCATCCTTGTGCATGGATCAGCTTGCTTGCTTGCCTGTGGCCTGAATCTCAACCATGCTACTCCTTTGTTTTGGTATTAGTATGTATGATTTAACATATTCATAGCTGGCTGAATATCTGACTGTTCTCATTTTCCCAATTTAATTGGACCTTCTGGTCTCCCCAGTTCTTAGATCTTGTTTGTTCTGGCTACGGCACTTCCATCTTCATCATAAATCCACTGAAGGCCTAACACTAGGTTCCTTACACCCTGGTTATAATGCCATTGTAATTTATTGTGCATGCCTTTTATACAAGATGATGAAAGCAGGGAACCTGTCTATATACCAATATTTCTATAGGCAGGTCTGAGAGAATTTGGTGTCCCTGAGATCAGATTCTTGCATACCAGACAGCTGTCTGCTCTTGCCAGCTGTGTTTGTTGTTAAAGATATTGCTTCTACATATAAACCTTGCCTGCAGTTACACTCTTCACTCTGGACCAGCTCCTCAGCAGAGAACAACATCAGCTGCTCTCACAAGCCCAGGTCTCATGTCAAATTCCTCTTGGCAGCTATGGATGCTTTCCCCACTTTCAGCATCTGAAGAAGAAAAGGAGATTGAAGATAAGTGGAAATAGGTGAATGAAAAAACCCAGATGAGTAATAATATTGTCTAACAGACAGAATCTAGTGCTGTGTTGGGAATAGCGGTAAAGTAGGACAGCTTTCCCCAAGAAGTAGCTCCAAGGCTGTGCTCCCTGTTCCTTCAGCTCTGCTTTTGATTGTCTTCTGTTGCTGCAGCTTCAATGAATACCTAAAGTCTCCCTCCTTGAGCAGTGGGCTTCAGGATGAGAGAGAGTGGGAGTATTTCTGGCCTCATACCCACGGTGTGATTCTGCCTGCAAATACCTCGTCTCTATCTTCACAAGTATCAAAAAGAAGGGTGGAACTGTAACCATACTGAAGCTGTAGGAAGTTCTGCATCCATTCAGAACTACAAGAAATACTTCTGCTAACTCCAAAATTTCCTAAATACCTCACCATCTGCTTTAACCAAGAAGATGGGCTAGAGCCTGGGGAGTGAATATAATCAGAATTATGATTGGCATCGACATCATGGATAATGTATCAATAGATGTAAATAGGCAGATAATGATAATCCTTATTTTTGAAATTTATTTAGAATAATGTTATGAATTTGGATTGAACGAAGTGTTTGGTTTGCTAAACCCAATCTATATTTTGTAGTGTGTCCTAGATCAATAGTCTTCTGCGTGTATTTAGACAATTGAGCTACTTGCAAACTCAGAAGCGAAGATTGTCCACGCGTGTAGCGGGAACGGGGAAAAGAGGGTGATGCGGCTTTGCACCACAGCGCTCGGGCAAAGAACAACACGGCAGAAATCACCCAAAGGCAAAAAGCTGCTCTGGGGAAATGGAACTCAAGTTGTAACTCCTTTCCCCTCTCCCATGTCCCCTTCTCCCTGCCCCCAGGACGCATAGGGACTCCGCCTGTCCCTGCCTCGCACAGGCACAAACAGGTGACCTGTTTCGACACGACCCGAGGTGCTCAGACATTGGAAGGGGCTGCCCGGGGAGGTGGTGGAGTCACCGTCCCCGGAGGTGTTTAAAGAAAGACTAGATGTGGCACTCGGTGCCATGGTCTGGTTGACATGGTGGTGTTCGGTCATTCGGTTGGACTCGATGATCTCAGAGGTCTTTTCCAACCCAATTGCCTCCGCGAGTCCGTGAAACGCGCCCTTGCCGCTAAAACCAAAACCACCCCAGACCGCTCCTCAAGCCCCGCCCCTAACCCTGGCCCCGCCCCAAGCCGCCCCGCCTCCGGGTCGCGTTCGCCCTCCCTTCCTTCAGGCTAAGCCACGCCCCTTGCTGAGTGGTCACGCCCACACCCTTAGCCCCGCCCCTCTCGGGGCCGGGGCGGGGCTGCGGCGCGCGCGGGGTCGCTGCGCGGTGACGCAGCAGGAGGAGCTGAGGCCGGCGCTTGCCCGCCCTTCCTCCTCCCTCCTCCTCCTCCTCCTCCTCCTTCCTCCTCCTCCTCCTCCTCCGCCGCGCCCGCCAGGACGCACCGGCCGCAGCCAGAGCCCCTCCGCGCCGCCGGGGCCCGGGGGAGCAGCCGGGCTGCCGCTGGCCATGGTGGCCGCGCCCGCCGCCGGCGGGGCAGGAGCAGGCGCGGCGGCGGGCGGCCGCCATTGCGCGCGGGGGCCGCCGGGACTATGAAGGATGGAAGCGGACGAGGTGACGATCCGGGAGCAGAATTTCCACAGCCAAGTGCGGGAGTACACGGTAGGACCCTCCGCCGGCTCTCCGGCTGCGCGATTCCCGCCCGCTCTCCTCCTCCCCGCCCGCTCCTCCCCGCCCTGTCACTGCGGGACCCCCGCCCGCCGTGCTCGCCGCCCCCAGCCCTGGCCCCGTGCAGCCGGGGGGGTGTCCCGCTCCCCCCCGCTGTCCTTGCCTGCCCCAGTGCCCGGAGGGACTCGGGGGCCCGTCCCGGGTGGGCAGCGCTGTGCGTGCTCCTCCCTCCGGGCCGGCTGGAGGATCCCAGCGCTGACCGACCCTCTGGAGCGTTTTCTTCTCCCCGTGCTTTCAGTGAAAAGGGAGAATGCTGTGTATCCATACAGGACATCGGAGTGCTCTGGGAACAGATAACTGTGCAACAACCTCGTGAACAGTGTTCAGCCTCGGGAAGAGAAGACTGAGAGGGGACCTCATTAATCTGTATAAATATCTAAAAGAGGGTGCTAAGGGGATAGATCAAGCTCTGCTTGGTGTT
Organism: Manacus vitellinus; assembly: GCF_001715985.3. Taxonomy (NCBI): domain Eukaryota; kingdom Metazoa; phylum Chordata; class Aves; order Passeriformes; family Pipridae; genus Manacus; species Manacus vitellinus. The sequence continues at coordinate 1,977,549 of NW_021940812.1, read as the reverse complement.
GCCAAGCAATAGGACGAGAGGCAACGGGCATAGGAGATGCACAGGAAGTTCCACTTGAACATGAGGAAGAACTTCTTTACTGTGCAGTGACCGTGCAGTGGAACGCATTGCCCAGAAAGGATGTGGAGTCTCCCTTACTCGAGATATTCAAGAACTGTCTGGACACAATCCTGTGCCATGTGCTCTAGGATGACCCTGCTTTAGCAGGGAGGTTGGACCAGATGACTCATTATGATCCCTTCCAACCTGATCCATTCTGTGAACACCTCAGCCCTCAGGTGCAGCCTTGTTCCTGTCAGGTGCACATGGGATTTTGTGTTACCACTTGTGATACTGGGAGCCTCCTGCCTCGTTGAGCTGTTTTCAGTGGCTGTGTGTAACCTTCATGTTTTTTCCCTGACCCCTCATGCCCAGTGCTCTCCCAGTGGAGCCATACAGAGCAGGCAGGTGCAGCCCTGCATCCTGCATGCAGACAGAGAGAGCGGTTCTGGTTTCCTCTCTGACTGCCTCGTAATTGTTTTCAAGGCTATTCAAAGCTGGTGGAGGTGTTTTGATGGGGTTCCTGTCTCTCCTGCTTCAATTCCAGGAAGGAAATACATGCTGCTCACAGCAGACATGCAGTGTTGTCTCCTGTGCACGTGCTGTCCCAGCTCAGCTGGGGGATCACGTTCTCTCTGTGGTCACTGTTATCTGAGAAAGAAGACATTTCTTGAATTAAAATATGATTTCATAATTTACCTTTAAATATTTTTCAGCTACATTGGGAGACTCTAAAATCCCACTGTTAACTGATTTATTTAGGCCTACGGCTCGGTCATTTGGTAACAGAGACTTGCTTGGATCCCCAGAGTGTTAATTCCTTTTCTATATTTTACGAAGCGATGTTAAGACTTTCTTTCTTCTGGTGAAGTGTTCTCTTTCTGGGATGTTTTTTTCCGAAGAGTGCAAAACAAGCCTGTATGAAGAGAATTGTTACTTTAGGAGACGTTTTGGACTTTCTCTCTTTTGGGAGGGCAGGTAGCGTATGTCCTTGAAGCTGTGACTAGTGAAGGGGCATAAAAAGTAAAATACTATTTTGTAAGGAAGGCTTTAAGCATTATCTTAATCACCTTTGTGGTATGAAAACACTGGTGTATGCACAAATCACCTGTCTTCTCCCTTGTGTCTGTTTTTCCATTTGTATTTGTGTGCTAATTATCTCCTACTCATTTCCACCAGAGAGTCTTGTTCTGATAAATCTTATGCTACGTATGGTGCTTTTGTATCTGGTAGGATGCAAAGATTTTGAGTCTGAAGGAACTGTATGCAGCCTCTGTGGGTACTGTTACAAGTAGTGAAGGTCTATTAAACTCAAAGAAATGTCTTATCTGTATTGCAGCTGCTTTTCTAAAGCTTTTTCAGCCCATTTAGAGCAGTTGGTAACTCTTCCTATTGGTGTAGCCATGTAAGAAATCATATAAGACATCAGTAACTCATATTTTAGAGATGCAGTGTTGTTTTGTTTGGACAGTGGAGGCAGAATATTCTTTCTCTTGAAACTTTACTTTGATCTTAACATGGATCACTAGCCACCTTTGTTATTGTTTAACCAGTGGGAATAATAATAACAACAATTTTGCCTTTTAAGTCATGCATTGGTACAGTTGTGATCCAGTCTTTAATTTATGTTGGAAGACCACAGAATTCTAGGAGTGCATAAAGTGCTGCCACCCCCAGCTGAGTGTGCAGCCTCATAGCTGCAGGAGCATATTACCAGTGCATTTGTGGTTGGTCTGAGCATGATGGAGCACACCGAGTGTGTTCCTTACATGCACAATTATGTTAACATCCTCTCCTACCCATTCCTGTTCTTGCTGCTCATGAAGTTATGTGGTTAATATAATTTCTTAAAATATGCAAATAGACAGCTGTTGTGTGGGTAGTGGGCATAATCATCAGCCCCTCAGCTGGAGGAGGGAACAGGCTCCACTCTGACATGCACAAAGCCTTGATTCCAGCTGCAGGTGGGCTGGGGGCAGTGGAGCAGTTAATAGAAGGATTTTGTGTTACAAGGGGTATTAGCTTTAAATTGGAACAGAGTAGGTTTGGAATAGTTATTAGGAAGAAATACTTTAGTGTGAGGGTGGTGAGGCACTGAAACGGGTTGCCCAGAGAAGTTGTGGATGCCCCATCCCTGGAAGCGTTCAAGGCCAGGTTGGGCTTTGAGCAACCTGGTATAGTGGAAGGTGTCCCTGCCCATGGCAGGGCATTGGAACTAGTTGATCTTCAAAGTCCCTTCCAGCCCAAGCTGTTCCATGGTTCTGTGTTTGTTGTTTAATATTACAAGGGAGGAAACCCGTATCTGTCTGTAAGGAGCAAAACAAATTTATGTAATCTGGTAGTAGTGTCTTTGGAGAGCTAGTTGCCTGCCACAGTCTTTACTGGAAGCTAAAATGATACATTCATGAGAGAAGAGAAATCAAAGTAAGCTGATGTAGTTGAAAAGAAAATCCTTTTCACTTTTCCCTTAGAAATTTTCTTTGAACACGTACAGGATTTTTAGACTGTGCTTTCTGATGGAGTCCTAAGGGCACACTAAACTTAGCTTCAGTGTAATGCTTCATTTCTGTTTCATCTATTCTCTGAACTGGCAAGCTACAAAGTTTTCCATAAAGTTGTGTAACATAAAAAAATTCGAGGCTTGTTTTCCTTCTGCTGGTGGTGCCTGTCTTTCTGCAGGTGCCAACTTCTGCTAATTCCACCTTCAAAAGACAAATATTTCTGACACATGTTTATAGATTGAGCAAGGCTAGGGAAAGATTTTTTAAAAAATAAATCCTTCATCTGCTTTTGAGGTGACTCAGTGGTTTAAAGCTTAATTTAACTCCGGCCCATTCGCTCTTGACCTCATTTGGAGTGTCTGTATGGTACCTGTTTTTTTCAAGAGGGTGCCTGTTGGCAATAAAATCATCTGCCCTGTATTTTGTTGCTTCATGAGGAGGATCTTTACTACTAGAAGCTGGTTAACTCCCTACTCTAGTTTCAGCATAGCTCTTTTATGTGAGTCTTCCATGTCAAGGATCTGTTGTTTCAAACAGTTGTTGAAAACACCCAGACTCTCAGACTTGTGTGAACTTTAAAATTCAGATGCAGTGAAGTAAACGTGGAGATTGTGAACCGATGACCCAAGTGTAAGAGACATGGCACAGCCACGAGTTTGCTCAAAGTCAGCAAGAGCCTTGACTTAACAAAGCCTGAGTCATACTCAGCTCTGGCTAAAAGAGGCATCTTTCTGAAAAGTGACTGTAGGTGATGGCAAAATATAGAAGAAGGTTTGTATTCTGTACTTGATCAGCATTTGTATGAAAGAGTTGTAAGGGCTGGACAATGTTCTGTGCTGGTCTGATATGATCTGTTACTTTGTACACTTAGTTTGCCCTTCTTGATCCTTTAGGTTCATTTTATAATTTGCTGAGATCTCGCACATCCGTGGAAGATATTTGAGCTTTTAGGGACCTGCTTTTCCCTTGTGACCTGTTATTATGTCTGTTTATAAAGTGTTCCATTTTCTGCTGGTGTTGTTGTGAACTGTTTATTTCAAATGTAAATTAAGTGCAATGGTTCAGTCTCTTTCTGGTCCCCTGGGTTCCCTTTTTAGAATATTCTTACGTTCCTTTTTTTCCGGTTTGAGTCCTCTATTCTGCAACATTAGTTTGGACTTTTAAAATTTAGATCTACTTTTTTAATTGTTATTTTTCCACTTACAAAGTGTAGAATTTTGAGTTTGTAAAAATATATGTGTACACTTAGTTATGAGGTTTCCCCAGCGAAATACATACACTGTACTTGTATTTGCAGTGTGGGGAAAACTATGGAAGGCTCAATTTTGTGACCACAGAATTATTACTTAGAAAGCTTAAGAATACACATAGTATGTTTGGGAAGTAGTTTATTGTATTAAATATGTCATGAAAAAAATCAGTCCTGGTAAAATAAGTTGGAATACAGAAGTGCTGTTATGACTCTGAGTGCTTCAGGCAAGTTCAGGCAGATGTTGAAACTGGTGTAATATGTAGTTTTATATTAAACGTGAGATGCTTCCATTTGAAGGTCTAAAAGTTTTCAGGCTTCAGATACTAAATATTCTGAGAAACCTAGTTTCTCTATTTCTTAATGCAATTTTCTCTACGATAAGGCCTGTTTTTTTTTAACCATACAGCTTTTTAATATTAAGTTTGTTTCTTTCTTTTTTTTTTTAAGGTGACAAGATTGTTTTTTTATGTGCACAAATCTGAATATAAAAATAATTTCTAGCAGTTTAGAAAGGCCTTTTTAGATAGTTGCAACTGCCTCATGTCTTTGATTTTTGTTTGTTTGTTTGTTTGCAATTTCACACTAATACCACTGGCTTTGTTTTCTTTTCCGATTTCTTTTCATACCTTTTGTCGTCTTGTCCTGTCTTGGGGTAGATGGTGTTCAGGATTCTTCTGTGAACTAGTTCAGGATTCTTCTATGAACTAGTGCAGTGTGGTTACTGCTGGCATTTGTCCCATATAGGGCTGTAAAATGAGAAAGCACCGTACTCCTGTTGGGAGTGTGCTCTTGTTCCTGACCGGTTCTGCCTCCTTAAAAAATTGTGATCTTCGCAGGCCCTTTTTCGTGCCAGAAGTGATGATATTCTGCAGGTGGGCCAGGAAGAAAATACTGATTAGAAGGGTGGGTGATTTTTAAGAACAAATTTGCTACAAATACTGAAATTTTTTCAATCCATGCGTTGAAAACTTAAAGAGTAATTTATACCTTAAATGGCTTCTTGTATCTCAAAAATAAAATTTTCCCAGGTTTCTCAGTATTGCTTCCTTTTATTTTTTCTCAAATATTCTGGAAAAGATTTGTAACTGAATAAAGACTTATTTGTGGTAGTGGCATGAGATATAAAACTGAAAAATGGATGTGTATTGAACATAATTAAGTACATAAAATGTTGGCATAATTCTGTCATCTTAAAAATATACCTTTACTTGTAAACATGGGTGCTGTACTGAACTTTAAGAAGTGATGAGTCATCTTCTGGCTGCTGGTCCTGAGGATCAGCACTGTGGATCCATCTGGAATCAATAGGCATCTCCAAATACTTGGCGTAGACAAGTGGAGAGAGATACTTATTCCCAAAACAGAAACAGCTTTTGGAGAGTTCCACTTTTTCTGTTTACATAAAATAAGCATGAAAGGCTGAAGTATACAAAGGTGCAATTACTTACAGTTCAAAATAATTCCCTTTGAGTTCCTGGTGTATTTCTTTGGGGTAGCAGTTGACCAGAAGGGTGACACACTTCATGGAAGGTACAGACATATGCTTAAGAAAATTTTATGTTAAGGTATAATTAGATTTCAGAAAATCTAATGAAAAGTGAAAGAATGATAGCAAACAAACCCAGCTGTTCGTTGTAGGACCACAAACAAGCATATCTGTCTTGGGTTTTGTTTGGGTAGCTGGGCATGGAGTAGAGAGACTGGATAAGGTGCAGGATATAACTGGGAGATCGGAGGGTTGTGATGACATCTCAGTCTTTGCTGTGATGGGGGATGCTGACTGTTACTGAGTTTATTAGCAGAAGATTCTCTGGAAAGAGTTGTTTTCAGAGATGTTGAGGAGGATTGAGGGGTGGGTGAGGAGGAGAACAGAGCAGCAGTGGAGATGGTGGTAGTGTCAGAGTGGAGAGAGAATTGAAGCATGTTGCCAGTGAGGTTATGATAAGAAAGTCGGAATTCCATTCTGGTGACATACTTGGAAATGTGGGTTAAGGAAGACTATCTGAAAAAACTATTCCATTCAACATAAGCTTACCGCTTTTATTTCAAGGTTAAGCGAGTGATTTTTTTATTTTAAACTGAAGTGCTGTCTCCTTTCCTGTCTTTCACCCTCCTGTATTTAATTTGGTATTTATTCTCATTTAGGAGGGCAGTGATAACTCCTGTTGCGAAAGCCTTCTGCCTCACTCTCTACTCCCTTCATGCTCCCCTTTTTACCTTGAAAACTGCAGACACTTTCCTATAAATGTGTGCTGTCAAATGACTTCTTGGGAACATTCACATGCAAGAATTTGCAACACAGGAAGAGGAGAGAGTTTGCAAGTTGTGACTGTAGTTTGTTTTTATGCATATAATGTCCAGAAGGTGAGGATACAACCAGGTAGAGATGACCTGGAATGAGCTACTGCCTCCAGATTAGGCATTCATGTGACAAGGGAAATTGCTTCATACTTTCAGCAACTTTGATCTGTGTTTTCTGGGGCCCAATTGACTCTCTTAAAGGTGATTTCAAAACTCATGTTGATGTTTCATCAGCTTGGTGTTGAATATGTATGGTAGTGCTGCTCAGCTGCTTCCCACGCAGAGGTTTCTAGTTTCTTGATTAATTGGATATGTTAAAAGTTGTTTCTAACTACCAGCAGCACGATTGCAAGAGAGAGGCCTGTGCTTTGTACTGTTTTAATATTTGAACACTTCGATAATTTTTGAAAATTTTGATTAACTGTGTTTTAGTTCCTCTGTTTCCAAATCACATGTGCTCCACAGCAGGTATTATGTTATCGATGGCATTGAGGTCTGCGTAGTCTGCATATGGCTGAGTTCAATACACAGAGGACAGAAGCACTGTATGTGTGTGATATTTTTTTTCCCCTTTCACCTTCTTGTCTTACAGTGGTGTGGTTACCAGAATAGGTTTCATGATTGTCGTCAAAACACAGTACTTCACAGTTCTACTGTTGATTTTAAGTGTCTGGTTATCTCTCTAGTATACCATTTTTTCCATTATCTCACTGTAATTTCTATTTTTCATATATTTATGGGAAGAATTGATGCTGATGAGTTTTTTCAGAAATGCATTTTTAATGGAATGACTCTTAAGTTTTAATACAACTGTTATCATAGCCTGGCTGTGCAGTGTGGAGCAGTACCTTCATTCAGGGGCAGAATGGTAGCGTGGTCTGGGTTAGTGCTGTTGGTGTTAATTCTAGAGAGTGTTTCTAAATCGTGTACTAATGTGGAAAGGTACTCTTGACTCTGATTTTAATGCTGTAGCCTGTACAGGTCAAACAAAAATGACTTGCTGTTGTTTTCTGAGGGGATTTGAGTGTATTACTGGGTATGGACTACAGAGCCCTGAATGCAGGTATCTTGGGCTTGTTACTAATAGTTGTGGAGATGCCATAATATCTTTTTTTTTTCTCTCTACCTGGCAATATAAATACATTGCCATTAAGCACCTAAAAGTGAATGTAAAAGCTAACAAATTAATTTATTGATTTGAATTCCTTCATTAGTTTGAAGTGGAGCTTTGCTGTTGGTGAAGTTAATGTGAATGTAGTTTTAGGTGAATGACATATGGAAGCTACCTTCTGAATGGCTGTAGAAGCTGATTTTTATCTTCAGCATAATTTCTAGCACATGGAATATATTTTTGGATGTTTTTTATTTTCTATTGGATCCTGGAATCTTTTCCTAGGTGAGCAAGTCTAGGCACCCAGCCCGTGAACCACTTATAATTTCTTGATGACTTAGGAACCAACAAAAAAAAGTGGGTCAATATCTTGCACATGTTTTAAGCCAGGGAGGAGTCCTGAGAGGAGACCATACACGTGGGGGAATCATAGTTGTGGAGGGTGATGTTAATGAGCAGAATTAATCTGTAGACATAGGACATATTTGACATCTTCTCCTAAGGTTGAATTTAGTGTGTCATACGAAGTGTATAGGGCTGGCTGATTGAGATTGAACTTAATCTAACCACAGAGTGCAGAGTTTTTAAGAATAAATAGTTAATATCTCGTTTTGAGAAAAATAAGATGTCCAAAGCAGATGATACAATGAATGCCGAGATAACTAAAACTTCTAACTATGCTCTCAGTTTTTTCTTTAGTGTGCTTAGTTTGTTATAGGTCACTTACTGTTGACACATCCAAAACAGGTGGAACATCTTGTTTGCTTTTTAGATGTCAGTGGGATAATTGAGTTATTAGAAATAGACCAAGCAGAACTGTTTGTCTCCACCTGAATATTCTTGGAGTTTATTCCTGTCATCCTTTCTGCAAGTAAACAAAAGCAGTTGCCAAGTGGAACAGTAAGAAGAAGCTATTTAGTTGCCATGTGGCATTTTAATGCACATTAAAATACTTCAGCAGCGTGAGAGCAGTGAGAGATGAGTGTACAGTGCTGTGTTTGGTTGTTTTCTGTTACAGAAATTAAACCCCGGAAGTGCAACACAACTATTTTCTGTATGTAGTAATCACAGGCAAAACACAGACAGTTCCGTTTTGAACACTTAAACATGTAAATGGACATATTCTAGATGGTGATGTTACCCAGAGTGACTTCTGCCTTCTCTTTTTTCTGTGCTGTTTTTTCTACTTAGGGAAAAGGACACAGTCTATAAAGTAACAACAAGAAGTGGAGATATTCTTTGTTATGTCTGTAGCCTTTTTTTGCGTGTATCATTTGCACAGAAATGCTGGTGGCTGTAATAACAGGAACAATTTTTGATACTGACACAGCCACTTGGTTTTAAAGTTATTTCCTTTCTTCCCTAACTCCTTAGTTTTTTAGAGCTTCTTGATCTTTCGTTTCTTACATAACATAGTAAGATGCTGTTCACTTCTTGTCTGTTTTGCTCTTCCAGATTTTCTCTCCTTATGGTAGATGCTACTATGCAATCAAGTGGGAGGAAATGATAATTTATCTGCTTTGATGCTTTTCAAGTCGAAATGAACATGTGTTGAACCTGTGTTTTGTGCTTGGAAGTGTATTAAGTCAAAGAACATTACTAAGGTGTGTGACTTCTTTCTGTGAATGAGTTCTTTGGTGGTTCCTACTGCTAAAAGTTGTTCTGTAAGATGTCCGGATCTTTGGAGGACACCCCTGACACAGTCCTAGAGGAGCCTGTGCTTACACTAATACTTTTAAACACATTCATAAATGACCTGGAGAAGGGTATAAATTATGAGATGACTAAGTTTGTAATGGTGCTTATTTATTTAGGACAGTAAAAAAGGCTGACTGGACTCCAAGCTCCTGCTCAGGGGAGGGTCAGCTGTGGTGTCAGACTAGATTACTTAGGGCTTAAAAACCTCTGGGAATGGAGATTGTACAGCCTTCCTGGGCAACTGGTTTCACTGCTTGTCTCTTCTCATGGAGTTGATTTCTTCTTGCCTTCACTCTCATCCTCCCACTGACACCATGGTCAAGAGCTCAGCTCTGTCTCCTTAGTGAAGCCTTGTTTGTCTCAGGCTGAGCATGCTGAGGTCCTTCAGCCAGTCTGCACAAGGCAAGTGTTCCAGCCTCCTGACCACCTTCCTTGCTGCAATTACCAACATCTTTCCTATACTGGAGTCTCAAAACTAGACTCGGCAACTCCACGTGACAGGATGAATGCTGCCTGGAGTGAGATAATTACTTCCCATGATTATTGGCTTTGCTTCAGGTGATACAGCCCAGGATGCTCTTTGGAGTGTGTGCTACCAGGGCACAGTGATTGAGAGGTATTGGACAAGGCACCTATGTGCTTTCTTCCTTGTGTAAACTACACCTGTGCTTCCTGCACAACAGTTGGGAATAATTCCATGCTACATAAATAGAATCTGTGGATCTTCCTGTACATGAAAATGCAGTTTTTGATGCACACACACATGAATTACAGTTGTAAAAGATGGTTGAATCTTGTTTGTAAGAGAAAAAAAAGGAGAATCTTATTCATTTTGAGCATAGTCTTTCCTATCATGAAAGGGTAGCTCTAGCCCTTGCAACAAAAAATGATGCTTTTTCCAATCTGAGGCATGAATTTCAGTGCCAGAGTTTTAAAGGTCATCCACATGGACAAATTAGTGTCAGCTGATCCTTGGTAATTGTCAGTGGGATAAGTACAACGTAATTTGAATTAGTTCAGGCTGTTATTGCTCGTGTTTAATGTCAGCCCCTTAGAGACACATAGTTACGAACTGAAATGTATGCAGGTGATCTCCAGCTCCAGTCTCACAGGAGCTGTGTGCTACAGATCCAAAAGAATGACTTGGATCATACTTGGATGACTTTGGGTGAGAAATCCAGAAGTATGACTCTGTGGAAGAGTTGGATACCAAATACCTAAGAATGTAGTGCAGTGTGTCTCCAAGTAGCCTCTCTTGGCGTGTCTAGTGTGTAATCTAAGCAGGAGCATAAAGCACTTCCAGGGGAAGACAGGCTTCTTTTGCTTGTCCCACCAGAGGTTGTATTTGGTCCATGGGAAGAGATGTGGATGAATTACACGCATGAGGTTTGAAGACTCCTTAATGTGCCCCCTGTTAAAAGGGAGCCCCTCTATGTGACATAGAATCCATGTGTTTCGTTTTTAGTTACTGAGTGGTGTGGAGATCCACAACTACTTTGTCTCTCAAAGTTTGAGTGAATTTAAGGAAATAAATTTTAATATTGGGAGGTATTATTTCTTGTGAAGTGTGTTTTTTTTTTCTTGGTTTTTTTTTTTTTCAGTTAACACTATCGGGGGCTGTCAGAAATCCTTACTTATCACATTTGGGTACAGTCTTTGCACAGTGTCTTAACTGTCTCTGCAAATCAAACCTGAAAGAGCTTCATTTGAGCTCCAGTGAAAAACTCCTTGCTGAGAACTTGGGGATCTGAGGAATATAGCTTGTCCTAGATTTGCTGTATTTTAGCATCCTTAACTTTTGTCAGCTCTTAGTGTAGAGATGATGGCATGAACCCGCTTTTTGGTTGGAAACAGCTTGCAAAATGATTTAGATTTAGCATTATATTTCAGTGTTGGCTCCAATACAGTCACTTATGCTAGTTTTCTGAAGAAAAGATGGAATTGAAAGAATAAAGGCTTTTTTTTTTCCACTGAAGAAATCGATATAGTTTTTTTATGGTGTTCTGAGTAGTGCCCTATTTCAGTATGACTACCTGTGCTTTTTAATAAGTGATTAGAAATGAAAGCTGACAGATGATTTAGGGTACTATGAACATATGCATATGAGAATTAGCTCTCTTCCAGGGGTTTTTTGAGAAGGTCAAATCAGGACTTGCTAAGAACTGTGTTTTCTGAAGCCACATGGCTATTGTTAGAGTGTTCCTTTTGTGGATGCCAAGGGCTGTACCCAGGAAATGCATTAAAAGGTATTTCTTAAACTAGGGTCAGTGTTCCTTAGTGGAAGAGCTGTAAAGTAACTAAGAGACTGGCTGTATTGTACATGACAAAAGGTGGTGTGTTTTGGGAGGAAAAAAAAGCTACCATTCAGTTTCCTCAGGTAGCAATCTTGCTCAACTTAGGTGAAAATGAAGTAAACCACTCTGTTGTTAGCACAAACCTAGTTCTTCAGGAGATGTAGTCAACACAACAAAGGGTTAGAACGGCAAACCCATAGACATAGTGTGACGTTAAGGTGTGGGTTTTTTTTTTAAAAAGATGTGATGAAGTTGAACTCTTAATCCACATTTCTACTGTAACTTGAGAGCTGCTCTGCTGGAAGTGGTTGGAAAAGACAGTGTGGACGGATCCAGTGAATCAGAGGACAATGCTGAGTTACTCAGGTGAATGTGGTGAATGTGGTGAAGCACTTTCAACACAGCAAGAAGGACTTAATGCTGGTCCCTACAGCTGTAAGGTTGTACCTGGAGTGCTGCACACAAGCCCAGTCACTCATATGAGAAACATGAACTGAAGCTGAGCAAGTACAAACAAAGCTGGTTTTCTTTTTTCCCAGTATAAAATATCCTGAAACAAACAGCAGCATGAGGAATAAGAACCCAGGATTGCAGCATGTCAGGACAGTGGAGCCTATTCTTCAGCTATCATGGGCAACACATTCCTTTTCCCCAGCTTAACTGAGTTCCACTCTATAAATAGTTAGGATGCTGACTTTAGCTATTCCCTTTAGAAAGCTGTTCAGAATGCATGGTTAGAAACAGTTCAGGATCAGAGGTTTCACTGAGTATAAATTGAGACTGCAGTAGTATTTCTGAGTTTGCCGCTTGACTTGTTTTGGTCAGTTTGAAGGACTTTTAGTTTATGAGTTCTCTTTTGCTAAGATCCTACAGCTTTCATTTATCAGAATTTATGTGTTTTCTTGCCCATCATTTTAAAATTATGTGAATTCTCAATAATAAACAACTTTATCAAACATGTACAAAGTTGTTCTCAATTCTGACAGAAGTAGGGGCATGATTACACCAAGATACATACTTACCCCTTACTGTCGAGTTGCAAAGTAGCTGTTATTTAAAACCAGAAATGCAGCATTTGATAGTTTGTGTTACTGGACAGCTTTTATCTGCTGTGCCCTTCAAAACATCTCCTTTATCTCAGTGGTACCTTTTAAGCACAGACCCACATTTTCATTGTAACCTTGCTATCACAGATAGAATAAAGGTCATTTGTTTTATTTGAAGGTACAAACAAGATTGCAGTAACTTTTATTCTTGTTTTAAATAAAATTAAACAAAAAATGAACTTAACTACATATTTCTCTTACGTCAGTACAGTGTTATTTGGATCTGACAGATTTTTAAAGAATTCACTGACCCTGTGTACGTGATACCCGATTTTAAAAAGTGGGTGCCTAAAATTAGATGTCTCTATCTGTAGCCTTGGTCTAGTTTTCAGAGGAACTGGAAGCTTGGAGAAGGATTCTCTTTCAGCACTACCATTGCATTTTCTGATACTGACAGGATAAGCTGGGTCAGAGTACTGAAAAACCAAGGCTGTTCTCAGTTTCTTTTGTTCTTCCTGATTCAAAAATATACCATCTTTTTTTGTTAAATCTTAATAACATTATTTATAATTAGAATTATTTATTTAAAGAATTGAATTTTTTATCAAAACCTTTTCCTCTTTGAAGCTTCCTCAGGAAAGTTGGAATGGTGAGCTCTATTCAGATTAAATGTTTGAATTCGGAGATCTAGTCATGGAATCTAATTTTCAGCATCTGTATTTTGGGTGTTGCTGCTGTGTATTGCCTGCACAGAGAATGAGCTTGGTTGCCACTTTCAGACCTACAGCACTGTCCTACTTCTGGGAGGCACCTGTAGGGCAGTTCCAGGCACCCAAATGCCTTGCTCAGATACTTGGATATACTTTGGTTTTTTAAATCTGAAATGTCTGACTACACAAGGGAAATAACTCTCAGTTTATTTTTATCAGTATTTTATAAAAAGGCTGTCCTTCCTGAATAATGCATTCTTTCTCCCTCTGAATCTGCTGACTTGGATGCAATATGCTTACTTAGATGCAAATTTTCCAGGGTTATCATCACTACCTTCTCTTTTACTTTTCCCTTTTTCTTAGGGTAACTTTTCTGCTCATGAGTTTTTTAAGACAGTGAGTTTTTCAAGGCAACAAATCTACAAATGATTTGATTAAATAAATAGATCAGCTGTTGCCCAGTGAAGTTATTTTGCTGCACAGAAGATGCTTCCTTCTTGCTGCGTGTCTGACTGAGTCACGTTTTTAATAGTATCAACACCCAAGATGAAGAAAACAGTGTTGAGCCACTGATACCTCATTCAGGAGCAAATAAAATGTGTTTTTTTGTTGTTTTTTTTTTTAACCCCACAAAAACTTGGAGGGTTAAAGCTGTCCTGCTGTTTGAATCCTTTCCTCTAAGATTTCAGACATATTTGTAGGTGATTTGGTCTTACCTTATTGTGTTGAAATTCCAGTGCTACATCTTAGAAACAACTTGATGCAAGTCACTCTGGGCTCAAGGTTCATCTGACCTAAATAAGCCCCCAGCCCTATGAAGAGGAAGATTGTGCCCCTGGCTTCTGACTGTGAAGAAAACATCATGTTTGAGCTCAGGCTTGGACATCCAGTGTAGGCACACGAGTCTCTCTGGAGTGTGTGTTGTCACCTAGAATTAGTTTGATTCAAGACATGATGGAAATAGTAAACATGTTTCTTTCTTTCCACAGCTTTACAGCTTACTCCAAAATAGATCTTCAGAGAGCCCCCTGTATAAGATACAATTATCCTTAGGTTACATGTGAAGGGCGTATAAGTCTGATAACTTTCACAACTCAAGTGGATTCAAACTTCAAAAAACAACCCACTCCACCCAACCCTCCCCCAGACAAAAAAAAAAATCCCACTGTAAATAAGGCTTTTTTCTTAATTTTAGAGTAAAACTTTCTGGCCATATAATTGCCCAGTACCTGTTATTCTAATTAAACTGTTCTTATGGGTTTAGCTTTCTATTAATAAGATATAAAATGTAAGAGTCTTGAAATTTACATAGAATACACTCTTGTTGATCTGAATTCGGTTTTAAATTGTTGAGACTGGATTTTCTGTTTATTAAAATCCAGACATTTCTTCACAACCTAATAGATGCAATTTTTTTTTCTTTTCCAGATCTGTTTTCTCCTGTTTGCTGTTCTCTACATAGTTTCCTACTTCATAATCACAAGATACAAAAGGAAAGCAGGTAAGCACAGAATTTTTAACATATCCAAAAATAATTCCGTTTTTCAAGTGAATAGGTGATTTGTCTTCTCTCTGAAAAAAGAAAGCAGAAGAACAAGATCCTTGACCAAAAGTGTTTGCCAGGCTGCTGGTCTGGGACAGCCTGCACTGATCTGATTGTCTGTGCTGCTGTCTATGCTGCTGTCTTACCCTCTCTCTGTTTCCTTTGTCCCTGAGCCATGAGGTCCCAGATCCTCCCTTGTGCCTACTCTGGCACTCCTCGGGTCCTTCATTGTGCATGTGGGATCACCAAGCAGGGCAGGGAGAGCACTGAAGTGTCTCAGAAGGGGATCAGTGACGTTCTCACTCTGTGATTGAGTGGGAGGGCCACAGTCACTGGTTCTGTTGTGGCACTGTGACAGCCTAAATTTTAACTTTTTTTGAGAGGGAAGAAAGGGATTAATGTCAAGTAGACGCTTCTGCCTCCTTTACCTTTAGATCCTGTTGCTCTCCTTTCACGTCAGCTTTTCCAGAATAAGTATTTTCAGCTCTGTTTTAGCACCAAAATCAAGTTTACAGCTTTAGCTGGTAAAGTAAAATGTTACCAGTGATACAGAAGGAAAGTGCTTTATTTCTTCTAAAAGTTCTGCTTTGCTCAGGTAAAGTTATTTTAGTATTCTTAACCTGTTCCTTATGACTTCCACTGAAGTCTTATTTTTTGAGATAATACTATAGTTTTTTTTCCTTTAGAAACATTGTCTGTCTGAAACTAGGCTGTAGGAAGCCCTGTCATTTTCATCTATATTTTTTTCTAAAGACAGTAGCAAAAAATCTGTATAAAATGTCAGAATCTTTGACTCTTGGCAGCTTATCTGGGACCTTGGTGCTTGCTAATAGTCATACTCTAGAAACATTCTTGTGCATGATGATCTTGGCACTTTGAGCTTTAATGGAAACTGTTTATTCAGCTATAGTGACCTGTGTTATGATAGAGCTGCTTTCATAGAAGGAGTCACATTTTAAAAAGCAAATGCTTCATGAAATTTAATACCTTAAAAAAAAGATGCATCTCTTTAAACGTAGAAAGTAAGACTGACATTATCCTCTGATCCTAATATGTATTTTGGATACTACAAAGCTGTTACCATTTGGAGATACAGAAAAACAGGAAGAGGAAACTGGTTTGGCAAATACTGTTGGATGTAAAGACACTTTTACTACCTTTTTCTGGCACTTAGTCTTGGCTAGGAAGAGGAACTGCTCTGCAGCTGTCTTTGTGAAAGCTCTGTGAGTATTTAGGTAGACAAACCTTGTAGCTTGTTAGGATCTTCCTGATGAGACATTTTTGAAGAGTTAACACAACTGGAACTCTTTAAGGACAAATTGTTCATTCTTTATCCAAAAAACTCTTTAGCCAAAATGATTCATAAGAGACCTTGACTTAGTCTCTCAAAATACCATGAGCTTCCCATCAAAAAAATCCAACAACCCTATGTACTTTCACAGAAGAATTTCAAAATAGCATGATGTTAGTGGTTACATGTTTATTTCAAGTGTGTGCATGACTCTTAAGTACGTAAAACACCTGACTTTATTTATGCTTAGATTTTAAAATAAATTTGATTTACCTCTTATGGAAAACCTGACAAATGCAAGAAAGCTGAATGTAAAATGATTTCAAATTTAAAAATGCTTACATTTGTGTACTGACGTAGAGAAGATTGTGAAGAATAAATTATGTTAGTGATTGATCTCTTAGTTAGATGTTGATATTATTTCAAATAGTTGTAGTATTAAGCGAGGAATAAGTAAACAAAAATTGTCTGAAATGTGAAATACCAGAAGGGAAGCCATGATACCTTAAATCCAAAACAAATAGCAAGAATAACAAGACCCTTCCTTGTTGTCACAAACCCCCAGGAACTGGGAAGAGGGATAAGTAAGGGGAAGCAACTGAATAGTCATCACTACTGCTCTGGGAAGGCTTTCTTGTTTTGAGAAGACATTAATACTGGAAATGAAACATCTGTTTAGGGATTTCCAGCAGTAATTAACTTGGACCCTAAGACTTTGCCATAGCTTACCTGCTTTCCCTGGTTTCAGAGATGCCCAAAGGGACAGTTTCTAGTAGCAGCCATGGCAGTAGTAGTTTGAAAGTGTATTTGCCACAGAGCCCTCTGGAAGGTGTTTCTGAGAAATTTTGATCTACATATTTAAGTCAAGTGAAATAACTTGGTTGTTACATTGATTGAAGAAAGTTCAACTAGGGAAAAAAAAAAGGCAAGAGTATTCATTTTTAGAAGGAACCTTCTTAAAATATTGATGCTAATAAATTGTATGTCTAAATTTTAATTGTAAATAAAAATTATTCCTATGTATATACATTTTAACCTGAGGAAAGACATGTAAGTATTGAATATAACCTTCTGTAATTTAATTTTCAGATGAGCAAGAGGATGAAGATGCCATTGTTAACAGAATATCGTATGTATAGCTCTTCTGTGCAGAACTTTTTTTCCTGAATATATTGTTATGATAAGAATCTTGTGTGCTTTCAGATAAATAACAACCCTTTTTAGATGTGACAGCAAATAGATTGCTAGAGGACAAAGGAAAAAGATTTGGTTACGTGGTACCTTGTGCTATCAAAGTTTGGTCCTTTTTACACCTATGGTTTTCCAGGTAGGCATGAACATTGCATTAGCCAGAATATTGTGTGAGGACCTGATGCAAGAGGTAGAACTCAGTGCAAGACCTGCACCTAAGTTTAGATCTCTAAAATGCAGGTATTTAAAGTTCCCCCTGTAGTCAATGGAAGCCCTGTCAAGGGGGGCAGTGGATCCTGGGAAGAAAGTTAGCTCCCTCTGAAGTAGACATCTGTATCTGATCATTGTAAAAAAGCTTAAAAAAGAATAACAAGTGGAAGACAAACACTTGCCAGACCTGCTTGTTTGCCAGCAACTCTGTCTTCATCCTGTTCCTTTATGAAGCTGGATATTAATATCTCCTATTTAAATATGCCTCAGGATTTACAGAACATCCGTGAGCTGTTGCTGCCATCTCAGTTACATGATTTGCTGAACTGTGTGAACCTACTACTTGCTTATGACAATGTTCTTAGCTCTTCCCTGGTGGTACTGTCATCCTCTTGGAAGGAGAGCCCTTTGAGTACTTTATTGGTTTGTCTTGTACCCTGGGAAGGTGCCGAGTACATTGCAAGCTGTTCACTTTAGGTGTGCAGTGGTGGCAAGCACAAGATGTAAAATAGATGTACAAAGGAGATGTAAATCTTAGGTGCACTTCTCCCAGTAGTGTGATACTGATACTTTTTATGAATTCAAAACATTTATTTACCACAAGGTCTACTTCAGATCTAGAGAACAATACATATTTTTAAATGCCATGAAGCTTTTCCTTCTCAAGTCCAGGAACATCTCTCCTGTGCTTTTAAGACTACAGTGACGGCTCTTCTAGATTGAATTATTTTTATAGCACCTGTGGTCCACCTGTGGTTCTGCATTTTTCAATATTCAAAGGGTAAAATTTGTCTTGTTAACTGTTAACCCCCTGTGTTTGTTTTCTAATTTAGCTTTAAAATACAACAAACATACACTGTGTTTACATGAAGAACAATTTAAGACAAGCTTAGCACTTCCATCAGTGTAATAGCATTTTGTTAGAAGTGTTATTATAAATACAAAATGCTGTTTTTCTTTCAGCATAAGCTTTCTTGTTCCTTAAGAGTGTGCATGTTGTTTTTCAAAAAGCAATAACTCTCAAGCATCTGTACACAGATTTTTCTTCATGTGGCATAATTGTCAGGACTTAATAGGGGTGTGTGTAGAGAAAACAAAACCAAACTGCTGTAGCACCTTTCTGTAGTGTGTTAGGTTTCACAATTCTGTCTTAGAATACTTAAACATCCTTAAATCAATGAAAAAAAAAAGTCTCAGAAACCAACAACAGTGGCCTAAGAATATTTTTAAAAATAAAATTAGTCACTCAGACTTTCTTTTCTTGATTAAGTATTGTGTAAGTGAAAAATGGATGCGTAGACTGTTAAGGAAAAGTAAAATTTCTGTAAGCAAGTTACTGATGCTCCTGTTGTAGTGATGATCTATTTAAGATCACGTTTTTTGTCATGCTATTTTTAGAATTATTTCTAATTTTATTGTAGCATTGTATTTGTTCTGTAAGAATGTTTTTGTTGTTTTTTTTTTCTAAGAACGCAGTTCTTTTTAATGCCACAAGATGGCATTTGCTATAAGTTGTATTTGAGATCTGCAAAGAATAAGCTTAAATATTTGAAATAATTCTGACAATTTCTGAGTATTGACTTTACAGCTATGAGATGATAACTAAAATAACTACTTTGTGACAGAAAAGCAATTTTTTTAAAATTTGGTGTTAAAGTATTTATGTATAATTGTACTCTTTAGACATTAGAAAGCTGCTCTGCTTTTAAAAATTGTACTAAGAATATAGAAATGGATTTTTTATTTTCTTGCATATATGTGTATGTGGGAAATGAAAACTAAAAGAGGAGACTTATGAAAAGATATTTCATGAACTCCAGTAATTTAACCTTTGTATCACATTGGAATTGCATGCATGCAAGTCCCAAGAGAATAATCGTGGTAGTTGGTAAAAACTAATTCTTTTACTGGATTCTGTAAACTATTTGAAAACTTAAATTTGGTTTTTGGAAGTGAAATGTTGTGGAAATCCCAGTTTTTCCTGCCCGTTTACAGTGTAAGAATGTGTTGCCTTCAGACACTGATTGACAGGTAGGCTAACTACTTTTTTTCCCCCCTGTTCAGAGCATGTTGGTGGTAACAGTGGTACATTTCTTTAAATTTCAGGCTGTTCTTGAGCACCTTCACTCTAGCAGTTTCAGCTGGTGCAGTCCTGCTTCTACCTTTCTCAATAATCAGCAATGAGATCCTGCTTTCTTTTCCACAAAACTACTATATTCAGTGGTTAAATGGCTCACTAATTCATGGTTAGTACTCGGCATAATGTAATTAAAATGGATGTCTTCATTATACTTGCACAGATGTGTTCTTATTTTCAAAATGATAACTCCATTTTCATTTAATATGCTAATTGAATTGTTAATGTTCTGTTGGCTCATTGTTTTTGCTGCTGTGTGATATTTCACAAAATCTGTCTTAACTGTTCTGTTGGTTTTTTTTTTAAGAATTAGGCAGACTTGATGGAATTAAACCAAATTCATTGCTTTGAATATTAATGTAAATAAGAGCTACTAGAAGCTAACTTGAAACATGCTATTCAAGCTTCTTCCTTGTGTGTTAATGCAAGATTCATGTTCCTTTCTCTTTAAGATGATAGCTATTAAATTTATTCTCAATATAAAAAAACATGTTTTAAGAAACTTGCTATGAATATAAGCATATCATGTGGTAAAGACATGCAGTAAAATAGTAACTGGTGAAAACAGGACGTTCTTTGGTAGATTTGGCTGGAGAAAGTAGGTTTACTATGTGAAACTATTTAATATGGAACAAGTAATTTACAAGTTGACTGTGGTGTCCTTTTAGCTCTCGTGAACAGATAGTAATTTGGCTTGAGTGGATATTTCTCTGAAAAAATGTATGCTTTTGCTAAATGTCTAATAACACAAGTAGCAAATTCATGACTTTCCAGATCCCTCACTTGCAAGGATGAGTTTTGGGGGTGTGTGTTTGTTTGTTTGTTTGCTTTTTTGTGAAGTGAGAGGCCAGAAGTGGTGTTTGCAGAACATAAAGGGATAATTCTTCACATTGGGGATGATTGGACAGTCGAAAAGGTTGTCCAGAGACACTGGGAGATCTTGAAAGTTTTCTAAAACTCAGCTGGTTAAAGCCCTGAGCAACCTGATTGCACCTGCTGTTTAGCTTTTTTTAAAGGCAGATTAGACTATGTGACTTTAGATGTTCTTTCTAGTTGAGTTATTCTATGATTTGTTTTGTCACACATCGTAGGGGATTGTTAATTTGGTGTGTCTCCTCCGTGGGAGGAAAAAAACCCAGCTAATTCTCATTTTTCGCGTGGCTTTGGCTGCTCAGACCTTTACATGCTTTACTTGCAAACATAAGAAAAAAATAAAGTAAATCCTTCCTTCTATGTCTGAATTGTCTTTGGAAAAAGGACAGTAAAATATTTCAGAGACTGAAAATGATATAATAGCTAATTCAGAATTTTTCCCTTTGTCAGAATTGCTACACTACAGCAGAAAACTTGGGTTAACAAGAAAGCTGCTGCAGTAAGTAGCTGTCAAATAAGAAGGCTTTTGAATTTTCCAGTGACCATCTTCTTTTGATTTTAATGTGGTAATCTTTGGAAAGTACCACTTTATGCCTGCACAGTGTAATTTATATTCTGTAAGTCCAATAGCAGTGACTATAGCAAGAAAGTAAATTCAGCATTTTGGTGCTTCCAGGTGTGTGTATTGCAAAGCTTACCGCAGGGGCAGGTACGACTGTGGTAAACCTTGTGTGAGTTACATTGGTGTGAAGAACTCCCAGGAGCATCAGGAGGTTTTGGAGCTGTGTGCGGGAACGTTTCCCTGGGGGAAGAGCTCCCTCTTGTGGCACTCGCCAGGTTTGCACATCCGCGTTTCCCGGCTCTAAACCCTGTTCGTGTCTGGCAGGACCTCGGCGAGGTCAGCGGCAAATACCTGTGCGAGCTGTGAGAGCTCGTAGTGCCATCACAAGCACTGAAGCCCAGCCCATGTTATGTCTCTGTCCAGCACAACCTTCGCGTACGGCTTGTGTACTGCTTTGCAAGTGTTATCAAATGGAAGAATTTGTATTGCTTGAAAACAGTTCATTTTTTCTAGAGTTATCAATTACAGCTATAATCTGAGGTTCTTGAACCTGACACTAAGGAATTTTATACTTCACATAGTTGCTTTATTTGTGGCATATAGAAAAGTAGAAAATATATGCCTCAAATTTTTGAAACTAGGCAGAAAGGCAGAAAAAACTTCTAAAGCCTGGATCCAATATGAGCACTCTTACCTAATACATGCTGAACTAAACCCAGAACTAGTTCTGACAGCTGGTGTTCCCCTGTGCTGCTGTTGGGTACAACCACCAGGTGGGGGTAAAACGTAATGAAACTGCCGTGAATAAGAAGGATGAGAAGTTGCTCAGGGTCTAATCTGTTTGTCAAAGACTGAGAGATTTTTAATTTCTGTGTTTTATTAACGTGTTTTATGGGGGACATTCTTAAGTCACTACAAATGCAAAGGAAAAAAAAATTAAAATATTCTAATAGCTTAAAGCTTTTTTGTATGTTGATGTCTGCAAGTCTCTTGCAGTTTTATGATGCAGTCAGCGTAGTAGGAAATAATTCTTTTTCTGGGTCTATTTTAATTTGATTTCTGGACTATCAAATTAGGATAAGAAATATGGAGGGCTCTGTATGTTCCTTCCTTGGAGGAACGTGCTTTTGTCTGTCAGCAGCAGAACGTCACTGTCCTTCCCTCTCAACTTCAGGTGCATGTTGTAGCTCTGTAATTTAATATTCTGTAAATGTGGTTGGTATCAACTGATAATGTGTAAATTTGTGGATTTTAACTTCTTAAAAATCACCTGGATATGCACCACTCTTCCCTTCCTTAAAATGCTCTACATGCTGTGCAGCACCTAAGCACTGTTTTGTATTCTAAGATACATGTGTAATAGAGCTGCTGAAATTAGGACAAGCAGGTATTCAGCTTTGCATTAGGTGACTAAATGCACTGTCTGTCTTCAGTTAGAGAAAACTCCCACCCCCATCTAGTAGTATTTCTACTCTAACTCTGGTGTCTTACTTGTTAGGGAGGAAAAAAAAAGCAGACTGCTTGAGTTAATGTCCCCTCCTAAGGGCTGTTAATGACATTCTTGCTGATGTTGCTATGCCTGAATGTTTCTCGAATGGTAACAGGAGCTTCCTGGCTAAGCAAATTCAAAAGGAAAAATCCCCTTCTTTGTTAGCTGGAGTTTAGCCACCTTTAGGCAGTCTGTTTTCCTTAGCAATTGAGTGTTATATTTCACGCATCTATTGGAATTTTCTCGGGTTTTTTTCTGTGGTGTATTTGGCTAAGTTTAGTTCCTGGTGTCCTGGTGCTGTCAATTGCTGAAGTAGTAGTTCTTTTGGTGCCCTGCCTCCCTCTTCCCACCTTGTTTTTATTTCTTCTTCAAATTTAAATAGTGTAATTTAAGGAGAAAGGAAGTATATGGTGAAAGCATTTTTTAGGAGGGTATAGGTGAACATCACTGCTAAGTATTTTACATTTGGAACTACATACAGAAATTCTCTTAATAGTAAATTCCCCACACACCCAGTAAATGTCTCTTTCCTTACCTATTCTTTCCAAAATGAACAGTTTTAAAGAAGAAAAGGAAAAAAACCTCTACATGGGAAGAAAGGAAACAAACAAAGCTGTTAGTTCAAATTTTCTTATCATGGGGGATATTCTTTTTTCAGTGATATTCAGGTGATACAACATAGTCCCACAGAATTGTGGAAACGTGCACTTTAGGGAAGGTGAGGGACTAAGTCTGTTTTTCTCTACAAAGTAAAAGCTGGTTTTTTCAGGATGCAGAACATGTGACAGTAGTTAGACCTCTTAGCTGCAAAACTGCAGGTAAGCTTCTGCTTTTATAAAGAAGAAACACCACATCCTGTACAACTTCTGATAGGATGAGTGATGATGGGTTTATGTTTAGGCACCAGAAACTGGCTGTTCAGAAAGTGTTCAGCTTAAAAAAATCTTTATAGAGCAGATACCCTAATGGAGATTAGCTGTCACTTCAGGCTGTTTGCTAAACCTATTCCCTTCCTGCAGATGTCACATGTGTCTTACAGATGTCCTAGTTGTAAGCAGTTGTTGATTTTTCCCGTGGTTGAGAATGGTTGAGGTTGGAAGGAGCTCTGGAAATAACCTGCTCCAAGCAGAGTCGGTCAGGGAAGGCTGCTCAAGGCACTGCCCATTTGGGTTTGAATATGTTGAAGGGTGGAGGTTACAAAACCTATGGGCAACCTGTTGCAGTGTTTGAGTACACTCACAGTGGAAAACATTTGGGATTTTTAGTTTGTTTGTTTTTCTTCTTTCCTCTTATGGCAAAGTAGATTTTCCAGTTTTTCAGTTCATGCTCATTACCTCTTCTCCATTCACTGGATACGACTGTGAAGATCTGACTCTGTTTTCCTTTCCTCCTCCCTCATCAGATATTTTTACATATTGATAAAATCTCCCTGAGTCTACTCTTCTCTGCTCTCTGTCCGTTTGTCCAGCCTGTTGAGGTTCATTGGAGTGGCAGGGGAGGACAATGCTCTTCCCCTTCTTCTCTCTTGAACAGACTTGCTGGGGATGTGGTCTCTGCCATCACCCAGGTCACTGATGAAGGTGTTAAACCCACCATGAACTCCTTGGGGTTTATATAGCACTGGTGACTGGCTTCCAGCCTAACTTTGTCCTGCTGGTCACAGCCCTGGGAGCCCAGAAGCTGATCCAATGTTCAGAGTCCACTTATCTAGACCTTACTTCTTTAATTAGACTGTGAGGGGATTTATAGGAGATGATTGAAAGCTTTACTAAAGTTGAGGTAAACAACATCTACTGCTCTCCTCTTGCCTACTGAGCCAGTGGAAGGCTGTTGTTGCTATCTTCTGGTTTGGAGGTGACAATGGCATTTGTGTATTGCTCATGTTAAAATCCATGGTTTGTCGGAGTTTCTCTTGGAAAAATTATGGAGGAAGTGATTACACAGAACTGGTTCTTGTGAGATTCACTGATAACAGTAAAATACTTTTGTCCTGAAAACTTTGAACACAGTTCTCTAAAGAACCTTCAATGAGGTTTTGTGGAAGTACTCCGTGGTTTCAGATGTTTGCTGCTGTGTAAGTTGGTATCCAATTTTTGTTTGAAGATCATTACACAGAAATGGATGTTTTTCAGCAATGACCTGCCAATAACTGTATCCATAAAAACCTGGCTGCTGTTAGCACTTGTATGTATACTACTTTGTTATATATAAGGGAGGAAAATGTAGTATCTTTAACTTTTAAACCTTAGAAACATATAATGTAAACTTTTTCTTGTCTGTTGCAGGTTTGTGGAATCTTGCTTCTCTTTTTTCAAATCTATGTTTGTTTGTGTTGATGCCCTTTGCGTTTTTCTTCCTGGAATCAGAAGGATTTGCTGGCTTGAAAAAGGTAGGAAAACACTGTTAAATATGGAATAACTGCAGTATATATTTCCTTTTCAGCTCTTCTTTCTGATGAAACTGAAATTATAAATTTGGGAGGATTTGGCTCTGGGATGTGTGTGCTTATGTGAAAGTGTAAATACGGCTGCACAGTCTTGCACAAGCCATTGTGTGGGGGGAAAAAGGTATCCTGAAAAGCTACATGTACTGAGACCAAGAAAATGACTTAGCTCTTTGGGTTGTGTTTTTTTTGTTTGTTTGTTTGTTTGTTTGTTTTTGTTTAAATGAAATTATTTAGTCAAGATTTTTTTGGAAAATGAGGTTTAGTCAAGTTTTTTTTGAAAATGAGGTTTTTTTGGGGGATGGTAAAAGGAGAGAAGGTTCAATAAGTACACTAGAAATAACATAACAAGGAAAAGGAGGACAGGTTTCTCGCTAATGGGAAAGGTGATTAAATAACAGATGATCCTGTGAAGACATGATTGATTTGTAAATTTTAAAATTACAAGTGTCCCAAAGAAGATTCAAGTATGGTCAGTATTTAAATAATATATTAAGAAAACTATCTTAAATGGGTTAAGAATACCCTAAAATATTCAACTTAGTTGAATATACTTAAGAGAGCCAAGTATTTCAGTGAGGCATGGAACTTGGCAAAGCAATTTTTGAACAATAGAATGATAACGGTTGTGTTAATATGTGAACTAAAGAATTACAGTGAAAAATTACTATAATGGAGGCACATCAAAATGAATTTCAAATCATAAATATCAAATAGATTAAACTGGAATGACTGTCTGGGGACCAATTGTAGCGTGTTTCCATTAATCTTTATCATCCAAATGATTACACTTTTGTTTTTAATGATACTGCACTTGAGGGAATTCTGTTCCCTTTGGATGACAGTTCTCAGAAAGCAAAGGGTCTTGGAAAGTGATCTGAAGTCTGGAAAATGCAAAGAATTAAAGATGGATATGAAAGACTATGAATCATTGATGGATGGCATGTCATGTAAAGCCACAGGGGCATAATTGTGTTTGGAAGGAACACGTAATTCCTGGTTGCATTGGCAGGAACTGGCATGGAGGCAGTGATGTTGCCATTTTTGCTCTTGGTGGAATTAGGGAAAACTCAACTGAAGTGCTGCATTCAAGCTGGGATTTTAGGGCTCATTTAAGAGAGAAAACAGATCCTTCATGCAGTAATTTCTAGGAAAAATTTTAATTTGAGAGAACAACGTGGAGAAGCGAAAACTGTATTCCACAGCTGAAGGTACTGGGAGATATTACTTAGACTGAGCTGTGGCAGAAAACACCACCCTGGCTGGGCCCTGCTGGTGCATAAGTGTTGTTTGGTGTCGCCCGTGCTGAGTTGATGATGCCGCGTCTTTGCCGTGCATTGACCAAACTGCAGATGTGTGTCCAGGGCCCTTCAGCTACGAGTTTGGATGACCAAACTAATGCAGTCAACTTTAAAGGAGTTTGATGATGGGCTACTGTGTTTAACTCCTTTTGTCACTCTTGGCTGGAAAACACTCTCCTCTCTTCTTCCTCCACTTCAGGTGTCTACAGGCCTAAGAACTTTTAGCAACTCCATTTGTCCTTCCAGTTTTTGTGTGGGGGCCACCCCATTTTCCTTTAAGTATCTAGCCATTGTTAATATGTATCTTCTAAAAAAATAACTGATTTCAGTGAGGTTTGTGTCTCCTACAATCCAACAAACCCAAGGATTCTCTCCATTAGCGTGCCAGGTACCATCATTCTGGTGTGTCCCCTTGACTTGCAGAGTTCTCTTGGCTCCAGCAGATACTTTATGTATACATTGAACTTGCACTGTACATGAAACTTTGATAGTAACAGTGATAGTGGCTATCAATAAATCCCATTCAGGATAAATAAGATGACCATTACATGTTTAAGCTGGGAAGCATCTGTAACTCCAGATGAGATAGAACCATAATCTTTTTCAGATGTCAGGAAAAAGGTGATTGTTGCTGCTTTAGAGTAGTTTGACTTTTTCATGGGGTAGATGAGATCAGATTTTAGTATTAAGACCCACCTTTTGAAAGGGCAGTGAACTCAATTTTGGAATATTTTTTTTTACTTCTCAATGTTTTTGGAACATCCCAGATGCCAGATGTGATTCCTGGTATAAGTGCTCAAGGCCTTTTTCCAATATCTGTTTTACCAGACTGCTCTATTTCAAAGTACCCAAAATGGATGCAGACATACTGAATTGTTTGATCAGTTTGGAGTGAGCCTTAAGGCCGATGGTGAAGATGTAGAAATTGTGGTCTATTTTAATATGAACATACCTTGTCTTTGATCACTTTAGTTGGAAAATAAATGGCAGATGTCACTTCTGGACTAAGTTGGTAGTTAAAATTGAATGTGCTGTTCTGTTCAGATGCTCATGCAGATAAACAATTCTACTTGCAATAATTACTATATATATTTTAAAATATTACATCACATAATTGGGTGGTTAGAATCTGGGAAAATTTATGATTAATCAAACTCAGGATTACATGTAGGCTTTTCAGTTCTAGAATCTGTGAAGGAAGGGTATTTCCCATCTTATTTTACTTCCTGTAGATTTTTGTTATATTTCTTACCTCTTTTCAGATAATATTTTGAGACCATGATTGCTTTGTAGAATTCTGTTACTTTAACAAATTATTTTGTGTAAATTTAAAAAAATGTTGTATTTTGTCATCCATCACATCAAACTAATAGACCAGAGAGATAAAACATTGTTCAAATGCTATTACTGTTCGCTGGAAAAATCAAGATTTCAGTGGTCTCAATTTAAAAGAACATTTCATACATTTGGCAAAACTTGCAGCATTTAAGAGAAGAGCAAGCTACTGTAAGTGTAAAGACATTCAGTAAAGAGATTTGGCATGGATATGTAATCTTTAATCTTTCAGTTGGGAGTTGTAAAAGCAGTTGATTCTAGATACCCAACTCAGCTCAAAATTTGGATAAGATGGCTGCTGCCATGGAAGCTTTTATGCAAGTCATCTTGGATTTGTCATTGAATTACCTTCGTTATAATGACTACATAGGTCATTTGAGATTTAGGTGTGCACAGTGGAGATGTCTATTTGAACGTGTTCACGTATGAATTACTGGCTGGATTTTGATAAAAGTTCTGAAAATGAATCATTAAAAGAGGTTCATTTCTGAAATGGAACAGATTTTTTTACTTTTTAATGGATGTCTTTGTTCAGATTAAATAGCAACAGTAATTTTAGTTATTATCACATATGGACCTAACCCCCAAAGTTTTTAGCCATCTGTTTGAGTGTTTATCATAGACTGTACTATAAGAGCTGATTTTATGCACTGACTGTAATGTGACTTTTTTGCAAGCTATGATATTTCAAATAGCTCATAGGTTGCTGTTAAAGCTTTGTATAACCTTTCTTTCCATGTTCCTGTATTGTAGCCTTGCTCCCTTAACTGTTTGAGTTTCCTGAATCAGAATGGGTTTGATTAACCATCTTCCAATTTGCTAAGGTTTTTTTTCTTGGCTGCTAGTATACTTTCTAAATGGCACATGGCCCCCCTTGTAGACTCAGTTTAATTCCCCAGGGCAACAGTTTAAAACAACCAAGGGCTTGCATATTGTGCAGAGGAGAGAAATTCGGAAATTAGACACTCGCCATGGACGGATGCAGTGCTCTCCTGAAATTCAGACTGATTCCTTGCCTAGTTTTTAATAAAAAACCACTATGTTAATTCAAAAAGGGCATTTTGGGCCTAGGGAGGTTGACCATGCCCTTTTAAAGACCTTAAGTGCTGCTCTTTGCTCTAGTTTATTTCCATTTAATGGCAGTTGCAGATTTCTGATATCAGAACAATAATTAGAAAACCAATATTGAAGGTGTATGATATACAGACATGTATGTGCATATATGTGTGTATGGACACGTGTATTTTTGTGCACATATGTGAATTTAGTTTTTCAAAACTACTGAAGTAATTGAAGGTCGCAGTGATACATTACCCCTTAGCCAGTGCATTAACTGAGCTATTGGAGTACCTGATGTAACTTTGATCTCCTGCATCAGTATTAAAAGCAGTTTCATATCTTTCTATGTTCTCCTTGTCTTCCTTTGTATAGTCTGTGCATAAAGTTATGTTCCTTGTTTAGATAACCTTTCAGTTCTTCGTCAGTGATGTGCTCAGATTCTGTAGTAGTTATGAAGCAAAGATGTCAGCTGTGTTTCTTTGTGTCAGAATTAACCTCATTCTTTATCATTCCCTCCAAAAAGAAAAAATGTGATATTTGCAGCTGAGCATCTGTAGGTCACAGTGCTGATGTTTCCATGTGTGAATAACAGACTGCACAGAAAATTACATGTGTGCTGCTGTGTGAAGGAGGCAATCATTTTTGAGGAGATAATTGCTATACCTTTTCTTGACCTTTAAAATATGCTTTCTCTTGATGTAACTTCAACAGAAATTTGTATGTATTTGAAGTTGACAAAGGTAAAGATGTTTAAGAGTAATTTCCTTGTAAGAAAATACAAATAGTGCAACCTAACCACTGTGACAAACTGGAATAACTGGGTATCGTATAATCACAAGTGTAGAGTTTTAAAAAGGCTTTATGAAGTATTTTACCTTAATACTGATCTTTGAACTTGAAGTCATAGCATAAAGTTTAACATGAGCGACAGCAACATCCTGACCAATTATCCAAATTATCCAGACATCCCAAAATGTTCAGAACACAACACACAAAGTCTGTGGATTAAGAGGTTAACTCCTGGAACATCAAAAGAAGTGCATGATAGTAAAAACAAATAGTACAAAAATTTGAGGTAACTTCCTTGCTTAATTAATTAGGTAGACCAGGTGGAAGCGAAGAGGCCAGAGCTGGTGCTCAGAATGTCTATAAAGCTGAGCAACATGACAGCACAATGGAGGAGGAACAAAGATTTTTTTAATATACTTCTATCCTGTGTCACAGTTTGAAATTGTCCTGGTTTATGTCCCTTTTGGCAAACTTACATAAAAGTGACCCTGTACTGTATTTTATGACCAGATGACTTTTTTCCCAGTGGCTAATTTGTATCAGATCCCCATCTTAAAGAGACACAGAAATGAGTAGGAAGTCCAAGCCGGTTTGTCTCAATGAGCTTTCATTGCATGCTTTCATTATTTTTGCTCGTTTTTGCCACTGATCATCCATAAATTGTTGGAAATGAGTGATTAAGGAAGTGCTGCTTAGTGTTAGTGGCACATGCACATTCTTGGTATGTTTTTTGTGGGTGAGAGGAAATCGCGTACTGCACAAACAAAAAGGAAAACTCCTGCTGGGAACCTTTCAAGGAAATTTAACTTGCGTAATGTTTTGATCTTGGTGTTTATTACAGAAAATAAGAGTAATATTTCACCAGCTATTGTTATGTGTCAGCTAGTCTCTCCATCTGCTTGCCTTTCCTTGATAACTCTTCCCAAATCCTCATTGAGTTTATTTTAATAAAAACACCACTTAAAAATGTAGCAGTTTATTCATACGCTGAAGGCAGGTGAGCTGGGCCAGTGTTCAGAACATTTATTGTGTAGTGCTTGCTACTGTATAAAGATTTGGCTGTGGTGGCTGCAAAGTCCTGCCTGAGTTAGCAGCGGCAGCTCAGCCTGTGCAAGTAAAATGTGGGGTGTAGGTTCCTTTCCAAATGTGAAATGCAGTGGTTTTTGCTCTTAAGACAGATTTCTTCCCTTCACCCCTTTCACTGGAGCCTGACTTTTAAAAATATGTTTTACAAGTAAAATTACTTATTTGGGGAGAGGGTGAAAGATTGAAGCTTTGCAGAAATACCATTATTAACATTTTTTGAAGCTGCTTTTTTGCTGTAAAAGTAAGTTATTTTTAGTTTACTGAGCAACCCCAGTGTGTGTATGTCTTCCATTTCCTCAGTAGTTGATTTGATCCACTCTATCCGTAGCAATGACTTTTCCTATTCATGTCACCACGAAATAAGACTGAACTAAGCTTCAGTGTCTGATGTATTAGGTTGCAATGCATTGTATTTGCAACTCTAAATAACTAAACACAGTAATAAGTACAGTGAACAGTGAACCTGCTGAATTTTTTTCTTGGTGTGTATGGAAATTCTAATTTCTGTATTTTTCCAGCAGCTTTGTTATTTGTACCAGTAAAACTCTGGTACAACTATAGGTGTAGAACACTGTAAAATATATTTTCAGGATGTGGCAAAGCCAATGTAGGAAGTATATTTAGAGTTAATTTTGAAGTATTTACTTTCAGAACCTTTTTTACTTATTTCAAGCAGTTTTCCATGGAAAGAAAGTGTTCCTTTATGGCAAACTACTGGCAAATAAGTGGTCTGGAATTCTTTTCCAATATGAAATTATCTCTAATTAAAACCAGTCAGTTTTTGAAATTTACCTTGATTTTGCTGGAAGGGGGATTTGGAGAGTGCATGATCTTGAACCCTGTTTGCAAACAGCATTTAACTGTGCTTTATGCTTGCATGTCCCTCTGGCTGCAATACCCACGGGCCACTGTGTGTGATGGTTCCCCAAAGAGTCTTGAGGTGCCCTGTTAACAGTGGATGTTTATTTGGCATTTAAGCTCATATTTATTTGTCTATAAAATCATTCAGCATGAACTGAGACTTTAGTGCTCTGATCTGTATGAAATGTTTACTAGTATGTAACTGAATTATTATACATTATATTACAACCCATTTACTCATTCCATTAGTGATACCAGAGACAAAAGTTGTTTAATCAGTCACATCAAAGGCAGCTGTTTGGGTTTGTATTTTTGACATAAGCTAACATCTCAAGTTCAGATATGAAATCCAGTTTTTAAACTGAAGTCCTTTAAAATGACACCACTTAAAATTTATTAGAGTTTGTTGTTGTTTAGAAGCAGATCCTGATTATTCTGGGATTCTGATTTGGCAAGCAGCTTGTTCAGGGTTTTTTCCTCTCCCTATTAAAATAGAAAAATACTTAGCTGACATTTGCACAAACCCATAACATAATCTGTAAGATGTAAGGTGCAGAGTTAAGGACTGTATTTAATGGTAAATCTTGCATTAAGGATGGTCCATATCCTGAACCTTCATGTGCTTCCTGCTTCCACCGAAGTCTCAGAAATGCTGTGTACATGGCTAAATGTAGATTGGGTTTGTAATTTGTATTGTAGAGGCCCATCTAATATTAAATTTGAGAAGACCCTATAAAATGGCAGGAAAGGGAGGATGAGAAAGTTTACTATACTTGTTAGCATGTCACATTGATAAGTGTCTACACTAAACTCCAAAAATGTGTTAAAATTATAGCTACACTACCGGGTCCTTCATTTGCAGTTCTGCAGAGGAAAAATAAATTCTTCTTTTACAGATATATATCAGCAAATTTGTCTTAAAAGAGTTTTGTGAGTGTGTAGCTTGCTTTTGCAAACTTGTGACAGGAGCATGTAACTCTACTGTAGATTCATGTGAGATGAAAATACCTTTATCTGTAAAAAGTATTGCAGTGAAGTCTGTTTTCTGTCCTTTCACAAAGAGTGTAAGACAAATTTGCATTACACACAGTAAGAACATGGAAATTACTACAGGTAGGTCAACAGAGGTTGGAAATGCTGGTTGTATTAATTTTTATAATTCAAAACCTCAACTTCAGTATGCATAAGGTTTTTTTGACCTAACTGTCTGTATTTAGACATTTAGGATCCAAGACTGTGCAGGACAGATAAATAACATGCACGTATTCATCAGCTTAAGGCCACACCATGTGTCAATGAGAGTGAAATAAAAAGAAATTCAAGAATCAGTGGCCAAGAGAGAAAAACTTGTCTGATGAGGAATAATGGCTTACTAAGAATTTGTTTTTGTAAGTATGTAAAATATTTCATAAGGTTTTATAAGATTTCTTGCTTAAGTCAGTTGGAGACATTATATGCAAAAATCTGTCTTTTTTATTTTAGCATAAGGAGATCTGTGGTTTGTTGAATATATGTAACAGTTCTGTACCTGGGGACAGCTGAGGGGGAAATAAGTGGATGCTGGTTGCTGCACACATTGGATCAAGATGTGATGAGATGTGATCTGTGCTCCGTTTCATTGAAGTAGTTAAATGTCAGTAGGTTGCTTCCATAAATTAGAATGTACTTCATTTAAAGAGGCCTCAGTGTAAGTTACAAAAAAATAGGCTACCAGGAGATAAGCTAATGGTAGAGTTTATTTGGGGTAGCTTTTCTGGACTGCCTGCCTCGCTGCCACGTCGTTAGCTGAACAGTGCTTCAGCTTTTCTGCCACAGTATGTGGGGTTTAGGTTATAGTTACTTTTTTTGACCAACTCTATAATGCTGGATGAGATAGAAAATCATATATGTAGATAGAAAATCAAAATGTGTCAGGTTAATCTGTGTTCTTGCAACGTTTTCACGTGTTTGAGCTGTGGAAATTTTTAGAGTAACAAGATGAACCAAGGACTGTTAGTAATATTGGGATAAAAATACTGCTCAAAGAAAATTATGTGTTCTTTTGAACTGTGGTTTTCTGACCACAACTTCTCCAGCACACTGTGAGAAACTGCATTAGGTGACACATTATGAGTAGGTAGAGTCGTCTGTAAAACTGCTCAGTTTTGGAAGCTAGCACTGGAGCATTAGTTATTCCACCCCATCTGAGCCAGGAATGAGATGCATTGCTGAACTTTTGTGCCTTCCCCACGCCCACGTCGTCCTGAACTTGCACATTTGTGCTGTATGTAGCGTGTTGATGCTTTCTAGAATTTCCACAGTTCTTTGCTGAAAGCCTTAAGGTGTAGCTGGAAGCCTGCAAATGGAATGAGATGTGAATAATTTTCTCTGCTACTCTCTTAGTGAATAAACTGAGTGGGGTTTTTTCTGTTACAGTTTTTATTTGGTTTTAGGATAACTTGCGGAGTTCTGCATGAGCAAAAATAGACACGTTAAATACTTCTACTACTTGTAAAGTGTGCAGATGGAACAGCTCCCAATGCTATGCTTGAGTATCTTCATTTATTATTGATGTAACTGAAGCACTGTGTTCTAAAAGACTTTTTCCCTAAGACACTTCTTTTTAGGCAGAAGTGAGTAGTTTTTAAATTTTATTTGGATGGAGCATTCTTAATGCCCTCCATAGACCCTTCTGTTTGTGGTAGATGACAGATGTGTGTCTAAAAAGCCTGAGATGTATTTCTTCTTTTTTTATTTATTTTCAGTTTATAATAAAATTAATGTAACTGTTTAATTTAAACTAGAAAAGTTTGCCATCCTTTGCAAGGGAAGTATTCACACATGCAGGATCCCTGAAATGACTGTAATTCAGGGGATCTAGAAGGCCCCTTTCTTAGTCAATGGAAAAAGGCAGGTAGGTGCCTCAAGGATTTGAGATGTCTGAGTTAAAAGCTTCAAGAGGCAATATGAGCATCTTCCCATCTCAGTGTTTGAGTTTCTCTTATTAGATGGTAGGAAACATTAAATTGATCTCCTCTTTGAAGAATGTGATTTGTTTTATAAAAATGGCTGGTTTATGCATGAGAAATCTCTTAATTAAGATTTGAGTATTTGAATACTTTTACATTAGTCTGTGTCTTCATTTAAGTCTTCATTAACATCAAGCACTGACAGTTCAGGACAAGCAAAAACTTTGTCTCTGTTGTAAGTCTATTCATGTGTTTCTGTTAATTTATATAAAAATTTAAAAATACTTTACAGATGTAATATAATTAGAATTTTAATTCACAGAGAAGAAAATTTCCACATAGTTTTATATTGATAGTGGAGAGGTTTAATATAAGTGTCCTAATTGTAGAAAGTCATTAAACATTTTTCTAATAGAGTTCCTTTTATTAAATGTGACTTTACTAGGCAAACACCACTTTTGATTCCCTTTCTAAAAGCAACAGGCTTTTATTAATACTGATAACCACGTGATACTTAGACCTTTAGTCTGTATTATTTATTTAGTATTACTAGAAATACTCCACATTAAGGATTGTTCTGTATTAAGAATTACTTATTTTGAATTGACAACACAAGGAAGGAGCTAATGCATCTGTAGTAAGGATTTGTGGGGCAGACCACAACTTAATTTACAAAGCAAAGGAGGAGGGAGAACCAATGAGTTTCTCCTGACCTTTTTTTTTTTTTCCCTGATGTAGCTTTTAGAAGGGTTTCCCAGCTTATTAATAGAAACTTCCAACTTTCTGGTGCTTTGACTAATTCCTAGAAGTGTCTTTTCTTCTTATCTTATTCACCCTATCAGGGGGTTAGTAACAGACATGACCTCAGGGTTTTTTGAATTTAATTTAATTTTTTATTTTATTTTTCTATTATTTTTCTTCATTTTAGAACTTTAAAAGTGACCTGTGTGCTTCTACATGTCATTTGCTTTTGGTAGCTGTCTTCAGGGTTTCTTTCTGCCAGAAGTATAATCACGAATTCCAAGTCTTTCATTATACTTTTGCATTACTTATCTTAATCCTCTGCCAAGCTACATAGATGTTGGAAAATTTGTGTTTATCTTCCTATCACGCCAGTCCACCAGGAAAGATTCTTTCTGATCCAAAAGTAAGTGATTAGAGGGAGACTCATAGTGTCAGAAATCCCACAGCTCCCGTGCTGTTGTTGCAGGTGGCTTTGGAAAGTCTGGGAAACTTGGTAGGTGGAAGGAATGGAGCATCTGAGAGCTCCATTAGTGAGGGCTGGGCTAGAGAATGGAACAGCAGAGCAAACTTGTGGGGGAAAGGGTGACCTTGGGACAGTCATCATTTTACAGTGTTACCCTTTCATTTCTTCTTTCCCTTCTCCCCCAAAGGTTTGGGTTGTGTGTCAGTAGATCTGCATCTGTCCTTTTTAGGATGGGCTGCAGCAGGGTAGTTGTGTACATCTGACAGCTGTAGACTGTAATTATTTTATTCCAGCAAGTGTGTGTTTGCATTTGCTTTGCTAGTCTGTCCAGCTTTTCCTTATTTTCAGAAATTTTTATATATTCTGTTACAAAATTTGGAAGGAATAATGTTTCTAATGTACTATTTCTGTGTTAAATCTACAAGAATGATACCTAGATGTGGAAGAGCCGGGGTATGCTCTTTCCTTAAATAATTTTAATCCATGTATTTGAAACAGTGCCTTAATTGCTAGGCAATAAATGAATCCCACATTATCATTCTCACTGGAATCCCTGTTCTATTGGATAATTAAATAAGTCCTAGGGAAAAAAGTGAGGAAAAACCTGTTTTCTATCCGAGTCGCAAGGATACAAGTCTGCAAGGAGTCCATCTTGGTTCTTAGGTTATTTCACTGAGTTATGTCTGTGCAGTGGTGTCAACAGGAAAGTTTGATGGATATGGACCCCAAAATATACTATAACACTGGGGTTTGATACTCCTCTGGGACTTTGAAGGAGAGCCTAAGTTTTCTTTGGCAGAGGAGTCAGTCCAGTGGGTGTACTGCATCCTGGATAGATGTCCTTTTCACCAGGCTACTAAATAAAGACATCTTTTTCTTGACCTCAAGTTGAGGTATTTTGGTCCTTCATTTCCAACTCTGCAGGCATAGGTCTAATACTTATTGGTACATCTCTTTGGCCAGTACCAAAGAATTAATTATGTTTTTTTCCCATCAAGTTCCTTTAACTTTCATTTGTTTTTTCTCTCTCCAGTTCTTAGTTTCTCTTTGAAATTTCTGGATTTTGTTATTTACACTGTGTTACTGTTAACTTCTATACAGTTAAATGATTTTAGCTGCCTCCTCTCACTCCATTGGCAGAATGGTAACCACTGTGAAACCATTTGAGAAAATATACTAACACAGACATCAGCTGAAAGTTTCTGGGAATGTTTTATGACTGATTTTTTACTGTTTGTATTGTGTGGAAAATAAATATAAACTTTAAAATATGTGTATTGTGTTGTGATGAAAAGTGCTCATTTTAATCTTAACATTCCCACAGGCTGGAAGGATTCTGTGAGGGAAGATGTGGTGTGGGAGAAGACACAGTTGGTTCTGGTTACAGCCTGAAGTATTTGGTTCTTTTATGGACAAGGAAACATTTTTTCTGATTACTTGAATCTGATGCCTGAATATATTATTTCTTGATTAAAATTTTCTTAACTCACTCTGTGAGGGTCCTGAGTCATTAGCATCTATGTTTTTTTAAAGAACTGAGTTCTCTTAAAACTACAGCTTCTGGGTTTGACTCAGGAATTTGTATAGTCTCATAAGGTAATGACCCCATAACTAAATATCTGTGTGCTTAATGTAGTGTTTCATGTTACCTGATGCAAAATGGGTCTCCTTTGCTTATTAAAAAATGTCTTTCTGCACTGCCTTGAATAGGTTGGAACCAGATTGCTCCAAGTTTGGTGGAAATGGGTGGAATGCTTGATGCTCATCTCTTCACTAATGCCCCCAAATTGAGAAAGAGGGGGTGTCTCATGCTAAAATTGTAATTGATCTTAATATATAACATCCCCAACCTCATACCCACTGTAATTCTCACTTTTCTAGTGCCTCCATTTTTCCTGCAGATGTTTGTGTGCATGTTTGTTGCAGTCAGCCTTGCACTGAACAAATCTTGAGGTTACTAAGACTCCTTACTGTCACATGAAAACAATGGGCTTCATGTGTACTTTAAATGTGCCATGACTGCAGAAATGTTTCCCAGGCTTTCCCCATGGGTCAGGGCATGGTGTAAAAAGTGATGTTTACCTACCTTGCAAGAGGTCAAGATGTCCAAGCAGAACTGTGTTCAAATATTCAGCACCATAGAAACCTAGTTAGGGCTCTCTGGTTTTGTGTGTAACATGTAATTTTTACTTCATTGATAATAGTTTTTTTTGTTTTTTTTTTTTTTTCTGCACAATTTGCAACCAAATTAAAATACGGAATTAACAAAAGCTATTCCATGTCCCACATTGGCAGTTTAGCTCCAAAAATGTCCATTTTATAGGAGCTAATAATATGTTCACCAAAATCACTATAGCCAGGTAATGTTCCAGCAAAGAAATGCTTTTTCTTGAGGTAAGGGTGGGGCTGTAGCTCTTTGATTTTACCAGGAATTTAGCCTCTTACAGAAAGAGAAAATAACATGTTGAAAGTTTTTAATCATTCAATTATTTTTAATCAGTTATTTATTCAATCAGCATTAAAACAAAGGAACTCTTGGTAAATATTTGTACATATGTGTTAAAATTCATAAAGCATTAGGAAGCATTAAAAACTAGGCTTAAATTTCTGAAGAATATTTGTGTTCCTAATCACAACTGGCAGAGCAAAAATTGGCAAAAAATGGCTTGACTGCTTTCATTTTTTTTTCCCCAAAAAATAACTTGTGAGTTTCTGGCACAGAGTTGTGTCACTGCTTGGAAGGTAATGGTATCTTCCACAGTGAATTTCCTGGAATGTGGTGCATGTTTTACCGTAGCCTTGCTAGAATGGCAATTGTCAGAGATTTCCTTTTAAACTTTCCAGAGTTAACTTGAGTCTCTTAATGGAGAGAGGAGCAGTCAGGATGTTTCTTGCCTGAGTGCTGTCCTTGTAAGTCACTGTGGTCAGGAAAGATCCCTGTGCTAATCACTGGCTGTGTGAGATGTCTGAAACTTTGTGGACAGCCAGTGTCCAGAGGAAGGTCTTCACTTGTTACCCATGCCAGCTTAATGGCAAAGCATTTTGTATATATACAAAATATATACATTTATATAATATATATAAATATATAATATATAATACATATATATATATATACACATTTATATAATTTAAAGTAGTCACAGAATTTCAAATGGGAAGAAAAATGCCCAGCGTTACTGTCTCCATTATCAAGAGCTCTTCCTTTTCCTTATTGAAAAGTTGTAAGAAACTATCACTGCACATGTTCCCTTCCAAAGTAAAACCAGTCTCTTAAGTATTATGTGTGAACACACACAGCAGGAAAAGTCTTACTGTGTTGTAAGTGGCATAATAGTCATCCTTTAACACAAATGTACTGATGAAGGAGAGATGGTTTCCTTAGTAATTTTGCTTTCTGAATTTCTTGTATGACATCTGTTACCCCTTCAAGATTGTTGTTGCCACTTGTACTTCATTGGCCTTTGCAGCTGAAGGATTTCCTTTTTTGGCTGTGTACTGGTTTTTAATATCTTTTGGCTATTTTTCATCCAGGATGACTTATCTGTGTTAATCATAATAGGAAAGAAACATGGTAAGATTTTGATGACACCTTCCAGAGTAGCAATTAAAAATTTGTCGGAACACTTCTAGAATAATTAAAACCATTCCTGCTAAAATTAGGTTTTTCTGGAAACACGAACCCCTAGGCTTGGTGCTCCAGGCAGCATAAGTAGCTCAGGATTAAACTAAAGACTACTGAATGTCTTGACAATTGAATTTTAAAGAATTATAAGTCTGAAAGTCAGGTGTCTGTACAAACCACAAGATGCATAGAATGTGTTCGTAGGAAAGCTTTTATTTGTAGTCAGACCTTGAGAGCTTCAAATGCTCTTTTTTTTTTTTTCCCCCCACTTTCCCCCCATTAGTGTATAGAGAAGATGACAGATGTTACTGGGCTTTTGGCAAGTTCCAGTCAACTGGGATTGATGTGTTAAACATCTTTCCTTTAATAAAATACTTCACTTTGTTAAGTGCTCACGTTAAAGAACTAGGAGGATTTTGAAAATGTACTGTGAAACTTTGAAGTTTAGAAGAAAGGGGAGTGGGGAGGAGCGATGAGAGTATAATCTATCAGTCCTTTTTCCCAATTTCCTTGCTAACCAGTTTAATTACAATTTCTATTGGATTATAGTAATTTGCTTCCAAAAGTTTTTGTTCGCCATATTTTTTGTTTTTCCATCTTCCACAAGAGACCCATTTTATGTGTCAGGTTGGCCTGTATGATGCTAGACTTCTGCTCAGGGACAACAGGGAATTGACTTTCAGAAGTGGCTTTTGCCTTATGGATAATCTGAAACTCTTTGAGTGGCAAATAATCTTTCTAATCCCAGGCTTTATTCTAGACGAGGATTTTTGGAAAGGAATAAATTTTTTCTAGGTCTTTCAGCTTCCCTTATTTCTTTCCCACACAAATATAAGCTGAAGTCACAGCAATATTCTTAGTGTATAGCAGTGAAAGTATGAAAACCTTAATGTATTTCAATTACCAATTTAATTTTAAAGTTCAAGCTCAATTACATTTTGTGTGTTTTGTGAATTTCTTTTTGATGTGCCAGGATGTTTGGTTTGTCTAAGAAATCTGGGTAATATAGTGGGACTGTGTGAGGGAAGCGAAGTGACTCAAAGAAGAAATGTTAAACCAAAACCAAAATGTCAGGGAAGAGGTTTTTGCTCAGGAAAAAAATAAAACCCAGTGAATTTCAAGGTTTATTTGAATAGTTTTGCTTTATTGAAATAAAATGCAACACTGCTTGTATTTACCTGTATCTTTCTCAAAGTCAGGAGTATAGATTTTTGCCCAGCTTTTAAATTAGTGATGTTACTAATGACAATGTTCAAGCTATGGATTTTTCACTGGAATAAATAAAACTACCCTCAGCAGAAATAAGAAGTAGTAAGGGTGTCTAAGGCTCATTTCTCACTAGTTTGTAATGTGAGGGTGCCTGAGCACTGGCACAGGTTGTCCAGGGAGGTTTTTGAGTCTTCAAACTTGGAGGTACTCAAAAAACACGTGGACGCTGTCCTGGGCATCCAGTGCTAGGAGGCCCTGTTTCATGTGGACCAGGTGACCTCCCGAGGTCCTTGCCAACCTCAGCCCTTCTGTGATTCTCCAGAGGTTTTCTCCATGTGAGTGTATGCTCGGGGGGAAACTTCTGTAACTTTTCGTTCTTTACAAATTGCAGCTGTTTGGCAGATACACTAGTGTGTGTAAGTATGAACTAATGTGCCTGGAACATTAATGTTTTCATAGGGCACAGTCTTATGGGTGCCTAATTGAGGTTAAGTACCTATATGCCTTAAGTGTCTTTTTTTTTTTTTTTAAATCCTTGACCGTTACCAGGTATTCATTGCTGTCTGACAGAATATTTCTATCTAATTTCACTGAAGTTCCTAAAAATATTACTATTTTACTGTTTTAAAATGATCATCAGTGTGTGATTCCTGGTGTGTATGTGCTGTAATATAAACAATGTCCTGCTTTGGAGTGAGCTGTCAGTCCTGCTTTTCAATACACACATGAGACTGCAGTATTGTTGGTGTATCACACATGTGGAGATACATGTAACTACTGAGAAGGAGATTGATTCAATTTTCCAGGAATCAAAGACTGATCAAACTAGCATGGAAACAAAAAAATGGGGAAGGCTCACTGGGTAGCTAACTGGCTTTTTCTAGGGTTTGTGCCAATGGTACTTGTGGCCAAAAGCAATGGTTAGCTCTGGGTACTTGCTGTGGTCATTCCTTTTTTTGAGAGTGAGTGTTACTTGTATCGTCCTAATCTTACCTGTCTTTAGAGAACACCTGCAGTATGAAAAAGTGTTATTTACATTGACTGTCTCCATAGTAGTGTATTTCTTCTTTGTCTATTTTGACAATCCAAGGGAGGAGGATTTGGTGCTCAGGTCACTATATAAAATGAAATATTTTCCAGGTTTGTCCAGAAGAATCTGCTGCTGTGACAATTGAAGTCAGAGAAGCTGAGATTTGTGCATGTGTCTCATAGAAGGGAAGAAAGGAATCCAGTTTCTGTGGCTGAGGCCTTCAGGAACCTAGACAACAGATTTATATTTATTGTCTTGGAAAGCCTGAAGTAGATCTCCGTGCATGTATCCATGAAAGTTTTGGGTTTTCTTTAGTCCTTTGCCTTCTGCTGTAAAGTAAAGGCTCTCTATCAGTGCTCAGTACTTAGACTGTAATCTGTTTGTTTCCTGGTAATTTATTACTCAAGTTCAAAACTTTACACATGTATTTGCCTTTGATGCTCACCTTCAAAATAATTCATGGAAGACTGAAAGCTGGTTTTTGAACACTACAAAAATAACATTTTTACAACTTTTAACAACCTCAAAGCTCCTTTTCTTACATGCAAAATACATTTTAGGAGTAAAACTGTATCCTATCCTATGCTACTTTAATCTGAAACTTAGTTGTTTGAGATTGTTTATGGATTTGGACTTCATCTGTCCACTTTATTCTTAAGGGGAATTTTGTGAAGGTCTCTTTTTATCTATTTTCCTTTGTGCCACCTTAGCTGTTCTGCAGAGGCCTGGTGGAGGAGAGGAAGTGGTGTGCTACAAGTCATCAGTGCTCATGGTCAGGATGCCTGAGGTCCTTGTTCATGGTTGATTGTTGTGATTATGTAGGGAACGTAATTTTCAGGGTAAATGCCATGTAAAGATTACCCTGTTAGTTAAGCAGTGAGGGAAGAGGTGACAAAAATAGACAAACAACGAAGTAAAATGAATTTTCTGCTTTTAACTACCACATAGTCTTTGCAGTGAAATATCCCCAAGTTGGTGTGAACCTGTGTGAGAAACAAGAGTTGGGTTTGCTTGTGGAGCAGTGTACTGGCAAACAAAGAAAAATAAAAGTAAAATTGTTATTTGAACATCAGTCTAATGGTCCCTTCATAGGCCAGGATGCCTGAAGAAAGTGTCCAAATTGCTCTATTACTCAAAATTAGTTAAATTAGTGATAAAAACACCAGCAAAAAATAGGTATGATTTTATGTGTTGGTATAGTTATATTTGCAACTCTAAGACTCAACTATTAGAGCAACTATTAGAGCGTTGTTACATGTTTAGACTGGAGCAAATGCTGTGGTCTGTCACTTTGTGGAGGAGTGATTTGTGTTGTGTTTCACGAGGCACGCAGGGATGATGGGAATGATGGGAACAGTGGCTGCAGCGGGAGCCCGGAGCCAGCAGTACCCCGGCTGTGCGCTGGAGGGCTCTGAAGACTGACTGGTGCAGCTGCAGCTGCAGAATGTATTTTAAGGAAATTGGTGCATTGTACCTGCGCAGGGTTTAATGCTTGCCGGGCCATTTGGCTATTTGCCATAATTGGCTTTCCATTCCCTTGATTGGAATCATAGATAAAAATTTGCTAATCCACTTTCTTTGCTGAAAGTATTAGGAAAGTAATCCATCTTTTAAAAATGCTCGAGCAAAATCATATGGTATAAAGAGTACTTTATGGAATAATGAGATTAATGAGAACTGTAAGGCATATGCAATTTAAAACGTTTTTCTATGGGTTTAAGGGGGAAAACTCAATCTGGACACTATAAAACCATAAGTACTTCCTTTTTTTATGCACTGCCTTTTAAATGTGCATTACATGTTATACTTTTGTCTACATGATAAAATGTGAGTATGTATTTAGGAAGAACGATCTGCTATTTCTTTGTAATTTTCTTATATTTAAAAATATCTGATTCAAACTTCTTGACTGTGTTCTTTCCTTCCTCTCCCCTCTTCTGCCCACAGGGCATCAGAGCACGCATTTTGGAAACCCTTGTAATGCTCATCCTTCTTGCACTGCTTATCCTTGGAATCGTATGGGTGGCTTCAGCACTCATAGACAATGATGCTGCCAGTATGGAGTCTTTATATGGTATGGAATGCAGAAGAATTGTAACACTAATTTAATTTTAATTACAGAAATGGGTGTTTCCAGTTAAGTATATTTTTAGTAAATGCTATGTGAGTATTGCACAGCTTGTAAAGAATCTCTGTTCATTCAGTCAGTGCCATTTCTCTGTTAAATTCTGTGACATAAGTAGCCTGTATAATAAGCTAAGGCTGTGCTCAATGTTTTCTTTACAGACCTCTGGGAATTCTACCTCCCATATTTATATTCCTGTATATCACTGATGGGATGCTTGTTACTTCTGTGTAAGTATTTTCCTGATTATTCCAAAAGATGAACCAATTTAATGT
Source organism: Manacus vitellinus (assembly GCF_001715985.3). Taxonomy (NCBI): domain Eukaryota; kingdom Metazoa; phylum Chordata; class Aves; order Passeriformes; family Pipridae; genus Manacus; species Manacus vitellinus. The sequence continues at coordinate 1,934,008 of NW_021940812.1, read as the reverse complement.
TGGGGGGGTTTTGTGTGGGTTGGGGGATTTTTTTTTTAGTAGTAGGGTTTTTTTCACGATTAAAGAAAATTTTTTGATTGTGAAAGTTGTTTGATTTTTTTTTTTTCCTTTTCCTAGTAAGTTTAAATTCAGATGTAAATCTGTTAGGTTTGGGCTCTGAAGTTTAAACAAATGGTACCTTACATTTCTGGGTTTTGAGCAACTTCAGACCTCACCCAAAACAATTTTAACTTATAACTTGTTAAAGTAGGTAGGTGAAAAATAGGAACTCCATTCTGCAAAGAAAAGCACAACTTTTAAATGAAATGTCTGCAGGAGGTTGGCGATATGGTGAGAAAATTATTTTGGAACACTTTGTCCTATATTCAGTAAACTACCTTTCTTCCTTTTGTAATTGAAAATGTTGCTGTGTAGACAGGAGTTGGAAGATGGTGCAGTCAGGTTTCATAATCACAGAGCTGGTATCTGGCCAGTCTGCAGGTCAGTTATGCAATTGCATTTAAAACAAATGCAATGAAACCCCCAACTTTATATCAACTGGTCTTAGCCAGAGTTGAGTCTTCCGTGTTTAGGGGAATAAGAAACATTATGGAAGGCTCCAAATCCCACTTATAATCTCAACCCCATCCCTGAATGCTTTCTAGAAAACTACTGAGAGGGACAGAACATATCCCTTTCTAGACTGTCATGGTGTCATCCCTTCTCCAAGCTTGATACGTTCAGAACTAACCCAGGGCTGCCACTGTGGAGAAAGGGTGGGGAATGATAATCTGAAATGTCCCTAATACTAAGCAGATCTGTCTATGAAAGAGACCTTGGTGAATCTCCCTAGGTTCTCTGGGTGTGCAGATTCCCAAATCCACTTTGGAGGAAGCTGGGAGAGGTAAAACACTGTGGTTCTTGGTGTCTGGTGCAGCCTGTTCCAGAGTGTGATTCACAAGAGGTACTAATAATGGGAAGTTGGTTTACAAAACTTCTGCATCTGCCCTGTAGTTTTGTTTTAGCAGAGCTGAAAACACTGCCTGTGTTCTGGGGTTGTTGTAAACCAGTTCACCAAAATTGTTGTGATTAAATGCCAGTTTTTGGAAGAGTTACATGTGTCTTGTACAAGCAAATCACTGAGGTTATTTAAGGCCCTCCAAAAGCTGTTAGATATGTGTAGCTGAAAGGGCAGCATAACAGCAGTGAGTCAGCTGCTGGAGTGGAGCTCCTGTAGATCTTCAGCTTTAGTTGCTGCAGCAGTGTTTGAGTAAAGCCTATTGCAGCGGTGATTTGGAGCATTGCTTCCTCTCTCTTTTCTCCTTTTCCTGCAGGCTTCCTCTGCAGTAAAGGAAGACTGGCTTAAGTTAGAGTTTTGAATATCTTGTGTTTTTCCTGTGATACATAGAAGTTACAGTGAAGCACTAGTTAATAAAAATAATTGTAATCCTCACTATAAAATCTTGTGTGCTTCTCCTTTTTTTTTTTTTGACAACTCTTTTATTATAATGGAAACTATAAATATATAACCTCCTCTGTGCTGTTACGAATTCCTTCATCTCCTACAGGTTTCAGTATTTGAAAGCTGTTCTCCCTAAACTGTTACTTTTTAATAATAATTTTCTATTAGCACATTGAACCTTTCTCCCAAGAAGCATATATGCAGTGTTCCTGGAAACCATCACAGGCTAGGATCGGAAAGGACCCATTGTTATTTCTTAGCAAGTAGCTTAAAATCTGGCAGCTGAGCCTGTTACCAACTGAAGTTGCAGGATGACTTTCAGAGCAAAGTGGCTTTGGGATCTCTTGACCTTGCAGCTATACCTGTGCTAATAGTTGTAATGGACCTGAGATGTTCTCCAGTGCAGTGGCCAGCCAGTGTCATTCCATTCAGGATATTGCAGTTGGCAGAAGGTGTCTGTGTATGTATTGCCTCATGATAATGGTTCCTGGGCTGCATGAACTCCAGAACTGCACTGAGAATTGTTTGAGAATGTGCTAATTGGCTCAGGGCAAATCATGCCAGGGATAGTTCTAGCAAAATACTGGTGTGGGCAATCCATTCTTAAAGCCCCGGAATGTATCCTGGCACTGCTGAATTTACTAGTGTAGACATATCCTCTGGTGCCACATGCTTTGAATAAATAATTAGTTGAGAAAGTTTTAAGATATCTGATAATATGATGTTCCTTGTTGCCGAAAGAAAAAAATCACAGTTCAGCTCTTGAAGGGGAGAGATGCTCGTCTTGTTCAAAAATCATATGATTGCAATGTACTTAAAACTTCACCTTTGGACCTTGAAGCTCTTGCAGTTCTTTTCAAAACCAAAAAATGGTTATGTGTGGAATAGCACAGTGAGTGTCCAATAAAAAATTGGTCTTTTTCTTACAAGTGACTGTTTTGCATACTCTCTCTTCCCCCACAGTGTGCACGCCAGTGGGACTCTCTCGGATGTTTACAGTAATGGGTCAGTTGCTGGTGAAGCCGACAGTAAGTGCCACACAATTCTGTCCTCCTGTGCAACCTGTGCCAAGGTAGAATGGCATTTGGGTACTTTCTTTTAGCATGCTTGCACTTCTATGGAATTCTGACTTCAGGTGATCAGAGTTTCTATAGCCATGACTTGTGTACTCATTTGAAATTTTTTATATAGCACAAGAGCCTGTTTTTTTTTTCCCCAGAAAGTTTTTCTTATAATAATACAAACTTCCTCTGATTTTTCAATTTTTATCAATGCTACTAGTATTATTCATTGCCAGTATTCCCTACTGTGTTTTACAAATACCTGAAAAGTGTGGGCTTGTTCTGAGTTCAGGAGCAAAGGATCCAAGAGCAAACAAAGGCTGTATAACAGGAAGGGTACCTGGGAGTACACTTAGATGGGTGAAATGTGGGTGGTTGGCATAGCAAAGAACTTTTTATGCACAGATATTCTTCTGTTCACATACTGAGTGCTGTGAGGGATGTGAGAAGTTTGTACCACGTACAAGTGCTCTAGTGATTGGCTATTGCATTTCCTTGTTCATAGTTACTAAAATTTGGGTGCACTTAGGTCTTGCATTCCTTTTCATTGGTCAGTTCAATCCTGGAAATACAAAGATAATATGTACTGTTTTGCTATCCATAAATTTTAATCTCAAAGCACCTGATAGTAAGGTAGACAGACTTAATTTATTTGGTTTTAGCTTCCAATAGCAGTTTATATTTGCTTGAAATACTGGCTTCTGTGAAAAGTTAACTTTTTAATATCCTTTTTCGAAGTCTGCAGTTATTTTTGTTTAAATCAAGTGTGAGGGTTGATATGATTTGAGGGTAGGTCAGATATACTGTTCCATCTCTTTAGACTGAAACTGAACGTAAATAAAAACTGAACAGGAAGTTTACTTGCAGTAAAGAAACAGATCTGTGGCAGAATGGAATAATGTTTCTGTGAAGTTCTCATTGTGTCAGTATTGTAAAGTGTAGACTCTATATTTAAAATATAGGTTACTGGAGCAAAGTGAACCTGATTATATTAGTGCAGTCAGGAAAAAAAGTACCTCTGATACTCCGTTCATGTTTGTGTTTCCAAATACAGATCCTGGAAGACCTAGATGAGCAGATGTATATCATCACTTTGGAGGAAGAAGCAATTCAGAGGAAGCTTAATGGTATGTATGGTATGCTTGTGATTCTGCTCCAGATGCAGTATGTAGGGTAGAGTGGTTCTGCTCAGGAGCATTGGTCTCACTGTTTTCTCTTAAAATCCAAAATTTTGACATCTTAGTGTGTAGAAAGCATTATATGTGTGTGTTTCATTGCTCACTGGGTTGTTCAAGATTGGCCCTTATGTGTGTGGTTCCCTTTGGGTTTGTTTTTAACATGTTCATCAGCTCTAATGTGTGAATGTTCTGAGTAAGCAACTGAGCAGTGACCAGACCCACAACTGTTACTGCAAAATATCTTGGCTTGGTAAATGACTCAATTTTAGCCTTGTCTGAAGAACCAGTAACTTCTATAAGCAAAAGATTCCACTTCCTACAATGTGCATTTTGTTTTCAATTTGGAGGGTTTTTTGTGTTTCAGTTCATTGTTATTCAGAATCTAAGGCAAAAATCCATTAAAAATCAGAGCAGTCTTTTATACTCTAGGAGCTATTTGATGAATTTAATACTTCGAATAATTATATTAATAAATAATTAAAATACATAATTATAAAAATATAGACTTCTTGTATTTAATATTACAGTCTTGCATTTCTTAATAAGGTTTTTCTGTTTGGAAGTATTTAAAAAACAGTATGAAGCTTTGGCTTCCAAGAGAAAGAGTATTGCAACATGGCAGGTACCAATTATGGAAAATGTATTGGTTCTATAAACCTGGAAATCATGTGCAGATCTTCTGACTTGCTTTTAACTGCACAGATAAGCCATCCATCCACAATTTTTTCAGGTTGGAAAACCAAAGAATATTCATGTCATGACAAACCCGTTGTTGTGCTGTCTTATGACTTATTTTAGTCTTAATTTTCTTAATTTCCTACTTTTTCTCTCCTACTTTTCAGTCTTCTGTCATATATCTCAATCCTTCCTTCTTTGAGGACTCAATAAGACTCCTTTCAAAGTTGCTTGGTGAGGGAAAGTACCTTTGATAGCAGACGTCATGGTGGTCATCTTTATTCCAGTGTTTAAAATTTCTGGAGATTTAATGATTTCTTTGTGCTAAAATCAGCCATTGTTTCAGTTTAAAAGTAACATTCACCTTTGCTTTTTTGGAAGCCCAGGTTTCTATACTATTACACGTGTTTATATGTGCAGTCACATACAGGCAGACAAAAAGGTGCATGCAGTGAATGTCTTTGAAGCTGTGATAGGGTAATTATGATTATTCTGTGTGTTTGATGTTATCTGGGAACTGTAAGATATTTGTTATGAAGTATTTTATGTTGTCATGGTGATTGTGTTTGTGTACGACAAAAAAATGACCCGATGGTTATTCAAGTATCAATTGGAAGTAGCACAGGGCAGGTTCTGCTGTTCAGGTAGGGAATGTGATTATTTAGGTGATGCTTTTCTACTGTTTTTCTGTGCAGAAGTCTGTGCAACAGTTGTTCATATTGCAGTTTAATATCACTCGTGGGGTGGACCTAGTCTGTGTGAAGGTGTCTGCTAAATGGGTCTGGATTTAGGACGTGTGCAAGTGGCTCCCCAGCTGCTAGTGAAAGACTGGATTCTCTTTCAGCACATGGGTTGGTATTCAGTGAAAAGTGGAACAACAACCCACCCATGGTCCAGGGAGCACTCACCAGCCTACTGCTCAGCGGTGAAAGATGTGGGGGCTTAAATGTCCTGTGACAGGAGAGGGGGCTGAGTTCCTCTGTTTCCCATGCTGAGGAAATGGCATTGGCACCCCCACCTGAAGGAATGCTTGAGAAACCATCGTTTGGTGTACAGAGAAAATTAATGGACTTAAGCTGAAAAGTAAATGAAAATCTAAACTAGGAGATAGCACGTAGGTTGGGGCCAATAGATGTGCAAGAAGATACTCTGCAGGATTTTTGTGAGTAGTTAAGTAAATTTAAGCATGGTTCTCACTTAAAATGGCAAGCATGGAAAGCTTCATCTTCTCTTCTAGAAGTCTTTCTAATGCGTACAAATTATGCCAGAAAAATAGACATGATTATTGCCAGACTATGAAGGCTCGTGCCTACCATGTTTATTGCATTTTTAAAAAATGTGTACAAATGAAGGTGGTGCTAATTACATCAGTAAATCTAGTGCTGTGATGTTAAGAGGCCATAATCTGTGTCTTAACACAGAAACTGTGTAAGTCTCTTTGTTGCTGTATCACAGCAGATATAATCTGGCTACACATTTCCCCTGCCATGGCTATTGCAACTCTTCCACAGTGTTGGTGGTGGAAATATATGTGCTAAAGTAACCCTGCTGGGCAGGTTTGCAGTGAAGTGTTCTGAAATATATACTTGACTTATATATATAACCAAAGAGTTCAATTTTTATTAAAACTGAGGAGGACCAGAGCAGGGGCTTAAGCGATACTTGATGACTGTAAAGCTCTTCATATTTGAAAATAAATCTAACTGTGAAACTGTAGATCTTCTTTGTGGGAACTAATTTTCTTCCTCCTCAGGTGTCTGCAGTGTCTAACTGAAAATTGGAGGAGGAGGGAGGGGAAAGTTTGATTGTGTTATCTACCCTAGTATTTTTATCTATTGAAGAGATACTGGGCTTTGGGAAAATGTTTGTTTCCAGTGTATTATATTTCAGTACCCACATCACTCCTACAGTCGAAGAATAAAGCTGGGACTTTTTTATATTAAAAGAAAAAAGTTGCCTTCAGCTATTAGTTTTCCTGAATCCAAAGAGACGGGTGGGGTAGGATCAAAAATACTTACTTGATCAAAGTTATTGGCTCTGAAGGTATCCTTACCTATGTAAGAAAGATGAAAGGTGTTGTTTTTATTGCACACTAGTAACAGTGTAATTTTGAACTAATTGGTGTTGAACTGCCAATCACCTTGGGGGAATGCAAATAGATACTCTTACAATTTCCTTTGAGGTACTGAAATCTTATGTCGGGGCTGGAAGAAAAACAGAATAATACCGTTAAATTGACCTTAAATGAGCTGCTTTGTGGCTTTCTTGGAGAATCCCTTCTAACTTTTCATTGCTAGTCCAAACAAGTCTCGTCTACCAATTTGATTTATTGGCTAGACAGCGCTGACATTGAACTTTGTGCGTGTTTGAAATAAAGCTAATGTTAGAGAGCTTTTAAGAATTTAGCTGCATCCTTTTCAAATACTCTTTTGACTGATCTGAAACTTTGCCTTCCCCTCTCGTAAAATATCCTTTTGTATAGCAACTTGTTGTTTGCAACTGCTTTTAAGGAGGAACTACAACAGCACTTAGATATGATTCAGGATTTCTACTGACCTGTCTCTTGGGGACCTAATGTGATCATACTGACTTTGTTGAAAAGACTCCAGAGCTCAAAACACTGATTTCATAGGATTTTTATATTGAGGGGAGAAAACAACATATATATTCAATTGAGCTTTTCCTCAGAGACCCCTAAATCAGTTATGGAGAAGAAGAAAGTGTCAGATACCGACTTGAGTTTTCCTTCTTTTTCAACTGTTTCCATTAAAGTTCTTTTCCCACTGAGCTCTATATCTGTCCTTTTCCCCACCTCATAGTAATTAGTTATTCCATAAAAAAGATGTTTTAGACGTTTTTTTCAGAGAGAATGCATCAGCACAAAAGCTTATTTTTATAGTGATAAGTAGCTTCAGGGGCTTTTTTTAAAAGACATGACTTTTTCTGAAAACTCACATTATGATTACTCATTGAAAAACATGGAGAAATTAAACTGACATTCATATTTCAAGCACTTCAAGTGAGTAAAAGTTGTTACAGAACAGTGTTTGGAGGTCTTACTGGTTAGTCCTGGGATTAGAGATATTTATATATTTGAAGCCCTGTAAATATTACCCCCCCCACATTATGTCACTATAATCCAAGATAAATGTTTAGGCATAGCACAGAGGTTATGTGTTATATGCAAAAATGTGTGTGAAGAACATTTGATTAAATGTGTAAAAATTAATATTTGAAACAGTTGGATATCTCATTGATGATTTGACTGCATTGAACAAATCAGTATTAATACTCTGCAGTAAAAAGAGTAACCTTCTTTTCTTGTACTGAGATTGCTGGATGGATGAGCAGACAACAGAAAATAAGGAAATAATGAGACTGGACTACAAAGTAGTGCTAATGTGCCAGCAGCCTAAGTGCTGTTTACTTTTTGTTGCCAAATGATCAAGATATGAGATAAAAGCCTGGAGAAGAATATTAATCTCATATTAAAAAAAGTATCTGGAGCATGGTGCTACTACAGGGTAGCCCACAGCCAAATGTGAGGCCGTGGGTAGGGAATGGCCAACAGGTGAAGGGTGTGAATGTAAATTGAGACAAATGATAACAGGAGAGGACTTTGGATTTGTTAAGACCTTGAACTGTCACTGCCACAGAGTGTTTTTGCAGAGTGAGATTGGTCTAGAATAGACAGGGAAAATATGAACTCTTATTTTCAGGTGAAATTATTGAGAAATAAAAGGGATGAAAGTGGGGCAAGGGTGAGTGGAGAGTGTTTCTAACTTATCCCAGGAGGAATATTTTCAGTTTGTGATTGCAGAGAGTGAAAGCTAAAGGAGGAATAATGAGATGGGAACTGAAACAGCAGATTTCTAGTCATCATTGCAGAGCTGTGTCAGTACCTGAACACTGGGCAGTGTTTGTGGAGGAACTGGCATCAAGGAGGGAAACCACTGGGAAAGAGAAGTGGTTGGAAGAGCATGGAAGGTTGAAGAGAAAAATAATGGAGAGAAAAAATGGGCTGGGTTTCCTAGAGGCTGTGTAGGGATAGGAAAAAAAGTCGCTGAGCAACTTTTAGGGAGAAAATTAGCAGGAAGAAAAGAGTTAATATTATGGTTGTCAGTTTTCAGCTGCTGCAGAGGAGAGAGTATGAGGAGTTGCACAACAGTGACACACGTATGCTGTAAACTGTGAAAAGGAAAGTGGAAGAGTATGGCCTTGTGGGGTTGTGGGCAATATCTGATTGTGGCTGTCAGAGGGGAGCTCTGTTGCACGGAGAGACTGACAGATCAGGCAAACTGGTATGAGCAGAAGATATGTTACCAAGCAGGTCAACAGTGTGCAAACTGAGCTTGCTGAGGAAAGGGAAGGTGGGGCAGAAGCTGAAACTGGAGCTCTAGACACTTTGGAGGCAAAGCTCCACTTTGCCTTTGTGTTGCTGAGTAATAATGCCCTTGAAGGCAAGAATCATATAGGGATGCAGAGTGAGGCATTTGACACATCCTGCCTGTCACACTGTGGTCGTTGGACCTGTGCAAAAGCTTAGCCATGGCTGTTCTCAGCAGGACAGGCGTGGATCACAGATCACACTGAAACCTCTGATATGCTGAACTCTACTGGTTAGACAGAGTTAGAGGCTCTTGACTGTTTTTTGAAAAGCAGTTGAAGAGTCTCAAAGAAACACCTGCAGTTTCAAGTCACAGGTGTTAATGTGATGCTTCCTAAATCTGAATTGTCACCGTGTGTCTCACACTACTTAGTCTCATCCAAAATACTCTGTTCTTTTTTAAAAGGTGTATCTTCCACAGTGGAATACCAGACAGTAGAGCTGGAACGGGAGCTTGAAAAAGTGAAAAGCAAGAAAACAAATCTAGGTAATGAACTTTTCCAGTGTTTCCTGTGAATTATAGTTCAATAAATGACCTTAAGGTGCTGTGTTTAGCTTGTATCAGTGGCTTGATTGATTGAAGTTTGTTCTTAACCAAATTTGTGCCCTACAAATTGTCATAGTTCCTATAAATACATGACACAGAATCCTTGCGCCCCTCCCACAAACAAATTTAAGTAGCGAGTCTGATTTGGATCTTATCTTTAACATAATTTTAGAGAAATTGAAACACTTGACTTCCTTGCATGGAGCTCAATACTGTGGTCTTCTCATAATTAATAATATGTTTATGATTATTTGTGTTAATCTAAGACAATACTTTTCCTTTTTGACTTCTCTCTATAAAAGTCAAATTGTGTTAAAGAGCAGTAAAATAATTCTTAGCAGGTTTGTGTCTTTTAAAACTGAAAAGTGATACTTCTGGTGATGGCAGCAACTCAACAGAGATTTCCTTACTTATTCAAAGGTTTGTGGGATTTTTGCATTTATCAATTTGTTGTGTGCAAACTAAGACTGTGGTAAGAACGAATTGTGGGGTTTTTTTTGCACATGCTGGTGATGTCCAGTGAAGTTGGTCTTGTCTTTCTTGCCTTACACGAGGAAAATACCATTTAAATATCAGAAATTCTGTTCTGTCCCTTTAGGTCATGCTAATATATACATGTAAACAGCATATTTTTAAATTCAGTGTATTTTCAACTTTGTAGAACTGCTGTGTGCCAGGAGAAGAAAAAGCTAGGGTAAAGCATGCAAGAGAGAAAAATCTGTTAGTTCTGTCTCCCCAACCTTTCTCTAGAGAGGCTTCATATTTTTGGCATTGCTTTGTACAGCTCTGCAGGGTGGATGTTTTTATGAACTGGTTGATGTTTGTTCCAGATAAAGTTACTGTTGTTACCTGTAGGTACAACAAGAGTTTATAGATAGCTGAATGATTCTTACTTGTTATATTCTAAGGTGATCTATGCTATTAAGCTTCTGGTTTTTCTCTTCTGGACAGAAAGGAGGAAAAAAGCTTCTGCTTGGGAAAGGAATTTAGTCTATCCAGCTGTCATGATATTGCTACTGATTGAGACGGTAAGAACTCTCACTCCTTTTTTTTTCTCCTTTTATCTTTTTCTTTTTCCTCAACAAAAATTATGAAGAATTCTTTGTTTGTTTGTAGGGGGGAATAATTTTAAAATTTTTGGGTGATGTGTGTTTAAGCAACAATCTTGATATTTCTGGATATTTCTGGACCATTTTAAAAGAACTTGACATTATGGAGTCCGATGGGGATAAATGTATACCTTTTAAGCATGTGGAATACTTTTAAATAACAAGACTATTTCTACTTTATAGTCCATCTCAGTTCTCTTGGTTGCTCTCAACATTCTTTACCTGTTGGTAGATGAGACTGCAATGCCAAAGGGATCAGGGGTAAAGTAAACTTTTTTTATGATTTTTTTAAGTTTAGTAAAACTTTGGAGTCCTTACAGAAGTGCAAGTGAGAACTTCTGCTTTAATAACACGGAAACTAATGAGCCTTGACCTTGACTTTGCTTCTAGATTTTGTTCCTGTGCAAACACAAACATTTATTACATGTCATGTTATAGTGAGTTCATATGAAAACTAGTGCAGAAGCTTTATGTAGATACAGTGATTCAGTAAAGCAAAGCTGTAAAGTTTGTGCTTTACTTACGTCTTCTACTTTCATACAGACTAGTAATGTTCAATTTAAGAATCTATATTAAAAAACAATATGAAAAGCTTGGCTTGGTTTGTGTTCCTCTTAGAAAACATGTCATTTTTTCCTTCTTTACTATGAAAATACTTAAAGAAAGTAAAGAACAGCTCATTGACTCATAGTATCTTTAATCACGAGGGCTGTTTTATTAACTTTGTAGTGCTTTCCCCAGGGCATAGCTGGGTATGAGCTGCCAGAGCTGTACAAGGTGTTCGGTGTGATGGCCACTCTGCCAATGGCGTTGTGAACAATTAGAAATTTTTAACTTTGAGACATCTTATTAAAGTTTCCAAAGCAGTGGAGTATGTATAAAACACAGCCTGGTGGGTGGGTGCAGAGTGCATCCCAAGTGAATCATTATCCCTTCTGTCTTGGCAATACATTTCACTGCAGTTTCAAAGCTGCTGATGCCGTTTCATGGGATGTTGGACTTGCAGGTTAGGACATCAGAACACCCCTAAAACACTGTATTCAGAAAAGGCTATATTCATGGAAGATGTTAATTTTTTGGTCCTGGTAGATGTTAACTTTATGAAGTGTTATGTATCTTATTAAATTCTGTGATTCTGTGAAATTATGCAAAGTTTTTTCTTCTTGTAGGGGCCTGGAATAGGAAATGCCTCCCTATCCACCTTTGGCTTTGTGGGAGCAGCACTTGAAATCATTTTGATTTTGTATCCTTTCTGTAAGAATTCTGTCTGTTAACAAGTATTCTGTCTAGTTTTCTGGGACACTGGTAATTTACTAAGACACTTGCCTGTAAAGAAGAAAGAAATGGGTCAGTCCTTCTCAAACACTTGAAGTGTTTTTGTTTCTTTTTTCTTTAGTTTTTAAGACTTTTAGGAGACTGCTGAGAACTTGAGTGAAGCTTGCATTCCTTGGAGGTTCCTTTTTCCTTGATTCTCACAGCTATCTCATGGTATCCTCTGTTGTTGGCTTCTACAGTCTTCGTTTTTTTGAAAATTTCACTCCCAGGAAGGATGACACAACTATGACAAAGGTGAGGTGCAGTCTGGGATGGGGATGGCCCCCTCCTCTCTTTCTTGCCACCCAAGACAAACTGACTCTCTTAGTAATTGCCCTGAATGGCTCATTTGCAGTGATCAGTATTTGTTTGTAAGCTGCGTAAACACAAACTGGAAGATTTTCAAAATGCTGAATGAGTGGGAAAAAGGATGTGCTCTGTTTAGCTTGGATGGCATCCATTCACTTGTAAAAAGCCGGGAATGGCAGAGCTTGTTAACTGGCTATAGAAAAGCAAGTGAAAGAACTTTTCTCAAAGAAAACGTATTGCTAATGAGTAACTTTGATTGTGCTAACTGTACTTCAGGGAGCTTGTTTGAGTTCTGAACAAGTCGGTTTCTAGAAGTAATACAGACAAAGTAATTCAAATTTGAATAATTAAACTAAGACTGAGGAGGGCTATTCAGCAACATTTAGCAATCTAAAGCTAATTTGACTTTCTACAATTTACCACTAGCTTCTCAATAATAAATGCTGTTACCTAATGCCTAGGTTTTTGGCAAAATATTCCCACAGCTGACAAGGGGAGGTGATCAGTAACTAAGGAACAGATGTTGAATTTAGTTTTTCAGTGTGTTTCATTGTTTGTTTTTTGTTGTGGGCTTTTTGGTTTTTTTTAAGTAATGGATGAAGATATTTTTACTATAAATTGTTAGAAGGGAGAAAGTAGGTCAACACACAGAATGGTTATACTAGATAAATTGTAGAGAGTTGGAATGCTCTTATTGTTTCCTTTTAATTGTTTACAGTATGCCAGAAATAGTGTAGGGATAAATAGTGAATGCACAAATGTCTACCTACTTTCAAAAAGTTTTCAGGTTCGTTTTTTTTTTCTTTTAGATACTGATAGAAATAGGACTGAAGAAAATGATCCTTTGTGAAAGAAAGTTTCAATTACTCTTTATAAAGCCTTCACAAGAACTAGAGTAAAATCTAACAGCTGTGAATTTTTTTGTACTATTTAAAGTAGACAACAGGCATTGAATTGAAAGGAAGCTCTTTGTTGTAATTTTTTAAATAATGCTAATCCTGCAAGCAGTTACATCCAAGGCTTAAGCTGATGATGTATCAGTCGTCTCTTCTAAGCCCATGGAATGATTCTTTTATAAAACGTTTGCAGGAATTAAGTAAACAGTTGATGCTTTGCAACGTGGTAGTTTTGAATTGTTTTGAATCTAAGCATATGTAACACTTTGATTAAAATCACATGATGACATATTTGATTTTTTTCATGGATCATCTTCATCTTGTGTAACACCATATGGGAAAGTGTAACAGAAGTCAGCGAGACTAACAATATATTACTATATTATTAAAGAAAATTGCTTTATGTTTAATTTGTAGAATGTACCTTTTAAGAATTCTTCTTTTTCATCTTGACCACTGTTTTTCTTTGTGTTCCCTTCAGCAATCTCATTTATCATTTAACTACTGTTTATCATTTTCAAACAGATCATCGGGAACTGTGTCTCCATCTTGGTGCTGAGCTCTGCTTTGCCAGTGATGTCAAGGACACTGGGTAAGTGAAATGGAAGTACAACACACTGTAATAAAGGATGTTTAATTGAATTTAAAAAAACAACCCGACAACACAAAAGAACAACCTACAGCTGTATTTTAATTTGTCATCATTTTCAATGGAAAGAGCATGTATGCATGGGCTTCTTTTCTACACCAGAGTGAGCTGTTGAATGTACATTCGACATACATGAGCTGCAGAACATACTTTCTAAGGAAGAGATGCGAAGCATTTTCTACAGAATATATTCTTTTAAAAAGGTAGGTCAGATTGGAAACTTAGAACAGGAGATGAGGAGAGGAATAGTTATGAGAACTGATTGTCCGGGGAAGTATAAAATAATTTCATGTTCACTGTGAAATTACAGTGCTCAGTTTCTGTCAAAAAACACATTCAGGGATTCCAGGTAAAACATTTGAGATAACATTGAGTGAAAATGTTTTTTTAAAAACAGTTAATGACCCTTCATTTATTAAGTTTTTTCTTTATCAGCAATGATACCAGGCTACTTTCATTTTCTCTAAAATAATCTGCTTGTATTTTTTGTTAGTTCATTTTTCAAATTAAAAAATTCAGAGTCCAGCGTAGCAGAACTGAAGAAATTCTGATTCTATTGTTAAGAACTGGCAGTAGCATTTGAAGTAGTTAAACTATTTTAACCAGTTTGAAAGATGTTTTGTATCTTCACCTTGTTCAATAAGGTAATCTGCAGCTTGAATTCTTGAAGTTAGATTTCAAGGCTATTATATATTTAAGTGGTGCGGAATTCTTGCAGCTAATGTGAATTTCATTGGGAACATTAAGTGGAACTAAACAAAAGTCTTCACCTCGGGCTGTACAAGTCTTAAATACAAGATGAGAAGTTTTGGCTGAGGCCTACAGACCAGCAGTGCATGCCCAGCAGTTCTGTAGCTGATTTTCTTTTCAACCAGAATACTGCTGAATCAAGAGTAGTTAATGTTTTCTAGTAAACTACACTGTATATTGTCACACTGGGTGTATCTACAGATGAGGAGTTTTAGTAGATTCAGTACTCATTTCTACAACAGACAATAAAATCTCTGTAATGCATTTTGGAGCGTTGAATCTTAAAAAATGCATTCTAGAGCTCATTTTTAAAAAATCTCTAGTAAAACTTCACAAAAGTACAAAAGAATAATTCAAGTATTTAAACTAGTGTAGATTTAAAATACAGACAGTACAATAAAGATCTAAGAAGTAAAACGGTTCTAGCACACAGAGCAAGATGTTATGTTGAAAAATCAGTGTTTCAGAACAGAATTAAAATGTTAGTTTGTGTCCAGTGAGTTACTGCATTCAAGAATTGTTTAAAAGAAAATAAAATTAATTGTTAATGATCCATGAGATTAAGAGTTGATAATAACTGGATTCTGTGGCAGTAAGTGTACACGCTGGGTCCATTGTTGTCTCATAGGAAACAGATTAATGGTAAAACTCACTTAAAAAACAGACTAACAAATGAAATTCCTGAATAGTTTGCCATAGAGATAAATAAAAGAAGAAAAAAGATGGAACAATTAACACACAGCTAACAAATGCACAGTCACAGCTGTCCAAACAGGATTAATAGAGTGTATTAGAGTACAGTGAGTCATGTGGTGCTTTGCAAAAATATCAATGTGTGTTGCACTACATGCCACTGCCCTGTGGCACTGAATAGATGAAAAGAAATAAATATGTTAAGCAGATTCATAGTCTTTTCTCTTTATTAAAAAAGCAAGTTTCTAGACTATACTGAAAAGGCTGGACTTTATCCTTATGGGAAAGGTGAAAAAGCAAAAGTTATCTGATACATGCACTGACCTTCTTCAAGTTTTAAAAATGGAAATAGAATTTTTTATGTTTCATAGCATTCTTATTAGATATGTAGGTGATGGATGTGTCTAATCTGTCATTCTTCCAGAACTCCAGGAAAGTTTTTACTAAAATAAGTTATTCTACTTAAATAAGTTAATTCATTTTTTCCCAGAACTTTTCAGTCTTTTAGCAGCCCTTCAAAAATGTTTCCCATCAGCACCATACTGCTAACCACCGAGAAACAAATTGGGAACAGGGCACTTATTAATCAGGAACACAGAAACAAACAATTGCAGACAAAATGGAAATTTCTAATATACAAAAGTTCTCCTAGAATTCTACTCTTGAGCGTTAAAATCCCCCGTAAACAGGGATTTTAAACTTCTTTGTATGTACAGTCTAAAAACATACTATTTTTTTTAACCTGAAGAATTCTCTAATATTTTGTAAATTGTCACCAGCTCTTGTGTATATGTATTTGGAGCAGTAGAGATGCAGGTTTCTATTCAACTACTAAATAGTTTTTCAAATTAGTCTTGTTTTTTTTTTTCTCTGTGAGCTCAGTAGGTACTTCTTCTGTAAGAAAGTCATCCAAAGCTTTTTATCTCTTTCTCCCACAAGTTTACGAAATGTTACTGTGTCAGATCTTTTCTCATGAGCAGTGACATTTTTTATTTGTAAGAAGAAGTTGAATGTAATATATAGACAGTATTTTCCCACCTGCTCTAACAGAAGTGTCAGGGTTCATTTCTGTTTGTCCTTGTAACACTGCTCTGTGGGTTGCTGTTCTTCTGGACCTATTTGTATCAAGGAATGTTATTCCTTTTCCAGAGAACTCTCGCCCTGGTGTTCTACCTGTTTTGTTTCTTTTCCTTTAAAGCTCTGGAAGACTGTACATTCAAATCTGACTTTCTCAATTTTCCTGTAACCTCACAGTCTGACTGAAACACTGCTGCCTTTGGAAATGTTAAGGACACTGTTTGCCTTTAAGTGGAAAAGCAGTTTTTTGTCCTTCATCTCTTTACCAGTTAATTCAGGCAGCCATTTTCTTCTTTTTGTGGTAAGATCTTCTGAGCTTTTTTGATATTTCTCCCTGTTGCTATTTTGATCAGCTTCAGTGATTGTTTTGCTTCATCCTTTGAAACTTTTTCTTTTCATTTTCTTCATTTTGGGATCTTTGCCTTAGATATGAAGTTTGATTCCCGTGTTTTGATGCCGAGTACAAGAAGTAGGTGTATCTTTTAACATTGTGATAATTAGCTGCAAGTCTTTGGTATCCAGTCACAATGAGATTCTTAAGTGCCAAGCTTACCCTTGAAAGGAGGGTAACTGACCCTTAATTCTGTCTCTCTTCCTTTATTATCACTGTTGAAGTCAGTTCTTAAAAGACCCCAAACCTTTATGAAATAACTTAACAGAAAACTCACTTCCAGGAGCTTCAGAGCCAGGGCTGTTTTGTCATTGCCTCATTTGGTGCTGCTGTGTTAGTTCTGGGATAAAGCAAATCTTCTTTTGCCTATTGTAAGAACAAGTTTTCCTGTGACATCATCTACACCAGAGGTTTTTTGGGAATATAATGGTTTAGCAATCATAGACAATGGTTTTGTGGGTATCCTCTCAATGTTCTGCCATTTATTCAGTGTGGTACTTGCTAAGACTTGACAAAAGAGCAGCCTACGGTTCTTCCTCTCCTGCTTTCTGGGATGGGCCCTACAGCTTGTAGACATTTCCACGTGTTGGAAAAATTGTGTTCATTTAACTGTAGTGATTGACAGGCCTTTGATCAGCACAAAGCCCGAGTGTCAGGGTTTGAGATGCACTGTGAAGGAGACCTGTCAGCACCGTCTTTCAGCCACATACTCCATGGCTGTAGCAGTGGGTTTATCCAGGAGAAAAACTGCAGTTGCAAAGATGTCTTTAAACTTTGGTTTCAAAAACAATGGCTCTGGAAAAACACTTACAAAGGCTTAGTGTTTACCACAAGATGTTGTGGCTCTCATAGAAAGGCTCTTTGCTACGTGTATTTTTTTATAAGGAAGCCCATGGGGCATTTCATCCTTTCTGGAATAAATAAGGATTTCATAGAAACTGAAGTTTCAAGCAGTTTTCATGCTAAAGCTAGATTTTTTTTTTCCTAGTTTTATTTATTTATTGAAATTATAAAAGCCAAGTTCTTACCTAGAATAGACAATTTCAACTCACATTATTCAAGCATTTTCCTAGGAAATTTAGGAAACATTTTGGTAAGGGTTTTGGTATAGTTTTATAGTGGTCAACAAAGTAGAATATGATCTTGAGAACACTGTCTTGTGCATTTAACGGTGTGTCTTCTAATGTGTTGTCTGAAAGAAATCTGCATTCAAATGTAAATGTAATAGAAATAAATTTTTATGTTTCTTTAAAAAATGTTATAAATATTTTGATCTAAATCTTACATGCAATTTAACAGGAATCACCAGATTTGATCTGCTTGGAGACTTTGGAAGGTTCAACTGGCTGGGGAACTTCTATATTGTACTATCTTACAACTTGCTCTTTGCTATCATGACAACATTGTGTCTGGTCAGAAAGTTCACTTCTGCTGTGCGAGAAGAGCTCCTGAAGGCATTAGGTAACACAGCTCTGAGAATTCTGTTTGTGCTTGAAGATTTCCTTTCTCCACTGTTGTTGCCTTGATGTGCATGTTACTGGTAAAGTTCTGGAAACTTTTCTTTTGGTGGAAGTTTCCGTAAGTTAAAATGAGGATTCATAGCAGTGTGGTTTTTTCTGAAGAGTCCAGAGCTAAAGTACAGTGTTGATTTTAATGATATGTGAGACTTGCTGATCTGCAGTTGGATTTTCAGCCTTTGGAGAGCACAGTAGTGACCAATTATTACAAACCAGAACTGCAGCTTGTGTATGGGTTGGCTGTTTTTTGTTTAAAGCAACTTATTAGCTCCGTAAAATAGTGGAGGTCTTCGCTGCTTTGTTGTGATGCTTTTTTCCAGCACGTGTTCAGAAAATCTTTGTATGGAATATACAGAATCTTAGCAGATGTCTGAGTCAAACCTGTACCTGATATAACAAAAAATTTGATCAAATTGTACATTCATATTTCTTGATCATAGAAGAAAGACTTGAAACACATTTGATACTAAGAGGATAAAATGTACATATGTATTGTTGTTGCTACATCTTGTCTTTACTAATTAACAAGTCTCCTGTCTTTTTAGATCCTTAGAGTGGTATTTGCTTATATTGTGAGGATTAATGGTGAAACTTAATTGTTTCTTTGTAACTGTGGATTCAGTTTGCAGCATCTAAAAGTTACTCATGTTAATTTTCACTGATTACTGCTTTCAGAGTTGTGATGCTGAAACAAACTCCAAGCACTTCTCAGAGTGCACCTCTGCTGGTAGCAAATTAGGTTAAAATTATTGTAAAATAATTATAAATAAAGTGTTTAATAAAAAACTATGTATGTTGAAGGCAGTGTAACAGACCTGAAAATGCAGGAGCAGTAGGATAGGTGGTCGCTGAATTTGACACAAGTAGGGAGTTATAAACCCTGAAATGTCCAGATTCCTGACAAAAACCTGGATTTGTTTTCACTGCTGTACATAACAAACAGTGTCAAGAATGAGAACCAAAATTGGCCTATGACCAAAAAGAGTTCATGTAATATTGGGACTTACAAATAAGACACTATTGAGGAGTTTTAGGTTCTTTAGTAGTGCAGTCAATTTTGGAATTCCAGCAATGCAAGAAATTTAACTTTGTATGTCATGGCACTTGAGTAAAACATTCAGTATAGTCTACACTAAATGAATTTAAGCTCTTTCCATTTTTGATCCGTAATTTTAGAGGCTTGATAGGAGAGTTCAGAGAGGAACTGTAGCAAGCAAGGAAGGACTGACATCATGCCTCTTGTGAATAAAATATGTTTAAATTTACCACCTTTCCCCACCTCCCCTCCCTCCCCCCAAAAAGAGTAATTTAATTACTTGCCTGGGGCAGGATGTGAGACTTGAATTAGCACTAATAGTAGAGAACTGTGCAATAAGAACAAATGGCTGGAAACTGAGATAAATCATAATAATGTAGGCCTAAAAATGTTATTAGACATATAAACACTTTAGAGAGGTGATATGGTCATCACCAATGACATTTGGATCAACAATGGGTGATTTTCAGAAAGATGCTATAGTTTAAAAGAAGTATTTTAGGTAATTACTTAGGTCTTTGTAGGTTGACAGGGTAAAGTATTGCAAGTCTTTCTTGGTTCTTAACATCTAAGCCTGTGATTTCAGCAATGTTAAGTGAGGATTCTCTGGCTTCCATACTTGTCTGTTTTAATGGGGTTTTCTCACTTAAAAACCACTGAGGGAATTTCCCAGAAGTAATTCTTACCGGAGCTAGGAGGTCAGTTCTGGTCTTCAGCAAATGTGAAGTCCTTAACCACAAAGTAGAATTTGGATTCTCTGTATTCTTTTGAACTCATGTATGCATGAAACATGGGAGAGTCTGAGTTTTATCTCATTCTTAATATTTTGCAGGATTAGATAAACTTCATCTATCAAACAATCCAAGAGACTCGGAGACAAAGCCGTCCGCAAATGGCCATCAGAAATCACTGTGATAACAATCACCTGCAATCAACAGAGCTGAAAACATCAACCTCATGGCATTCCCGTCATCTCATCAGCATTTTTAGATTGCTTTTAGTTGTTGTTAGTTTGGGTCCAGCCTTGTCTCATTTTTGATGCTCTGTGCTTCTGAGGAAGTTAGGTGTGTCACATTCTTCTCTTTCCAGTGAACTTTTGGTCTGCTTGTTTATTCCCCAGTAAGTTAATGCAGGAGGTGCCTTGAAGACTGGAAACTGAAGAGAATAACGCATTCCTTTTTATTTGTTGAAAGTCTCACATCTTTATTTTTAAACTTGTTACCATTTTGAATGCACAGTACCTCCTGTGTTACACAAACACAGCTATAAAGAATAACTTTGGGACTTGGTTAAAAAAAAAAAGAAGAAAAGATACACTTGAAGCCCAATATGACCCTTACTGGAAATGTAAAGTACCTGGAGTAGGCATCCTTGACAGGAGACAAACAGTTCTACAAGAATGTCTTAAAAATAGCAGTAACTGGTGGAGATCACAGTTCCCTTTGTGCTGCATACAGTAGGCTGTGTCATGATGCTTTCTTGGAAGGCCAATGTTTTCAGCTGTCTGTCCTTAGCTCTAAATGCCAGGTTGCTTTACTGGTGGTCAAACAATGTCTTATTGAAGTCCACATGAAGATTACCTTCAGTGTTAAATCTGAGCCTAGTATGCTTTGTAAAAAGCTGTGTAGACCCCCTGTCACAGCTCTTACAGTTCTGTGAGCTACTGTGCTGTGGAGGTCCTTTACCCTTCCCAGTACCCCCCTGTAAAATTCTTGATGAACTACTGTGTGTAAGCAGTACTTGTAATCAATGCAAGGAGCACAGGCCTAGGAGGCTGCAGTTGCAGTTTTCTACAGTCTTTAATTTGAAGTAAATTTCTCTGAATTTGTACTCCAGTTACCAGGATTTCTGTTCAGTGGCACAGTTCAGTGTCTGTCACTAGCCTGTTTTTTTAATGTACACATGAAGATGTATATAGGCCTATATGTATAGATATCATAAATTAAGATTATAGAGATGACATAGGTGGTTTGATAAGTAAAACTTGTGTGTTCAATCTTGGTAGTTTGAATTTCTGCAGTGTTACAGTTTAACTGCTCAGAGACCTTAGATTCAGGATGGCATTGGTGGGTGGTAACATCCTTTCTCATAGCATTACTGCAGCCTTGGGAATCCTGTAAGCAGTTTACAGTAAAGAAAAAAACCAAGTAAGTATTCAAAATCTGGTTGCATTTTTGTCCTGCTTCAAACAGATTGG
This sequence comes from Manacus vitellinus, assembly GCF_001715985.3. NCBI lineage: Eukaryota > Metazoa > Chordata > Aves > Passeriformes > Pipridae > Manacus > Manacus vitellinus. The sequence continues at coordinate 1,912,781 of NW_021940812.1, read as the reverse complement.
AATGGGGACATGTTCAGTGAGTGCCCATCATGTAGGGAGCCAGAAAATATTCCTGTTTATTTCCCATTTCTGTAAAACAACTGTGTCAGTCTGTCTGTAGTTTGGGGTTTTATATATGATCAGTTGGGGACAACTTGCTTTCCACTGTGGTTCCGAAATAAGGTAAACCTTGTGTCAGAAACTCTTTGACTGTTCTCCTGAGATGACTGCTCTGGGCTGTCGCCCTTATTGCTGTCTGTGTGAATGTCTGCTTGTTTTTTTCACTAAAGTGCTTAAAAAATCAAGCTCCAGTACACATGAGGATTTCTCTTTTTTTTTTTTTTTAAGCTGCCTTTTCTGACTTGATCTGGGGCATAATGTAAATATTGCTGTAGTAAATATGATGCTAGAGAGTTACTTTTTTGTGTGTGTGATTGGTATAAATGCAAGGCTTATTGAACTGACTGTTGATGTGTTGTACCAAGTCTTGGAAGACAAAGTAAAATTGCTTGATTTCACTAAGATTTACAAGCATCTTTTCTGTTGTTTGAGTTTAATGCTGACACTTTAGAGAGAAATCTTTATCTGAGTCAAAGTTCTGCAACTAAGAACAGGGAGCTGTAACTGAAAGTTGTTTTAAAATGTGTTTACATTTAAAATATTGGGAGATATATTATTAGGGGCACCATTCAGGTATTCTCAGAGCTTGTAGCCCTATGTGTTAGCATTATAGTTAAAAACAACTGAAATGTGTCCACTTCTTCATGCAAGTCATTGTATGACAAAATTGTCCTCATGTCTTGATGGGGCTGGTGAATTGTGGTGTGTGAGGCCAGTTAGCTATATAGAAATATTTTTGTTACAAAATTAAGACAGTTATTTAAATACACTCTGTGAAACTGAAGAAATTAATATTAGGAATACACCAAGGGAGTGTGAACCATCCTTGGTCTTGCTCTTCATGCCTTTGGAGAGATGTTTGTCCTGACACCAGTGACCCAGGAACACAGAAAAGGGTGGATTATACTGTGTGTGTGGTTTCTGAGAGTGAGTTGGGCAATTACTTAAACTAAGCAGAGGCAGTTCCTGCTGAGAAGCACCCAAGCTTCAGGCAAGGCTTTAAAACTCATTTTCAAAACAAGCATTGCAGCCTTGACTGTCCCCACCCCTTCTGCTGGGTATTGCAGGCAGATGTATGAGTTAAGCTATGTGTGGAAAGATTTTACACTGGAATCTGTGGGATAGTTGAGATGCTGTGTGGTTTCCAAGGTGGATGGGAAATTCAGAACTACCCTGTGCAACTACTGACAGTGTTTTGATTTAAAATGAGCTGTTGATGTTGTGACACTGTCCACATTAAAATACACCTTTGGCCTTGAAAATGACATGCTTATGCAAAACTTTGTTACTGCGTGTAAGATACAGGTCACTGTATACTCTTCACAGAACATATTGTCACTTAAATACAAGCAACTGGTAATTCATTAATGGATATTGACAGTACATTCCTAGTATTTTGACTCATGTAGAGTCAGGTGTTCTATACCTTCAAGGTATATACAGCTGATCTTAGTAACATTAACATCTGCCTCACTTCTTATGAGGCAAAAGCACATCAATGCTTCCATCTTCAACTAGATACCACACAAGACCAAAAAATAGATGTAAACTAAGTGTTTTAAGTTAGCCATTTCTTGGCTTTATTCTGTGTTGGTAGCACAATATTAAATGGAGTGGCAGAACTGTAATATTGTGGGGTTTCTAAGCCTAAAGCACACATGCTTATCACTTTTAAGCTAAAAATTAGTGGTATTGGTTACTGTACAAGTAACAATTTTTGCATTCATAGGAAGCTTTGTTTACTGTCTGTAATGTGATGTTTATCTTTGTCCCTGCTCCTCCAATACCTTTGACCCTGTTTTAATGTCATAGAAATTAAAGGATTTGACAAGTTGTTTTCCTTGTCTGGTTCCCAAGTACCACCTCGAGCACCACAGAGGGGAGGGCAGGAGCTCCTGCAGCCATGTGCTCAGTGGGATGGACAGTGACACTTCCTCCAGTGTGTCACCAGGAGTGGTGAGTGCCAAGGGGCTGCAGCCCTCCTCTGTCCCACCAGGTCTCTGCTGCTCTCCTGTGTGTCTCTGCAGCAGCTGATGCTACTTGAGGTGCTCACATGTGCCTACTCCTGTGTAGTGAAGACATGATGGCCCTTTTCTTAAAGAATTTACTGTCTAAATTAGGAAGGAATAAGGTAGAAACAGGTAGAAAGGAATAAGGTGGAAACCTCTTCCTGCATATGGGCTTTCCTTGAATTCTTAAAATTTTTTTTTTATTTTCCTTTCTCTTTCTTTTCTTCCTCTTCCAGAGGTGGGATGGTGGCGTACATACAGCAGCTGAGCCTCAAGATCATATTCTCTGATCTTGAAAATAGCAATTTTTTCTAATCTAGATGAAATAATTTGAACAGAGACAGGACACTAAGGCCTTACATATAAGTAACCTCTTTAAAAAGAAATGTGCTTAGTTTAATTTAAAAAAGTATTGATGTGAACTGTGAACCTCTAACTGCTTTAATGAAATAAGATCCCCTGCTCCCTAGCATTAGGATTTTTGTTATTTTAGTGCTGACTTGAGACAATATTCCCTACACTGACTTCCCTCCCCAACCCATGACTATTGAATTTGCTATTGGTAAGCTGGCAGGTTATTTCAGTCACATTAACAGTATTTGAACTCTACAAAAATGCTTCTTTTGAATTCATCCCATTCAGGGAGAGCAGTCTAAGCCCACAGCCACCACCTAGATGGTGATATAACCTCTGCCCCTTTTTCTACCTTGCCCCCTGCCCTTACCTCAGGCAAGGTATACACAGTCTCTGTTGTATGAAGTTGTGATGGTCCTTTCTGTGATCCAGGTGTGAGATGAGCACGTGGTGTGTCCCTCTGCCACACAACAGTTCTAGGTGCTGAACTGGGTGACTTCAGGTGGGGATTGCAGCCTTGGGTTTCCAGGTGATAGCTGGGGTGTTTTTGAGCTGGAGCTTGGCGCTTTCGGCTCTTCAGTTGGGGCTCAGAAGTTGTTCAGGATCTCCTGTCTGTACATGACTGTGCAGTCATTCTCTGTTTGAATGGCTTCTTGCTGTCCCAAGAGTGCTGCATGGCTCTGAGAGGAACTGTGTCCCCCCCAGACCACAGCTGTTGCACTTTAACAATTAAAGCCTGAGAATATTGGTCAGAATCTTAGGAAGGAGAACACATCTCACGAGGAATTGACGCTAAATGTGGCTTCCAGAATCCCCAGTGTGCCCAGTAATTGGGGAAGGGTGGTAGGAAATGATGTGAGCTCACCTGTGCAGACTGTTTGATTATATTCCTAGTCAGTCTTTAAAATTCCGTGTTACTAAAACTATATTTAAAATCCTGAAGTTCATGGAACTCGGGGGCTGATGAAACTTTTTTCTAAATCTGGCCTTAATTCTTGAAGACATCTAACATCTCATCTTGCTTCCCTTTTCTGTGTTTTCAAGTCATTCATTGTCGTACTCTGTGACGTTGATGTTTAGAACAGATACTCTTCTTGATCCAGACAAAACATGAAATAGCAGAAGAGGAATCTACATAGGTCTGATGTATGCACTGTAAGAAAACATACCAGAAGGCAGCTTTAGTGGAAGGTTTTTGAAATGTTTCACAGTTGAAGCACCTAAAACTCTTCTTTCTAAGAGAAAGAAGAAACACGTATCATTAGTATACAAACATCAATTGTAGGGTTTCTAAATACGCCAGTAATTCACTGACACTGAAAACAACTTCATCAATTCTTAAAATCTGTTTTGTGATTCACAGTGCAACGTTATCTTGGACTTTATAGAAGCCTGTGAACTTCTGAAAATATCTCTTGGCAACAGAAAACCTGAGGATGCTTGCTACTTCTGTGTTCATCACCATATTTTTTCAGTAACTTTTAAAGTTTCATTTATTGCTCTTAGATTTTTTTTTTTAATATATATAGCATTAAATGTTTTAACAAATATAGAAGGTGACTCCAAACAGCCAGTGGTGTCAGAAGTATCCTGTACATACTGATACTCCTGACATATCTAATTCCAAGCTATTTAAAAGCTGTATCTGTATGAAGGCCTCACATAAACACAGAAATTAGGAAATCCTAATTCTTCAAGGTGTTTAGGTGTCTGAACGTTCATATGTACCTCCATGAGCATTTTGAGATGTTGCTTCTAAATGTTTGTTGATCACTAACCTCAAGTGTTGCTGTTGCTTCTGCTCCCCCTCCCCCCATTACATTAAGTTTTATAGGCAGCATCACTGGATGAAGCTCCTTCCTGAACAGGGCTTTATTTTGCATTCCTCATATATTCAGTCCTTCCATAAATACCAGCTATTGAAGTTTTGGGGCACTTCTTTGATTTTAATATATTTCTTTTCTCACATAACCTGTACAGAGACATTCCCTAGTTAGAACTGTTCCTCCGTCGTGAAAATGTTAGCATTTATTCATTAATTTTTTGTTTTACCACTAGATTCCATTTAAACGATCCTGTCACTAGAGCATCCTCTAACAAATTACCAAGAGATAAGTCAGTTTGAATTAGGAGTGAGAGGGAAAAAGTTTAGTCATTGCATATATTTGTGATTTTTAACTTCCAGTGGCGTGAGGCAACCAGGCCCTTTCTCAGTGGGAGTGATGTGTGGTACAGCCCCTCTGAGCCTGTGCCGTGGCAGTCACTGCACAGTAGCTGATGTTCTGTGGAACTGCTGCAGTTCATCTGCCGTGGGATTTATGGGAGTGGGAGCACAGCTCTCTGTGCCTGCTGCCTCGCTCCATCAGAGATGGACACACGCTGTGTGGGCAGAGTGTTCTCCTCAGTCAGGCTTTGTGTGGTCCCAGGGTGAGGATTTCCGTGTGTTTTTGTACCTTTGTATTTCATGAGCATGTTTTGGACCTTCTCTCCTCATGTAAAGTGGTCATTCAGAAAAGTGGCATGATGGCAGTACCTGTGCTGTGGATACAATGGATGTGTTGAAATGCTTAAGGAGAAAATTAATTGGTGCATGACTTCCCCACTTCCACCTAACCATGAGTTTTTCCAGTCTGGACAAAAATTCTTAGAGTCACAAAATCTCTGTGAGTAACTTTCTCTCCCCGGCTTTATATAACTAAAAAAGTTGAGCCACTTACCATTTCTTAAAGGTAGGTTTCAAAAGTATTTTTCCCTTACCTGCTATGAGTTCTATTGCTTTAAAAACAAATGGATAGAAAATGAAGATACATTTGGGTCACGGATTTGAAATCTCAAAGTGTGTGTGTGAAACACAGGTATATACAAAAAAAGGCTACATTTCCTTTCCTTCCCTGTGGGGTTTGAGACCCAACCCTACGTTACCTAAATAGAAAACACACACTGCTCTTGTCTCCGTGGAGCTTTGTCTTTAAAATTCCCACTGAGGAGACAGAGAACATTCTCAGAGTGCTGCTGGCACTCTGATCCCTGTCACCTGGGACCAGCTTCACGTGGGCTTGGATGACGCGACCGTCAAAGTCCAATTCTGAACCGGTGTTTCTATGGCTGTTGCTGCAGCTGGCTGGGCTGTAACGATGGCAGCAGACACCTTCTGTCATGCACTTTCAGGTTTTTCATTGCAGTGTTACTGGTTGAGATCTCAGTTTACAAAAAAAATTAGAAATTACGCACAATCTGAACCGTGTGAGGCTGGGAGATGTTGAACAGGGAATTGGTGGTCCCCTCTCGGTCCGGTTTGTGCTTAAGGCTTTGTAAACTCAATCTTGAGCAACTGACTTTCCTTTCACGTGGGTGTATCTGACCAAGGTATAATACAGCTGAAAAATTGTGCTTTTAGCGTTACTTAAATCCAAACAATACCTTTTCCCCACCAAACCTTTCCCAGTTTGTTTTAGGTCATCCAGGAATACGATTTATAATGTTCTCTGTTGTGGATCCTTTGTTGTGTTACAAAAATAAATGAAAATACTTGCTGCCTTAGGTAGGCTGATTTTTTTTTTCTTTTTGTGAAAAGCAGTGGTATTGTGTTTTTTCCTTTGTTTGAAATGTTACACTGAATGTTTTGTAGGAAGATTTTTTTTTTTACTGTGTTTTCAATAAAGGTAAAGTGTGATTTATAGCAGGGTTTTGTGCCTTTATTTTTTTTTTGTTTTGTTTTAAGCAATGAAAAACCAAAAATCTCTGTGGCATTCTGAATTATGCTGCCAGCAATTGGTGTGAATAGTTGTGTTCCTCCCTTCTCTTTCCTCCTCCCAATTTAACCTGCTTTTCAGATTCTCCAATGGCTATATTTCTAAAATAACTGATGCAGGGAATGTGTTGGAGATTCCTATGCATTCAGAGGCATCACAGCCCTGTGTTTTACGACAGGTGTGCAGTTAATTTGAACCCTCTGCTTTAGGCCAGTGGGGATTGTTTATAGGAAAGTATGGTGATTATGTAATTTGTGAGTAATTTTCAATAACTTAATAGTTTGACTGAAGGGCAATTTTTAATGTATTAAAAACATGACCACTATGTTTCCTAAACTGTCTGAAACTTAAACAGCTTCAGACTTTAATTTCCATTTCACAGGAGCATTTAGGCTGTTTTTAAAGTTCAAGAATCATGTGGATGGAAGGGACCTGGAGATGTCTGATCCATCCAGCTGGGCAGGATCAAACATACCTGCCTTATTCCTGGTATTTAACCAGGCTGGCAGGGACTGTCTGTGATGTGATTGCTGTCTCTAGGCTGTATATTCCAGTGTTTAATTGTTCAAGGTTTTCTAAATGTCAGATGCGAAGGCTCCTTGCTGCGCTCTAAGCTTTAATTTGATTCTCAAATGTCCACAGTAAAACAAGTATTTCTACTTGCACCAGCTTTTTCCACACCTGAAAGGTTACATTTCCCTTTATCTTCTGTATAAGAAATGACCCCCAATTCCCTCAACTGTTTTATGCAGGCTTCTCATCATCCTCTTTGCTGCCTGTGGGGATGCTCATGCGTGCCTAGAAATGCAGAGCTCAAGTGGACACAGAAACCTTCAAGCTTGAGCCCTGGCAGTACATTATGTCTTTAGTAATTCTTTCTTCTTTTTTTTTTTTTTTTTTTGACAAGCAGTAAGAGAAGAGGCATCTCAGTTGTTGTCCTCAATATGGATTTTTATGACCTACTGCCTTAAATATATTTCCACATATTGCATATAGGCCTGAGAAGTCTTGTCTTCATATCTGAAGATGCTCCCACCTGTGCTCAGCAAAATAAATACCTAAAAGCAGTGAATGCTTTTCTTGAACTTTATCATCTCCTTGAGTGCAATCCCAGCTTGCTGGGGGTTTCTCCCAATGTACCACAGTATCAGATCTCTGCAGGGACTCACACAAGTCTTAGGCTTGCCTTTGTGTCACTGCTCCTAAATAGAGCAGTTTTAAGGACCATTTTGACACCTGTACCATGACCATACAACATGAGCCTTTTTCTCCATGCATTTCCTGGGAGTGAAAACCTGATAGGAAAACAAGGAGCCATTTTTTTCAGGGAGTGTGGGTTGGGAAGTGGAAGGTGAGGTGGTAGAAGGGTTGAGCTTAAGGTCAGGCAACCTGATGGCATGTGAACACTTTCCTATTGTTTAATTTTTTTTTTTTAATGCTTCCTTCCTACTGCTAAGGTGACCCTTCATAGCATATATCAGAATATTCAAAGTCAACTTTTCTAGACCCAGAGAATCAACAGTCCAAATCCTAAAAAAAGGCCACAGAAAGTATGTGAAGAGCCCACTTAACCTTCTAAGATTTCATATAAACTTCGAATTTCCTGAATTTCCTGCTAAATATCAGATTTGATCCCATGTGTTCTTTTGATTCTCTGGTCTGATTCACTTCTAATTTTGAACTGTTATAACTTAATGTATTTCCAAATGATCCCTAACACAACAGTTTATTGAAAGAATGTATCCGTGTGTCAGTACAAACTGGATTTAGTTTCCTTGTTAGTTAATGCTGATTTAACAATTTAACATAACAGAAAAGTTCCCCGAGAGCCCTTGTATATGGTATTTAAATCCCAATGTGATGAGAGAAGCAGCAACCCCTTGTGTTGTCTGTAAGAGAATTCTGTGTATAGCAAAGAGCTGATGGGGAACCTTGTGCTTCCCCTCACAACTGCTCACTGACAGGAAAGACAAATCTGAGTGTCTCCCACACTGACCTTGGGTGGTATGTGTAAAACAGAAAACAAATAAACAGGGATCCCACCACAGGCCTCCTTCAATATTTACATTTTGTGGTCTCCAAACAATCCTGAACAATGACACCGTGTGCTCCCTGAAGGACTCATGAAATAGGTTATGTCTTTAATATTCTAAAGTGATTATGTATTTAATTAAGCAACAACAACTCTAGTGAGTTGTACCTGAACTGTTGTTACCTGGGTACTAGAACTGAATCTACTCCACACTGTCATTTTAACTGCTCTTACTGATTTAATTTTAAAGCCTAAATTCAGGAAATACAAGGTAAGATGACACCTAACCCTTATATAGCTTATGGTTTCTGTTCACTATCAAGTAAAGGTTGATCCATTTGAAAACAATTTTGCTCCTGATTTTTGCTTGGTCTTCATTTATATGGGTATCAAACTTGAACAGACCTGGCCTGTGTTTGTAAGCAAGCGAGGAGGGATGTAACAGAAAGGTAGAGCAGCCACGATGGTGCTTTCCAAAAGCTACTCAGGACACAAAATTTGAAGAATAGCAACCGTGCTGTAGCTCAGCCCTTATCCAGGGTCTATTTCTGTGAATGGGAGGGAACACAGGCAGTTTGGGGTCAGTTCCAGGACCTGCCCTCTGTCTGTGAACTCGGACTAGACAATCTGCTGAGGACAACTGACCACCAGGGAGAGCTGAGGGCAGGGGGCAGCGTGGGCTGGGACACATTAAGCCCCTCTCTGTGCCTCTGCTGCTTGTGCCTTCTTCCCTTAGCAGTGAGAAGCCCTCTGTTTCTTCTCCAAGCTTGCACTTCCCTTCCCTGTTTCACTAAGTGATCCTGAAAGTCCTTTCCTGAGCCTCCTTGAGCTGGAACTGTAAAAATAAAGTGGAAAACTCTTCTCCTACCTGAGACAGGGATCCATGAAGTTCCTCTGCTGCTAAGATACTATCTCCTCTGAGCTACTCCTGTATTTTCTGCACTATGACCTGACCCAACTCACATCCATCAATCAGCAAATAAAGTCTAAGATTGAGAAGTAAAAAAAAAAGGTAGCTGAAATGTGATCCAGAAGTTTTGCTAGCTGGCAAATCAGCCTAAACTATCAATGAGAACAGAAAGGAAATCAGCATTTTGTATAATTTGTTAGTGTTAACATGTTCTGGGATTTAAATATTAATGCATAATACTGAATAACCTTTTTTTCCCCCTAAAACAACTGGAACTGATTGATTGCATTTATTTCTGAAAACACCGTGCCTCTACGTTTTAAGTCTGTGACTTCTGAAAGCTCGACTAGAATGGCACAAACAGGCTATGTGAAATACCCCATTGGTATGCAAAACTGCATCAGTCATCTGTACAGCAGCACAAGACTATGATAAAATGAAACGGTGAAACAAAGTGCCGAGGTGAACTTTGTCCACAGGGAAGCCTTTTTAAGTGATCCAATGTCAGCAAATTGCTTACTAATGTGTTGACTTATGGCAACCCTCAAAAGTAAAATGAAAAGGCTGGAATTTACAGCATATCAATGAATCAGTTGATAAGCTTTTACTGGTTTAATATCCTCCTAGTTTTGGTGCTTGGAGCCACTTCAAGTTAGCAACAGAATGTTTACCATCTCGGTGTGATAAAGGAAGTCAAACGACTAAACAAATTCCAGGACCATTATACTGTTTGGTGAGATTTAAATTAAAATCGTTGGGAGAAATCATGTGGAGGGGGAAGGAAGAAACTAAAGTCAACTGCATCATTTCGCAATGACTTACCTCGCTTCCTAAACAATGGCAAGATTTTTAGCGGAGCTGGAGATAATGTAATGCACTTGAAAAGATTTAATTGCACCAATAAAAGACTATACCACAATTAAATGACATACGGAGTGACATTTATAGATAGGATCAAAGAAATTCACTGCCTAACATGCTGAAGCAACACCCTGCTCTCTGTGTATAGTAGTGCTAAAAAGTAGCCTACTTTGGTTTCAGTGACCTTTCTTATCTACTTTGATCTAGATTATTAAAAATTTTAATGACAGATGTAATAAGGGCTACTGTAGCACCCTGAAACAAGTAATATGTGTCCTTCCCAGTACTAATATTTCAGACCTTGTTTTTTATTTTGTGATATTTATTTAAGTGTATGAGACTTGACATTTAACCTTTGTGATCCTTCCAGAGGCGGCAGGGTTATTAAAAAATAAATTAGTTTTTTTCCCAATTGTGACCCCTTTTGGTTATGCTAATGTTTAGGGAGTGACATTTTAAAAGCACAGCACAATTTTGAAAAGCAAGTTTTATTTTAGGAAAGCTTTTTGACGTCTGGAAATGGATAGCTCCTTGTGAAAACTTTCTTTAGTGTTTTCATTAACCAACACTTAAAAGTGTAAGAGTGAATGGCAGGAAAACTCATCTCCTGTTGCCACTTGAAAGCCACTAAGAAAAATAAGTACATATCCTTTAATCACAACAAGTACTGAATTCATTTAGACCTGGCTAATTGTTATGAGAAGACTATAAATGTATTCTTAATAGAAGGTGAAAAAGTGGTACCTGTTTTGTTCCCTGCAAAATCCTGAAGTGTTGCATATGAAAATGATTTCCTACTACTATGGACTATATATGGAAACTATATTGAAAGAAGACCTACCCACGCCTTTTATAATTGAGTGATGAAGTGTGAGCAGTCTATCAAGCTTTTTCTCCCTAAATTAGGTACAAAAAACAGGGACCCTAAAAGCCAGCCCACCATAGGTAGCTTGGTAGGTTGCTGCTGTAGCCATCTGAAGTTTTGTGGCAGAAATTTTAACAGATGATACTTTAGGAACCTTCTTCAACTTCCCATTAGTGACACCCTGTTCATAGCTCAGCATGGTATGTTGGGCCCATGGAAAACTGGCAGCCTTTTTGGGAAAGAAGCATATGACTGCTTCCCTGGTCCTTCATGCAGAAAAATCTAAGTGTTGCTCTTGTCTGTTCTCATCACGCTTCTTGAGGACAGTCACGACCCACCAATGGATTCATTTATTCCAAACTTAAGTGCTTGAACAATTTTAAAGTAACATCAGCTTTTTTCAGTCACCCCCATATTCATTTGCTCTGCTACAGGGAAGGACTTTGCATTGATTCCAGAGGCAGCACAGCAACCAGCAGTCTGTCTCAGCCTTAAAGCTGAGAGCAGTGTTTCCTCTCCCTCCTGCCGCTGTCAGCCCACGAGCAGAGCAGCAGCACCAGTTTTGTTCCACCACTGTGCCAGGACACTTCTAGGGTACAATCTCACTGTCACAGAGAAACACGGAATATAGCAAGAGGGGGTCTGTACCTCCAAAGCTCTCTTTTTGCTCTCTGAGCAGACGTTAGAGAGGGGCAAAGCAATGGAATGGAGCTACCTGGTTCAGTGTTCAGTGAGAGAACGGTGACAGTGAAAGGAAGTAATGATTGTTTATGGATTTATTTGTTTCTCCCCTTACTGTACCCCCTTCATACAATTCTATAGGAAAATAGATCACTGAGATTTATCAAAAAGAGAAGGGAAAACAGAGAGCCTCACAAAAAGCCCAATATTGTTGGGCCTAATATTGCCAGGCAACTGGCAGGCCTTAAAATTAAATATTTAAATAATTTTCCTTCTAAGTGGAATGAACAGACTAACAAAAAAACTGAGTGACTCCTGTGCTGCCTGTTTGATATGAATAAGAAGAAATAAATGAACAAGAAGAGAGCTGATATTTAGGAGTTCTGATTTAAGGAAGGTGAATCACACAAAAGAAGCAGACCAAAGAAGCGAATGCAACATAACTTTTTCTCAAATAATTGCTTTCTTAGTTTACTATCCTTAGGAGGCACTGTTTCTCTCAAGTCTTTCTACGGTTTTCTAACAATATATCCCTCCAGAAAGCTTGAATTCCCTAAGATGAAATTTTGCTCAAGAGGAGGAGACTCGAGCTAATATACCTATTTGTATGAAACAATAATTTCATGCATTTTTTCAAACTTTAACTTTTGTAGTGCATTCATTCTGTCTATTAGCAAATATTTAAAACTTTTGGAATATTATTTAGAAACTGATACTGTCCAGTGACACACAGGTAGCAGAAGTAAGGCTTACCTAATAGCACACTTTATTTTAACCAAACATGCCACATCATGTATCACTCTGGTCTGATACTGCTCTTTTCTACACATAGGACAACTTTTTGCCTGTAAGTTTTCCAAAGGTTTTCAGGCATGCCTGAAAAAATAATTACAATTACTTATATTTAATCTCATTGGCACAGATTAAACAGGATAGATTACAGAATGTAAAAACAGTTTATTCATCAATCCATGAGCACTCTACAAGATGCATATTTTTAAAATTAAAGTGTTAAGAGAATTTTGTAAATCTCCATGTGTTTGCATGAAATTTCATGAATTAAAGTACTCCAGCTTAGTATATCCAGGTATAGCTCAGTTAGGAACTACACATACAGTTTTTAAAAAGGTAATAAAAAAGAATAAAGTGCTTCATCATAAAATAGCCTTAAATTATATTTCTTATCATAAAAATCTGGAATCAAAATTACTTTTCAAGATGATTACATTTAATTCATTAAGATATTCACTTAAGTGGTTTAATTAAAATACTCATCTATTATGTGCTTGAATAGTTATATGAAAATGTACTCACTTTATGGAGTACATGGGAGCATGAATGCAGCACCTGTTTTATCAAAGGAGAAAAATAACCCCAAGAACCAAACCTGACTTTAAAGCATTCTAAAAGCTGAAAAGTAAAAAATGCTGACAAGAAAAAATCTGGCTGCCTGAAAGGTCATCAGTTTCTGTCTGTTACTACTGCAATCTTTCCAGTGAAAATAAAATTAGTTTGTGAATCTGTGAATTTTGTATTAACAATGCATGGAGTGGCAGAAAGCAAGAAATGCCAAATGCTACTGACTGGAGGAAAGATTACAAAAGAAACACGTAAAATGAAAGCTGATTAATTTTTGTCCTTTTTCACAACAGAGATGTTAAATTTAGAGAAGTGGTACACATCAATTGCAGCATTTCACGCATACCAAAAAAACCCCAAAACAAAACCAAAAGAGAAACTCTGTTCACAGGCTACAGGAAAACTTCACCTTTATCTGACCTAAGTTCCCACCAAATGCTGATGATCTACATCCCGACAAAAGACATAGAGTTGGACAAAAAAGGCAGTTGGCTCTTAGAGGAAGGAAAAGCTGGGAAAGGAGTGAACAAGTAGTGAGCACTACTGAGCTGGCAAACACAAGAGGATTAATGGCCAGCAGCCAGCTGAAGGCAAAGCTTTCAGATACAGTGGCTTTTTCCCTTGAGGGAGGAAAGCTAACGAAACACCGAGGACAAAGAGAATTCCAGAGGCATTTCCCTTTTTTGTGCCAAATCTGAAGTAACCTTTTTAATGAGTGTTGTCTTTTGCTCTCTCTTGTCAAACTTCAGACTTTCAGGGTAGCCAAAAATTGGCAGAATGGTCTTTTGCCAGATCTGTCCTACCTGTCTTTGGACAGTCATACGTTTTCAGTTGATGTAAAAGGAAGCAGAACCTCTGCATCTAAGGTTATTGAAAGGCTTTGATTCACATCACAGACTTGGCTGTAAGAAGTCTTCTTGAAAAATTAAAAAGGAGAACAGGCAGAAAAAACTACCCTAAATATGCGCTGCAGAAAGAAACTTGCAAGCAGTTGGGATAATTCTTCTAATTGCCATCATCACCTCTCTGAAGCAGTACTCTCTTCAATCAGTCACTTGTCCCTTTTGCTTAATATTTTCAAGATGATAGATGAGAGAATGTAATAAAGCATGATGTATTTATGCTTATGTGTACACACATACACTGAACAAAGCCATCAAGGTAAAATGCAGGAATTTGATCAGGTAACCTAAGGAAGTGACTGACTGGTATTAAATCTACATCTATTTCCATGTTCCAAATAGAAATAACTATTGCACTGAACTGCAATTAATGAAACTTGTGAGAAAACAAAATATATCTTAGATTGTATAAATAGCGAGTGTTTAGCATTCTGATGAATGAAGGCCAGGATTGTATCTAACAGCAGTTTAAATGAAGCAGAAAATAGTCTATACCTGCTTTGAAAGAACAGATAAAAAGGCTGATTACCTTCTCTACTATCATAACTTAAGAAGTGAACAAGTACTACCAACCTTCCTCTGCCATGTCATGTCCAAAATAACATCAGACAAACCACTGACAGGCAACATACTTCTTCATAGTGAGTATCTAAAAGGGCTACAAAAGAGCTGGAAAGGGACTTTTTACAAGGGCATGGAGTGATAGACAAAGAGGTAATGGCTTCAAACTGATAGAGGGCAGGTTTGAACCAGATATTGGGAAGAAATTCTTCACTGTGAGGCCCTGGCACAGGTTGTCCAGAGAAGCTGTGGGTGCCCCATCCCTGAGCAGTGCTCAAGGCCGGGTTGGATGGGTCTTGGAGCAGCCTGATCTAGTAGAAAGTGTCCCTGCCCATGAGAGGGGGCTTGGAACTCCATGATCTTTAGGATCCCTTCCAACTCAAACCATTAATGAATTAACTATTCAGTAACTATCAGAACTTCTTTTACGTACAGGATTTGTACAGGATTTTTCTAATGTAAACTTTTATCTGTGAGTAATTTGGATTTATTTTGTTACCTTTTCAGAGCCATTAAACTGAGATTAACTGAACAATGTAACAATGCACAATAACATAATTTCAAATCATCAGTATAAACAAAATCTGTTAAAATTAATTTGTGAGGTTTTCTCCAGCATTGCATTCATGTGTTCTTAAAAAAAAAAATGAATGAAGTGGTATAATAAAAAACTGTTGCTGCTGAAAAATACTGAATTGTGATGAAACTGTAACATATTCAACAGAAATAAAGAGCACAAAGAAACAAAGATATTGTCACAAGATGCCAGGGATAGTGTCACTGTGATTGCTGAGTTTGTTGATCTTAAATGATAACCATGAGGTGCCTTGCTGTATGTTCATGTGAAATCTCTGCCTTCTTAAAGAAGGGATCAGTGAAAATACTTACAGTATTCCTGCCTATCCCCACAAAGTCCAGAGTCAGTATCCTAGTAGTAAAAAAATATGCTGGTATGTACAGCAATGTATAGATCTTTTCCATTTTTGAAGACCAGAAGAAGCAGCTTGTGTGGATTTACCAAAATCCATGGAGGAATGTCGAAGGCATGTTTAATAAGCCAATAACATGAGTCCATGATGAGGCCTCAATGGTATTTGACAAAACAAGAAAGGAAGAGGGATATACAATAATTACAATGAAAACTGATGGCACCTAGATGAGAGTTCTAGTTCTAAATGGGAAGGAAAGGGTAAGCTCTTTCATTCATACCAGAGTCTTTGCATAAATCTGACATTACTGTTCGAGACATATTTGTTCTGTATAAGCTTTCAAAACCCCATCAGGCAGCTTGTGTATCCAAACCCATTGTACTAGTTATGAAGGAAAAAGGAATTCTAGCAAACCAAAGAATGGGGTCTTGGTGATCCCCTCACTCAAGTAGCTCATTATTCTAGGACAGGATCTGTTAATTTTTGAGACATCCATCTACAGATGTATATCATTAATCATCTAAAATCTGCACAAACTGCCTTTGATCTTTTTAGAGAATTTTGTGAGGTGCTAAAGAAATTATAAGGAATACTTTCTTCCCTTTGGTTGAACTATGTGCCTACCCTACTTCCTTGTGAGGTCATGACATCCTTCAAACGTAAATCTGTTTGAATCCATGTCTTGGAACAACAGGATGGCTTTGAGATTTCAAGCTGGGTCAATTTATGCTTTCGGAACAACGCGAAGAGTGATTTCGCTGAATGTGGTTTTGCTCACATAGACCCCACATTGTTACTTTTGTTACCCTTGTAAAGGTATCGAGAAACAAGGTCCCATTTTGATAGTGCAATATGGACAAGCAATGATGAGAAAATCTGGATAGGGAGGGAGTGAACAAGAAGCAAAGCAGTCATAGCATGAAAGACAGTATCACAACATAAAAAGTGCCTGCCCTTGATTTCCTTCCAACTACAGTGGTCAGAGACTGTTTTTGTTTTAAGGAAGAAGATGAGATGGCTTTGTATATATCCCTGGGGTATAAAAAAAAAATGCTTATTTAAAATTTTCACATATGGATTATTGAAACTGAAAGGTATTTGTGGTAAAACCTAACTTCAAATTGATACAAACCAGCTGGGATATTTGTGAGGGACAGGTTATACAGGTGTTTGGAAGGAAAGATTTTATACTACATAGTTGGTGAAGGAAAACTGGCAGCAGGACACAAAAGAAGGGATGTGTGGTCAAAGCAAAAGGCTCTGTGAAGATATTCTCAAAGCACCATTTAAAAAAAATTAAGTAATGAAAACTTACATTTACCACAGCTAAAGACATTCAAGAATTTTCATCCTTATGCATCAAGTTTACAAACCCAACCCATCTATTGACACACCAATTTACATCAAAGTTATTTATCCTAATATGAAGATTATCAAAATGATTGCATGCATTAACTTTGAAACTATTATTATTTGATTTTCAGACTCAAGTGCCTATTGGAAAAAAAAGGAATTATAGAGGCCTGTGTGATTTTGTTTGATTACTCACAAACTCAAGAAGACAAAGGTATATTGAATTACATTTTCAAACTTGTTTCACATTTGCAAGTTTTAAACCACACAATTCTTATTAAGAAAGCTTGGCACAAGCATTTTAAAATAATGTGAGACTACAGGTGAAAATGTTAAAAAACAAAACCCGGAAACATTTTCCATTTAAAAAAATATTTTGGCACATTCTTTTGAATCACTCCCACAAATATTTATATGGAACATTTCAGTAAGTGCTGGGATTTAAAGAGAAAGTACTTCATCTTATAATCAGAGAACATGTTAACACTTGGGCTGCATTTTTTCACCACAAACTTTAGCTTCCATAATCACTCATTATCAATACTTTTGTTAACCCCAGTACCTCTTTGCTGTTTTCCCCTCTGTTATCCTCTCTTCAAAATGAACCAAAGAAAACCCTGCCCATCTTTAGAACTATAACCATGTAAACATAGTAATAATCAGCTTGTTCTACTACCATTGTCCTGTCACTTGTTACACTCACTTCTTTGTTATTTGAAGTTTCCCTCTTAACCTTCAGCTGATTCCAGAAGGCAGATGCCTGTGCTTGCAGGGAGAGTCACTGATTTACATGGTTCCCTTTAGAGCTGGGACTCTGCTACAGCAAAGGAAACGTGATCTTCAGAGAGGCCCGAGGCTGTTTCTATGAAAAAGAATAAATAAAACAACTATTAAGGACGATGAAAGTTCATTATGTTTAAAATTGAAAATTGTGGAGCCAAGTGACCCTGTAAGTAGTGCCTAATCAGGACAAGTGGAAGGATGGAGACAAGAAGACATTCATGGCAAAAATACTGTTGAAGCCTTTAGAAAAGGGAAATGCAAGACTGAAACTGAGAGATGGGAAGCACATTTGCTCTCCTGGTCTGTTAAGATGCTCCCTGGCTTTGTTTTTCTAAGAAATATCATCTGTTGCTGCTCCACAACTGTACTATTATAATACTATTTAAAAGTGAATTTTCTCACCAGGCATCATTCCAAGCCCTCACATCTGTGACTTTTATCTTGTTGAATGTTTGCTTCTAAACTGAAAAAGGTATTTAACTACAGGTGTTAATTCTTCCCTGTTTTAGCCCCAGGACCATTGTAAAAACAAACCTTTTTAACTTGGAGCAAAGGTGGGTAGATATTAATGAAGAATACATTTCATGCAGCACAAGTAAATGTTTTTTTTACAGAATAAGGAGTAAAACAGTTTCAAATAGGCTTAAAAAAATCTTAATGCTAAAATATTCCCCCAAATAAATACAGTATCAAAATCACTGCTGTTTCCTTGAGAATAAAAGGTAAAGAAAGTTATAACAGTCAATATACATTAAAAACACTTCTTGCTTCTTAATGAAGAATTTGTCTTCATGAAGATGCACTATCTTCCTTTTTACTTTCACTGTTACAAGCATAATATTTTAAAATACACTTCAGATATGAAAAGAAACATTCAAGCAACTGATGGCAATTTCATTGTTTACCTAATTGACTAAACTGCTGAATTTTGTCAAATTTTAAAACAGATATTATGCTGTTTAGCATTAGGTTATCCTACTGAACAGAAACTTTAGTGTCCTCATTTTAGTTTATTTTAAATAAAAAAAAAATTACAAATCAGAATGGTTTACCTAACTTTAGCTGTGGAGTACTGGGATCAAGAACATACTCCTTTTCTGCATCTTCCTTGGTTTTGTGGTGAGTGCTCTTTTTTCTTAGTCCAGTATCTACTATTCTTCTGTCCATTTCTTTGTTCACAGGTTTGTAAATGTTCTTGGTATCCCTTGTCCTTGACTTAAAATGTTCTGCTAATGAAAAATCCTGGAGCTGATGAGTGTGTATTATATGATCCTGCAGACAAACTGCAGAAACTGTATCATCTTTCTTTTGGAGGAGCAGCCCTAAAAAAGCAAGAACTCCCAACCAATCTTGAATAGTTATTGCTGTAAATTATTTAAACCTGTACATATTACACTAAAATAAAAGAAACTTCACTCTTAGCCAATATTTTTGACTTGTCAAAGGCTTTTATACACAACTCCAGTACTTGAAACCTAACGTACAATTACCATAATGTGAAATTTAAGATTGATGTTTCTGACACATCCTAGTTTTAACTTATAAAAAGTCAAATGAAATCTTTGATTTATCATTTATATTAGATAAAATAGCAGTAATTTTTAAGTTTTAATTACTGAGCCTATAATTATTATATGCAATAAACCCATTAAGAACTATACAAGTTTGGCATGCCCAAACACACTTTAACTTCATATAATTAAAAACAATCCCAAAGGCTAACTTTGCCTTCCAGAATACTGAATATAAATAAGAATGAATTATTTTTATACAGTGAATGGGCTTATGTACCTAATCCTCCATTTCTCCCCACATTTATGCTTTATTTTAAGAGATGTGAAATCATACAGTGTAAAACCATGATGTTCCATTGATAACCTTTAGCTGATTTTACAGGAATAGTGTGGCTTTACAAACAGACACGTACAAGAATTTGAGTAATGTTTCTCAGCAGAAACAGCCTCATCAATAGCAGATGAGAAATTCACTAAAATTTCACTTGTTTTCTCCTAGGGCTCCCATGGGAGAGAACTTAACATCTGCTCCAGGCACAGAAGTGAACTTTGGATCCATAAACCATCGTGTCCCTGCCCTGTCAACCTCGTTTCACCCCCAGTCAACTGCCCAGATGGACACAGAATGGCTTCAGAATGAATGGGAGGAACCACAAATTTCAAGCTGAACTGAGGAAAAAATATAGCCACAGCAATAAATCCCACTGAACTGCTCTGCAAGATTAGTTTATTGTAGACAAGGAAACCTGTGACATTCAGAGCAAGGATGATGTTAGCAGCCCCTTCGGGGCTGGAGCTGCTCTGCTGTGATCTCAACATCCTCACTGGTACAGCTGGAGAATGTGGCTCAGTGGTGGAGTCTGGCAGAGGGTGAAGAGAGACCCTTTAACAGTGTCTGTAGCAAAGGAGAGCCACTGCTTACAATGCTGTTCTGTTTCACAGAATCAGAGGATGCTTTGGGTTGGAAGAAGCCTTAAAGATCATCTAATTCCAAACCTCCTGCCATGGTCAGGGACACAGCAGTAAGATGGGAGGCAGGCCCTGTAGTTTTCATAGATTTATAGAATATTTTAGGTTTGAAAAGGTTTCTAACATTGAGTCCAACCGTTACTGCCAAGTCCACCACTAACCTGTGTCCCTATATGCCACATCTACACATGTGTATGCCACATCTACACATTTTTTTAACACTTCTAGGAATGGTGATTCCATCACTTCCCTGAGCAGCCTGTTCCAATACTTGACAACCCTTTCAGTGAAGAAATTTCTCCCAATATCCAATCTAAACCTCCCCTGATGCTACTTGGAGCTCTTTCCTCTTATCCTACAGCTTGTTACTTGGGAGAAGTGAGTGACATTCACTTCACTACAACCTCCTTTTAGGTACTCACAGAGAGTGATAAGGCCCCCCCTTGAGCCTCTCCTTCTCCAGGCTAAACATCCCCAGCTCCCTCAGTCACTCCTCATAAGACCTGTGTTCCAAATCCTTCATCAGCTTCCTCACTGCCATTTTGGGTGACCTGTATTTTTGGCAACTCCATAACAGAGTCATCATTATAAAAAAAAATTCATCTATACAAAGAGAACATGGTGGTGAATTGTATGAGATGAATGGTGTCCATACAGATCACACAAAGAGTTTTGTCCCCTAATGTCCAATCTTCGCCCACCTCTGGAAAGCAGACAGCTGAGGGGGACAGTAAGACTTTGGTGCAGCATCAGCTCCTTCAGGGACTTCCCAGGCTTTAGAGCTTGGCTTCCTGAGCCAGAAACTATTCCCTTGTCTTTGATAAGCACTGACATGTTTCTTGCAGATCCAGAACCATTGAAGGTACCTCTAGCCCCCCAGCAGGAGTGTAGGTTTTCTCTGGCTATTTTCCTGGTTATTCTCACTTGATGGCCCTTTATTTCTGATGAGAACAGGCGTAGATGCTGTCTTAAGTCCAGGTGTGCTATTTATTTTTTTGGGTTTAAACAGTTGACAGAGTCCTTCTCAGCTGCCACGGACTTGAGAGATTTGTTTTCTTGTGGAACTGACATTTTCCAAGCAAAAGCAGTGAAGCTGTCCTGAGAGTAATCCTTCCAGCAGCATGTAAATGGAGTGATTAATCCATTGGATGCACTTCTCTGTAATTATAAGTAATTACTTTAAAGTCAAATCTGCAAATGAGAATACCTCTCTTTACTGTAGGGGATGATGTAAAAAGCAACTGAAGTGGCTATCTTTAAAATGACATTAAATCACTGATTGTTTCCAAAGGCAGGAATGAAAAGATAAAATAACGGTTTTTAAAGTGAACTTGCAAGTTAAGACTAACACTAAATTCAATTCAGTAAGATGATGAAGGGCTATTTTACAATATAAACTCCTAAAGATTTTTATCAATAAATTTAAATTAGGAAATAAAATAGAAAATTATTTTCTCCTGTCTAAAATTTAAATGGAAATATAAATGCTGTAATATTTGTAAAATTAAAGCCCCTGATGTGTAGAAAAATCATTAATATGTATCAATTAAATACAAAGATACTGAAAAATATCTCTCTTGCACCTATTTTGGTTTCACTGTTTTATGCCTGAACTTGGTTCAACATTCTTGTTTCTTTTCAGTGCTGAATTACTTTTTTTTTTTTTTAGGAATCTTTGACAGAATTTCCTAAAGTTGTTAATAAGCTTCTTTAAAATAATATTTGCCATTTCTTCTGTTTCTGTCATACCTCATTAA
Source organism: Manacus vitellinus (assembly GCF_001715985.3). Lineage (NCBI taxonomy): Eukaryota > Metazoa > Chordata > Aves > Passeriformes > Pipridae > Manacus > Manacus vitellinus. The sequence continues at coordinate 1,891,091 of NW_021940812.1, read as the reverse complement.
GGTGATCCTATACACATGTATGCTTAATTAAGGCTTTTTGTTAAAATAAGCCTTTAATCCAGAGGTGCTGGGCTTTAATTGAAACTCAGAGAAGATTAGTGTAGTCTCTTATTTTGCTTTTCACTTTTACTGTACTTCCTACTGCTTCTAAACTAAAATGTCTCTATTAGCCTTAGAAGAAACATGGTCAGGAAGAAATTAAAATTCATACTACAGTCTTCTGGAGAGTAACATGCCATAGTAATTGCTCTTTCTTATTAAGTGCCACCTTTTACCAAGAGCCTCCACTCAAAATGCAAAAGGTTGCTTTAAGCATTCCAGGGACATTAACATAATGAACACACTGCCTGTTTGGAAGGTGACTAATAAGTGACTAATGATACCTGGTTTTATCCATGTGTATAGTTTTGAAATCTTAATCATGTGTTTAAATAGTGCTGAAATGATGGAACTGTCTGGAATGATTGACTTTTACAGAATCCTTTTTTAAGAAGACTTAGAAACAATGAGAATTTTAGTCACAGAACAGCAGCATTCAGAGGAGGTACCATGGGTGTAGTAAGTTTTAAAGCCTTTTTGAAGGAGCAAAACATAGATTCAACAGCTTCTGGTCTTCCAGAACAAAATGCTCCAGCCAAAGAGCCAATCTGTTTTCTTGTTATAGAGCTGCAACAGGACATGGTATTGCTAATTAACAGAGGCAGGTGGCCTGCTGTCATCAATGGCAGGAGAGCAACTTTTCAGGAAGAGCTATTAAATTGTGTCTGTGGAATAAATCTGATACAGAAACAGTAATTCTAGTTCAAAGGTTTGAAGTGAACTTTTTAGCACAGCAACTGAAATGAGCTTCACTGATATTGTATCTTTATATTATGAAACTTACTGTCTGTAATATGTTTTTACACTTAGTCGTGTTTAGAGGACTGTAACAAAAATGTTAAAACACTTGAAAGGAATGCAGTACTTTTGTGTAGGCTACTTCAAATTGATCAGTGTTTGAATGGTGTTTTTTAAAAAGAATGTGTTATAAAAGTGTGTCTTGGCATAACAAGTAAAGCCTGTGTGGTAAATGAGCTTGATGAGCTCTGTACCTGTCTTAAACTTCTCCCTGAAAGGGTTGTTATGTAGTAGTTACAGTGATGTTGGGTTATGTCACTGCCTCCAAACCAGGCTCCAGGGACAGTGAATAGGATGGGTAAACCTTTGCACATGTAAACATACAGATTTTTTTTCCCCACTGGAAATCAGGACATTTATGCTACCAAAATTTTACAAGCCAGTTTTTCATCTGAGAATCAAGTGCACTGTTGTCATAAAGAATGAGAGCTGAATCTGAGTGCATTAACAAGGCATTCCAGTTTGAAATACTTCTGCTGACTGAGGAGGGCAGGTTTTGGCAAATCTGCACATGTGAGCCCTGCCTTTGACTCAGCAAGGAACACGGTGTCACAGAGCTTTGTAGTTGCCCTGTTAAAGGTTATTTTAAGAGAACTGAATCAGACGTCCTTAATTATCAAAGTACTGTGTCTGCTCTTTCTTCTCCGAGTTTGAAAATGTTCTACCTTGTTTACTATTTGTTCACATATATTCAGTGTTTATTTAGTTATTTGTAGGTGTACACAGGCATACTCTGTATTTTTCATTGTTGTGCTCTTTGTTTACTGTTTACATTTTCTGTGAACTTCTGTTAACTTCCAGGCACATTCTTCCAAGTCAGTAGGAAAGCTGCACAATTTTATTTTGTAAGAATAGTAGAGATGTTACTAGGTCTCATTTAAAGCCCTTTCAAGTTAGTAAAAAGGCTGTCATTTGTTCATAGTCAAATTAAAAATCTGTTCTGTTAAGTAAGTATTATTTCCTTCTCTGGGAGAAAAACTTTAAGGGGAAATTTGTATATATACATTTTTGGATCAAATTAGACTCCAAACTGAATGTGATTTCATATATGACCATTGATTTTTATTAGCATATGTCATAGTGAAATTTTTTTTACTCAATTTGTGCAAATGTAGTAAGGATTTACAGATATGAAGTGCCTTATATTTGTAGAAACTTTCAAATATTTTATAAGAATGCGTCAGCAATTATTTAGGTAATGTTACTGTAAAAAGAACAAAACATCTTGTTTGCAATATTTCTGATGCCTGTGCATTAACCATGCGTGGTACTAGGCTGTGTAATGTGATAGATGTAGGAATGTTTAGTTTTGGATCTGTCTGTGAAGTGCTGTCTATGCTTTAATCCATAATTTCCGGTCAGATTAATATTTGTTCAGTGGAGGCATTTTTCACTTTGTGGGAAATCCATTTAATTGTGTAAAGGGTGAATTTTTTGCAAATGTGTACCATAGAGTACAAGCCAGAGTACCACTGTCAGCATTTAATGCACTGACATTGTTCCTTCCTTTCTGTTTGTCTTTGGAGAGGTCCTCATTCCTTGGGGATGAAGTAAAGCTCTGGTTCCATCACTGCGGTCTTCAGAATTAGCACTGAAAACACAGGATTCTTTTCCTGGGTTGATGAAAGTAATTTCTTGTTTGCTGTGTCAAACAAAGCATGCTATTTGTCACATTGTGGTTTGTGTATCTTTTAAGAAGCTTTCAACTTTGATCTGCGCCAAGGTACACTCAGTAGCACAGATGACAGAAGTAACAAACCAGTGATGTGCATTGTCATTCATACAAACTCTTTAAGTCAACAAATACTGAGACTTAGATGTAGAAAACCATATTGCTTTTGAGGGGGCTTGTGCATTCTTGTGAGAAAATGCAGACCTTTGCTTTTCTTGTTTCAGACAAAGGTGTGGAACAATTTATTAGTTAAGGATTCAGTTCAGTGTCTGCACTCAAAAGGTGCCTCATCTAGTTCAGATTCTGGCCCTTGCTTATATTTTCTAGGTAAACAGTTGCATTTAAAAGACATTGTAGAGATGGGCTCAGTAGCACATAAAGCTGCTTTCTTCAAACTGTCATCACAGAGGTTTTCAGAGCATGCTTTAAATACTTCCAGTGCTCGTGTTTGTGTCTCTTTCTCCCTCTCTCTCTTTTTCTACGTAAAATGCTATTTGAAACAGGAGTGTTTTTTTAAATACAACTTTCACCTGCTTTTTACCTGCTCTGTCTGAAGGGAAATTAACCTTTTGTGTAATAAGGCAGAGGGTTAGAAAATTGTTTCACAAACGTACCATTTTAAGAGAATGCAAAAAAGACAATTAAAACAAACCAGTAGTAGTCAGGAATGGTTGCGTGATTCTGAAAGTTATGTATTGTCACATGTTAAAACTTTCAGGTTTGAGGCACAATTTGATCACCCAGTTTGAGCTCCTAAGATTGTGCAAGGAATTTTATGCAGGTAGCAAAGTTTAGAAATTAAACCATTTGTTTAAATCATATATTTCATAAAGCCATTCTGTTTTCATCTAAAAATTTCATAACTTGAGGGAGGTTGTCTGTTCAAGTGATTAATCATCGTTACTCTTTATTATATCTCATTTGAATTTGTCTGGCATCAGCTTCTAACCATTTGCTCTTTTTATGCCTCTCTCAGCTAGGCTGAAGAGCTCTTTATTAACTGGTATTTTCTCCTTGAAAAGATACATTAACAATGTCATCAAGTCATCCCTCAATTATTGTTGCTAATCTGAATAGATTGAGTTTGTCAGACCACTCTTGAGACATTTGTCGATGCCTAGAATATTTTCTTGTCTTTTTTTCACCCTGTGCATTATACAAATTTTAACTTAAAAAAAATTAAGGTACTTAAATAATATAGTATTCTCTTCTTTGTTTCATCAGCAACTTATACAACTCAAAAATATTTCTTATTTCTATTTAGTATTGTACATTTCCTGATAGAACAAAAGTGTACGCAGTAAACATTCTTTACAAGAAAAAGTATTCTTCTACAATTTTACTTTTCTCCTCTTGGTATTTGCAGACAAAAAATGTCCCATTTCTTACGTATTGTTCAGACCTCTCACCTTTGCATAATACGCCCAAGAACAGAAGATAAAGCAAGCAACTGCATCTGTGGTGCAGCAAGGGTGAAAAGATATCTCTAAAGAGGAACTTTTCAGTAAAATAATAAAACTTGCAAATACTGATTATAAGGAGCTTAAAGAAAACTCTGAGTAGGGCTTAATGTCTGACATCAAGATAATGTAGGTATAATTTATCACTTGGGAAATATGGTGCAGAGGAAAAAAATCAATGAGGTACAATAATTCATTTCTGTATACTGTGTAGGAAAGAGTTTTGGATGTGGAAGTGGGAGGCTGTTCTATAAATTACATAGTTTTGTTTTTTTTTAGGCAAGAAAAGGGAAGAGTATATAGGACCAAGAGAGAATATCTGGGGTAAATACTAGATTGAATTGGTTGAGAATGACAGTAAAGAGCACAAAGCAAAGACTGTTCTCCAATGTGGTTTTAAGGAGAGCGTGAGGAGAGGTAGATGACGTTATTGGTGTGTATTTTAAATAATAAGGTTTTATTATTTTTTCAAAGCTGTTTCCCTGTAATACAAGTGTAATTAATCTCAAACATGTCAGAGGAAATCTGAAGAAAGTTTAGACTTATACTGCCAATGTGCTGGAAATGCATGAGAAGTCACCAAGGTACAAAGGGAACAAACTAAGACAAAGAGCTTATGCAGAAATAAAGTAGTTTGGTGGCTTAGAACTTCAGCAGAGCAGATCATGAGGAACTACTTGCCTTAGTATTTGCTATTTACTAAGAGCAATCTTTGCCAAAAGCAGTGATGTATATACAGGGTTTGCAGCAACCATGGAATTAAATGACAGTGAAAGTCAGAACATGTGGCATTCATCCAAGGAATCTGAAGGAGCTAAAGAATTGCTAACTGAATTCCTATTAAAATGTAGGTAATTAATCAGCAAAATGTGATACAACAGAGAAAAACTGAAGGTAGACAGATTCACAAAACTGTGTTTGGGTAAATGACTCTGAGTATGATTCCAGGAATTAGAATGGTGAACTTCTTTTAGTGTTAGGAAACTTAATTGATAAAATCATTTAAGATAGAAAACCCGAAACTATAAAGAGCTTGGATGGAGTACAATTCGAAGGAAAAATAACTTTGACTGTTGCAGCTGTATATCTTGCTGCTCCAGCCTTACAATATATTTTAAAGATTAACAATTTAATGGAGAAGTTTGGCAGTAGAAGTACCCATATAGTTTTCTCAAAAAGTCGTGTTCCACAAAGAATGCTACACAAGGTTTCTCTACAGAAACTAGAAACACAGGTCATCATAAGAAACCCCCTTGTTAATTAAGGTGAGGCAATTAAAGCCAATGTGGGGAAAAATTAGGTTGGCAATAGAAAGCAAAAGCTTTCATCAGAAAAATAAATCAGTCAGTGGAATGTCCAAGGTTCATTGTAGATGTGTTTAAACTGCCATAGAGACAAAGCATGTGCCATCTCTTTTTCTGACAGAGCAGGTCTTAACACCTGAGTCTCCTTGGAAGCTGCAGGGTGTGTGTCCCTTCCTGCACCTCAACAAACTGTGGAGGTGCTGCAGAGCTTTTTGTGCTGCACTCTATTGTGAGTCTGATTTTGGAGGAGAGGCTAGAAGTGGTGACTAATGACATCCCAATTTGCTGATGGAACAAAATAAAGCATTTTCTCACTACGTTTCTAAGATAAAAACCCAACCTCAAACACGGGAAGGGTCAAGGGGGAAAATAGAAATGATTAGAGGCATGTGGGGAGCTTCTTTACAAGCAAATTAGCAAGAATGGTCCGGATTTGCAGCTGATGAAAATTGGCACGGTTCCACTAGAATCAGTGGCACTGTGCCAGTTTACACCAGCAGAGAATCCACCCCAATGTGTTTTTAATATGAAAAACCAGAGCGATTATAGAAGAGACCTACAGTAAAAGACCAACATAATTACAGAAATAAGGCTGTGAGGGCTAGAGAGTGTGTCTTCAGAGATGTGGGGTTCTTTTTGAGTGTTGATTAGGATCAGTTTTTGCAGTCAATGTAAAATTGCTCTCTATTTTTGCTGTAGGATGCAGATTTCCCCTCTCTTACCCCAGCCTATTCCAGTCCAGCCCTTTCTCCCACCTTTTCCAAGCTCCATGTCTATACTCCATTGGCATTAGGAAGGAGTGCTTTAACTATACTGCCTGGGCACCACAGCGTGAAAGGGGAGCAGTGAGCACAGGAGAGCTGTGTGGTTAAACTGCCCAGGCTGCATTGCCCAGCTGTGCATCCACAGATCTTAGGCAGCAGTGCAAGACTGTCACAGTTTTTCTGATCTCAGGCCCTGTGCTTCTTACTCTGGTGTCCCCTGGTTGCAGAAAAAGACCTGTGTAGGACAAGAATAGACAACAGTCAACTGCTGGGGTTAATATATGGTCAATGTGGTTTTATTTTCAGAGCTCTGGGAAGATGGAACATGTTAGCAGTAGACAGAGGCTGTAAATCTGCCAACTCTGACAAGACTCCCTTGAGCATATGTAGAAGGACACGCCCAAATTTTATCTCTTTTTCTGCAATTATCACACCAACAATATCAGTGAAAGGCGTAAGTTTTTTGAATGTAGACAAAACAGTTTTTACACTCACATAGAAGGCTTTTACAGAAAATTTCCAGAAAAGTTTCTTCCCAAGACAGAAACCTGGCATGGAAGACAACTGAAGTTTGGCAAGGTTGTAAGCAACTGAGAAGATGTAATAAAGTGATGTTAAACCACTTAATTATAAACATAGTTACCAGCTAAATAATTTGGGTAGCAGAGATGTTCTTGATGCAGCTAATTGCACTTCCTGATACTACCTGAAATAAAAGGTGAATTAATGAGAGGGAAACACAAAGTTAATGAAAGTTAACAAGAGACAAGAAAATGTGCATATAGATACATCCACATGGGGGAGAGAGAGAGAGAGAGGAAATCCCTGTTGCTTCTGTAGGGCAAGCCACTGCATAGAGTAGTAATGCCTTCTACAATTAATTTTTCCCTGCGAGATTTTAATTTGTTTTACCAGTCACCATTGCTTTATAAACTCTTCTGACAATCTTTTTTGCTCATCTGCTCATTTGCCCTTGCCTCCTCACATCACTATTGGTTTTTGTTTGTTTTGGCCTGAGTAGAAAGGCATTCAAGGAGCCCATGTGCTCATCTCAGAGAGAAAAGGAGGAGAGGGATGCTTTAGGCCCTGGCTGTGCATATGCTTGGTTCTGACTGCCTTGTGTGTGTATCCATCATGACAGGGTGTGTGCCACTTGGAGGAATAGGTGTTACTGAACAGCAATTTCAGATGAGACCATAAATATCCAAAATTATTTGTTCCAAGTAATAGTAACAACAGCTGCTATAGAAGTTCAGGTAAAAACTAAGATTTTTCTCTTGGTACTGTATTGCACAATAACAGATCTTTTAAAGGGTTTGTCTCTTCTTCTAAACCAGAAGTTGCTTAATATTTTAGATACTGGTGATCAGTGCACTCTGATGCCCTAGTATTTCTAATTTTAAATTAATTTTTCTCCCTATTTTTTAAAAAGAAATTTTAAACTTCTACTTTAAATGCCTATGAAATGTGTTTTAATGTGTATTTATTTGCTAGTTTAATTTCTTATTAACAGAGCAGTAAAAGGTAGTAAATCTGGATCTTCACCCTCCCTTTAAAATTTCCTAATGACCCTCATATTTCTAATTAGAGTTTGTCTCAAAGGTAAAAGAACCAACAAAATATTTGTTGAATAGGAGACACAAATACTGTTGCTAATACTGTGATAGTTTTGTAGCTATCGTGCCTATGTGAAGCTTATGTTACTGAGAGAAAATATTTATTCCAAGTATATCTGTTAATGTGGCAAATGTTATTAAATCTCTTTAAATATATCATCTCTCTGAAGAAGAGCTTTGCATATTTTTTTTTTCTAAAATTATGCTCCAGAATTTGGAAGAATGAGTGAAATTAGACATTCTATCAAAAATATGATAACATTTATGAGAGTCCATACAATTAAAAAACAAATCACCATTTAGTTTTAGCCTTGACATCTTCAATACTGATGGAAAGGTCGCTGAGTAGTTCTTGTTGAATGAGATTTTCTCTAATGTTTAAGCCACCAATAAAAACCCCAGTTAAGTCCTTCATAGGAAACTTAAGAATTGACTGATGGGAGTCACATGGTTAAATCAGTGCTTGTTATTCATAATTTATTCAATGGTTGATGGAAAAAAATTGTCCAATTATTTGACAAATACTGCTTGGCAAGATGATTTACAGAGAATAATGCAAGTATTTGTTGAAGAATTTAAAGTGACAAAACCTGCCAAAATTACGGCCTTTATTCTCAATGCAGTGATTAGAGCTGATTGAATGATATTCAGACAGTTTGACTAATTTTGAATAGTCCTTACACAGGCAATATTCCCATTGACTTCAGCTGGAATTTTGCCAGAGTAAGGACTACAGGACTGGGCCTTTAAGTGTAATGTCTTGAAAGGGTCCCTTTATAAAGCAGCAGCTTAAATTCTGAACCGCAGTGAAAACCCATTTTCACTTTTCTCTTACTTTGCCTGTTCTGTGGAATTGCTCTGTATGAATGTTAATCCCATTCCCTCTTTATCAGTAGAGGGTGCTATGGGAGTTTTGTGCTCTCCAGTAGCCTTTTGTTTATGCACAGTTCAATCTAATTTAAGTTGAACTGACCATTTCAATGGGAGTCAAGTGTGTATTTAAATGGTGTGTGGGAGAGCCATAGTTTAATGGCAAACCATTTCCTTAATTGATCCAAGTTAAAGAAGGGAGACATTTTAAAGTGGATATTTTCAGATTCCTGGCTTCTACCCCCATACCCTCCTAAATGGGTCACTGAACGTGGTCTTACACCTTTGCTTGATAAATGATAGCATTTGCGTGTGTTTTTGAAAGGCAGGCACAGTATCTAAATAACTAGAAATGTATAATAAACTAATATTTTTGAATATAAACTTCAGTGACTTTTCAAAGTTCATAACCTTTCTAAATGTTAGTAGGACTTTAATACAAAAAAAGTGTTTACAAATCCCTGACATGGAAACACTCAACAGTGGAAAAATTGTTTTTAGTATGTCAGTATATCATATGCTTTGTTACAAGAGTGTTAAGGTTGTAAAGTCAAGTGTAGAGAAAACAGAAAATACATAGGCAATCTTAATTCTGGTAATTTTTGTTCATCCACACCCTGACAGGGATGTTAAATTACATGATTGCATAGCTACTTTTTTCTGTGAGGCGTCTGTGCCTTTGACATATACAATAGACACCGCTGAATAGGAGCTCTATGAAATGTTTCTTTTTATCTCAATTGCTCAGTGTATGCCACTGAGTTATTTGCTCCACACCATTCTGTCCAGCATTGAATACATGATTATCAACTTCCTCAAGTATCTTTCTATAGTACTACCATAAGAGGATAGTTTATTAATCCTTTGATTAATCACTGTTTAATGTATTGTCTCTATTTAACACACAAGGACAGGAAAGATGGTGAAATGCAAGGTAAAAGTGATGACTAATTTTTTTCAATTCAGTTTGAGATGCCTTAAACTTCACACATTTCAGAGTACTTTACACTTCTTGTAGTGAAAACAGATCTGTAGCCAACTCCTGCAGTTCTGAATTCTCAACCATTTCATAAATCAGATTCTGTGATCTCATATATAATCTGGATTTTCAGGAAGTGAGGGCCAGACAATCAGGGCTCAGCGGTGAAAAGATCAGGGTGACTTTTTCAGCATCATGTAAGTGATGCTGTGGCCAAAGCTGACCAGACTCCAGTACTTGAGGATTATATTTTTTATCTTAAGACCATGTTTTTTTCTTTTCCTTATGCATTGCCTCTCTTTCAACTCCTGTTGTAAATGAGAGAGGGTCTTAAAGATGTAAGTCTCATTTCCTGCCCAGTTGTGATGAGTTGCCAGACTATTGCCCTCTTGGTAAATGGAATGAAATGGCTTCATGTAGATGAACATCTAATAGTTAAAAACTACTGAGGTGTTGAGAAAAAGTTATGGGGGGATTCCAGAGTGTTCAGGTTTTTTCCCATCCTTAATATTTATAATGCCATCCTGTGGAGAGAAATAAAATTTCAAATTTGTTGGAAAGGTGATTGTGAAGTTGCACCTAGAAATATGCTGATTGCCAAAGTCACTGGAGGCACTGGATAGTCTGCTGTCATTTGTTGTTCTTTGTTATGTGGCTGAGCTTTCACTGTGAACTTTGTAATTGAGATTCTTTATCCAATCATCCAAAAACTTTTCTGCCTGGTTCTCATTCCACTGTGATAATTTGCAATATATGCTTTCTAACCCTGAATGAGGAGAGGATGGATAACAGACAGAGGCAATGAAAAGCACAGGAGGGAGAAAATTTACAGCTTTCATTCCTAGGCAGTGGGTCTGGTGGGTGCACACAGGCAGAAAGGCACAGCCCTGCCAGGGGATGGACCTGTGATTTGGGAGGATGTGGTGCACACACTCCAACTGTCCCAGCAGGTTTCAGTTTGGTTTCAACAGGTTTCAATCAGTGGAGCTTGCTTCTTATTATCTGCTACACAGTCAAAATTTCCTCTCAGTCTGTGTGGGCAGATTTGCAGAAGCTCATAACTTGGCTTAATTTGTGGACAACAGAACAACAGAATATTAATGCTATGGCAACTGCTATGCCATGTTTCCAAATCCCGATCTGAGTCATGGAGGGAGCTGTAGCATCTCCACCAAACAGCTGTGAAAGGTATTTTTTACTTAGAATAAAAAGAGGGGGAGGAGGTAATAGAGGAAGCAATGCTTTCATCCTCTCATCCCTGAGAAAGAAGAGAATCATTTTAGGTCAACATTTCTCAAAAACTTCAGTCTTTATCAGACAAATTTTTGAGAATGTCAGTCCAAATCATTACAGTTTGGGGAAGGTGTGAACTCTCATAAAGATGGTCTTTAAGTGGGAAGTCTGAGACAGCCTTGTTTAAGAGCACTGTACTCTGCAGACAGTGCGTTCTCTGTTGTAAACCAGGATCTTCTGGTGGTGCGTTTTATTCTTCACCTTTGTAGTGCTTCCTTACTACCTCAGAGATACCATTTTGATTGACTCCAGTTCTTGCATGTGCAAATTCTGCTTCCTCTGGCATCATCAAAAGCATTTTTATGTTTTTGTTCTAGTTTTGTTTGTTTGTGTTTTTTTTTTTTTAAATAGCAGTTCAGAATCTAAAGGTGATGTCTTTATTATCTGAGGCTACTGCTAGAACAGGTGTCAGATGATGAGTTCCTGAAAATGATTGTAATACAAAAAATGTTTGCTTTCTAAATTGAAGACTATCCCATCTTTTTTTTGTTTGACACTGTAACTAATTAGTGTGCTTCAATTCCAAATGTGTTTTGCTGAAAATTTTGCTTATTTCCCATTTTCACAGTTGTATTCTTAGTGCTTCCAACAGTAGAATTTTCTTATAGGTCAAATTAATGTAATTCTTCCTTACTGGTCTCTAGAAGGTGATCTTCCTTTCTAGCTGCTAAGGAATAAAGACATTTTTGTTAAGGATACTATTACTGTAACATGTCTGTATTTAGGTAGCTATTTGAGGAAAGTGATATAATACTCTTCTTAAACCTAGTACTAGAGGAAAAGATTTGGCTTGTTTTTTATTTGTTTATATTTAGACATTGAAAGAGGATTTTAAGTGGTGATTTTAAGAGGTGATTTAAGTGGTGATTCAGGGAGAATAAGTGAAAGAACTGAACCTTAGAAGATACCCTAGCAATTTTCTTTTACCCTATTAGATCATTCTTTCTGAAGAGACTGGTAAAATGCACTCAGTGACCAAAGTCATCATCACTTGAGTAGAAAACAAAGCAGTTCAAATCATGCCTGTATCCTTACCTCAGCTGTGAGAGAGAGAGAGCAGTCAGATTTGGTTATTTTAAAATTCTTCTTTTCTTAGGTGCTTTTATGTTGCTTAAAACTGACAATTCCTGTGGCGTGAGTGCATTGTCACCCAGGACTGAAAAAATGCTTGAGCATGTGCTTAACTTCCTGTGAGCCAGCTCGTCCATTTAATGGACACTTAAACATCTGAGTGTAAGTAAGATTCACTTCCAGGTTTGAGCCTGTAGCATCACAACAGGTTACCTGCAATGAGAGTGAGTTGGTGGGGTCAGTGTCCGAGGTATATGACTTGCACAGCCTTTGCTAGGGGGTTTCAGTGGTGGGCTGTGACAGTTTATTCAGTGTTGTGTTGGGTTTACATGGGAACTACAGGGGTGGCCTCTGTGAGAAGCTGCCAGAAGCTTCTATGTCAAATAGAACCAGTGCCAAGTAGCTCTGCTGAGATGGACCTGCCACTGGCCAAGTCTGAGCCCATCAGTGATGGTGGTGGTGCTTCTGGAATAATGTGTTTAAGAAGGGAAAGGAAAAGTGCAATTGCAGAGAGAGAGAGGAGTGAGAATAAGTGAGAGCAACAACTCTGCAGACTCCAAGATCAGTGCAGAAGGAGGAGGAGGGGGTGCTCCAGGCATTGGAGCAGAGATTCCCCTGCAGCCCATGGTGCAGACCCTGGTGAGGCAGGAGTTGTCCCTGGAGCCCATGGAGGTCCATGGTGGAGCAGAGATCCACCTGCAGCCCATGAAGGACCCCATGAGAGAGCCTAAAGGAGACCATGCCCCTGTGGGAAGCCCATTCTAGAGCAGGCTCCTGTCAGGACCCGTGGACTTGTGGAGAGCGAAGCCCACGCTGGAGCAGGTTTGCTGGCAGGAATTGGGACCCTGCAGGAGACTCACATTGGAGCAGTTCATGAAGAACTGCAGCCTGTGGGAAGGACCCACACTGGAGAAGTCTGTGGAGAACTGTCTGCTGTGGGAGGGACCCACACTGGAGCAGGGGAAGGGTGTGAGGAAGGAGCAGCAGAGACAACATGTGATGAACTGATCGCAACCCCCAATCCTCATCCCCTTGTACCACTGGAGGAGAGGAGGTAGCGAAAACTGGGAGCAGAGTTAAGCCTGGGAAAGAGGGAGGTGTGAGGGGAACGTGTTTTAAAATTTAATTTTTATTTCTCACTATTGTATTCCAATTTGATTGGTAGTAAATCAAACCAATTTCCCCAAGCTGAGTCTGTTTTGCCCAAGATGGTCACCGGTGAGTGATCTCTCCCTGTCCTTAGCTCACAAGCCTTTTGTAATATTTTCTCTCCCCTGTCCAGCTGAAGAGGGGAGTGACAGACCAGCTTTTGTGGGTCCCTGGTGCCCAGCCAGGGTCAAATCCCCACATATATCTAAAGAGATGACCCAAATGAAGCTTGTAAGCATCCCAAATAATTTTATTATTCAGATTTTTCTAGGATTTTCAGTTTCCAAAGTCTCTGAATGAAACATTAGCTTCTCAAATGATTTTTCAGTCCTAAGAGAAAGTGTTATCTTTAGTGATACATTTTCAGATATGTGATAACTTTTTGTTGATAAGGCTCATGAATTTTTTACAAATTTAGTGCTTCACTGCACCAAATGAAGGCAATGTTTTCTTGCAATTTGCTTTTGTATGCCAACACCATTTGGCAGATAATTTTTCTCATGCCCTTTGAGAAGGTTAAGTGAAGATGGAGATTTTTCGTTTCATGTAAATACTAGGAGGTGTATGTGTTTTTACTACTGTTATAATTCTCTTTAAAAGTTGTTGAGCACTGAAAACTAAGCAGTCAGGAGAGACTCAGCAGATAAAACTATACTTTTTCATCAGGGGAGCTTTCTTGCAAAGTTCTACAGCATAGAGATTTTTTTGTTTTAATAATTTTTACTATTGTGAAAGTCTCATTAACTTGCGTTTCTGACATTGAAATAAGGAAGCCAACAATTTTCCCAAATGCTTTCCCAGTTTGTTCAGATCACTTGCAAAATTATTGGTACCAAACTTAATACTGCTCCATCCTTTTCTTTGTTTTAATACTTGCTAAGCTCTTCTGCCATGCTGTGTGCTCTTATATTATATCCACTGTGACTGAAATTGTCCTCATATTAATCCTTGTGTTGACCTGTCAATCACTTCTATTTGCCCTATATTTTTATATTTGCAAGGGCCTTTTTCCTTTGATATCTTCCCAGTCCAACCAACAACTCCTTCCCAGTACTGGGGACGTTTAACTTTTAGATTAGGCTAGCAAATGCTTTCTTAAATCTCAGGCAAATTATATATGTTTGTTTAATATCAATGTTTATCAAATCCACACTGTTTTCCCCATTCTGGGTCTCAGTTATTTCTGATTACATACCACTAATTTTGTTTCTTCTTCAGCCCACCAGTAAATAAGATCCCCTATTTTTGATGATTTTAATTATTTTTACGTTATATTCTTGTGTTGAAAGCATTTGGGCATTCTTTCCAAGGAAGATGGAAAAAGGAAGCACCACAGAAGGGAAAACTTACATGGGAGAAAGAATTGGAAGAATAAAAGAAAGGAGAAAGCAGAGAGGTCTATTATCTCCCACACAGATATGATTTACAATTAGAAGTGAGAGCTCCACATGGAAGGACTCTTTGTTCCTTCATCACTTTATCAATTTATAAATGCAGTGTAATATCCAGGGCAGCCTACAATATCTAAAGTATACCAGTGAAGTATTTATTAGGTATCAATGCATTTGGATTTTGGCTTAAACACCAAAATGACCAAGAATATTTTGTTCATGATGACCCAAAACCTGCAGGGTGACAGATCTTTCCAGCATGAGTCACTTTGATAACACAAGAAAATCAAAAGGCTTAGATGTTCAGAGGGCAGAGCACTTAAAGCATGAATTGGAAAAGTTCAAAAGTGCTCACCTTCTGATAAATATTTATGAAGAAACACTTTGAAAATGAAACAAAACAATTTGGAAAAATGACTTGGAAAAACAAATTGGAAAAACATGCATAAATTGTTTCTTCATACAGTTTAGTGTGTTTACTAGTTACCTGGCCAGCTTCTGTCAGGAGGAACTAGGAGGAACTAGTGTGATTGCTCCTTAGTTTGCAATAAAGTCTTATGAGGAACCAGGACTTAAAATTCCAAATCCCACTGATCTGGTGTTTCTTTGATGCTAAAGGCAGACTGATAGGGAACTACCAAAATTTGCCCCCACTCAGTAAACAGTGTAGGAAATTCCAGTTTCCTGCTTATGGAAACTTAGACTTAGTCTAAAGGCCACCTGAGGTCATTATGTGTTGCATTATCTCTCAGTGCCTTTATCCAGGGAATTCCAGGAAGTCATTTATCTCATGACACAACAGCCTTTGGTCAACAGCTTGTACCCTTTGTAGGAAAAGTAGATAATGGTCAGTACTAACGATATGGTTGTAAATCCCTCCCAGAAAGTCTGGCAAATACTTGGGTATTTTGCATGAGTATCTGAACAAACTTTGTTTTGGGCAGGCTGTGGGTAGCTTTGTGCATGGCAGTGGCAGTGGTGTGGATGCTGTGCCAATGCACATTAGTTTGAGTAGATGTTTGCCAGCATAAAATCCACTCATTTAATTACTGACCACCTTTCTCTAATGTGCAAAAGTGTGGTGGAGAAGATTCCTACAGTCACTAGCAATTCCATTACTGTCCTTGAATGGTAACCAATGACAGCTGACACCTTGTCATTGTGCCTAGTATTTCTTAATGTTGGTGTTATCAGGTTGCTGCTTAATTCCTCATCTCTCACTCTCAGCCTTATCCTGGCTCTGGCAGAATAAATACACACCCTTCCTTTGGAGGCATTTTTAGAGCAGTCAAAGAATTCTCTTATTTTCAGTTTTTCTGTCTGTAGTTACCCACTATCATTCTTTAAAGAGCCTGTTGACATCACAGTTGTATCATCCATGTAAGTGAAAGAACACAGCTAAGATTTGAATTTCAGAAGCATGGAGTGTTCTGAAGTCACCTTTCCTTATTCTACTGCATCTAAAAGCCCAAACCAGTTCTTCTTTTACCTTTTCATTTAGTGCTTGGAGAACCCTTGAGATTTATTTTCCTGGTCTTTCAGTCTCAGATGAATGTGTAACATTGGCACAGGTTGGGGAGGCAAACACTGTGTTTTACACTGCACTATCCCTTCCCTCTTCCTCCAAGGCTTCATGTTAAAACCATCAGCCCTGGAGAGACATGGTATGGAGCTGGACATGAAATTCCATGATTCACACAGCCTAATCTCCACTTATTTGTTGCTTTCTGCTGCTTGAGAATCCTTGGAAGCAAGGCAACAAGCAACAGGAGTTCAGATTCAGATGGAGTTTGGGCTGTAAGAATCTGGACCATGGAGGTGTTAGTAGCTGAAGTATGGCCACCAGCCTGTTTCCTAGAGATATTGATGTGAGTAGTCAAAAGGTAAAACTGGGTTTTGTTAATAACTTTAGAGATGTAAAATACTTGAACAATAAGACAGTAGCACTTGGCAGCATCTTGTGACTTACTTTACATTGGAATGGCCAGCTTAGAAGACAAGGTCTGTATTCCTTCCAACTTGGGGATCTTAGATGTATGTCCTAGTAGCACAATCTGTTCTTTCTCAGATCCTTGCCACTATGTTCCATCTATCTGCTGTAATGAAATTCTTAAATGAATTAAATTAATAGAAAACCACCTTTGAAAAATATACTAAATTTTTTTGAATATCCAAATCTAAGACTCAGTGGGCAGGAAAAAGCTTTTTTATGTTTTCACCCGGAAGTGGGAAAAGTCTGTGCAGTAGAAGAGCTAAGGAACAGTGTTTCTTGATAGTAATATTCTTAAGCAAAATACAGATTTTTTTGGTGTCTGCAACTTGTCCAGCACTTCAGATGGATTTTTCTTGGGTAATGAATATATCCAACCCTTAAGCAATGACATGATTTTACATAATGTTACATTTTTCTGGCAAAACTTTCCTCTTCTGGGAAGAAATTTCCCAGACCAAATTCCCACAAGAAGTAAGTTTTAATATGTATCTCCCTCATCCTTCTTTTTTTCTTCTGTTCAAAGAAAATGTCATCTCTCTTTACAGTTGGCCAGGAAGCATTTGTAAGAGGTTAAGTGATACTACAAATATTCCTTAATTGAGTTTAGATGCATTCCATGCATTTTTACACCAGCATCAAAGAAAACATCTTTCCAAAGATAAGCAGCTTCTTCTCATATTTCAAAAAATCATCACGTATTTTCATCGAGCTTTCAGGAATGAAAGCTGCTGGACTGCAGTGTTGTCATAATAAAAAAGAAAGGTGCACACAGAGGAACTGTGATCCAGAGGTGACAAGTGCTGAACAAACAGTGCGTGAAGACGTCTTCCCAGCTGACAGCATCCATCTCCATCAGTTATTGCTCTTGTACGGGTTCAGATATGTTTGATCAACTTTCAGATGATTATCCTGGCAGGAGCAGGTGAAAGCAGTCATGATACTTTGATTCAGAGTAAAGTACAAGGCAGCCTGAAGGAACCTTTCATTAGCAGTTGATACTCTGTTGACAGCAAGATTCATAAAAGGAAGTTGGGATGAAAATGGTTTCCCACTTCCCTCCTTTATAAGAGGGGTTTGGTTAGGGTAGTATGTGTAGTGAATTTCTGCTCACTGATTTGTATGTTAACACTTCTGGTATTCAGATTTACCACTGCAAGATATGAGTATAGAAGGGAGGCCACCTATCATTTTTGTACCATTTATTTGTTTGCATCTGATATTTTCAGTTATGTGACTTTCGCTTGGGTTTAGTTTTTAAAAGCTACTTTGAAACTTACCTGTTCCTGTGACAGAACCAAAGCAATTCTCTGTGAGCAATTTTAAAACGCTCCAATTGCAAGCAGTTCAAACTAAAATCCAAACTAAACCTCCCGAACAAGAAGTTGATTATATTGGTAGACTATATTGGTATTTTGTGATTGGTTACCTGGTACACATGATAATGGTTTTGCTTTCTGAATAGATTACATAGAACTGTAGATGCACATCCCAGGATGTTCACATCAAGTATGAGTCTTTGAAACATTCCCATTCAGGCAGCCGAAAATGAATTTAGATGAATATGCATGAACAATGAATGAAGATATTAGAAATCTAGTACGACTGAATAGTTTTTTAAATTTGAATTTTTCTTTATTCCCCCCCACCCATATTTAACCAGTTCTAGTATTAAATCATTGAATTTTATTGACAAATAAGATTTAAATTCTTGTCAGCACTGAACCAGATGAGGTCATGACAGTAAGTCCAGTAGGGTTATGATTTTTAATTTTTTTTTTCATTCAAAGCCACTTTGAACAAATAGAAAGAAATAAAAGCTCCATAATTGAAATGCGAATCAGACCAGTGATATATTTTCATATTCCTAATATCTGTGCCTCTTTTCAGCATTCATCTCATGTGTGACATCCTACCATTCGTATCTTTTAATCTGTGTCCATCTCTTCATGACCTCTGATACTTTACAATATTATTTGACCCTAAACTTTGATTGGCATGACCTGGCTTAATCAGATGGTTGGGTTTAGCTGGCTACTAATGTTATCTGCTGACAGTTTTTATCCTGTACACACTGGAGAAAGAAATGCCTTTTGGATTATAGAACTTTACACTTTATTTTTGCATCCTATCAAATACTCATATTTTGTCACTATTTTAACTTATTAAAAACTCTCTCCTCTGCAACAAGTAAATTTGATTTTAAAATGTAAATAGTTTTTTATGTAGGCTTTAGAGATTGTCCTTTCTACTCTCAGTTTCCTCAGTGAGACAAACTCTTCATTTTTTCTTTATCTCCCCTGAGCCATGAATTGCCAATAGTAAGGTAAGATGAAACCATACTGGTGCACTGTGAGAGGTAAAGGCTGGTTGGAGATGCTGAGCTGTGAAATAGAGTAGACAGGATAAAAATGGCAATCAAAACCATAACTTGAAATTTTTACTGTGCCATATTTACAGAATTGCATCAAAATTGGATTAGCTCATCACATGAATAAAATATAATGAGATATTAAAATAAAATGTTGCATAGCTAGATTCTGCAATGTTGCAATGCTAGATTCTTCTGCATTTTTATATTAATACCAAGAAAACCTGTGAATAACTTACATTTTCTGCAATACCTTCTCAGTTCTTCCTTCAATTGAATGAAACATGCCATGGATCAATGCTTAATTACTTACAAGATTGTAAAAGGGTTCCATACCTTAAATCTGGATGCCTTGGCATAATATTCTTCAATAATCATGTGAAAGTGGAATTCTCTTCTGGTATCAATAGATAGTTACAGTGAGCACAGTTAAACCAAAATGTGCTTCTGCAGACTATATCTTCAACAAACTATTCCTTTAAAGACAAAAACAGGAGCTGAAAGGCCTCTACTTTTGTGACTGTTCTGGGCTTGCACACCCAAGTTTGAACTGAGTCTTTGTCATCCTTTTTTTATGGTCTTTTTTCACTGCACTTGCAAATACCCCTCCTGTGTCCTCACAAATTCCTTTAGCAAAAATGAAGTGTACAAGAAAAAGTCTTAATTAATTTGACTTTTTTTACTGTAATAATTAGCTGCATTGTTGACTTCCCATTTCTTTTCAGAGAGGAAACTCTGTTCTAATGTATGTTACATTGCTTGGTTGTAGTGTGATCCTCAGGTCAGCTGTTGTAAACTAAACATACAGCAATTGCCTTGTAGGGGATACCTGGCTCTTGATGCAGTTGGCATGAATAAATAAATAACCTTTTCCCTCATTCCTATCACTGTGCTCTTGATTCTGATAGTTTCTGACTACACTGACAATGGTCTTAAAAGCAGTGGAAAGCTTCTTAAAAACAGGAATAATTTGTGAGACACATTTTGTGAGGATATTTTGAATGTGAAATGAATTCAGACACAAGAAGGTGAACACTGAAAGTGGAAACTTTTAAATTCCAACCCAGATGAGCCCACCAAGTGCCTAATCCTCTATTATGTCACAAAGTTGGACAGTCTTAACTTTTTTTTACAAGGGCACATTAGAGAGGAACTTAGAGTCTTTGGTCCATAAATTGTCTGTATTCACTTTCAATGTTAAATGAAGAAATAATATAAAGCCCAAAGGCCACCAAAAATACATCCATAAAACTTCCAGGCACTATAACAGTTGAAGAAGTTGGGAGCAACAGATTTACTGCTCATCTTACAGGTTTATCACTTCAGATGAAGCTGAAGCAGCACACAGCAAAATACATCACAGATTTGGGGCACATTGGTTGTAATTGGGGTTTCCCTTACGGTGACATTCCCTGCTGAGCCTGCCTAGTTTCAACTGTTTTTAGGTAATGGTGAGACATTACAGTGAGACCATAGACACAGAAGATTCTTGCACTAAAAACTTTACAATAAAAAGCTATTTTTCTTTCACCTGTTATTCTTTTGCCTGCACAGCAGAAGTGATCATTCTTCACTAAAAAGCAATAAAATGAGTACATCCTCTCCAGGTTGTCCCATTTCTCAGCATGACATCCAGCATTTTGCTGCCACTGGGAGAGGTCATGTTTGGAAAATGCCTGGTTGCTCTTATGACTTTGGAATAGTTACACATTGTAGAATTCTTGATGTTTAAACTGATTTTTTTCCTTTATTTTATTATGCCTTTTTCCTTAACTGAGTTTGTCTCCAAGGAATTTTTGGGCTATCTTCTGAAAAAGGAGGACACTCAAGGTTTTTTTTACAGTTTATATGCATGAAAACATGAAGAGAGATAGGGCAGAAAATTTAAATGACACCACTTGTATAGCCTAAAATAGTAAATTCCCACAAAGTAAGGTTAATTAAAGTCCCTGTCTTCACTAACCAACTATTCATACTGTGTTTTACTCCAAAAATGCCAGGTACGTGGAGGATTAGTGAGTGTCTGCATTATCAGATATCTGGCATCAAGTAACCAAGCAAGATGTCCAAACTTCTGTGATTCATTGGAGCTGTTTATATTTTTCCAGCTGGAGTAGGCATTTGTCAGCTCTGGGAAAGCAAGGAGGAAAGTACACCACACCTCCAAATCCCGTTTACTTTCTCCTTTCCCACAGGAGAGAATCACTTTGTTGAGAGACAAGGTGGTTAGAAGTTAATTGCAATTTAATTATCCCCTGTGTATACTTTTGCAGCTGAAGGGAAAGAGAACCTCTCAGTTGAAGCATCTTCATGCTTTTGAAAATAGCCCAGTGAGGCTTTCAAAAGAGGTTTATAAAATTGGGATGAACATTTTACACTTACAGTCAAGTGGATCCCCCAGTATTGCTCTCACAAGTGCCTTGAGACAGCATGGTTTGTTTTATTTTTTTTTTTTAAAGATGTTGTGTCTCACTAAAACAGTAAGATTTCTGAGACCAAACTAGATATTTTGATCAACTGATGAACACAATATTAATGAAAATATTGCTAGGGGTTTTCTTAATTATTCCTATGATTTTGACGGATAGGTTGAGGTCTTCTTTCCTCCAGGTGCTATTATAAATATGAAATAAACAAGCAGCCTCCCTCCAAAAACACTTAAAATCTTAAATAATCTTTAAGGGGAAATTTTCAGATAAACCTCTGAAAATCTAACCTGTTCCGTGGTCGTGATCTGTTTAAAATATAGTATAGTTGTTAGGCTGATAAAGACTCCCTTTTAACAGCTCTTTATTTTGCCATTAACTTGAAAATACGATTATTGTCATATGATTTTTATTATTGCTGTCAAAGATTGGTTTGTTTTTACAGGACAGGGTGTAATTTGCTTTTATAGAAGCCTCTGTAGTGAAGTTCAAATATTTATCTGATTTCAAAAGCACGTGTGTTGGTATAAAATTGCAGTTTACTCAGTATACCTGATACAGAGGTAGAGTGAAAATATGTGTAACAAAGTAAATGTTTCAACCAACATTTTCTGGAGAAGACTGATGTGTAGTAAATATGGCAGAAGACTGAGTTTCAGGAATCAAGTGCCGCTTTTTTCGCTGTTGTTTTCTTTGTAAAATGTTTTAAATTCTTGTGTGAAAAGGCCTATGTAAATGCTTAGTATTGGCTTGTTCCCATTTCTTCCACGAGCTCCTTGTTTAACCAGGGACTAATAATCACTTAGCTTTTGTATGGCTGAGTTTACTCATGAATGTAGTCACTATGAGTATTTTGACAGAGGTGTCTTTATGTTCCATTCCTTTTTGAATCTGAAGATAAAAGGCTTTATTTTAATAACTGTCTAATTCCTGAAGCAACGCTGACATATTAGGTAAAACAGTACACAATTTTTATAGTGCCTTCTATTAAAAATACTAAACCCTGAAAGTATTTTACAGACATATATTTTCTCCTTCGTATTTAAAGAGGAGGAAAGATGTACACTACTAGAATTTTTGAAATACAAGGAGAGATGATGGTAACATGGTACATCTAGAGTGTTCTGCAAGGCTCTGAAGCTTGCGAACTAAGAATTTTAAATGCAAACCACAAAATTTAACCCTGGACACCTTACAGGATAGTTTGACACTACCTGAACTAAGTTTTCAGGCAAAGTGACAAGAATATTACTTTATATATCCTTTACAATATCCTTTTGCTGGAATGTCTCTTAGTCCATTTTGCAGATGGAGAAATTGAAATACAGAGGAAAGGCAAGGCTTCAATGCTATGAGACAATAAAGTGCATCTTTATTATGAAAGATTGTTCTTTAACTTAAACTATGCTCACATGTTACACTTGCTTGGGGCTGAATTGTTTGCTGAAGGTCATACAGCAGAGAGTTCCAGTACTAAGACTACTGGAATATGTTTATTCTCATTACTCTGCTTTGTTGCTAGATTGGGGTTAACATCAACAGCAAAGATGAGAAAATGTAATCAGAGAAGAATAAACCTGACTGGCAGGTGGTTTAACACTTTTACAGAATAAGACATTTTCCATCTTTATTAGCATTAAACAACCAAGCGACACTGGTGGTCATGGAAGAGAATATACTAGAAAAAAAAGGACATGCCATATGCAATTCAAGGCTATATGTGCATTGAAGAAAGACCATTGAACTCTCCCAAGCGGTTTTTAGAAACAGTGTGACATTGAGAGATGATGCAGTTATTATGCTCTTTGACATTAATCCTCACTAATGCTAACTAGAATTTTGTGCATGCAGCTCCATGAAATAAATATGTGCATTTGCCATAGAATTTCTTCAGACTGACAGCTTTTATCACACAAAAAAAGTGTATAGTATTCAGCAGACACTTTTAAAATAACATATTTTTTTCTACTTGTATGAAGATGATGTAAATTGTTCAGTGTGGTTTTGTTTGTACAGCTAAGATATTTTATTGATATCAGGTTGCCCCAAAGTCCAGCTTTGGGCTTTGGAAGGGACCAAATGGTTTTTGAAGGTTTGTTTTGTTGGTTTTTTTTTTTGGACAGGATTAAAGAATGTAAAAGACTATTTGTATTAAACAGATTAAGCTGTTAGTAAACATGTCCCTTTTAAATTAAGTGGTGGTGAAGACAAAGAAAGTGCTTTGTTGTTGTCAGTTGGATTTGTCTTAAGTCAAATGGGCAAACAAGTTAAACATCAGTCCTCTTTAAATCCCTAATGGCTGTGCAGATTAAATCTCAAAAGGCCTGTAAAATGAGTAAAAAAATTAAATTGCTTTACTTCTTCCTGTAGTTTACTTTGGCTAAAGCATTTTTCTTCTTCCTTTTCTTTTTTCTTCTCTTTTTTCTTCTCATCCAGCTTTAGAGAACTTTGTTTTCAAACTGCATTAGCATACAGACAAATATTAAGCAAGAATTTCACTTCTCTGCAGTCTTGTCACTTGTGATGAATACATCCTTGCTCGGTAAGTGCTGGTGACACATCATTGTGGCAGCTTCTGCCTCTCAACGGAAGGATAATTAATCTTGCTATCAACACTCCTAAACAGGGGTAGCTGGTTCAAAGTTTTTATTCCATAGAGCTACTTTGTGTGGGCTGGGATTCCTTCATTTGAAATGGCTGCCTGTGAATCATGGCTTTCCTGTGATTAGCTTTTCTTTAATGCTGTGGGTGTTGATCTGTGTGGGAACAACAAAATGGGCAGGCTTTGTGCTGTTCTGACCCAGTGCTTTTATGCCTTAAAAAAGTGGGTGTGTGCAGCATGTGATCCAGAAAGAGCTACGGTGGTCTCACAGGAGTGTGGAAATGAATTCAAGGTATCATTCCACAGATTCTTCTTTATTCCGGCTGACTACAGTGGGAATTTGGGTGGTTGGGTTTCTGCCAGGAAGAGTTCTGGAGTGAACATGTTGCTTATACACCCCAGCTATGAGTGTGAAAACATTTTCTGTGCACATCCAACAGCTGTCAGCATCAGAAGTGTTGGAAAGGCGACAGACTGCTAGATATATAAGCATTTAAGACTGACTCTTCACCCATTTTTCCCTCATGAATTTCATCATTCCAGCAGTTCTGTAATGATGAAAATCAACCAACAGAGCATTTGCTCCAACTGGATTTTCATTCAGTTTATTAATGATAAAGAAACCCAACTTCATGCATATTAAAAGCGTGTTGATTGAAGGTCACAGAGGTGTTAGCTGTGGTATCCTGGCTAAATTCCAGTTGGCTAATTACAATCTGCCTTCCTCAAACTCCCATGTAGTTTCATTATTTAGATCATTAGCTTTTTTTATTTAGTTCCAAACTCTTAGTAGTGTGGCTTTATTTTTGTTAAAAACCTGTGACTGTTGAACATGTTGAGTCCTGGGAAGGCAAATTGTGAAGCCAACTTTCTGCCTCTTTGAATGCAGAATTGGTGATACAGCTATGGGATTTAAGTGGGAATACATCTAACTCCACTATAAAGGATCTGAGGAATGTTTTATAATGTCATGTCACACTCTGTGACTGTCAGTTGCTGTTCTAGAATTAGATGTCACACATACGGAAAAGTATATCTTTTTGCTATTGTCTTCCAATTACTTAAACTCATAATTTGATGTGATTTCTCCCCACATTCTTTCATTTCTGAATTGTGTGCTACTCACTCCTGCTTGCCTGATACATTCCACCCTTCTGACAAGCACCCTTTTTTTGCAGAGATTTGTTGAACCAAGCAGGTCTGAAGGACAACCTCTTTTTTCTGATTGTCTCATAGCAGTTGCTTTTCCCAAAGGTGTATGAGCTATCTGCGGCCCTTCTAAAGGGATCATGCTGGGAAACACATTGGAATGTATTTTCTGTTTGGTGGTGCAGAATATGTTGGCCTTACACTCCAGACATACCTCTGTTTGGGCAGGCCTCCCAAAGCTCCCTGTAGGAAAAGGATGGGTTCTGTACTCCGTTAGGTGCTTTGTTCTGTACGTGTCTCTGTACTCAAGCACCTGTGTTGCAGCTTGCAGAGCTGACCCATAAAGTTGGGGTACCCCCATTTGGTACCCCCAGTGTTGTTTCTACATTAACCAGAGGTCACACATCAGTGGTGCTGTCTAGTAGCAGCACACTGAGATAAAATTTGGCTGTGGTCTGTACTGACCTTACCACTGTACTCCACTCACGATTTTTGATTGCTGAAGGTCCACTCTGAACACTGATGGAGGAGGAGCAGTGAAGCAGCTATTTAGAAATGGGCTCAAATGCAGTTGAAATAATTTGCTCTAGAGATTAGGTCCACGCTCTTAATTGAAAAAGGGAAGGAAAATGATTTATCAATTATTCAGTACGTTTCCTTTGTACGAAACACTGAGGTTTTTTGTAAGTATACGTGTCTTAATACAGTGTTTTTATTGAACTATTAAATGTAATTAGAAACCAAAGGTAAATGGTGTCTCAGTGAGTCAAGAAAGCCACAGAGGAGCTGAGTGGTGTCTGTAGCTTTCTGAGCACTGCACTGTCAGTTCCCCACAAAGCCTACCTAAGTGTGATTAGCTCTTTACTCAGGCTTACTTCAGCTTGTTTCTAACTAATGATGATTTACCATTTAGCTAAATGCTAAGCAGCATTTGTTTGACAGACTGCAAAGTGAGGGCTCAGAGAAAAGCAGGTAAAGATTCACTACAAAGGGCCTGTCAAAATACTTCTAACACAGACTGTCAGTGTTAAACAATTTATTAATAAGCCTATTAATAGCCAGAGATTTTTTTGTGTGTGTGTCTTGAGGTTCTGTTAAAAACATTAGTGTTTAAGATGCTATCCACACAGGCTTAATGCCAGAGAAAGCAATCCCATTAAATTGGACCTCATAAATATTTCATGAGGTCCAATTTAAAATTAATCTTGGCATGAAGCCAAACCAGGCAGTATATTTGCTACTGTATTAAAAAGAAGCAGCAGATGAGGTATTTTTTCACAATTGTAATCTGACTGGATTTTTGCACAATCCTATCAATATATTTAATAATACAGCTGTTAGTTTTGGCAGGAAGAAATGCATTTCTTTCATCACCTGTTCATGCAAGAATCATACTGTAACTAGCATATTTTAAATGTCGTCATTCTAGAAGACTATTTTATTTTCCTGGTGATGAAATCTCTGTTTTCTGAAAAAAAAGTCACCTTGTTACTTGAGAGAAAATAAATAGTCAGATCTGTAGGTTTCTTTGGGAAAGGGCTATGAAGCACTCAGTTCTCAAAAGGGATTTAGGCAGGTAGGGTGTTTTCAATGTGATTTGAGTCTGAAGGACCTCAGTCAACGGGAAAATGAAGTTTAGGTTTTTAAGTAATTTTGATTGTGAAATTTACTTCTTAGTAGGCAAATTGGAAGAACTGCAGTTTGACAGCAGTTGAGACTCAAAAATGCAGGTATCCTAGAAATCTTCTAGGAAAGCCTTTATACATTTTTTTTGGAGAGAATGTATCTGGATTTTAATGCTTCTGAGTTGTTCAGGGGTTTAATCGACAGATATGGAATCAGAATGCATGAGACATAGGCAGAGAAAGGACAACTCATTTACTTTGCTCATTTAGGAGATCAGATGGTTCTGTGAGACTGCCTGATGGGAAAGGAATTCAGGCTGCAAAAAAATCATTGCAGAGAGAAAAAGTCTCTTACTCTTGGCAATGAGCATCAGATGAGGTCTCTAAATAATTATCAATTATTAGAGTATTAGGAGACTTTCTTTTGTGTCTTTCATACATTAATTGTTTTCTTAATCTTCGTCCAAATTTCAATTTCAGAGAATTTCCCTTATACATTTGGAAAACCCTTATAACTGTGTGTGTTAGCAAAGGGAATAAATAATAAATACAATGACAATATAAGCGCTTGAGTAACAGTTTGTGTTTTATGGCTTTAAAACTGGTTTGAGGATGAAGAAGAAAGCCTTTTATGCTGGAATAATTTGTGGGAGACACTGGTAAGAAACAAGATTACAGGGTGTTTAGAGATGTGCGTTTCAATAAGGAGCAATCACCATTCATATGCATACGTTTCATTTAAATGCATTATATACACTAGCAGATTGGGAGGCAATCCTGAAACATTGAACATAATTTATTTGGATTTGAAGAAAGCCTTTGCTTTTGTGCCGTACAATGGATTTGATTTAGTAAGTCTGGAGACATAGTGGAAGCAAATTCAAATGGACTTGCAATTGACTGGGGAAAGGGGAAGAGCAGAAATATGAATGTGGCAGTGGACAAAGGTAGTGTGTAAGAAGTGGCATGGGGTTCAGCTGACCTCTCTTGACACCCAAAATTCTTGTTTAGGTGAAGGGGGAAGGGGAGGTTTCTTCAAATAGTCACTGGTGCCTCCTGTCTTAGACATGAATTGCACCCTCTTGTGAAGTGCTGCCCTACCCCATTGACTATAGATGGAGCCTAGAGACATAGCTTGGATAGGTGCCTCGTGAAATTAGAAGAGGTGAAAACCAAATTTGTTATAGGTGTTGTCTCTTTTCTTGATTGCAACAGGTGAGAGACTTAAGGGTCCATTTGATTTATCTGGACTCTCGTGGGTTTTGGACTAGGCACCTCTGAAGTTTGCTAGTCCAGCTCCTCCTGCTCAAAGCAGGGTCAGCTGGAGCAAGTTACTCATGGCCCTGTCAAGTTGGGTTTTGAATATATCCAACATGGAGACTCCACAGCCTCTCTGGCAACCTATTGCAGTGTTCAGTCATCCTTACAATGTAGAAGTTTTTTCTTATTCCCTGTTTGTATATCTTATTTTCCTGGATACCACTAAGAGTCTATCTCTGTCTTGTGTGCACCATCTCATGAGGTATTTATACACCTTGATAAGATCCACCTGCACCTTTTCTTCTCCAGGCTGAACAATCCCAGTTCTCTCTGTATGACAGAAATTCCAATACCTTTGTGGCCCTTTCCTGAACTTGCTCCAATGTGTCCATGTCTCAAGTGCGGAGCCCAGCACTTCAGCTAGCACTGCAGATCTGCCCTCACCAGTGCTGAGTAGAGGGGAAAAATCACCCTCCTCGAACTCTTAGCAGTGCTTTTCCTAGTGCAGCTCAGGATTCTGTTGGCCTTTGCTGCAAGGGTGTGCTGCTGGATCGTGTTAAACTTGGTGTCCACCAGTCTATTCCTATTTTGCTGCTTTCCAGCTGGTCAGCAAGTTATAGCAAAGTTATTCCTCCCAAGGGACAGGACTTTGTGTTTTCCTCTGTTGAACTCCATGACAGTCCTCTTTGCCCATTTCTCCAGCACGTGGAGGTCCTGCTGGATGACAACACAACCCTTTGATCTATTAAACACTCCTTTTGCGGATTTGCTTCCTCACACTTGATAGAGATGACTGTTTTGGAGATAGTCTCATTTTGAGCGAAAAGCCATTGCTATGCATCAGCTCCTTAGAACATAGTAACACAAGTGGAAATTTCTTACAATGGAGGGTGAGTTTATCATATGTACATCTTTATATACTGTAGTACTTGCATGGCCATGATAGTGCCGTGGTTGTGAGTTTCATCATTGGTTTTTACATTCTTTCCTGCCCAATCAAGATGTGGTTCACAGTACTTTTCTCTAGATATCAGATTTAAACACCCAAGTACAAGAATTAGGTTGTCTGTCTGCAGATAATCAGCTGTTTTCATCTACTTTTTCCTGCTTCTCTCTTTCTCAAACCCTCAAAACAGAAAGCAATCCTGTTTTCTTTTTGGCCCAAGATGTAAATTCTAAACTAATGAAGACCTTCCTCAGTTATGCTAAAAATGGTGAGCATGCAGTTCTTAAGATTGAAGGTGAGAGCTCATGTTGTATCAAAGAAGGGATATACTGAATAGTGGTAAATAGCTAACTTAGCTGGTTATGTATAATATTAATAGGAAGGAAGAGAAAGAAATTAAATAAAATATCAATGTACTAACTAGGGTTAATAAAAAGACAAATTGCTGTAATGTGGAAGTTCACCCACACAAGATGACAAACACCGTAGAAAGTCTGGAGTTTGCCAGTTAAAAACAGGATGTCTGTGTGATTCACAAAGTGACGGCAGAAAAGGCAAACAGAGTCTCAGACACAGTGTTTCCAGTAGTGATAACGGGTATTAATGTCATCCCAAAAAGCATTGTTAAAGCCCAGCATTGTTTAGCATAGGAAACACTGTGCTGTAAGTGTATATGGCTTCTCTGTACACCCAGCAAGGGAGGAAAATCACCAGTGCTAGTGAAGCTGGAACATGCTGGCATTAAAGCAAATGGGTTTAATCATCCATGAGTAAGGCTGGCAATATGAGCAACGTTTGTAAGTATCAGATAGAGCAGGTAAGGTTCTGGAACCACCTTCCATTATAAACTGTGAAGAGATAAGAGCAGAGTGTGTTCAGTTTTTAAAAGAGTTTAATGCAGTAAAATTTAGCAGCTTATGACAGCACACACTGTGTCCTGAGAGCTTTCTTCTAGTAAACATATTGCTAAAATAACAAGAGGTGGGATGCATTTGCCTAGGCATAGATATCTAGTGCCTTTTGAGATCCTTTGGGACATCATGATGGTCCTTCATGTGCCACTCCTGCATCACCACTGGTGGTTGTCAGGTGGATGCTGCAGTCTCTGTAGTATCTCAGATGGTATTAGATGCTTTTGTTTGGGCAGCTGAATCAAACCCTGAAAGTCAATAGTGGAGAAGTTAGAAAGTTAGACTCAGCTGTGCTCGTCTCTGGTTTGTAGGGGTAGAGAAATATAAGCACATGATGCTGACACAGTGTGCTCTTGCATCAGCTTGTTAGCTTTGATATGTGTTTCAGGGTTTTTTTTACGAACTCATTAGATAGGAAGGAATTAAAAGTATACGAAGCATAGTTTGTGAGTTATGTAAAGAAATATCTATTGCTGCTGAATATTAAACTATGCTGTAGAGGATAATACAGGAGCAGTCAACTGAAAATTCTATACAACAGAAACATTTTTATCACTCTCTGGAGTCTGTACTGTCCTTTTGCCTTCTGCAACTCTTTCTTCAGTAACCAGTATTCTGTCACATTTTAAATTGATGGATGAACAATAACATTATGTGGCAACTTCCTGACATGCCATTATATGTGATTTGTAATAGTGTTAACAGTGTAAACCCATTTCAGGTCTTTGGTACCAGTGAATGGTTTTCTTAAATTAAAATATAGGAAGATTCCAAAACCTACTGAATGAATAAAATTAGTTGAATGTTATATTGATTTGGAGAGATTTAGAAAAAACTATGCCTATGAAAATAGCATTAATTGATTTCTGTTGACTGCAACATAACTGGCTAAAATTCTCCAAGAGGTAGAGGTGTTCTTAGAAGTGGGACTGGATAATATTTACTGAAACTCTGGAGTTGATAGTAGATAAGTTTGGCACTCTATGAAAGGAGATCAGCATTCCATTCAAGTTGTCATGCTCCTCGTTCAAAAACAGACTTTTATCTTTTGCCATCAGAAGGAAAGTATGCGATTTTTGCAGCCAGGTGTTTCTGACCATATGCCAATATTATTAATATCAACACATTAATAATATTATTAGAAGATTAACCACTGTGCATGAGGCCCTACATAGAATTTCCAATTTCATATGTTAATGAGTTTTGGGAATAAGATGGAAGTTGAAGTAGATTTGTATCTACAATAGCATGCAGTGTCCTGATAACATGCTACTCTTTCTCCATTATACAGAGTAAGATTTATACCAGACTACCAGCACACAAAGTTGATAGCATTATCTTTGGCTATATATTTTATAGAGTATTTTAATTGAATAGAAGGAACTTGCTTGATAGTAGATAAGATTTTCTGTGAAAATTATGGAGCCACAACTCAGGTATTCCAGTTGTAAGCTACACCTGGAAAAGGAGAAAGCATTTGACTGGATGGCACGATGATGCCTACTTATGATGTTTCAAGAATGTGTACGAGATACAGGTGATGTATCCTATAACATCAGAACTTTTCTTTTTGGAGGAGATTTAGTGTCAGTTCTGTCAGTACTTTACTGTTGCTTCCATTCATTATGTGGAGTTTCAGGGATGAGGCCATCGTAGAATCATAGGGTTTATGGCTCTGCTAATTCAGTTCTACACTAGTGATCTAGATATTTAATCCACTCGTGAACCAAAGATATTTTAGATTTTCCCTGGCACATCTAGATTCAGACAACTTCTTAATTTTGATGCATTTTATGGTGTGGAATTTTGTGTGCCATTGAAATCTATTTAATTTCCCTCTTCTTCCCCACTTTAAAAAAAAACAACAAACCACATAGTTTTTAAACTTATTTCCTCTGCAGATATATTTTAGCATTGACCAGTACTACCCTATTATTCCTTAACTTAGTCTCATCCGTTTCCTTTTGTAGTTAGATCGCTCTAAAGTGTTTTGATGCCTTTACATTTCCACATGCAATCTTTTTCCTTTCTTGTAATAGATACTGGGACATGTCTTAAGAGACAAAGAATGTAATTCAAATACTTACCTTCTAGAACACACTCTTGATTTAAATAAATAAATAGAAGTTCTCTTGTGCAAAATCCACAATTCAGTTTAGGCTGAGTAAATATGAAATGTTAAAGCATAACAGTAGGAAAGACCAGTTTGGATCCATATTTTTGGATAGATGGAACCTACAACTTGATTACAATTAGGATTAGTAGAAAACAAAACATTGCTTGCATAGACAGGCATAGGTTACAGCAGAAGAGCTATTTCTTACCCTAATTTTATGGGTTTATATATTAGAGATAAATGAGTACTCCCGAGTGGAGTGAAATGTCTTTTGAACTCTCTCTGGAATCTCAGAATTGAAATTACATTGCTCTTCTGGTGTAGATGGGTATAGACAGGTAATGCAAGGCCGGGTGAACAGTATCAAGGAGGCATTTTTATTAATTTGGCATACTTACAAAATGCTTTTAGTCTGGATGGCAATCAAAGCCCTGAGATCTGAACTAATGTCAAACCCTTAGGACAATTTTGGTATTACCATATAGCATGATGCTTGCAGAAAGATAAAGAAATCTAGCAAGTATCATGTGTTCAATGAATCTGGCATACCTAAAGCACTTTTTTGGTTCTCCAAGAGTAAATTTCTGGGTAGAATTAGATGTTCATTTTTACAAATATGAGTTGGTACATTGCTCAGTTCTGATAAAGGATTAGATTATGTACATATGGAAGTAAATTTTAAATGTATCTGGGTTTAAATGTTGCAGGGAATATGAGGGACTCCATGTGCTTAGAGGTGTGATTATTTCTTAGAAACGTTTTTGTTCTAAAGATCAAGATTTTTTTAGACCAGGACTCTGTGATTTACCCACTTTAAGACCACATCGTCCGTAGATACTTTCCCAAGCATCAACAGAATGTTATGAGTAAGATTAGAGATGTCCATGATTTTATACACTCATGCTAACTCTTCATGCCTAGTAATGGTGAAGTTTTTATTCCATAGATGAGAAGGAGAGGGAGAAAATTTGATAAATAATTGAGTATGTTCCAAACAAATTGGGTGGCACAAAGTGAGGGATACACATGAAAGGAAAGGTGGTGAAGAGGATGGATTTGCCAGAGCTAAGGAGTGTAGGAGGAGATGAAAGTAGAGATGCTTTGAAAGAAAGCTTTGAAAGAAAGAAGAAACATGGATGTGGGAGATTTGAGGAGATACATTGAGAGAGAAAAGTCAGAGAGAACTTAGTTTCAAGTGCAGCTGAGCTGGAAAGGTTGAGAGTGAGAATGTGTTATGGAAAATAAGAAATAAGTTTGGTCTTAGCTGTGAAGATGACAATAGAGGACTCAACTGGAGATGTAGAAAGTGGAGGAACTTCAGCGTCTGGGTATGAGGGCTCCACAAGGGAAATTCATGGGGATTTCATTAATATAAAGGCTGGTGTCATCAAACAAGTAAAAAGGAAAAGAAATGGGATATTATTGATATTGGGTCATATTCTTTGTGAGTTGAATGGCCTTTCCCAAAGACAGTTTACTTATCAGGTGCACTACTAAGTCATCTTGAGGATTAATGATATCATAAAAATATAGACATTTTAGGTGTAACAGGATCTATAGAAGGTGGGGAGATAAACTTTCAGGGTACGGCAGAGGAAGTCACCTAAGAGACTGAAGGGGGTAATTAAATGTGGAGGAAGTTGTCTGAGAGAAAATCAAATGAAAACTTCAGAAGGCAATCTGAGAAATGTCACTGTTTTTTATCAGTTCTGACTCTCCTAAAGATTTATAATAGACATTTATTACACCAAGCAGTTGCTACTATGCAAGTGGGCTACAGATACAGGAGCAGAAAGATTGGTGTTTAGAACAAATGAAATTCCCTATTGAGAAAAATGGTTGGCAGCCTGCACTTTTAATTTTGTTTTTGAAAATTGATCAAATCAATTTGCATTTTCCATTAAAGCAGAAACAATTTAAATCCTAATCTCCTTTTATCAACGCTCTAGGATTTCGGGAAAAAAAAATTGATTTTGCCTCACTTTATTTTGAAGAATCAGCACACATTTTGAGAAACCTCATATCTAGGTAGGCAGGGCTGCATTTGTGTTTTGTTTTACAAAGTGTGTTTGTTTGTGGTAGATATATTCAATTAATTAGTCTTTTAAACCACCACATTTCAAGAAGTGATCTAGCATAAAGTCCATAGTTTCTATTCTCCTCTACATTTTATAAATAGGAAATCACTGACGGTGATTTCCTGTGAAAAGAGTGTATTGATTTCTTAAAAGTAGCTAGAGAGTAAAGGTACTAAAAAGAGTAAGTAAAAGTGGTATCTTTTGAGATTCTTGGGGTGTCTTGTGCAGGGCCAGGAGTCGGACTCCAAGATCCAAATGGGTCCTTTCCATCTCAGCATATTCTACAATTCTGTGATTATAACTCACTGAGTAAATTTTTTTTAGCCTCTTGCACAGGTTTCATTTACATTGCTCTTTGTCAGGATTAAAAAAAGTGTCGGGAGAAATCTGATGACTTTTTGAGGACTTCGCTGTTTCTATAATTACATTGACTTAAATCAACTGATTTACTCCACTCTGAAACTAAATAAGCCTTACTCAGTCTTATCACACATATTTATCAGCACAGTTCTGTTTTAAAAAGTTACTGTCTGTAGCTATTGCAGTCTTCATAATTTATGATATTATAATATAAGCTCTTTTTTTTTTTGCCTGGAGCTCTAGAATTTGTTTATTTATGTTTTATTTACATAACGTATTTATTACTTATGGAAGACACTTCAGTGGTAATGCTGAAGAGCAACACATGGAATGCATGCACAGATGAGGGGTTTTAAGGTATGTGCCATCTTCTTTGAGATCCTCTTGTGAAGCTGATAGTTTCAAGCAGCATTAGAAATGATTCATTGTTTTCTTCTAATCCAATGTTTTCCCATTTCAGCAAACTACTACATGAGTGGCATGTTTCCAGCATGCTTTTTATGTGTATATTTAGCACTTGGACTTCTATTGGGACCAATAGGACTATCTGGCTCAATTTCTGTGCATGCATTCAAAAATACTACCCAAGAAAATGGGGCCTTGTAGGAACATGTTTGGTATTGGTGAACAGACTCGCTTTCTGAAAATTCTGTTTGCTGCTTTATAAACATTCCAAGGCTGAGTAATATAAAGCTGTAAATCTTGAAAATGGTATCAATGATTGTCAATTCATTGTTTAATGCCTCCAGACTCCTGATTTGACTGTGCAGTTGTGAGGAACAGTGCCCTCCTTGCTTAATCTTTCTGAGTTATGAGACCCTCAGTGTCGTGTCTGGAATCTGTAAGCTGTTGGTGCTCTATGAAATTTATCTTTAGCCAAC
The DNA here is from genome assembly GCF_001715985.3 of Manacus vitellinus. Lineage (NCBI taxonomy): Eukaryota > Metazoa > Chordata > Aves > Passeriformes > Pipridae > Manacus > Manacus vitellinus. The sequence continues at coordinate 1,855,910 of NW_021940812.1, read as the reverse complement.
TAGACCAACATTAAGTACTAAAGAGGCAAACCAAAGGTGCTGGTTTTGGTTTGAAGAACTTAACTGCTGTAAAGGTGAAAGTCAGCAATTGAATTCAGTAAAATTGCTCCCAGAAAACTAGCTGGTTTCTGCAGACTTGCAGTATAGGACTATATGTAATGTGAAACTCATGCAAGTCTACTCCCAGTTTTTAGGATCTGTTGCTTGCATCTAGGAGTACTTTCAGTGTGTATGTGAGGTCCCAGGGAAGACAGCAGGAACACTAAAATGAATAATGTTTCTCAGGTAGAGCCTCTGCTTATAATAAGAGAAGTGGGTGGATCTCAGTGCAAACAAAAGCATGTCAATACAAAAGACTGTGGCTTCCGTGGATACATCATCATAATGAAAATCCTATGCTTGCTCTGTATCTTAATTTCCAATGGAATATCAAGAGTTCTCAAAACGTGATCAATAAGCAAGACTTAAAATATGACATATTGAAATACAACGTAGTGTCTTGCTTTTAAAAATGAATGGGATCAATACATTTTGTTTAGATGTACACAGCCATGGAATTGATTAATCTTTAATTCTGAAAGGTAAGTGAAAGTGCCTGAAACATTTAATATAATAATACATTAAGACGATCGCTATAAACGCAGTGAATCCAATGCCCTGGAGATGCCAGGAAGCAACGTGGTTTTCATAGGAAATGCTTGTTGCTCTGGAATGCAGTGTTTCTTCTGCAGGTCATACATCCAGCATGACATACTAGTGTCACTGAATGTCTTTTTAGTGTCACTGATTTCATGGCCCTCGGGCGTGATTTTCCTTTGGTTCAGTGAGGTGGTGTGTCGTGTGTGACTCGCAGATAAAGAGCAATAATTGAAGCTCAGAGTGAAACCACTATGACTTTATGTGGTTCCTTGCTCAAGGCTGTGGTGGCTGAGTAAGAAGGTTCTGCCAAGAAGTTGATATTTCAAAAGTATAATGCCTGACTTGAGCAGACTGCTTCAGAGGCAGTTTAAACCAACTCCCTGCTCATCAGTGGAAGAGTTGTACAGTATTTAGTAGGATTTTTTTTTTCTTTGTTTTTTTTCTGCAGGCAGGAGACCCAAGGCTAACTCAACTCTGTCAGCATCTACTGATAAGGACTTTGTCACGCAGAGTGATGCATTATAGACAATTTTACTCATGCTATTCAAATCAAGGAAGAAGATGGTCTCACCTTGCAAGCAAACTTGCATGGGCTGTAAATGTTTCTGGAACGCTTTCCTGAACTATTATATATATATCAGTTATAGGTGGTACATGATTTGTACCACTCTGAAGTAAAGCTGTTTAAAAAGAATCAGCTAGTGTTAGTAATCAAAGCGATCTTCCAGCAAAGTATGTTTCTAATATAATCTTATTAATCCTTCCATTGCTTTCTAAATGATATATTTTTTTGGAAAAATGTAATTTTGAGTGAGTCAGAGCAATCTGTGAATATAGGTTAGAGTGGATATGTTCTCCTGAAGAAACTATCATGAGAAAGAGTCATGCGTCATTGTAATTACATAGCCATGGCTTACACACTTTACAGTACCCATGCCAAGATCTGAGAGCTTATTTGCTAATTGCAGATGAATATGCCACTTAATTAATTGGGTGCTACACACCCTCAATTGTATGTATCTATCATACCGATTTAATTTATACTGATACATTTGTCTGGATAATTTATTGTCCATGGAGGGAGGTAACTCACGCTGTTTATTTAAGGCATCTAGTTTAGGTGTCATTTAGCACACCAGAATTTAAGAACTTCAGTGCCACATCTTAGAGGAGAGGAGCAGGTACCTCCAAAGGCAATTCAAAGGAAGTACATCTGGACACATGAATGTGCTCCTCCTTGTGAGCAGTAGCAATGATATTAAAGAGTTTATCTTATGAGACAGGATAAGTACTAATCACCAGGCAATCTCATGAGTTGCCAGAGCCTTGGATTCAATTTGTCTCCATCCTAGATTTTTTATATGTCCGTGGAGACACCTCAGCTCATTCTCTCTCTATCCAAACTTCTACCAGTGAAGTGACTGTGCTGGGTCCTACAAGGTGACAGTCATCTGTACCTTGAATATCTGATTCTTGTTTGCTGAAATTTGATTGTAATTTTGTATAGTCCTTGGGACAATGTTTAGTTTGCTCATTTTCTCTCCTACATCATTATCTGCATGCCATAGAAAAAACATGAATCATCTGTGCTTCCAGAATGACCATAACTGGAGCAGAGCAATGATGTGGTATGTGTATAGAGATATATACATATATATGTGGCTGTGCAGCTATGTATAAACTTAAATATATGGTCCAGGACACTGCAAAAGCAAAATGATGTACGTAGTGTCAGTGGTTTTAATACAAGGCTTTTAAGAGTTAGCAATTTATCGAGCCAACAGACAGGATCTTAACTTTTTTTTTCCTATGACATGTCTGTGACCATAAAGATTTTTAAATTAAAATTTTTGCTGAGCTTTGGAGGAGATTCTTACTTACAAAATATTCCCCCAAATAAGACTAAAACTAGACAAACAATAGACACATGTAAAGGAAAAGCATTGGTATACATTCTGTTACTGTAACTCTGTCATGTTTACCAGGAATGCTTATGGTGTGCTTGTCAGAATATATTGTTGCCCAGTGACATATAAATAAATAACAAATCATGTCAATACATTTGAGAGACCTTAATAATGTTAAATAATTGATTTACTAAATACATAATTTGAAGATTTTAATTAATAATATGCTGTAGTGTGGAGTTCTGTCACAGTGACCCCAAGGTCAAGACCTGTAGTTTATGGACTATTAATTAGCCATTAAGTAATTCGCTCAGCTGACCTGCAAATCTATCAGATTGATGGATAGCAGAGACCTTTATGTTCCTAATAGGTATTCTATTTAACTTTCAGAATTTTCAAGCAAAGTTTGATCCCTAAGTAAAATGAAGTGAGAAGAGAGCTTAACAATTTTTTAAGGCTATTTCATCACCTTTCCCTTGAAAGCAGATATTAACTTGAAGAATGCCATTGCTGTCTTCACTGTTCTCCCAGGACTACTGACTGAAAGGTACAACTCGTACGTTAATTTCTTTTCTTTAAAAAGAGGAAATCAAAATGATTTTTACAGATCTTTTGAATGTGTAATATCAAGCATAAATTTTAATTGCACTTCATTTACTAAGTGGTGCATTACCTCATCCTTTGGTTTTAACAATGGATTTTCTATAAATCTTCATATGGTTAAACATGATAAACTGCTCAACATATCATGGAACATGGCAGTGCTTATTAGCACTTGAGAAGTTATCGATTGCTTATCTTGATTAATCTTTTATAGGTCTCCATAGTATTAATTCCACAGAAAAGACTTTGGAAGTTCTGTAGCATTAGTCTCCTCATTCATACATTTTCCTTCAATTACATGGATTTCTTTGACTAGTCTTGCTAGATTAATTATAACCTCTTTGTCACCAGATCTTGCTTTCAGTTTATCAAGAATTAGAATTTTAATGAAAAATGCATATTTAAAAGATTCTAAGAAAGAGTGGCATTAATGAGATGAGATGCTTCCTGCAATTTGGTAAAAGGAAGGAATTTTTAGGTTTCTGGCATATAAGGAGGAGAAGTGAATATCAGTTTTAGAGGCACAGTTTATGATGTATGGGTTTTGCCAGCTATTCAGCTGCTTGATTTCAGATCCAGCCTGGGAAGTTTCCTCTCATGTTTTAACTGAATGACAAAGCATTTCTACAGCAAGGAGTATCATCTCTATCATAGAGCAAAGAAAGACTGCAGTTTGCTCACTAGGATTATCTTCAGGAAGGCAGATTTCCTCTGTCACAGAGAAGTACTTGTTCTACTCAGCTGTTTTAGAATCAAATTCCTCTCATTTCTTACATAGAAATCTTGATATGTTTGCACATTCTTTCTGTTGAAGAGTGAAAATAAATTCCACCATTCAAAATTTCATAAAGTCTTTGGTTTTGGACATTCCTAAAGTCAAGGAGCATAACATACACAGAATTCACTTGCAGGTAAAAGGACTTGGTAAACAGAGGTCACTGTAAATAAAATATCCTAAGAAACTGCTTCAAGCCACAAGATTATTCCAGTTTTAATTTGATAGAATGTCATTGTGTCATTGTCAACAACTGATGAATACTTGGGTGCTATGGGTTTTACCATCACCATCCCAGTGTACCCTTGGTCTCCATCTCTGCTCTCCTTATACTCTGCTTTTTCATTCACTCTAAATACGCATTTAATGAACACTGGGGTTCAGGTAGGAGGGGAAGACAAGGCTTTGTAACTACTCAATGTCCAGACTGGGCTGCCACGTGACAACATTATGGACTTTGCATTTGCTACCTTTTGTGTGAAGACATGAAAGCAATCTACATCCAGAATATGTGTATATTGATACATGAAAGCAATCTACATCCAGAATATGTGTATATTGAAACCTTAATGAACTGTACAGTTATGGAAGAGTCCTAATCCAACTCTGTGGAACAACAACAGGAGGGTGAGGAAGTTTCCAGTGATGTACAGTGGGGTTGATCCTACTCCAATTCAGAAGAATGGAAAATCTCTCACTGTCTGGAATGGACAGGGGTCAAGTGGGTGTTGCTGTGGCAGCACTTGTGATGATCTCACTTTCTTATGGATCTAAACCATTGGCAAGAGCAACAGAGCTCTGAAGTAAACAAATAAACACCCCATAGCAATAAAAGGCTGGCTTTATTCTGACGTTAACATCATATTGAAGGAGTAATGAATCATCTGCTTTATTAATAATGGGCAGATTTTCAATACCAGCATATTTTATTGTTATCAATCCCTGTTGCATGTGTAGGAGCTGGAGTACAGCCAAAAGGAGAGGAGGAGTAGAAAAGACCCTTAGTTTCATAGGTTAAAAAAAAAAAAGAAAGTAAATGAGCTCAATTCCTGTTTCCATTTACGTTGAAATGAAAACATTTTTTGACCTTTAAAAGGCCAATATTTCACCCTGCATCAGGACTTTTCCCTTTTCTGCAACGTGCTTTTATATGCAGTGCTAGTCCTTGAGTGCTCTGCCATCTTCACATATGTGCTGTGAGAGGCTTAACTAATCCCAGTAGAGGTCTTCACATGGGAGGTGCCACGAGAATGCCAGTTAAAGACAATATTGATGACTGACTGAGTATGCACAGACATCTGTGAAGGAATTTATGTCTGCATTGTATTCCTAGGAATATTTTGTATTATATGTTAGTTCTGAAAGCTGTTGAGTGTTAACTATTGAATACTAATAAAGTTGTTCCATAGGCAGACCAGGTCACTCCTTCCAGATACACTGAACAAAGAAATATACCTGTGGTGGCTTCCTGGCCCCAGGAGTCTTGTCAATCACACCACAAAGATTTCACCACACAAATCCCTTGGATTTCATGTAGTGTCAGAAAGGACTTGAATACAGATATTTTATTGTATGGGAATGTGCAGGCCGCACAGATGGATATCAACCTGCTATGTTATTCTCAGTAAGTTGGCATAAAATAAGATTTATACTTGGGCTGTAAACTAAGTGGATACATTAACCAAAAGATCCCTATAGGGGAAAGGAAGTGGGCCATGACTCCACTGTAGCCTGAGGGTCGTGGCAGCAGCTGCAGAACAATTGTTCTTTGTGCCATGCAAAATGTTCATCTTCTCTTGTTTCCACATGGGTCTCTACAGAGGGAGAAAGATTCTATTCTCTAATAATATTGAGCAAGTTGTTCCAGTCATTTTCAAAGGGTAAACACATGATGTTTCATATTAAGCTATACTGTCAATTAAAAAAAGCCCAAATAAATCTGAAAGAATCCTCAAGTTTGCTTAATTTTATTTTGAAAGAGTAGATCAGAGGGATGTCTTTTAAGAGCAGGATGGTCATGTTATGTCTCTAAATTAGTCTCAGCATCAAGGTTATATGAAAAGAGCTCTATTTTTCAAATTGGTTTTCTGAACTTCCTAGGCAAATTGGATAAATAGGTAACTAAAATTAATTTCTGCAAATACTAGGTATGTTCGCGTGAGCAAATGTGGAATTTGCATAGGGAAGAGTTTAGCTTCAAATTTAGTGAGTTGGTTTAAAGTTTTAGTCTTTATCTCTGCAATGTTTTGAGGTATGAGCCTCCAGTTTCTACCCTGTATCATACAAAAATGTGCACGTACAACACCAGTGTGTTTCCTCAAGGTGCTTCCCTTGTGCTGGACATCACTTGTGCTTTCTCACAGCCCTTAAACCTCTGCATGCTCAGAACATCTGCAGTATATACCAACCATCCTCTACCTTATAGTGCAGGGTCCCTTTATATATAACTGTTTAGGGAAGTCATGTGAAATACTTTGCAAGTTTTGCTGTTTGAGAACTTTGCAGTTACATGGTTTTATTATGCTGCACTGTGGGGTTTTTTGGTAATGAAAGGGGCTTTTATTTGAAAAAAATAATCTTTCTAGGAAAGCTTTTTTGCTCAAAAACATGCTACACAACATCAGAAATGAACATGTTAAAAATTAATTTTCACTTACAATCTCTTCACTTAAAGGGTAACTCATAATTCTCATAATACTCACTTGAACTTAATGTTTTCCTGTCTTCTAATGGACAGTAATTGAGAGGGATCCATCATCTAAATTATACTCTAGTGCAGAGAATCACTTAGAAAAATGGTGCTATAAACTGGAATTTCTATGGCAAAAATCAATCTCTGGAAGCTGGTTAATTTTAAGAAAAGATCTTACCTATCTGTTAGACTTATATGAAGCTTTATTATGTTTATATTAAATTTACATATGGAATTTAAGTCCCTCGTTTTTCTAATATGAATTAAAATTATGGCCCTCATATTAAATTTTTCTTTTGTTTCCACAGACTCCTATGGATGTCTGTGTCTTCTTCACTGGCATAACTGGATAGAATTTGTAAGATTTTAAGGAAGTCCTCACAACATTAACTAACACAACAAACTAACTTCTGCTGAGGATTTGAAGAAGGGACCAAGAAGTTCTTTCTTATTCACATTGAGCCCATAACTTATTCTAGGTGACTGCCTTTTAGTAAAAGGAAAATCCTAGGAAGTAAAACCCAAGGTAAGAGCACTATTGCTCTTCCCTGCTGCACAAGGGGATCCTGTCTGTCTTGAATCCTTCTGTTGTAGCAGATTTTGGTCCCTTTCTAGTGAGAAATCACCAAAAAGACTGTGGAAAAAGCCTGCAGGACATCTGGAGGAAGGCCCTAAGTCATGGGTTGTCAGATGTTTGAGTATGCTTTTGAAAAGGGTTCATTTTTTACCAGCCCAGTCCTTAGTCCTCCTCCTGTCTATTACTCATGCCCTGATACCAGGGATATATGGAAACCACCCTACCAGCATGCCTGTTCTCCAGTTCTGGTTTAATGAGAGAAGAAGGGGGAGAGAGAGAGAAAGGGAGAGGGAAATGCCTGCCCAGGGCACTGCTTCCCCAAATCCAGCCTCCAAGCCCTCCTTTTCCAGATATTTGGTGCTTTCCTTCCTGCTATCATCCATGTCCAATAGCTTAATTTTCCAAGAGGCTGAGACCAGTAGTCAGTGAGACCTAGGGATATTTGCACGTCAAGGACATGTTCTCCACACACTTTTCATATGTCTTTGCTTGCCACTTACAGTCAAACAGGGAGCAGGGGTGACCAGGGACTCATGGCCACCGCACCAACATTAATAAAATTTAATAGAAGAACACTGTGATGATCACATAAATATGACCGAGTATCTGTGATCTTTATGTATGTTTTAATGAAAGTAGTGCAAAACACTTTTATTTCCCATGTTTTGCAACCTGCAGTTCCAGTTGGTGGAAAAATAATTCTCTGAAGTACTTTAGGAAATCTGTGGGAAGACTTAGGAATAAATGTAGTCCTGAATTACAGTCCAAATAATTTAACTGGAAAATATTCATATATTCTCTTCATAGTCTCTTGCATACTCCAAGGGCCAGTAGGGCTATGTGAAAACTATAGCAATAAGTACTGGATACCATATTGGAAAATTATTAAGAAATTCATCATGAAAGACAGAAATGAGCCTCCTCTGACCAGCTCTGACCTTGAACTATCCTTCTCCCCTGACACATCAGTTTCTGCTTTCAATGGCTGTAAAGCATCTGAGAAACCATGGATATTTTTTGCCATTTTGTAAGCAAAACACAAAGCAATTTTAAAACCTGTCAGCAAAAATGACTTCTTAAGGTAAAAAATACCTTTGTTTTTCCAGTAACTACTAATGTTTTAAAGCACTTCCATAAAAATCTTCTCCTCTTCGGGGAAAGGGCTAGTTTTATATATCTTTATTGGGAAAAAAACCCCCAACAACAAATCTTCCTCAATCCGGGAGCCTTGATATATGAGGGATTTCCTCCTTCCTTAATAGGAACCTGTACTGTAACTATTTTTAAAAATTCCCCCCCCCACACCAATTTAAAAAGAGGCAGCCTGATGGTGTCTGCTGCTATTCTTCTCCTTGCCACTTATGTATGCCTCCTCACAGACTATGATATCACAGCTCATTAATCAGGCAACAGGCTGGCTCGAGTGAGATCAGACCGTGGGCCAATGCCAGTGCTCTTTTCCTCTGATCCATCAGGTGATTTTTTCTTTTTCTTCTTACTTTGGTCACAGAAGCATATAAATAGGAACAGTATTCAATATTTTATCCTCAGGCTAAATTTAAAGGTTTCACTGAGATCGGGAGTGTAAGATGGGCTGAGTATCAAAGTAAGAATCATCAAGCAGATGAATTAGCTGGTAGTTGCTAAAATACACTGTAGCTAGAGAGGTTTTTTTTAAAAGCACAACAAGGGAGACTGTGCCAGCTTTTATAAAGAAATGTGTAAAGAAATTAGGAGTCTTCATTGCTTTACGTTCTCATATAGGGGCCAACCTGTTTGCTCTGATTTTTGTTGATGAACTACAGAAGGCAGGTCACTAATCCATGTCAGCAGAGTTACCTGGCTGCAGAGAGAAAAGCCAAATAGTTCCAAAGTCAGACAAGAATTACCCTGAATGGATCATTTAGGAGCCTCTGGGTTTTGTCATTAACACTACTCACATTACTATTTATTATATTTGTGAGAATAATCACAAGGATAATTGTTGGTGCTTGAAGAAAATTATTTGTCACTAAAGGAAGGCAAAGAAGTTCTGACAAAGAAATGCTGCTGGTTTAACTTGCATCTTTGTGTCCCCTTGCAAGTGGGGAAAAGAAGCCAGAGAGGTGATTGAATTCATGCCCCTCTTGCAAAAGGCTGTTAATTGTATTGCATTCCATTATTTGTTCTCTTCACGTGGAGGAGCATCTTGGCTGAATCTTCAGCCTCTTCCTACTGGGGGTGATTGGTCTGTTCCATCATGACAGCAGGACATTCCTTCTGTTTTTCAGGTATTCACTTAAATTTTACCTTCCTTTGAGCAAGTTCTGAAGAACTGTGGTAAAGGACAGTCACTGGTTAAGGACTGAACTGTAGCTGCCTCCTGTGCAGAGCAAAGGCTCTCAAAGCAGATAAAGCACATGGCAAGAGAAGCAAAGAGTAAGATCTTTACAGCCTTCAGATGACAATCTGCAAGCATCAGTGCCAGAAGAGAACACTTCAGTCAGCATGATTTATGCTGAGAATACTGTCTCATTGCCAGCAATAGCTAAGATGATGCCTTACAAAGTGCAGAAAAAATATTCATAGTTTTGAAATAAAAATGTTTGCTCTCCAGGAGTATCTGACTGGTCCAGGGTACTATTTTCACAGAGCAAAACATGAATGATTAACAGTGAGTTTCCAGGTGTTGGATCTGACTCCTGAATGAGCTTTTTGTTTTCACTTTGCTGGCAACAGTAACTTACTTGCAGCTGAATTGTGTAAGAGGGAACCAAGTGTTATCCCGTGGCACAATGTGTTCATGAACTGTGGATTTGAGGATGAACTGTTATCAAATTATCTAGCAATCTAGTTCTCAAAATAAATCGTCTTTCTTTTTATATCTTGATCACTATGAGCTGTTCTGTTTGGTTCTTTACTTACTTTTCTACTTGTTAAGAGGTTTTTGCTTTCTTCCTGTGTATCCCATTTCATTGTTGCAGCCCCTACAAAAACCTTCCTTGCCTATCTTTCCACCTTTTTTTATTCATCAAAAAATTCATTTTTTCCTATTTCAAAGAAATTCAGGCTTTTCATTCAACCTTATCACACCTCTGTCAGTACCGTTCTATCTACTCTTGCCTATGATTTCTCCAGTTCCCTTTGAAGCCTGCCATGTCCATTTCCCCATGTGTCCATATTTTTATTTTATCTTCTCTGATACAGAGAAATCTGGTCTACATCTCTCTATTCTTTGTGACTTAATCCCTTTTTTTAAATATCTGTCTCTGATGTGCACATTTGAGGGAAATAGCTCACAAGTTATAAGTAGAAGATTGTAGATGTGTAGCAGTGTTTATGTTAGCATAAAAAGTAATTAGGTAGACTGGCCAGTCTTGCCAGCTCAAGCCTTTGGCTGTACATTATATTACTTCCTTTCACTCCATACTCAGTTTGTGTGCAGTCTCAGATGCTGAGCTCTTTAGGCAATATAATTTAAAATATTTGTGCAGCACCTTACAGCAAATGCCGTGCAAGGTCAGCATGGCTGATCAGCAGTATCAGGAGCTGTCTGCACGCCTCCAGCCCTTGGAGCTTCTGTTCCTTTCCCCACTATGTCAAATCGAGCCGGTCTGTTTACAATGATTTAAATCGAAGTTCAATTTGGCCCAAATTTTTGTAAAAGATTCTTCCTAAACTACTGTAGTGAAGTCAATACTGTTATTGTTTCCTGCTGTGTCTTTATTTGCATGTTAATGGCAGATTATTGTTGTCTTTTCCAGTGTACTTCCCAAGAGACTCTGTGCACGTTTTTATTGATTAGTTCCTCTTCATTTAACATTTAAATGGATATTTTCAAATTGGTGCAAAATTATAATAGTGTGTTTGCTCAAGGCATTTAACTGTGGTATTAGCAGAATCATCCAAGTCTGCTGATTATGCATGCTCTGTACAAAAGAGTTTAAGAACTACAGTGCAGACCTGCAATTAGGTCCGAGTTACACAAGCAAAAGAATCACAGACCAAAAGCACCCATCATCCCATTTGTCTTCCTCAAATGTTAGTACAGGTGAAGTATGAAAGCAGAAAGTACATGTTAATATAAGAAGAACATAAATCTGAATTTGTAGCCTTCAAAATATTCCTAATATTTTTTCACTGTATATAACTGTTATATACCAGTCTTGTCCATTATCTAAGTTATCTCTTTCTGTTGTTGTAGAAACTCTAGGTTTTATTAAGTGAGCAGGAATGGACTTACTGCATGCAGTAGTGAAAATTTTGTCTTTGTGAACATGTACTGTAATGACTGGTTTGCAACTTTAAGACTATAGGTTGCAATCTCATCACATTACATGGAATTCATCTGACCTCATCAATATCTAAGTAGAAGTGTAAAAGTAACAGTATAATGAATAACACTTTATTTATCTAACTTTGAGGGGGTGATGTAGGAGCATTTATGGGGTCTACTGGCCTTGTAAATTGGATTTCTTCATTGTTTCTATGGGGTTGCCAGAAACAATAGTTTCCCTGTTGGTATTAAGGCCTGAGGATATGATAAGTGCTTTGTTCCTTCTGAGTTAATCTTACTTCTAGCCAGTGCTTTTAAATAGTGTCAGTTCTCATTGGGTGCCTGTTAGCAGATCCCAGCTGACAGGTATAACCTGTTGACAACGCAAGTGACACAACAGACATTTTCACAACAAACAAACCAAGCTTTTCTGGCTGAATTTAACTTCATTAATTAGAAACATAGAATCATTTAGCTTGGAAAAGACCTTTAAGACCATTGAGTCCAAACATGTCAGACATTACAATCTCCTCAGGTCTTTTTTTCTACATTGTCTTCCTTTTCCTCTGTAAAGGTGAAATCAATATAACTATTCTGCTCAACAGCTTCTCAGTTTTGCTCAAAAGGTTATTTTGGGGAGTCCTGGTTGGAAAGCATTGGGAAAGAAGGTGTTGCCTCTGCCAATAATGTTCTATTGGTGTGTTTCTTACCTCACATTAAGTTTTACCATTACTGTTTCAGCAGGTTGTGTATCTGAAACTCTAAGGTTATGAACAATCCTAAAGCCATAACAGAGCAGGCTACTTGTTCTGATGTGGAGGATCTGAGTGATCTCTGGGTGCAATGTATTCACTGTGTATGAGTAGCCTACATAGCCTCTCAGGGGAAAAATGGAGGTTTTCACCCCATTCTGTGGAATTGGTGGAACTTACACTAGAAAAGTTTTGTACAAAGAAAACCACTTTGTGTTTCAAATAAATAGAGTTGGCATGTATTGGCAAAAACTGGCATATTTCTTGAAGGTCTAATCAAATGTTCTTTAAGACTGACATTTCAATGCATTGTAATTATTTCCCGGGGTACATTTGTATTTATTAGGACACTTAAATGACTGAATCTCAGTCTTACCTTGCTGGCTGCAAGGAAAAGTATCCAGAATCCTTCCTTGAGCTGCACTGCTCAGGAACCCACAGCAGGAATGTGAGGGGTCCCAGCCTTGTGTCAGGGAACGAGGCAAACGCAGAGCCAGTGCTTGCTGGTGAAGATCTCTGTGGTTCAAGAGGACACTATGGATCTTCTCCCTTTATGCATTATAAAAAGTTGCTAAAGATAGTTTAGCACAATTGGACTGGGTATGTAAAGTAGCTAAAGCCTAGAAAACTGGGGCACTAAAATCATGCTCTAGCTGGTTACTGTGGCACAAAATCAGGCATTGCTTGCAGAATCTGAAATTATGTAAGGATCAGATAAGGTGGAGTTTTTGCCTATAACTGTGCATTTCCTGGATGCTGTCAGCTTAAAGCAAGCCCTAATGTTATTTTAATGTAGTTTGGTGTGTGGAATGCATCAAAGTAGGTTATATATTGATTGCTCAAACCTCAAAGCTCTGAAGGTAAATCTCCGCTGAGAAGTGTCAGAACTTCAGTTAATACAGGAATTGATAGGCAGAGGATGTCACTATTGTGCTTACTGCGAAGATAACATTTGTGTTGAAATTTTAATGTCCATAATGTTTACCCTTTCTAGACTATGGCAAGCTAATCAAAGAAATTTCTCTGGTATATAAATCACTGCACACTACTGAAAATTGTAGACAAGATAAATCAAGATTTTCGATCAAGTCAGTCTTCAATCATTCTTTCCAGCAGCACAGAAAATATAGTCCATGTTGTACTTACAGTTTGCTAGCAAGGAGGTGTTTAACATCAAGGCTGGAGATTAACGGTGACAAGTTATATCATGGAGAATGTGAAACAGTGTTTAGACTGAAATATTAATTTTTAGATTGATGTAGAACTGCATAATTGAGGCCATAAATCAGTGCTAAAATCAACTGCATTATGCATCATCTCAGTTAATACTCTAGGTCAACATCTTCAAAAACTAGTCCACAATTTTAAGATCTGGAAATTAATGTAGGAAGGTAAATCTGGGTATACACAATGGATTATATTTTTGAACTTAGGTAGCATTCACCACAAAAGAATTAAAGTTTTTTCTGCTCCTCATTTTCACAGACTGTTGCTCTTCTTTTGAAGACTCATGAAGTGTTTTATTAAACACTTCATATTAAACATTTCATATTTATCTGTATCTAATCAATAAAGGAGGTGGTTTATTAGTGATGAACACCTTATTGTACTGTTCAGTCTGTTTTGCTGTTTGTGAGTTATCTGCATATAGTTTTTGACCTTCAACATTTGTTCCTTATATGGCAAGATTTATTTGAATACATTCAAGCCTATGGACTGCACTTGCCTTGAAATCAGAGTTTATCAGTGTCTGCTGTTTATTCTGCATGATTGGTCACCAAAGGCATGTGGTTTGTTTCTTTTCTCCCCAGCTTCTGTGCTGAAAACCACAGAAAGCTTTTAAGCTGCAGCTACTTATGCCTGGGAACTTAGTTCCACAGTGGGTAATGAAGTACAGAATAATCTTTATTAAAGAAGTCAAAAATAATATATAAATAATATATTGAAGTTGAAGTCTTCTCTAGGATCAATAATGGAGGTGTGTCCAGGATAGGCATTTTCAGTGATAGCCAGAAAGGAAAAGTACATTTTTTAAAAAAAAGTTTTTTCAAAGGAATTCATCACACATTTGCCAGCCAGCTGAGGATTGTGTTGGGAAGCTGTCCCACATTTAGGGTCCTGTTGATGGGAAGCATGTAGTGGTCAGAACTACATTTCCCAAAATGCAATTAATAATAATAATAATAAAAAAAATTAACATCTCCTGGCATGAGCTGCAAAGTGGCCAGCTGGGAGTTGTAATGCTGGCTGGCAAAGCAACTCTGGGTAAGAACCCAGCGGTGGCTCTATGGAGTGTTTTATCAACTGTGATTGCTTTGGATTATCCTGTGAAAGACTTTTGGCAAAGTAATCTCTATCTGAAATACATGGGACAAAAAAATCATGCACCCAGAGACAGTGAGTGACTCATTTCCCTTCACGTTACAGGTGGCTTTACAAAACTGATGGAGCAAAATGGTCCTGGCTGGACAAGCTGGAAAATTCATCATGGTTTTGGCATACATTTTCATGATACATTTTCATGATACATTTTGGACCAATTAGAAAATACTCTGCTAATTAGGGGAATTCCAGACATGAACAGGAAGCATATTTCAGTAACCCACGATTATGTTGGGTTTCATGTACAGCTATTTGCTTGGCTGCCAAAGTGTTTTATGGTGTGATGCCAACTGTAACATATTCAGAACACAAGCTAAAAAAAAACTCCTCCAAACCTTGATGCTTGATGAGTTCATAGGATGGGAACACAAAGACAAAGAACCTTGAAAACCTCAACATGAATAATTAAGGTAAATAGACTGTTTTGTATTGTGATTAAAACAAAAGGAACTTTTGGGCATTACAGAGCTATCTAGAAATTCAAAACTTCTTAAAACAAAAGCATGTACTGTAGTATCTCTATTATCTAACTACTACACTAGTGTTAATGTTTTCAACAGAATCCTTAATAGAGGTGGAACAAATAATATAACAAGTTATATTTCTGAGTATATTATATGCACTTAGGAGTATACAGCAGAGTTTTGCAAGAATCTGTAACTTCATAGTGGAAGCCCTTACAAAGGACTGAGATTTTGATAAATGGTAGTAGGGAAAAAAAGATATAAGCAACAATAAGCAATGTACCTGTGACTCTCAGCAACAGATCTGGTGTTTCTTGAAACTGCAGGTGAGGGGTAAGGACTGGCCAGAGCCTGTCATTGCCTGACAAGAACCTTCCCAGCTGGGTGCACCTGAGTGAATGCAGCTTTTCCGAGCCACATATTAGGTGCTTCTCCCACCCCCCTCCGAGGGGTTCTGGGGAAATCATGGCAGTCCACAAAACCCAAGAGCGAGGTGCAAAGAGGCAACAGAACTGTGGAAAATCAGTGTATTGCCCAGTACTTTGCTTTTGGAGGCTAGGACAGAGAGGATTACCAGGTCTGCATGTGTCAGGGCTTCATCTCCTGACCTTTCCCAGGGCTGACTGAAATATCCTTGGCCCTGGGATAGGAGCAGTTCCCTGCATGAGTCAGCCAGCACAACACTCCAGGCGTGTGCCAGAAATCAGAGTGCAACAGCATCTACACTCCTGCTTTCCCCTGAGCCCGGCATAATGAGTGTGGCCAGGGAAGGAGGGTGTGGTGTCAGCCAGCTGCCGAATTAATTAATTGGGAGCTGGAAATACATGGATTGACTCAAGGGCTGCTTTGGGGTGTGCACTGGGGGATGGATTTGACGCTGACCAGAGCCAAGGAGCCACAGGCTGAGCTGATAGCAGCTGGTATGACCTTCTGAGATACCACTGAGGGCCTGGCTCCCAAAATAGTTTTAATGGGTTGCAAATTTTTGTAGTTGTTAATTGCTTTGTTTATAATCCAAATCTGCAGGGTGGCTTTGTTTTAATGAATCTGTTGTTGAATGGCAGCTAAAACATTAGTCCGATGTCAATTTTCACTGCCTCTGCCTGGGTTATGGTATAAAAATGTAAATATCCATTTCCTTTCTCCACACAAGGAGCAGCAGGATCCATGGAGCACAGAACTGTACAATAAAAGCAATCTTAGGTCTAAAAGACAGAAGAGGAATCTGAGTGCTGTGTTGCCCTCTTGCCTCCATTGTAAACTTTTTGTTTAGTCTTAGTGAAATCACTTGAGCTCTGTACAGCTCCTTCTCCCCATGTGTGTAAAGACTGATCTCCAGGGTTTACAAACCACAGAGGTGTAATGAGGCATATTCTCCTTGTGCCAGGCCCTCCAAGAGAAGGTGTTACGGGAAATGAAAGAGATAACTTTTATTTTATTGTGTCATTCAGCATCTAGCACTGGGAAAATTCTACTGCTGCTGTTTTGCTCTCTGCAGAAGTTGAATCTCTGGCACAGGGATGAAACAAATTCCTAGATAGATGCATAATCTCACCAAGATAGCGCTCCCCGTAGTTAGAATGTGTGTTTGTTGTTTTAACCTGGAGGGCTGTGCTGGTTCACCCACACAGCAGAGGACTGGAGTGGGCTCCTGTGCTGCAGGAGCAGGGTCATTTGCATTGCAATGTCCTCCAAGATGGTGAGCAGAGGAGGATGGATAGGAAGATGTGATCTGTTCCTTCTGCTTCTGTGTACTCCCTTTTAAATGTGTGGTTGCATGTTGGAGGCAATGTGTTAGATGGGAACACTGACTCTGCTGGCCTGGACTGCAAGGACAAGTAGGACCCTCCATCAGTTGGCTCTGCTCTTCCCTAAGGGACTAATGGAGAGTGGGAGGACAGATCAGGCCTTCAGCTCTCCCTCTAAGACGGGTAATTTACATAAGAAAGTTCCTAGAAATCCTCCAGGACTAGAAATTCCCCAGTTCCTGCTCTCACCTTTTTACTCTTATGAAGATCCACGTCCTTGGAAAAAGACTGGGGAAGATGTCCACGTACTATCTCCTCAGCAGCTTCAATGTGTCAGGTGTTGCACAGCATGGATTTTAGCTGAAGCTGCTGTGCCAGGGAACAGTGGCACTCTCATCTATAGCCACTGCGGTCTGTTAATGGCAGAGGAGTCCTGTGGGCAGCTTAGACTTGCTGGTGCCAGTATCTGAGATTCATAATCTGTGTAGAATTCCCAATTATATAAAAAAAAATTCTCCCTTATCCAGGATAACAGGGTGGGGAGAGGAAGAGGGGTGATGTGATAACCCAGATAAAGCCATAAGACAGACAAGACAAAGCCTTTCTAAATTAGCACATGAGAACAAATTTGGTACCGCTGCTTAGAAAAAAAAACCCACTTCTTTTTAGAGAATAAGAGCAACACTGATTGGAATAGTGAGAATTGTGCCAAAGCTGACAAACATGGAAAATTGCTTGATCTTTTCATTTGTTCCTGAACCTTGACAGTATTTCAGTTTCTATGGAAATACTCTCTTAGGGATTAAACCCTTCTCATCGCAGGAGGGTCATCTAAGGCGGGCTTGGGAGGAGAAGAGGAGAGGTGACCGATGGGGTTCCTGAGGTCAAGTTGTTCCATGAGCCACAACGAGGCCGTGGGTTGGTCCAGTGCTGGTGGGGACCTGGCAGTCAGGTCTGTGATCTGCCCGATGACAGAGCCCGTCTTCGGGTGGGTGGAGGTGGGTGAGGGGCTCAGGCAGCTGTTGCCACAGTTCCAGCCACTGATTCTGAACATCTGGGCAGCTGCCAGGAGCTTGTGAGCACTACTGGGCCTCTCGAGTCTGAAGCTGTAGCACTTCACTTCCTAGAACACTGTGCGTGTTTGTGTACCTGCAATAGCCATTTATAATTCATTTATAATCCTGGCATGCTCCTCAGCCCGCAGATGAAAAGGGAATTTCAGTCCAAGATGGGGTTTGCCACGATGTTGCAATAATTGTTCTTTTCTGTGCATCAGTTCTATAAGGCTCTGTCAGTCAAAGAGTTCAATGTCTTCATTATTCTGTAGGTGCATGTCATGCTTGAGGGGAACACCAGCAGGCTCGGTGTCGGGACTTGCCCCGAAACAGCAACAGAGGGAGCTTCCCCGAGAATCAACACAAGCTTATCTGTACTACAGGTCCTTTCTGGAACGTCAAAGTAACATCTTAAGTTCAGAAGCCCTTAATGAACACACCAGACCAAATTCTGCTTCAGAATATGCATGGGCGGCTCCTATTGAAGTAAATGGGCGCTCTGCCTGCGTCTGAGATAAGGATCTGGCTTGTAGCAAGGCTTAAAGGGGTATGCGCTGGGTTTTAATGGACTGTCGCCTGCTACAGAATTTATTTTTAAGCTATTTTCAGTTATTTCTAGTGTTGCAATAGGTAAACTTCCCTTGTTTTGCTGCTGCATCTTCTCCGTACTGGTTTAATAAGGTATAGAAATGGAAATAAAGCAATCCAACCAGATAGTTTATTGTGGTTTCTTTAAGGCAATGTCAGGATATTTTACAAGCTTGCAAAATTACATTTATTACACTCCAATCATCTGGCAGACCATAAACACTCCGGAATATTTTAGTTGGAGGAATGGCAATTTTTTTAAAAACCTAGGTAGGGAATATGAGTTTGTTTGAAGAATGAGTGAATTTACCTAACATCTTTTCATTTTCCTTTAATTTGGCCTGTTTGGCCTTTAAAAGCTGTGCCTCTGACATCTGTTTTTTCTTTGCTGACACCATTCAGGCAAGTAATCAAGAAGTCTGCCATTGTTTTTGCTGCACTAAAGTGTGTGTGTGTTTGTGTGTGTGTGTATGGAAATTTCAAACCTTTTCCAAGCAGGAAAATGGTGAGATGTAAGAAAGAAATGATGAAACAGGATTAACAAGGTAACAAATAAAATAAACTGTAAAGGTAATACATCCAAATAATGGAATTTAAGACAAGAAAAAAATACCACAAAAATATAAATGTCATAATGAAGAAATCTATATAAAGAAGCAATATTAAACTCAGAGGTCTGATTCCATTTCCTTTCACAAAACCTAAACACAGGACTTTTTGGGACACCATACCTGTATTGATAGTGTGACATAGGCAAAAACTGAGCGTAGAACCTAGCCACTGTTCCTATGATGCTGCATCCTTCCTTTAATGGTTTTATTTTAGTGGATGCTAATCATTCCCATAGAGCAGAGGATTGGTAATTCTGACCCAGGATTAATGTCCCAGGTTCCTGGGCAGCACTGAAATGTGCAATTCATAGGCAAATGTACTTACAAATATGAACAGTCATATATGCTGAAATGGTGGAGGAAACCAGAGCTAATGCAGACTTTCCTATACTTATATCTGGAGCAGCATGTGACAAAAGTAAATAACAGATGAGCTCTTCCCTAAAAGGGAACTCATAGTGGGAGTGTCAAGACTTCTTGAGATTTTTCTGAAATTCAGTGTAAGACTTCAATATGAATGTGACCAGGTTTAGTGCCACTGTCAGTATGTGAGTGTGCCAAGTGTGGACTGGGTATTTCTTCAAGATTTATGATAAATTGTGGCTTTCTGTAGTGAGAGGGTCAGTTCTGTGTGATACATATGATATATCTATATGATAGGCAAAAAAAAAAAAGAGAGACAAATTTCAACTGAAAAAGACACATACATTTATTATTTTGGACCTTTATAATTTATAAATGCATCATGTCTATTACTTTTACTTGTTAGAAATATTATTTCTCTTGGTAAAGTTATAAATCCTGCTCTACTGCAACAAGGCAGTGTATGTATAAAACCTCTGGGGTGGACCAAGAGAAGCATTTCAGTTCTTGTTGTCTGGGTATGTTTGGAGCATACAACTTGACAATATTCCAGAAAAGACTGTGCCAATAACATATAATTGGGCTAATGAGGAGCCAGTGATAAGAAAGTAGTTGTTCCAACAACAGCAGGATTTATAAGGTCTAACATATTAATTTTTTATCTTGTACAATGAACAGTCCCATCTCTCTGCTTGTTTAAGCAAAACTGTAGCTTTTTCTTCACTGAAACACTTAAAATACCTCCCTTTTTTGGCTTTTCCACTAGTGTAACTGTGCTGAATTCTTTCTCACAGTGAAAGCCAAAGATTCATTCAAGTACCTGTCCTCAGGGTAATTGCCTATTTTCATGAAGGCATTTATGAACTTTGCAGTGTTGAATCTCTGCTCCTCTTTCAGATAAGAATTGAAATTTTCCAGCAGCTTTAATGGTCATGAGGAACTGGATAAACGTTGTTTCCTTCATACTCTGAAGTACAGGAAAAGAAGAAGAAAAACCCAAACTGCAGGAACATAAATTTTTGAGTTGAAAAAGAATATGAGGGGAAAAATCCTTAAAAAATGGCAGAAGAATGAAAGATGCCTCTTATGCTGCACTTACAACTTAAAATTCTTCAAGGTAAAGAAGCATATCCACACAAATGCTGAGAAATAATATCAATGAACGCCCTAAAACAACAGGTGGATGTTATATGTGTGTTGGAGTCTATATCACAGTTTTCAGGAGATGAGCTTGTGCAACCAAACACAAAGCACCTCAAATCATGTACTATTTTGGTAACTTTGCTGTTATGAAACACACTGTTAGATTGAGAGGATCCCACGCCTATTTTGAGATCTGATGGAGACAGACTGGTGAGCTGTGATTGCAGAAGCTATGGGTGGTAGGGCTCTATTTTTCACTCCAAGGAAGAGGCATTTGTTTGCAAACTTTCATGGAATTAATATTGACAGAGATAAACATGCTCAAGCTCTCAAAAATGTAATTGCAGCAAGTGAAAGTCTCTTTCAAAATATTTATAGCATAATTTAAATACACTGAAAAGCAGGTAGGAGAAACACAGTGCAAATAAAGGGCCTGAGCAGAACAGCTTTATTTACAAAAATACAATATGGATAAGTTAGAAATATGATTACCATTAATAAAATTCAATGAAACAGAGTTATACAATGACCATAACATACAACCAAAGCTTGAAAACCCAGACTACATAAAAGATTAGAAAAGGTGAGCAAAGACAGAGTTTTGAAAGGTATTTGCATAGTCCAGTTAAAGATATGAAAAAGAAGAAAAACAAACACTGTGAAAAAAATCCCTCATCACCCAATCTCACTGTTTTGTCCCTTGCTATGAAGGATTTTTGAGAGTGATCTGTGAAGTTTTGTCCCACTAATTTTTCTGCTAATGTTTCAACCAGCACAATATATAATATATAATGTTATAACCAGCACAAGTTCCTGCAAGGACCCTGAGTCCTAAGCCAGATGCTGTTACCTGCTTGACGGCTTAATATTCCCAAACCTGGGACTTCTGCCAGGAGAACACGTGAGTGAAGTGGGGACAAGGATATTCATTATTCATCTGTGCAGAAAGGATTTCCATCAGAACTTCACAAACTGAAAGCCAAATTGAAAGGAAAGGAAGAATTAGAGAGATAGAAAGGCTAGATGAAAGAGTTAAGGGGATTTTAAGAATGATTATGTTGAGTGTAGCAATTTTGATTTTCTAGTTCTTCAAGGTCTGTGATGCCTGAAAAGATCAGGGAATGTACATAATTTTTTTTTGTCTCTGTAAAGAGCACTCCCCAAAGGTGGGATTCACCCTGACCCGTGTGCTCCTGATATTAGCTGGGTAAAGTGCAGTTCTAGGGTGCACCATCCAGGAGCCACAGGAGTCGTTGCCCACCACATTCTGCTGAAGTTTACTTCCTTCCACTTCCTAAACTTTCCTTCCAAGTTATCACTGCCTCCGCTCTGCTCTTGGGAAGCTTGTGGGAGACACTGGAAATTTCAGAAACTGTATAAAATAACTGTGTGGGAAGACAAGGTTGATACTTGAATATAATATCAAGGAATTATCAAAGAAGGATAGTTTTGACTCCAGGAGTATATACCAGCCTTAGTTTTCTCAGTTTGGTGGTTAAAAGCAACAGGGAAAAATACAAGTGTCCACCTAGACTTTTTTAATAGACCTGGAATGGGGAACAAAGCTGTTTTCCTATCTACTGTGTTTTTTTTCCTGCTGTCTCATTCTGGTTAATTGGGTAACTCTTGTTTCTTTGAAAGCACTTTGATTCACCATATGAACACTGGAAGTATAATAAAATCAGGCTGTTTAAGAGTGTGTCTGGAAATGGTGATAAACAGTCGGTTCTCTGTGGTTCGTTACATCCATGGATCATGGTGAGCTCTCTGCCACGGCTGGAGGCCAGCTGAGTGCAGTGGGCTTATGGAGGTGTTGATTATTCATTTATTTTCTTGTGACATTCTCGAGGTTTATTAAGCCAAAGGCATTGTGCAACGTTCAATCAATAAATAGAGAAAAGCAGTCACATGCCAGAAAAGACTGGTCTTCCTCCTTGCATCAGCTTCAGGTGCCCTCCCAGTACAGGCAGCCCCAAGTGGGAAAGCAAAGAGGTTGAATCTGTGATCTGAAGAGTTTTGCTGTACTCAAGACATTGAAAAAAAGCAACACTTGCTGATAAATTTGCAGGAAAAGTGAGAAAAGGAAACCAGTGCCTGGAATTTCACTTGTGCTGAACTGTAACCCTGTGTACATGGTGGGAGGAGGGAGGGAGTGATACAGGTAAAAGGCATTGAGATTGTTTTGGATCATATCTGTTTTTAGACAGTGAAATGTGTCCTAGGATGTGCCCCCAGTACTGAATAGCTTAGGGATGCAACGGCAGTGAAACCAGAAATAATAGCTGTTAATGGTGCTAAAAGTGTCAAAAAGATATGGACAAGGCATTTTGAGGTTGTATGTCTCTTTGAGCCTGCTTCCAATTTTTCCAGTCCTAGAGTTAACCCTTTGTACATCAGACCTTGGTAGAACACTGGGGGTTGTTCTTTACCCTGATATTATGAATAAAATATGATGTGACTTTGTTTGAAAAAAAAAAAAAACAACCCAAAAGCAAATGTAAAAAACAGCAAGGCATTTTACAAGGAGTAGCATTAAAGTGACTGGTCTGTGGGCAGGGTCTGTTGGCCTCAGAGCTGTGGGGCTGGCAAGAGCTGGGCC
Organism: Manacus vitellinus; assembly: GCF_001715985.3. Taxonomy (NCBI): domain Eukaryota; kingdom Metazoa; phylum Chordata; class Aves; order Passeriformes; family Pipridae; genus Manacus; species Manacus vitellinus. Next base: position 1,832,757 of record NW_021940812.1, on the reverse strand, counting down.
ATATGTTTTTCACCAGGCTGTAAGGACCAGTGTTGGAGAAGTCTCCTTGGGCAGACTAGGTGTAAATGCCTCTGGTGAGTGTGTCAGAGCATAAGCCTATGAGGATTCAGTTTGGTAACATGTAGCCCAATCTCAGGGTGAAGTTTTTGGGTGCTGCTTGTCTAACACTGTCCAGGGCCCTTTAAAAATCCCAGACTTCCCATCTGAAATAAAAAACAGTTCATTCGCATTTTACTATTTAGAGGAAAAGTGCAGAGTGGATGTGGTTATTTGATACTAATTATTTAGCAGGTATAAAAGCATATTCAAGTCCCTAATCTCCTTTCTGAGCAGGCAGGCATGCTCATGTTCAAATAGTTGCATAACTTGCCCACCTCCAGTTGACAAAGCCTTCTAACTTTGTTTTCAGATCTAATGCAACCCCACCCCTGGACAAGCTGTGTGTGTATCTGGCCTGGAGTTGATCTTGCTGTTAACCTCATCCTCCTTTTTTGCTCCTCCTATAGTTTGTTGCCTGCTTTCCATGTATGTTTAAAATACCAACTGTTGAGGAAAGGGCTGCTCCAGTATTTGCACTGTGCCTGGCATTTTGAGTGGCCAGATGGGTGTTCAGGGCTTTTGGGAAAGTGAATGAAAAAATTCAGGGCTAAGTTTTGTATTGACTTGAGACGCAAGAGAAACTCACAGAGATCTCTCTCTGCCTCTTTCTCTACCTCATACATCTCATATGTATACATTTATATCTCTGTATGTCTATATAGATCTGTTTGTGTGTGTCTATGTCTGAATAGTCAGGATATGGGACCTGAAGGACATAGATGAGATCCTGGATGCTGTGAGATGAACACAGCTTGCTGTTGATATGAATTGTGAGATTTCTCATTGCCAGGTCTTTTCCTTGACTATTCACATCTTCCGTTTGATGAAAACGGACCGAAGTTAGTGTGATCACAGAGGATTCAAATCAAAATAAAACCTGGGCTGAGCCTGGGAATTTTTGCTGAATTAGGCATAAATTAGATGCTATCTCCCAGCCAGTTACAGTGATACTGAAAGCAGATACTTCAAACTATTTACAGTGTGTGAGAGTATCTAATCTTCTTTCATATAATTTAAAAACCAACCCAGGACAGGGTTGTGGTTTCAAGTTGTAGATGGAAAAGACACTGTATTTATCTGTGTACCAAGGAGGTCAAGGAAATAAAGCGATCTTCTTTCATCTCCCTGCATTATTATCACAAACAATGGCCTACTGGCACAAAACAAGTTTTAATTGATTGTTGTTATTGATTTTACAAGAAGCAAAGCAGAAGAAATACAGCTTGAATTTTGTAAGCCAGGGTGACCTGAAAAATACAAAGGAGAAAAAGAGGTTATAAAACCCTCTCATGTTTTGCCCAGTCCTGTGAGTTTTCAGCTGATCATTCCAAAAAGCCCTCTCTATTAATTCTCTCTTTATGTATTTTGACCATATTGATTTTTTTCTTTATATAATCCCCACCTGAAAGTTTTATTCAGGTCGTTTGTCTTGTGCTGTCACTGTGCAGATCAGTCTTGTTCCTTACAGCCAATCATTTAAACATGTCTCTTCCTCTTTGCTCTTTCCACCCTCCTCAAACCCACATAAAAGTTTTAGGCCAGTTGGTATCATGACTCTCTCATTTCTGCTGATCACCCTTTTCTGGGGCATTTTCTGTTCAGGCTGAGCCCTGGGTATGGGATTTTTTTCTGCACCCTCTGCTCTACCAGTGCCTGGTTGGGAACAGAGGTCTTGGGCTGTGAATAATCATGGACTACCTCAATGACCCCAGCAAACCAGTTAAATAACCCAGGTGGTGTGGCTGGTGTTCAGTGGGCAGACTTTAGCTCTAGTTAGATTTTCTCCTGGTCAGGAAGCGAGGAGATGGTGAGCTTCATGGGATGCTGCTCAGATTCACACTTTTCCTGAACTTTTCCCCGAGTTACCCTTGGGCACAGATTAAGTGGGTTGACAGAGAAGATTTTATTGGTGGTGAACAACAAAGATTTTGCAAATGCTGAGTTGAAAGAAAAACTTTCTCACCGTTCAGTCTTCCATGTTAATTGTATGGATTTTGGGGTAGGTGTGTGTCCAGAGGAAAATGTTGACAGGAATAGCAGTTTTTGGCGCTTTTAGAAGAGGAGCCAGTGATTCTTTGCATTTTAGGTAGACTCTAAATATATATATGGAATTAATTAAACCAGATGGATAATGTCATTCAGCAAAGCTTTAAAATAATTAACACCACTAAAAATGTTATCATGGATTTTACAGTGATCATTATTAACCTAATTAATACTATTATTAATAACATTAATAGTATTATCAGCTTACCCAGTATCTATCCTCAGGGACTGTGTAAAGTGCCTTCCAAATGCAGAACATGAAGAATATTACAGCCACAAAGATCTGTATGTTGGTGTGTAAGGCTTTCTCCTTCCTTTCCCCCTTTCTTACGTGTAATTCTTATTTTATTATGACTTGTAATATTTATGAAAGAGTATAAAAAAATTTAAATTGAATGTAATTTAAATTTACATTCTGATGTTTATTCTTTTACTTACATTTGCAAGATTTTTGTCTTGACAGCAATGACTAAAATCTTCCTGCCTTCCAAAAATAATAATTGCAATAGTATGACTATAGGAGCCGTGTTTTGAAGAAAAATATTAGATTTTTAAACACCCTTTTTTAGTTTTAAACTAAATGTTTAGTTATTTACAGATTCTTTGTTTATGGCAAAGAATGATAAATTATTTATTATCTGTCTCCCAAAAAGAAATGTCCTGTTGCACTGCTTTACTCAGAGAGAGCCCTGATGTTGCTGTCTATAGCAGCTTGGCAACAGCAGTCTTTCCAGAATGATATACGGGGGCGGGGGGAGAATTTTTTTTTGCCTTTGCAGCACCCACTCAACTTTCCCACCAAGTGATCTGTTGCTAATGTGCAGGAAATCCCAATGAATGCACATCATTTGGTGAAAGAATGACAGCAGACACCACAGCTATCCTCAGCAAGCATCCACCTGCTCCCGTGGTGTCTTTTTAAAGCAAGTTCAGCTTACCTCTTCTCCTCTTAGTTTTCCTTTGCTTAATTGCAGGTGATGATTCCAAAGAAGCCTTCACCTGTTTGACTGTGCTTTAATCTTTCTAGACAAAGCAGGCTTGGGCTTGGTGCTTGATCTGTGGCATAGTTAGGGCCTTTGGTATTAAAGGCGTTGGGATCACCCTGAGGCTTTTAAGGTTTTAGGGTTAAATTGATGAGCGTGTATAAAATGTAAGCTTTGTTGTTTGGCAGAGTTTTTCAGCATTTGTTATTTTTTTTTCATTAAGAAACCATGGGACTATACTGAATTCCTAAAGTGCCTCTTACCTATTAAAGAATGCTGTCAAATGGAGAACTCTTCGACATGAATAAAACTTGTGATTCATTGTATTGCCTTTAATCCTCACCAGCTATCCAACTTAGCTGAGATGTCCAGGAATGCCTCTGCACCAGATCAGGGTATCTATTTCTCTGCCTGTTTCATTTGTGCTGTGCCTACTGGATTATAAATACCTACTGGATGGTAAATGCTCTTTACACTGTAGAGCTGGGAGAAACCTCAGCTCCTGCCCACAGACTTGGACTTCTACTCTGTCTTCTTTATTATGGAGAGCAGTATTTAGGAGTTCAGAGCTGTCCCATGAAAAATCCACAGCAGAAGCCAAACACTTCTCAAAACCCCCTCTTTTTTTTGGTTTCTTCCCCTCTTATTTTAATTTAGGAAATTAATTTACCAAAGGCCCAGTGGAAGATAATGCCCTGACCTTGACTACTAGTGAAGAGCTCTAATGAGTGCTGCCCATTGCTGCTAAAGATGAAAGCTGTCACTTCTAGAAAAATGATGTGCCTGGGTTTCTGGCTGGGATCCCAGCACTTTGGCTGCATCTGCTGTGAAGTTGTTCCCCTCACCCCAACAAGCCCTGGTGGCAGGACTAGCCCTTTGAAGGAAATTGTTATCCTCTGGGAGAGGGAATGAATAGTGGCTTTATTGGAAATAATGTCAGCACCATTTACAAAGTTGTAACTGAGATGAAAAGCTGAATAAAACAGTGTTTTCTCACTTTTCTTTTTTTCTCCTTCCTCACCCCTTGTATATGTTGCATGGGGGAATTTACTTCTTTTCTTAGATGAGGTCTGAGATGAAGTTTGAGATAAACTGGAAATCGGTGAAGATCTGAGTACAAGAAAGGACAATGTGTTAGATCTGACAGCGACAATGTTAGAGGCATCTCCTGGCTTTGCCATTAGTCCCTTGTGTCTTAGAGGCAGCGACCAGCCTGCAGTTTGGGGGCAGATTTCACATTTCAGCAGGAAGGCACAAGTCCCTCTTTGAGCTGCCACAGAGCTTCTGGCCACCAGGTTGCCACCTGGTGACACTGGTTGCTTCTAGACATGGTCACTAGGGTGGAGCTCCTCTCTGTGCCAACTTCAGAACTGTTTCTTACCAACTACATAAACGTAACACCCAGATAGTAAGGCCAGATTTGGAATTACGTAGCTTTTTACATTAGACATTGATATGTATTCATATTATGCTGTTGTCTTCTGAAATGGTCTTCTCCTTCTAAAGGCTATAGATTTGCAGACCCTGATTAATTTCTTAATTTTTGCTTTGCCAAGTGAAGCCCTTTGGGTTTTCTAAGTGATCCCTTAAATCACTTTTATAGGCCTACTCTGAATCTTCTCCAGTTGTCCATGCGTGGACTGTAGAAGTTGCGTCAACATTTCAGCAGTGGTCTTTCTCAGTGCCCCCTTACCTACTGCGTGAAAGAGGAAGGTCAAGAGATTGTCTGTCTAAATTTTATTTCAGAATTAGTATTTTCTAGGATATAGTCCTTTATCCCTCATATACACATAAGTAATTAGATGGAGGTGTCAATATGTGAATTTGACTGACGAGCTGGCACCCAAAAGAGCACAGCTGATGGAGGTCTGTAGGCTTCGTTGGCTGCATTGGTCAGTTCTTCATTGAATAAACTCAGACACAAAGTTTACAAGCAGACACCAACATACAGGTACCTGAATTTGCAGCTGAGTCTCTCTGGTTGGCATGAAAATGTGTGTTTGGCAAAACTGTTAATTACACATATAAATATATGTAAAATTAGTAAATTCTTTATGACATAAAAAGTGAGAATTTTAAATAACTGCAAACTGTTCCTAGTTAGTACTGGTGGCTGCAAATCTACAAACAACCTGAAAAGTTCCATGTTTCCCTGACCTTCCTTGATGAAATGATCTGGAGTCAAGTTCTCTTCACCCAAACTTGTACCCTTCAACTGACTTCAAAGGAGATAATTGAGACGCTCAGCAGAGCAGAACAGAGGCTTGTTATTACTGTAACACTTTCTATATGTCATTAATACTCTTTTTCTTATCTAACTCTTCTAATAGTCAGTTAAATTTTAAGTGTTTATATACAGTTGGATCATTATTATTTTTTTGCATTTAAAACTTTGAAAGGGTATTTTTCCCTCCTCTTCTGTTTATATTTACATTTTCAGATACTACATACACAGCCTAATCATATCACTTTGAAAGTGATATAGAAAGTTATGCTCTCTTACTCAATCAGATCTAATCAGTTTGGATGGATTCCAAATACTAAGCATTAATCTCACTTAAACCAAACTCCTGATAGTTCATCTAGCCTGAGTATTCATGTCAAAGACATAAAACAATCTCCTTTAATGCCCACAGTACTTTTTAAATTGAGCTTTCACCATCTGTTAATAAAACTCGCTTTGTACTGCTGGTTGTGTTCTGTGGAATGTGTCAGGGGTGAGTTTCTCTTTCCCTCCAATTCTTAAAGGCCTTCTTTTTTTTTTCAAATGTATATGAATATTATGCAATGTAGTAACAAGGAATTAGTCACACCTTGGCAGAATCTCCATTACCTTGGCTCACATCAAAGGGAAGGAGAGAAGTGTGGTCCTTACAAGCTTAGAGCATTCCTTTGCCTTGGAGTCCCACTCTGTGATGACAACTAAATTGGACACTGATGCTTACTTATTTTTCAACACATGGGTGTAAAACACATTGACCTTGCAGTTGACTCTTTTAGAGCACCTTTCATCATGGGCCCAAGCTCACAGCATGATGCAGAGCTCTCTGTTGACTTTCAGGACTCTCTGGGGAGGATTATCCAGAGGCAGAGCTGCTGAGCTGAAGTCCCTCTTTGATGCCTTCTGTATTGCAGCATCTCACATTATTAATCCTGGGAACGGTACTGTGGCACTTCCCTGTCAAACTGTTAGGGAGATCAAGCTCAAAATAAATGGTGCCTTCAGATGACATTTTGCATGATTCAGCACTTTAAGGTCATCATTTACAACAAAAGGGGAGTGAACTACAAATTAGAAAGGGCAAGAGCAAGAATCCATGTTTCTGTGGGGCAAACTCTTCAGAGCACATGACTGGCTTTGCCTCTGCTGCAGCTTTCAGGAGACAGCTCGGTGTGTTTGATTCCAGCTTTGCCTGGGAAAGCAGGTGAGACGTATGCATTAGATGGTTTTAAAAGTCATGGCTAGACTTGTTTTCTATGATTTTCATAAAAGTAAGTGAAAAAGAGAAGGGTTTTTGTTGATTTGAGAAAAAAGGGGATGGATTTGAAGGATGGATCAAGTTTCATTTTTGATGAGCAAGAGACTTGATTGTCAACATACTCGAGTGATGACACTGGGGTCTAAGCAATGAATAGGCATCCAGCTACACGTTTATTCTCCTGAAGAAAGAGGCATTGGAATATTTTGGTAAAGTTTTGCAGCTAGGGGAGCAGTTGTTTGACCTTCTGACTGCCTCAAGTCAGAGAATATTTCAATGCAGCCTCAGAGGTTTTGATGGTTACAGGACAAGTACAGCGAAAGTGTGAGATGTCAAAAGACTGCCACATTCAACTCTTCACTGGTGTCAAGCCTTCCTTTTCCAGAAATCCGCTTCCCTGGGATGTGCAGAAGTAGTCCCTCATAATCTCACCTCCATGCAAATGCCTATCTGAAGGTATCAGTCATCCTCTGAAGTATAAGCAGTAGATGCTGTTCCTTTGTTAGTGCAGTACTTAATTTGTTATTTGAATAATACTGTAAAATCTCCAAGAAAGCACCATGGCCTGCAACCCTGCAGGTTGTGCAAATCTGTGCTATTTCCGTGTTTATGTCGGCACATCAATCCCTGAGATTTGCTTTCAAGGCAGACTAATTTCTACTTGAAAAGTGGGTAGAGCCACCTACCTTTGCACCTCCACCTCTCACCTCACACGTTTCTGCTGGGAAGCTGCTTTAAAGTGACTATGGTAGAATTTAACTAAGATGATAGTTATGATAGTGATGGTGATTTTATGAGTTTTGAAATGTAACTTCAACATGGATTTCACTTAGCAGATGTGTTAAAAACAAAATACACTCTGGAATTCACTTTGTATTTGATTGCACAATAGCTAATTTCTTCAGCTACTTTTTCAGCTTCCTGTTAACACTTTTGTTTTTGCTTGTAAGTTTTTTGTTTGGATATAATGAGGCTTCGTGTCTCTTGGTTCCTTATCTTATGTGGGTGGTAGAAAAATTGCTCTACTGCTGCATTATTTGTGGTTGTGTGGGGCAGGTGGTTTCACGCAGAGCTAAGCAAAATATCTGTAGTAAATAAAAAAAAGATGGGTAAACTTCTTTCCCTGAGATTTCTTTATACACCTGGAACCTCCACTGAAAACTCCAAGGAACCAGCAGAAGAGCTGGTTTCAGGGATGGAGAGGCCCTTTGCCAATCCTTGCAGCTTCCAGTAACCTGGAGCTGGTTTGGGCTTTTTTTGTCCATTGCAGACCAGCATGTCCTGGAATTCCATCTGTCTCCTGTATTGCCCAGGGGTCCCACTCCTTCTGTCTCCTTTTGGGCTCCAAGTATTGTTTTCTTCCACCCCTCCCAAGACTCATGCATGGAACAGGTCAAGACTAGCTCTTTCGGACTTGTGTTCAAATGTGAAGTGGGTGCAAGTCTACATGACCTGATACACTCTCCAGAAGTGTCGGTCGTGCAGCTCCTTGCACAATGAGCATGCTGAGCTCTTCTTCCAGGCTCAGAGGTGGAACCTGGACATTTGTCAGCTGGAGAAAAAGTAGATCCGTCTAGATATTCCATTGGGTATTGCTCACAGCTCTCCGGGGAAGAGACCATGTATAATACCTTCAAATTAGATAATGTTTAGGATTTGATGTTGCCTCCTAAGGACATAGGTATTTAATTCAAATTTATTGTAGTAAACTTCTCAGGAAAGTGTACTTGTTTCTGATGGTAAGCTCCAGGACTCAGCCATTTGGATGTTCATGCCAGAGAATTTGTAGGGTCTGAAATCCACCCTTAATGGACTTACAGTTGATTCCAGAGCTTCTGGGCCTACTCTGACATCTCACGTCCCACCCAAAATACCTGCTGCTGTGCCACCTCATCTGTGCATGTTACAGCAAGGATTTCTGGACATTTATTTTCACTGAGCTTATGTGGATCTCTCCCTTGAGCCAGAGGCTCGTGCACAGCTAGCCTGCCTTTCTTGGCCAAATGTAATGAGAAGAATGCAGTGCAGCCCTGAAAGTTCTGATTGGTACAGAGGCAGCTGATTAATTCCTGTGACAGCCCAGCCTCTTTCTTTCTTGACCACCTGTGTCCACTGGCACTGCATCCAGCAGGTAGATCTGGCTCCATTTCTTCTACCCTACTGTTCCCTAGGTGGGAAGAGAGGGTTTTCTTCAAATCATAGGACAGTTTTACATCAGGTTGTGTGATGGGACCACAGGCCCACTGGTTGGTACAGCATGGAGCTCTCCATCCACCTCTGTTCTGCTCTCCATGGGAACAGGACATCAGCACCACTTTACTCCCCCTGCCTTTGGTTGATGGACCACAAGCCAGGACATCTGGCATGCAGGGTCAAAGAGCAGGAAGATCATGGCATAGGGCATCATGAAATCCAGGCCTAGCTGTGGCAGAGCACAGCTCTGGTGAGCTGGATGCTCAGTGCCTGAGATTTGACAAGTCTAAGAGCATTTTCCTTTGTACTGGGTCTTGAGTCTGGAATGAGGTGATAATTTGTGGCAAGAACCTTCTGTACAGAATCATGAATGCACTAAGGCATGTCACATTTGCTAGAACTACTTAAATCCTTACCTTTAGGAATGCATATATGAACCTTTATATAACTTCTTCAATTATATACTTGATGTTTACAGAATTTATTTATTTAAATCATGATTTTTTTTAAAGTCAGCTGATATTTCTCAGGCAATAAGGCAAGGGTAGAACTGTGCACACTTGCATGGTACAACATCAAGCTGACAGAGAGGTGAGATTTCTGCTTCTGGACTTCAGAAGGTCAAAATCAATGTGGCAACTTTTCCCAGTGGTGGCAGCTGCAAATGTCAGGGAGAATTGCTTTTCTGGCAGCTTCCCAGGACAGATTTTCACAGTTAGAACCATTAATTTCTTGTGTACTCTCAGAAAACCATAATAAAAGAAACCAGTTTGAGTTGATTTGGGGGATGAAAACAGAGGTATATAAGCAAGGCACTGCAAGGAAAATGTTCATTTCAGTTATATTTGGTGTGTTAAGAAAAAGAACACCCAAAGCAGGCACTGACCAAACACACACTTATTTAAAAGTAGGAGACTGAAAATTTGAAATGTCTGTGTGACATTTGTGATAATGGCATGGTCCTAAATATGACTATTAATAACATGAATATTGGTCTATGAAAGTGCCAAATTTAAGTTACTGTAAAACATATAGCCCAGGTGTATAATAACATGGCACATATATTTCACAGCACACCACACACAAGCTTGTGTCCATTTGATAAACTGCTTAAGCAGCTGATGTGCTGCATTTATGTATCTTGGAGATGTTCACAGATGATTTGTCCCAGAGACATGACTGGAGACTTGTTTCAGATGCTTTTAAATAAAAAAAGCAGTGATAATCTCCACCAATGTGGTTGATTACTTGAAATCTCAAACAAAACCCAACAGATTTATAAACGAGAGCCATAGTGAGATATTTCAGTACCTATCAGTCTCCACTCCAGTGATCCATCTGGGTACCCCTGCTCCTCATCACAACCCATCCCCCCAACAGAGATCTGCAACATTAGCACCTAGATAGTAGCTGATGACACAATACAGAATAGAAAGCTTAAGTAGTAGCAGGAATTTTTTCTCCATATTTTTCTTCAGAGACACCTTAACTGGTATTTTCTCTGCTAACCTGTCAGAGCACCTCAGGAGTGCAGATGTGTGCTTATCTGAGCAATAACCCAGCCAGCTGCCTTCAAAGGGAAGGGTGGGTAAGCACCTATCTGTGCAAGGAGTAAGGGGTGGAGAAAAAGCACATTCACAAATATGGCTCATTTTTTAATGACTAGCACTTATTTTTTTTTCTCCTGTTAGAAAGGGCAGAAGATGGGAGTGTGACTCTATTGTTATTTTACTGGGCAATTAAAAAGTTGATAGAAGTAAGTGAAAAAAGACAGCACTGGTAATGCAACCCCCTCCTTTTTTAACTGGTAGTTTCCTTCTTTAATGTTTTATACTTACAATGGAGCAATTTGGGCAAGTTGAATTCCCATAAATTTTCTTCAGGGCATGACAGACTAAGTAGAAGGAATTGTTGACTTGTGTTTGTAAGCTCTCAGGTACCCTTGGAGTAGGAGCTTTCCATGCCCCCTATAGAAGACCCAGCAGGTGACTGCATGGTAGCTCATCCAAATACTTGACAAATCACACAAATCTTTCTCTAGCTTCCAGAAGAAGCCCTCATAGGCTGGTGAAGCTCTGTATCTCAGGGAGGGTAATAATCTCCTTCAGAAATCCATCAGCTCCAACAGCCATGCAGGTACTCACAGCCTCTCTGGATAATTTAACAATACATGATTGGTATAGATCTGGATGCTACCTGGAGGTGAAAAGCTACATAATAACTACATAAGAATAGACCAGTCCTAAATTTCCAAAGAGAAATTTTGCAATCTTAGAATCATACAATCTACATTAACAGAGCATCACCTTTAGCAAAACAAAATGTTTTATTTTATGACAAATGCCAATCAATATCTCACTGATACCACATTTCAGTATCATAGAATCATAGAACCAAAGAGTAGTTTGGGTTGGAAGGGACCTTAAAGATTGTCTAGTTCCAGTTCCCCTGTCATGGTGAAAGGAACACCTTAAAAGTCAAGATTTGTACTTAAAAAGACTCTGCAGGCTGTCTCAAGGTCTGGTCCAAGACTGCTCTGAAAGTGTAGTTATAGGTTCAGCTTAAGAGCCCAGAGTAATTCTGAATTGTGCACTTTGATTTAAATGTCATTGTGGATATTTTGTATTAAATACAAAATCTCTGGACCTTCTGAGGTGCCCTGTATGCTTGGTATGTATGTGACATTTTGGTATCATAAAAAAGAATTACTGCTAGGAAAGAAAATGAATCAGAAAATATCAGCAAATACGCTGCAAACACGATAGAGGTTTTCTAAGGCAAAACTGTTAGATAAACTCCTATTAACTTTGAAAATTTCTTTAAATTTCTTGCCATAGATGCATTATATATGGCCTACTTCAGCCTCCCATTACTTGTAGCTACTTGATGATGATGATGATCCATATGAAATCCGTATGAAATCCGTAGAAGCATGACTTTCCTGGCTTGATTTTGCTGCTATTTTCCCACGTACGCAGTGGTCTGAACAGACACCCATACACTCCACTTTTCACTTCTCTTACTCAACTGTCACTGCCTGCACAAGGTCAGGTAGCAGAGCAGCAGACCTCTGGGCTCTAATTGTCTTTTCCTACATTGTAAAACAGGGACAGGACAGGCTGTCCATCTGGGGATGCTGGAAGCATTAAACACCAGCTGGGAGCATGCCCCAACGTGCTACAACTTGTGCTAAGGTTGCTAAGTGACTTAAATCCATTGCACAGAATAGAACCATATAGCCTCAAAACAGCAGAACCTGACTTAGTTTCTAGTAACTCATTAAAATGACTCTACAATTCTTTTGATGTTCTGTACTAGTCTGGTCACATTCCTTTCTTTTTTATAGCATGGTAATAACAACATTCTTGTAAACAGTCATATAAACTCTAACCTTCATATTGCTCTCTTCAGATGATCTGAAAACATTTTCACATTGGGTTTTGGCTTTCTTACCCCCATAAAGCATATCCCACCCTAATAACCCATACCATCAAAGGAACAGGGGGGAAAAAATGGGGATGCAAAAGTTAATTGCTGCTTGGTCACTTGCTGAGGGCATCCATAACATCCTGCCAATGCAGAAATTTTTGTCAACCATTACTTCTATAAATTCACTGTCCAGAGCTATCGGGATTTTCATTCTCTTTCAGAGGAAACTACTGTGGACAGATAGACTCCTGCCTGGATGTTAGGGCCTACCCTTGGTGATCAACAGCCTGTGCTCTTTCTATTGTTATCAATACATTGTCATCCCCTGCTTGCATGGATCTACAACCTGGGGTAATATTTTCTGGGAGCTCCAGTTCTGTTTTACGCATCTGGCAATGGAGAATTACAGAGGCAGAGAAGGCCTAGGAAGCAAAAAAAGAAGCCACTCTGGTTTAGCCATGGTTATCCACTGATGGCATCACATGAGAGAAAGACAACTGGCTTCAGCTACAGAAGTGTGCGCTGTGTGTGCTGCAAGGAGGATAGGCAGCAGTTTCCAGATGTCTCTGACCAAGGCTTGGCACTTAAGCATTTGCTCAAACAAAAGGGCCAAGGATAAGGGACTGCACCCTTTGCAAACAACACGGCACATGGACATGCACTCACATGCAAAGAATTTACACCGGCTGAACAGTTTTCCAGGCAGTCAGTAAATATGACTTATGCCTTCTCTTCCTCCATCAGTAGCTTAAACAACCTGGGAGCAAAACCAGATACAATGATCTTCCTGACACTGTAAATGACAAGGAAAGATTTCACACATTTTAACATGTCCTCAGCTTGCTTGCTTACTTTTCTTTCCCTCGGTTTCTTTCTTTTTATTTATTTATTTTTTTTTAATTTTTCTTTATCCAAGACAACTTTGCATTTTCCTTTGGACTGTCCAGTTGGAGCAGAGAAACAAAGTAATGTGCTGTGAACCAGCATAAAAAGGAAGCCATAAATGCTAAACTGAACAAACTGCCAACAATCTCTAAAGAAGCAATGTGTTACATAGCATATCTGCTGAAGGGTGATACATTTATAGTAGTTGCAATCTGCTGGAGAATTATTTGCAAGTAGGAAAAAAAAATAGCTAGATTTGACAGATAAATTTTTCACAGTGTTACCCTTTGTTTATAGACCTTCTCTCCTTTTAGTGTACCCTAGAGCAAATCTCTGCCTTTTCAAAGGGCCACGCCATTGTTCAACTGAAACATTATTATTTCTTCTCTCAAGTTTGATTAAATTACTTGGCACTCAGACAGAAGTTGATAATAATACAAACACGATGATCAAGGTGGCAGATGTGCCGTTATTCTCCTAATGGCAAATAACTAATTCTTCAAACTGTGGCTACGCAGTTTTAAAGCAATACAGGGGCTGCACGGGGAACATTATAGTGAGTTTTACATATGTTAATTGAAATGGGATTGGGAATTTATTGGGGGACATTTAAATAATTGCTCTCCTTAGCAAACATAGCCTGTCTGTTGGCTTGTAGATGATGTGTGTGTGAAGATTGCAGAGATTAGGGCCGGAGAGGCAAGCAGAGGTTGGAGGCAGCTGACAGCGCCTGCGCAGCTACAGGGCTCAGCTGCCTTGCAGGAACTTGCTCCTGTATCTGAGGCCCTAGGATAAAAGGTGTATTTTTAAAACTGCTAGCTAAAGTGTTTTAATTAACACCTGTTTAAGCCCTGGAATAAACAGCACAAGGTATTTTCATCATCAATTGATGGAAAAGTGGTTTAATTAGGTGAAGGAGTGAAGGGAGCAGTCAGGACACCCTGGTCCTCTGAAAGGACCAAGTGGAGAAAAGGGGACTCTTACACCCTGCCTGGGGAGATTAAAGTAGCCACTTTTTGAGTGAGGATCAGAAACCAGGGGTTTTAAATATATTAGCTCAAATGCTTGAGCTAATAAGTTTTAAAATAAATCTTTTCTAGACTACACAAGCCCTGAGGGAAGAGCAAAGAGATTAAGGTAAAAATAGAAAGCATGAAGTGTCTAATAATGAACCACACCTGTTTAGCAAAGTTTCCCTATCTCTGGTCTGGTCTACACCCCAGTTTTGTATCAGTATGCCTGGCTTGGCCAGGAAAGTGTTTTTTTAAGGGACTGGGAGGATGAACAGGTTGCCACGAGGCAGCCACGTGACAGTGGCAAAGGTCCTGAAGGTAGCTATGGAGTTGTCTGCAGAAGATGTTTCCCTGTCATTTACCCCAATACTAGAGGAGTTTTGGTTGTTTCATGTGTAGATAAAATAAGTACTTTTTAAGAAGTTCTAAACATGATTTAATAATTTAATTATTTAATTACTTGGAGACAAGTGGTTTTCATTTACTACAATGGATCCCAATCTTGTTGGCCTCCAGGCTCTATTGTACTGTAAATATTATTACTCATAATAAAAACCAACCTAACTTTTTTCCTCAAAACTCCAAGCTTTGGTCTTCAGCTGCTGATGCTGGTTCAAACTGGAAGAGGAAGTAGATAAAAAACACCAAAGAAGCCTTCTTTGAGATTTCTGATGTTATTTCATAGACCCTAAAGTCCACATAACCTCAGAGAAGTATGGGTTAGCACCCTGCCCCCTGCCAGTCTTCTCCAGTCAGTCCTTTTTGTCCATCTTGAGAGCAGTCACAGCATGTTATGGTGTCTGACTTTGACCATGGCTGTACTTTACAGTGCTGTGGGGCAGCCCATGTGTAGGACCTACTGGCTATAACAGCAGGTAACTCACAAAGTTACACCCTTGTCTTTATTTTAGAGTTGTATACATTTTTTTATTATAGGCAGGAATCCATCATTCTTCATGAAAGATTAGGCCAGACTAGGGGAAGCTCAGTTTTGAGACCTGAGAATTCATGTTTGTGTAAAATCAGATTACCTTCCTCTGTTCATGGTCAATTATTTAGTTATTAGCGTATGTCTCCCTTACCTTAGAAGAGGTACGGGAACTTTTTCATCCAATTGTCCAGGATGACATTCTGGTTTTACTGAAGTCAGCAGGAGCTTTGCCACTGGTATCTCCTCCTTGGAGTTTGCCCTACACCCTCGTCTGAGCAGGCAATAATCCTGATGAAACTCTAGGACAAACACTGTCATAGCATAAATAGAGATACAAATTATCTTTGGGGTTAAGAGGCATTGATGAATATACAGCTTACATAATATATGAAAGTTGGAACAGAGATATTTTTTTCTTTACACCTTCTTACACCCTTGTCTGTGTCACTTTCTTCTACAAACTAGCTATTCAGTTCTGCCAGTGTGAAGGGTGAGGAAACATCTATTCACTCATGTTCATTTTTGTTTATTACAATATACTTTATAGCCCCAGCTGCTTGTCTGTCTGATCAAGATGAAGGTGTAATCTCCGTCAACAGATTATTAGAATAGATCTGAATTTGGTTATGTGTCATTGCAGCGATAAGGCTTAATCCCTCAGTTATAAGTGAATTTGGTTACATTTACCTTATTAATACTCATAAAAACCTTACTGAGAGGAAAATAATTGCATTTTTCAGAACACTTTTCTGATATGTTTAAATCTAATATAGTATAATTAGAAAGCAAATGAGATAAGTCAAAAGTAGAGAAGGGAAAGAATCAGGAAATTTATATAAGTAATTTTTATGCTCCTGTTTTCATTGTACGTGGCAGTCTGATGATCGTTAACTGTGAGATGACAGCTTGGGCTTGATTTCATGAGCAACTGAACAGAGCTGATGACTGACCAGAAGGAGAGGCAATTTCCCAACACCTTTCTCCTTTACTCATTCTTTCCCCACTGCCCTTTTTCCTCCCCCCTTCCCTTTCCCTGATGCAAAGTCCCACTGCTTCACCTCCAGTCTTGGTATAGTTGGATTTTGCTATAAACCAGTTAAAACTCATTAACCTAACAGAAGTTTTTTTATTTTGTAGAGTTTATCTTTTGCTGTGAGTTCTGGCTCAAAGGGGTCAATGACACCAGAAGTAGATCCAAATGAATACCAGCAATGGGAGAGGATGAGGAACTGACTGTAGAGAGGGAACTTCTCTATTTTGCTGGTGATGAGCTGTCAGAGTGGCTCATCCTGTGTCATTAAATTGTAGCTTAAATATGCAAGTTCATTTCTGCTGAAAAGGTCACTTCTGAATTATTCTGCCCTCTGGATTGCTGGTAGGTTTCTTCTAGTTTGGTGAGATGAAACCGCTCAGCAGAAAGTGAGGACTCCTGACACAATGAGCTGGAGGATAAAGGAGGAGGAGGTCCCCTTTGGTGGCAACATGCCACACCAGATCAGCAAGCACATCTAATTGCACCCTAAGTGTCTTGCCCAAGATCACATGGGAAATCTGTGGCAGAATGGAAAGCTTACCCCTCTCTTGTAGGATCAAAAAATTGCTGTACCCCCAAAATTGAAGGATCTTTCTTCAGTTGGTCCAGGAAGGAAGGGGTAATGTAAAGGAGAGTGTTAGTTCCCCACAAATATAGAATAATCTGCTTTAGCCAGCATCTCATCTGATGCTACTTTGTGAAATCAGAGAGCTTTAAACTTGAAAACATGGGATTATTAGTACTTTCCAAATTTGTCAGCAAAAATGTTTGCTGGTAAGAAGTTCTGACCCCAGCACTGTATGAAAATATAATGAATTTGGCTAAGTTCTTGGCCTTGAGGATGTCCTTTGGCAGTGAGTTCTGCAGGCAGAATAGGCGAAAAAGTCTTTTCCCTCTAACTAGTTTTGATTTTGCCATGTCTTAATTTCCCTGAACATTCCTTGTTCCTTAGGTTTGTGGCAGCAAGAATAAATTTTTGCGGCTCACACTTTAACGCCAAAGCACGAGACCCGAGCTTCTCCCTCTTGTTGGGTGGCTGCTGGGCAGCGTTATAAATCAAGGATCCTGAATCCGATCCCGACTTCCACACTGATTCCCGCTGTAACTCGGATTACCTGCTTGCCTCGGCGTAGCTACTCGCAGAGCGAGATAATGATACTTGTCTAACTGACAAGGCTATTGTGGGATGATTTATCTCATAAAAGGGGGCGAAGTGCCTAATGCAACTGCTAGAAATGGATGTGGAAATGAAACACGTATTTTTTAGAGCCGGAACGTGCTTCCCTGTGGGAGCCAATTCCAGGCGTTCGCACCAGATGGCGCTGCGCTGCAGGGTCAGTCAAGGCACAGACGCAACCGCCTTTTAGTTTGTGTAACAGGCACAACCGATAACTATTCTACTCTATTCTCACAAGAACTGGGTTTAAAAAAAAAATCTTCAAAAATAGAGAACTGTGTTATAGTATATGTTACTTGTTTTTAAATTATTATTATTTTTTTATTTTTTAAGATTTAACGCATCTCTCTTTCCTCAAATGACAGAAGGTCTTCAAAACCCACCAAGACACCATCAACCACTGTTTCTGACCGTGGACACTGAGAAGTACTGTGTCATAAATTTCAGTTTGACTTGAGTTTTTCTTAACCCTAACTACACAATACATATATACATCAACCTAATAATAAATCCCAGGAATGACACAGTTCATTTGGGATAATCAAAGTGCACTTCCTCAGAGGTACTAATGAATAACATTTATAATTATTTACATATTATCTCCAGGGAACAATGAGAACTGTTAAACAATTTGCTCAAATACAAGCAGGATGGGTATAACATGGGAGAGAAAAGAAATTTACTTTCTTCAGCCTCAATCTCTTTCAAGCCTCTATTGCCTCCAATAGCCCCATTTCTAGATTATATGTCAAATGATAAGAAGAAATGGAATGCTTCAAGGGGAAGGGACTGTTGTATCCACATTGTAATTTTCATAGTCCTGCCTTAAAACACAATTTATCTTTATTGCTCACATAGAAGTGATATATCACCTCACACAGTAAATAGGCAAGGTGGACTTTGTGGTAAAGTTTAAACTTACTTTAACATTTTCTTGGGTTATAAAAGTATTCTTCCCTATGGCACCTTATTTAGAGATTAACACATATCCTTTCCCCACAGTAGTTTCAATGCCCCGGTTTATGAACACCTGCTTTTTATATCTCTGCTTTTAGTGTTGGAGCTGAGGCATGAAGTGCATATATTGTATCTTTTTCAGTGCATGTGGGTTTTGCTAACACTGTTATGTTATTTGAGACATCAGGGAGCATATATGAAAGGATCTAGAATATTGGTCTGCACAAGCCATGGGGCTGTGTCATTGCACTGAACTCCATTGTGGCCTGTGAAGCTGTATGGGAAGAGTGAAACGTATCTCTGTGGACAAGGGCTTGCTCCAGGGATTGTTGTTTGTCCTCTCCTCTAGGTTGCCAGAAGGGCATGGGAATTTAGATTCAAGTGATCACTATGCTGTAGGAAGGGAAAAATACCTTAGCTTTCCACATTCATCTAAATGTTATAACTTGGCCTCTCTTCTTGTGGTCTGGCACATTGGAAGGTTGGCTCTGAAGGTTGCAGGTGGAAGCAGGGCTGTGCCTGGCCTCCCTCTGTCCAGGGGTGACACAGAATAAGTAATAATCATATTGTTCAGGAATGTAGTGACCAGTTGGAAAACATAGGAATTTAGACTTTCACTACTGTTTTCTGAGGATTTACAAAACATCACCGGGTTTGTTGCTGTAGTTGAAGGTCCATTGAAGCTGGATGTTCCAAGATCCAGTCCTGTGGTTTCCAGCCTGCAATTGATCCTTTGGAAAGAAAAGGATTCAGGACAAAGCTCTGGGACTTGTTTAGGATGGAAGCTGAAGCTCAGGGAAATAGCCTCCCTTTATGCAAGTCCCTTTGAACGAGAAAGTGAGCCAAAACCAAGACACCCTCCTTCCCTTCACACAAACAATTTTGACTCTGGCTCCGGGGTAGCACCACTTATTCCTTCCCAACTGGGTTAAGGGATGAATGAAGGTTGGGAACAGCCGAGCTCCCTGCATCCCAGTCCCATTGGTCCCTCAGACAGGGTTTAGAGGGGTTGTCCTCTGATGCCGGCATGGGCCATGGCACTGATCAGCCCCCCTGGCATGGAGCGACACAGAAATGAGAAATACCGACTCTGAGGGGTTTTTTCAGTCCTAAAGGTTGATTACCAGTGCTAAAGATCAAGCTGCCTTGTAATTTCTCTTCATCTGCTCCTCTTTTCTCTTAAGGTGAGGCATTATACCCCAGCTTATTTCACAGGTCTGTCCTTACTCCCAATGAAGTTAATGGTAGAACTCCATCCAACCTGCACTTAGAAGCAGCTGAAGACTGGTAGAACCTTTAGTTACAACCACGATATTTTTTGCTAAAAAGAGAAAATACTTTTAAAAAGGGAAGATAAAATCTCTAGCTAAGACAGCTGTCCTTTCAAATTTGTTCTTAAATCAATTAAAAAAATTGAATTTGTTCCTTTTTCTGAATACGCATCTCACATAACAATAAAACCCACAAACATTCATATACATGGCAATTCAAGCACTGCTTTTGCAGAGTTTATTTAAGAAGCTCCAAAATAAACCTGAAATAATCACACTTAGACCAAAGACATACTTAGGATAAAATAAAAACACAGCCACAGTAGTTATAGTCTAGAAGTGACTGGGGTACTATAAAGTATAGTCACAACTAAATTATGTCTTGGACTGAAGTAGATACATACTATTAATTGGATGTAGGCCCTTTAACCTTTTTGCAGGAAGCAAACTTGAGATCTAATAATTTTTGTAAAGATGAGCTTTCTGTGCTTCCAGTAATATTTCTGGGCTTTGAAAGGATCCTGACTTTCCTTTCAGATTGTTTTGATGAGATTGGCTATAATATTTCAACCATGCCAACTGAGCAGAGGTAAGAGATGATAAAGGAGGGTGGAAGTTTGATTGCCTTATTCAAAGGATACAAATATCCTGCTGGTAGTATCTGTGCTCTGCTTATGATCTTTTAAAGGTACTTTGTTGCTAAACATTTTCATGGATGAGAAAAATTGTGGCAGAAAGCAAAGTTAGGTAATGATTCAAGTATCTCAACTTAAAAAGAAGAATTAACCTATTGGGAAGAGGATGTGGAGGCAATAGTGTTTTATATCATACACAAACTGATGAAAATATAATTTCTCTCTTAGGTTCACCACCTTTCATTACCATTACCTGTGTCTAAAATAAGGTCCTGAATTAAGATTTGTGTTTTTAAAATATACCGATGATATACTCCCTCCCTCTAATGGGTATCTCTTTTTTAGCAAATGGTTTTAATTTCAACCCCAAACTAGTTCTGACTTCGCTAAGAAGAGTAAACCCCTAATTCAGGTTGACACACCCACAAATCATAGAGGTTTAAAAAGTAGTGGGTGTGTTTTTCTGCCTTGCTTTTATTGTGATAGACTTTCTGTCAAAGGACTCAGGACCAAAATGAGGTTCCTCGAAGGCAATAAAGAGACATCAGGAATGGACTTCATCAAAGTTAACTCTTGCTCTGAAGTGTTTCTGAGGACCCTGAAGTGCTCCTGATGTGTGGTTTACACCTATCTAAAGTCATGAAAGATGCCTCCCCTCATTCATTTCAAACTAATCACACAATCTATCTTGCAGGAGTTGTTCAGGAGGTGATAATGGTGAGCAAAGTAGGAACAAGAGTCTGAAGAGCTGATAGCAGCATAAGCTGTCACCACCATTTCTTCAGTGAAGGTCTGGCGACAGTCAAAGAGGATTAAAGTACATCTTATATCCTAGTAACTGGAGTGGGCTAAGGGAATAGACATACTTATTATGCATATGTCATCTGAAGAGCCGAGATTTAACAGCCACAGGCCATAAAACTGAAATCCTGGACTGACTGCAGGGAGGGAAAACACCACACACTCACCAGTGGCCAGGATAAACATTTGCTATTAATTTCCTCTTAGTACAGATGCAGCTTCATCCTAACAGCTGACGTTTTATGAAGGATCAGATTTTGTTTCCTTGTAAAAAGAATTAGAGAAATGCTTAAAAGCCAAAACAAATCTGAGTGCTGAAGGGTGATGACATCTAACAGGTCTGCAGAAAAACATTAGTGCTGGGCTTGGGCACTAACACTGAGTATAGAAAAGGAGATAAAATTGTTTTTTGTCTTGTCATCCTCACCCTCAGCACCGATGTACCAAAGCCATGGCCTGAGTGAGAAGGTGGTTCACCCCAGTCTGGTATGAAGAGGTCAGAAGAGGGTTGGCACAGTACCTGGCTCAGGAGATGGTTCCCATTCCCGTGACTCAGGCAAGGTGTCCCCTCTGGCTGCTGCCGGGTCTGTCTTTGGATCACAGAATAGGTGAGGTTGGAAGGGACCACAGTGGGTCATCTGGTTCAACCACCCTGCTCAGGTAGGGTCATCCTACTTGATGTAGGAGCACATGGTGCAGGATTGTGTCCAGACAGTTCTTGAATATCCCCAGTGAGGGAGACTCCACACCCTCTCTGGTCTCTGTTCCAATGCATGGTCACCTGCACAGGAAAGAAGTTCTTCCTCATACTCAGGTGGAACTTCCTGTGCATCAGTTTCTGCCCATTGCCTCTTGCCCTATGGTTCGGCTTCACCGAGAAGAGGCTGGCTCCATCCTCTTGACAACTTCCCTTTGGATACTTGTATACACCTTTTCTCAAGGCTGAGCAGATGTAACTCCGTCAGCCCTTCCTCATTAAGAGAAATGCTTCAGTCCCTTAATCATCTTTGTAGTCCTCCCATAGACCCGCTCCAGGAGCTCGAGGTCTCTCTTGTACTGAGGAGCCCAGAACTAGACACAGTACTCCAGATCTGGCCTCACCAGGACTGAGTAGAGGGGGAGGATCACCTCCCTCGACCTGCTGGCAATGCTCTTCCTAATACACCCCAGGATACCATTGGCCATGGCCGCAAGGACACATTGGTGGCTCATGGACAGCTTGTTGCCCACCAGGACCCCCAGGTCCTTCTCTGCAGAGCTGCTTTCCAGCAGGTTGGTCCCCAGCCTGTACTGATGCAGGGGGTTATTCTTCCCAAGGTACAGGACCCTATATTTGACTGGTGATCTTCAGATAGTTCTTTTCTGCCCATCTCTCCAACCTGTTGAGGTCCTTCTGAAGGGCTGCACAACACGCTGAGGTATGAGCCAGTTTTGTACCACCAGCAAACTTTCTGAGGAGGCATCTATCTCTTCATCCAAGTCATTGATGAATATGTTAAGTATTAAACCTTTGGGGGACAATGCTAGTGACAGGCCTCCAACTAGACCTTGCAGCACTGATTACAGCTCTCGGGGATCTGCTGTTCAGACAGTTCTCAATCCATCTCACTGTCCACTCATCCAGCCCACACCTCCTGACTTGGCCTGTGAGGATGTTGTGAGAGACAGTGTTGAAAGCCTTGTTGAAGTGGAGGTAAACAATATTCATTGGTCTTCCCTCATTGACCCAGGTAGTTGTTTCGTCATAGAAGGCAATCAGGTTAGTCAAGCATGATTTACCTTTAGTGAATCCATGTTGACTACACCTGATCACCCTCTTGTCATCAATGTGGATAGAGATGGCTTCCAGAATGAGGTGCTCCATCAGCTTTCTGGCGATTGAGGTGAGGCTGACTGGCCTGTAGTTCCCTGGGTCCTTCTTCTTGTCCTTTTTGAAGACTGGGGTGACATTTGCTTTCTTCCAGTCCTCAGGCACCTCTCCTGATCACCACAATTGACAGCACATGAAATATAACAGTATTCTTGAAGGTAAGGGCAGGTGTTACGCAATCTTTCAGTTTTTTAGTAGCTGTCAGTGGTTGCTTGTGAGGTCACCAAGCTGTTTACTGCATGGTGAATGGTTTATTTGAAGTAAAGATGTATGATTTTTGAATGAAGATATTAATGATGTGACAAAAAAAAACCCCAAAAATACTGCTTTCAATGGGATCTATAGTTAAAGTCATGTACCAACAAACCAGATGCCAAAAGTAGCTGCAAGGAACATAATAATATAGATTTTTGCAGCAAAAATAGAAAACAGGAAAAGTAATAAATGTCTAAATCTATTCAACTTTCAAAACCTAGATTGGGATGTGAAGTTTTAATATCTCTAATTATTGTAGCTACTGATTTTCTTAATCAAATCAAAATATTTTTTTAGTTTTACGCATTCTTGCTAAGTATAGATGATGTTAACTTATAAAAACTTGATTTCTGTTTCACTTCAATCCCATTCCTCAAGTGTTCCATGTGACAATGCAAGCTTTGCTATTAGGAAGAATAACAAAGGAAAAGTTTTATTTACAGTTGCTGGCCGAGGGCTGGATTTGAAGAATTTCTCCTTTTTTTCTATCATAATTCAAACGATAAATTTCAGTGACTTCTAAAGCTTAAATTCTTTAAATTATGATTATAGATAATACACACAGACAAATGAAAAGCCAAACACCAGCCTTCATCAAAAGTGTATTAGCCAATTTGAGAGGTCAAACCATGGAAGTCAAAGAATAGCAGAATTAAGGTTAGCTTTGCAATCTCAGTTTGGCTATTTTGGGTGTAATGAGTGGGTCATAAGTATTAATTATAGATCTACATGTTGGTCCCTCTGCTTCTTCTCTTCCTCTTTCAGCACACAGACTGTCCCACGTTCTGTTAATGAGCGAGTAGTATTTAATTTTCTTTTTGGTATTCATCATGTGATGTCAAGTATTCTCTTGCTCCCTTCTGCCAGTTCCTGTACTGAATTCAGCATTATTATTTTTCCTTAGACTTTCCTATAGCTTTCAGCTCTCTGCTGTCTGTGAGTTTCACAAAAAATACTTGATTTATTTTTTCAAGAGCCCAACGGATATGTCATTAACATGACTCTACAGGTGGGGTATTGATGGAAGCGTTCTAGGAGACGCAGGTGGTGGCGGTAGATGACCCATGATTCGGATCCATATAAGAGAGTAGACAACACTATGGCTCTGTAAACACTGATCTTGGTACTTTTCCTCAGGTGTTTATTATGCCAAACTCTTTTGTGGAGTTTTCCAAAAGCACTCTATGCCTTTGCTAACCTGTTGTCTATCTCTCTGTCAATCTTACCATCTGAGGAGATGAGGCTACCTTGGTAATTAAACTGCTGGACTGATTTGAGCTCTGATTGGCAAATGGTGATATGGGGATGATGGAAGACTTCTTGAGGTGCAGGTTGATGTAGAACCTCTGTCTTCTTTAAGCTGACTTCCAGTCCAAAGAGCTCAGCAGCATCTGCAAAGCAGGATGTTAAATGCTGCAGAGCTGCTTCTGCGTAGGCCACAAGGGCAGCATCATCAGCACAGAGTAGCTCCCGGACAAGATGATTTAAGGTCTTAGTGTGGGCCTTCAGTCGCCTTAGATTGAATAGGCTTCCATCAGTATGGTATTGAATGTAAATACCATCCATCAATGCTGCCTCCGTACAATCCTAAATATCCACTAGTCAGATTATGTGACCAATACATCTGTTCTAGAATGAGCAGCAGTCACAAGCATTGAGGCCATGTTGCTGAGAACACAGCTGCGCTGGGCAGGGTACGTCTCCAGGATGAAGGACCACCGCCTCCCCAAGATCTTGCTCCATGGTGAACTTGCCACCGGCTGCTGCAAGAGAGAAGCCCCAAAGAAAAGATACAAGGACTCCCTGAAACAACATCTCAGCCTTGGCCATATTGATCAACATAACTGGTCTACTCTGGCCTCCAATTGGGAGGTCTGGAGACACACCATCTATAATGTTGCTGTCTCCTTTGAGAACACACGCAGGATCACCCTTGAGGAGAAAAGACAGCGCAGAAAGAATCGTGTCTTGCAGAATACACCATCTAAGGAGTCCTTCTGCTGTGCCTTTTGCAAACCGGATATGTCTATCTCATATTGGCCTTATTATCCACCAGCGTGCCTGTAACAAATGTGGATAGAACCTTTCCCAAATCTTCGTTCACGAAGCCCCGCCATGAACAGGTGGGGCAAGTGGCAGGACAGAAATGTTTGCTGGATTAGAGTGTCCGGTTTCTGCTGGTTAGAGTTTGACTTTGCACAGCATGGAGCCATATTTTATGTGGTAGTTGACTGTGAGTGCTCAGCACTTCTGCAGCTCAGAGACACCACAGTATCTAGTCAGGGACCCAGAAAATGAAGCTGTACAATTTATAACGGTGAGGGAGGGAGCTAGTTTAAATTGCTTGCCTGGCTTTGCATAGGAGCTGAACAGCAGAAATACTACCAGCCCTCAAGGACAACGGTGAAACCATCCTCCCTCTTCTGGTAAGCCCTAGATTTAGTGGGAGAAGCTGTGAGCTGTAACCATCTCCTATTACTTCCCCGGTGTGATACCTGCAGTCCAGGTCATTCCTGGGGAATGGCTGTTCTGCATTATTACTGCACCTGAATCCTCTTTTCTTTTTGTGCTATTATAAGACATCCATATCCCATGGGCACAGTCTCCCTTTGTTATATCCTCCCATCTATCATCAGTGCTGTCCATTTTGTGCCCGGCAGGAGGGAGAAGTATATGATCATGCTATTAAAGATAATGCCTATGCAAAAAAGGGTTGAATCAAGGCTGGAGAGGCAATTTGATTCTGGCACTTCCTCACATCTGATTGCTACTGCAAGGTTCTTTTCACACAGTTTGAGGTATGTAATTTCCCATATTTGAGAGGCAAAAAAAAAGAAAAGTAGACTGCCAAAATAGGTATTTCATTATGCAGGGTCACAGTGACTCCCAGGAGAGCCAGAGGGGTTGGAGTCTGTGTTGGCCACTGAAAGCTCTCTTACTTCAATTAATAGAGTAGAAGCATTAACAATCACTAGATACCAGTGTCCTGCTGAAAACACTGAGAGGCTTGTTTTCTATGAGGCAGACTGGACCACTCAGTGGATCTTGCAGATATTTCAGGGCAGTGGGGGATGTGCAAAGCCCCTAAACTGTGTTTTCCATTCTGGGTTCATGAGGGAAGTTTGATGTCCTATTTTTCTAAATGCAACCACTTTTACTGTGCCAAATGAGACTGAGACAGGAGTACTTAACTACTCCTACCCAGCCACACACCATTTCTTTCAGATTTCCCTATTGCTGGGGCAGTTCCAGCCTTCTTACACTGTCCACTTTAGTCCTCCCTCAGATCTTCCAGTTTTAATACTCTTTCCCAGACATAAATCAAGGTCCCCTTTTTCACTGGCTCCCACACTGTACTCCCTCCCACACAACTGGCGTTAAACTCTGGCCTGCCCATGTTGTCTATCTCCTGAAACAAATGTCAGACTGTTTCCAGTCTGTTCCTCAGTTTAATTTCTTCATTTTCCCCTGTCTTCTCACTCTTCCTCCCCCACTTCCAACTAAGAGACCTATTTCCATAGTCTTCACCAAGGAAGTTGAAAGCACTCTGTCCTCTCGAATGTCCCAAAATGACTGGAAATAGCTTGTATTTGTAACTGCAAGACAGTGTCAGATCTCTTTATCTTCAACCTGAAATACTGATGTTGGGGATGTACCTTCAGAGAATGACTGAGGTCTCAGAAGTGCCCATGGTTCATGTGTGACCTGTGGTTTTCTAACAGTTGCAATAGTTCCCTGGTGTAGATTTTGTAGATTTGTACAGAGATTATAAGGATTGTGTTTCAGGGATAACCCACAACTTAATGCCAAAATTCAATTGTGTTTTCCAAAGCATACAGGCATTAGAGTTTTGAAAACAGGGGGTTACCACGGGGTTTTAACATGGACAAGGCAAGTATTTTTTACATGGTCTTATCCTTGGCAGTAGGTGAACTCTGTTGGCTGAAGTTTTCCAAAAAAGATTTTTCAATTTCAGACAGGTGTCTGACATGTCAGTGTTCGGCCAAGTCATCAAAAGTTTTGCAATATTGGGACCCTAAAATGGGACAATCAAGTAATCTCAGTAATTGTTGGTGTTTCCAGCAATACCTACGAAATTCATATATGTTGTGCCAAATTCCACTCCTCAGGAAAGTGGTCACACTACCAAGCCTGAGTTCAAGAAGAGTTAGGACAATACTTTCAGGCACATGGTGTCATTCTTGGTGTGTCTTGCTCAGGGCCAGGAGTGGGACTCAATAATCTTGATAAATCCCTTCTAACTCAGCATATTCTATTGATTCTATGATAATTCAGGTTTACATTTATCCATTTTTATAATGATTTAAATAATCAGAAATATGTGATGATGGGAACAGTGGAATAGCCATTATATCTGATAGCTAGGGATATCAGCCAATGATGACAGATGATATTTATGCAGAAATGTTCATAAGTAAAAATTGTTTGTCTGCTTTAAAAATCCCTGCAGTTATTTGTTTGAATTCCATGAATATTTGCAAGAGATATTTTAGATCTGGACTTGCCTTTACAGATGTAAACTTCAACAGTCATCCCAGAGCTAGGAAAATCTGTTGTCATACCTGTAAATAGTATCTGCTGATGCTATTTGTTTCCTAAACAGGTAATTTGGTGAGAAAGAAAACCATAAGGCTAGTAGTGGATTTTTCTACTTTTAGTCTCAAACACATTATAGTCAATACTACTTAAAACTGAGATGAAAACCTGTTTTACGGGTTGGAAGAGCTAAATTTTGTATCAAGTGTGGACAAAAAAAGCTTTCAAATTGCTCAAAGTTATTAACATCATGGAACACAGCATATGAGCATTTCTCATCTTCACTCATTAAAACACTTTCTCCAAGGTGTCTTTCAGGTCAGACTTCCTGAATGTGTTTGTAGAACTTCACATAAACGCACCTGTTGACTGACACCGCGTGCTGGGAGCATTTTGCATTATCATTCACCTAGAAATTTAATTGCCTTAGATCATGACTTCTTAGGACTCACAGTCACAATCAAATTATGGTAATCTTACAAACTTCTGTGCATCACTTAAGCAGCAATAATGGCTCATGTATGGCCTTAGCCAGTGGCAAATATGAGGGCTTTTCCCACTCTGAAAGTGTGTTACCTAAGATAATGTGCCTTGCAAGTGGCTTGGGATCATGAACCTGTGGGGCATTGCCAATTATTTTGACTTGACTGATGTTTTAAGAGGCTTTTTACACCAAGTTATGTTGTGAATCTGAGCCTGTTGCTCCCTTACAGTCCTGTGTACATAGTAGTCTCACAAGCCTTTAAAACATTACTCCAAAAGATAGGCATTATATGATAAATTAACTTAATGAGAACTTTGGAAAATCCTAAATAATGTATCTGAAATTATAGGTATCTCATCTGTCTCTCTGTAGATGAAAAAAAATTCTACTAATGACTTTGACCTTTTGCTGACAGTTTTTTTCTGTTGACTTGAGTATTGTGGGAGTGGCAGCATAGTTAAAGTTGGAAATTCCCACCCATTTTTCCAATGTCTCTCCCAGTAGACCAACAGATGTTCCTCATTAACTTTAGCAGATAGATTTCTTGTTGATAAGTCAGGTTATTTTTTTTATTACATGGAGAAAGCTGGGAAGTGCCTTGCTACAAAGTGCCTTGCTTTTAAAAAACATCTCCATGCCCCAGGAGTTTTTGTAGAATTTCTGTAGAATATTGTAATTTCAAAGGATAATGATAAGTCTTGTTGGTTGGGTCTTCAAGATTATATAGAAGTTCTAAAATTACATGTAGAACATTAAGTAGTTCCTTGATTACCCAAATCTCTGTGTGTCTGAACCTCTCCTTGATTTTATTAAATGTAAGAGGCCCTACAGCATCCCTTACCAAATTATTTGAAATTTTAATCCATTGAGGATTTTGCAAAAATCCTGCAGTCATATCAGGAGGATGTTTTTGCTTGAAACAGGTCCTGCACAGTCCTCTCAGTGCGTCTCTGATCCCAGCTGTGACTTTGCATTTTTTTGGCAATTTTCTTGGCAATGAAAAAGTTTCTTAACCAAAAAGTGAATTTTGAAGGACATAACTAAAAATGTTTTCTCCTGAAATCTTTCATAAAAAGACATACATTTTTGTAATAAAATTTAATGTTTTCTGTCTCCATTACAGGTGGGTCACAATGAATGACCTGCCTGTAGATGAAAGGCTGTTGTCACACCTATTGCGTGTTTGTGTATTGTTCCTCTGCCTCATCTGTGATATGTAAAGAATTCTGGTTGTACTGGGGGTCCTGTGAATTACAGAGACACATAAACTATTATTGCTAATGCTCACCTTTAACTTCCTTCCAGAAGTTTCACTGTTTCCATACATTTTCACTGTACCAACAGAGATGCCATCACATCTTGGCAGTATAAATTACATTCAGGGTAACAGAGTCCATGCTTTGGCCAATTAATAAAATTACACTATTGACAAATGGCCAAAGAAACTGTAATATTTGATGCCCAATTACTATCCAAACAACCATAAATGAGAAATGGCAGTGAATCTCGTATTAAAATGTGGACACATGAGGACACAACACTGCAAGTTCTTGGTGTCAGGGAAGTTGAAGATGTGACTGATCTTCTGCATGTGTATAATTCTCATTGCATGTGCAAGATAAACATTATGGGTGATTTGAGCCCACGTCTGACAAGGTGTGCATGTTCCTCAGCCAGACAAAGGACATGTCAACAACCCGTCAGCACTTAAGCAAAGTGACAGTCACAACTAACACATGAGAGAGGTTTTGTGTGCAGAAACATCATGTGGCCAAGAAAAGTTGTCTCAGCAAAAAATTTATGTGTGCCTCCTCAAATCAGCTTTGTCCTTGTCATACCACTTTCTCCTGCTCTGAGTGTGCCTCTTTAGATTCTGTGCTCTCCATGACCAGGACTTCCAACTGAAGGATTCCCTGGTATCTGACATAGGTGGCCACACTCTCTCCTGGTGCCTAGGCAGTTGCATGGCAAGCATAAGCAATAACAACCTGTAACAGGCCTAGTCCTAATCTTTGTTTTTACTGACATGTAGCTACTCCTTGTCGTTTGCCAGACAGGGGAAAACCTTCCTCAAGAAGCTCATAAATCCCTCATTTTCTCCAGGTTTCTTATCCCACGATGGGTCCCTGCCTTCGTGAGAAAACCTGTGAGAAAGCAATTTGCTGAAAGGCAAGTATCTGTAGGGATGTGGGATCACTTAGTGCTGGTTACCACCTCGGGCGTTCTGGAAAGGCTCTGCTACACGAGGTGCATTTCAGAGATCTGACTGTGTGCTAAAAGAGTCCTGCATCCCTGCCTTGTAGCTCTGGGAATGTTAGGCAGGTAATTAAGAAATCACACAGCGCAGGTGTGCCAGGTGAAGTTTGGTAGCTTGCTTTTGATCTAAATTGAGATGCTCTGGGGATTTAACTTCTTAAACAAAAAGGGCATAAATAAATAATCAGGATTTTTTTTTTAAGGTTGGAACATGCAGACTATAAAATTTTGTCTTGGATGTACACAAGTAGGCAACGCTAGAAGATTGTTTAAGGCTAGGACTTTGTTTTAAATGGGGGTGTTGTTTTCATTAACTTGGGTCTGATTAGTTTTTCCACTGGGAATTTCCCCACTGATATAAACAGGAACAGTGGTTTTGGGGAACTAACTCAGGAGTAAGTTATGAAAGCGTCTTTAAAACAGACCTCAAAAAACCAACAGAACAAACCAAAACCTAGAGTATTAATTATAACACAGGAGTCACTCAAAGCATTTCTTTTTAATATTCATAATTGAAAATGAGACAGCTTTAAAGTCTGTAATGAGTCCTTCAGTGTACTACACTCTAGTTAGAGCATTATTTCATAGCTGGAAGCCAAGAAACAGGCTGACAATCAATTCTTAAATTATTCTAAGCCCACACAATAGCCTCTTGCCACAAAATTTCAGCATGGTGCCTATTTTGCTACCATGTGGGTGGGTGAGATCGGGATAAACAAGAACACAACTGCCCACTTTTGATTTTTTCATCTTAACTTACAGTCAGTCTCGCACAGATAGTTTCTGTAACTTTGAAATGTTTCAATGTCTCTCTCTTTTTCCACAATTCCCTGATAAACCTGAGATGGAAAGTAACATAAAAATGGGTCTTGTAGTTTTGAGTTTGAATCAAAAAAAGAAATACCACGAAATAAGAGTATCATTTTGAAACATTTGTCCTGATTCTTTGATTTTCTGAAGTAGGAAAGCTATCATATACTTTCTCCAAACAAATTGGGTAGCTATCTCTGAGCTGAGCTATCAGAGTGCCCTTAAATTACTTCTTTTTGATACCTTGGGGAAGAAAGATGTCATAGGGCTCCTTCCAGCCCCACTGTGTGATGTTGGCTCCTCTCCTTTGAAAAGCCAATTGCAAGGGAGGGCATCAGCAGCGTGGGTCTGGAAGGGGACTGATACAGAGGAAGGGCAAGAGCAGGAGCAGCACTCTTGCAGCACTGCAAACATGCTATAGACAATTTCCAAATTGTTAGTTTTATCTTTGCTTTTAAGTAAAGCAACTGACCAATTCACATTATGGGTTGAAAGGTCTTTTCATTGAGACTCGGATACTGGGTGTAATTTACAGCCTGAAGCGCAGTACTGGGGGAAGCTGAGGCTGCAGGGTAGCTGCATAGTACTGGTTTTAGAGAAATGCCTAAGTCTGATGGACATAGGAATGGGTGGAGGAGTTGGTCTGGAACTCTGAAATCAGCGTTCATTTTGCAAAGCTTTCATTCTAGTTTGGGTCAGATGAAGAGAAAAACTGAAGTAGCAGAGACCTGCCCTAAAACCATTCTTTCTTTTTTTTGGTAATGTTTAGACCACTGCTTTAACACATCTCCAGCAGGAATAAAACAAGGTGTTAAGTTCCTTGTTGTGTAGCGTCCTAAGGGGATAATCCATCTCTGTACAATATTATTCTACCCTTGGCTGATTTGTTTTCTTCTGAAATATTCTCTACTGTCACCCATTAGCTTATCATAGGAACGAGGTTCTTCTTTCACTTTTATTCTTAGGAAATCTGGAGCATGAAGTGGTGTTTCTTCTGTCTCCCTCATTCCATCACTTCCTCCTCTTCTCAGCATTCTTCTAAAATCTGCAGACAAAAATAAAATATTTTTATTTATATACACTTCAAAAAATTATTTGTTTCTGAAAGTTAAAAAGGGATTTTCCCCCCTAAATATTATCTGGAATGAAACTCTTTGTTTTCTGTACAAGCTGTAGTGCAGAAAAATTCTGCCCCTTCATATCATCCTCTCTTTCATTCAACAGAGTACAGAATTTGCCTTTCCTCCTTTTTCACTGCTCACCAATATTTCTCACATCACTTTCCCTCCTGATTATATGATGAGTAAATTAAAATGAAAGGGGAACCCACTTTCAGCTAAACACCTCAAGTTTGGATTTCTCCCTGGATGGTGGTGAATTCCCCTCACTGGGCTGTTGAATTTTATCACTAGAACAAAGATGTTTTGACATTGAGGACATCTGGAATATTAAAGATAACATGGGAGTAATGGGGAAATCTGGTGTCTGAGTAAACTCAGCTTGTACTTCACTGTTGTCCCGAGTGTGAGTCCCTCCTGCAGTGTTGCAGAGGACTGTGCATTTACCACCCTGCTCCTGGTGTCATGAGGGAATAGGTAGACAGCATTGGAGCAGTTCCCAGATATGAAGACACTCTTCTCCCAGAACTGAAGGAGATGCTTTCTTTTAAGAAGACTAAAAATATATAATAAAATTTCTTCCCCTTTTTCAGTAACAATAGAAGAATCTGGTGAAACCAGTTGGAGGACCTCAGCAAAAATGAGTTGGGCACACTGGATAGGGATTTGACACATCTAAGAGTGTTATAAGCCTATTTAGACAGATGGTGCTGACCACTCCACAATGACACTTCCCACAATCCAGGTTAGTGGGTTTCAAGGTAGCTTGGGAATGGAGCTGCAGGGAGTAGCTGCACTCTGGCTAATAAAGGCTTTCAAAAAGCTGTGAAATGCAGTCTCTCTGATGAGCTACAATGCTCCTATGTATGCTGAAGCCTGGATACATGGACACAAATGATGGGTGCAACTAGGAAACCAGTACTGTCCTTATTGCTGCTTTCTCCTGTTGTGGGTGGTTGAGTGTCTTACTCTTAACAGAGAAGGCTAAAACAGCCACTCAAACATGCAAAGGTGATGTGTGTTGCAATTGACCCATTCATAAAAATGGGCAACCAGAGGTTAGCCTTATAGTCCCTTAGAGAGCCAAATGCAGGGACAGGCAGATACTGCTTCATCAGTAGCACATACAGGTTCCCAGGAGTTCATTGTTTAGGATCATGGATGGAAGAGTCCCAGAAATGACACAACTGAAGTCAATCATTACTTTCATTGTGTAGCCCAGAGAGTGGAGCCAGATATCATCTTTGGATCTGACTCATACTAAGATCCTTCGCACCCTCACACCAGTCTGTTGCTGCAGTGGCAGTGTATAAATTGCCAGGGAAATTCCATTTCTTGTTCTGCCTAAACAGTGAGGGCTCAAGCCCTGCCAAATACAGTGGGGACTCTCCTTGGTTTCAACGGACTCGTGGTCCCTTACACCAGTTATACGCTCAGCAGTTGGAGGGACTTAATCTCCCATTTTACAGATATCAAATAGAATCTCAAAGAGCTTGGTGCAACTTCATGCCTTCATTGCAGCCCTAATCGAAGGTACTACTTCCCCAACTCAAAATGCCGTTTCGAGGATTGCATAGACTGGCTCTGAGTTTAAAACTTACTTAAGTATCACATGTATAAACATATGAAATGAAGAGGCAGACACTAGGACCTACGGCTCCTTAACATTTGCATGCATATATGCATGTTACTGTTTGCAAAAATATTTGTGCAGTATGAAACATTAAAGAAAACCATATAATTGTTTTAAAAATGCAACAATTGATCTTTTGATGTTTTAACACATAGTTGAGTTTCTCCTTTTAAGTAAGTACTATCACCAGTGTGCTCCTTTTCTTTATTACCTGGGCAAATTTGCCATTTGATAAAACAAAAAACAAATAAACAAAATTACCAAACAAAACCCACAACAAACCTGTTGCTGACTTATAGCCAAATCTCCCCCAAGTAAAATACTTATTTTCTTCTGTTTTGAAAATGAAATCTTAATCTAATTAGATCTTGCAGGAAAATAGTTCTGATATGTTTTCTGTAGGTAAAAGGGCTTGCTTAATGTGCTTTGTTTATGTTACTGTTTTTACAGTAAGTAATAAAATTTATTAGGGCTATTATCCATTTATAGAATCTGTTTGACAATGGCTTTTTAATGAAGTATAAGCTTCTCTGGACATAGGTTGAGAAAACACTCTGTTACAATAACACAGGCTTTGTCCATAGGTCTCTGAAACATCTCAGTCCAGGATATATGGCTATTCATTTTGGTTGCAGACCAAGAACTACGGCTTGTATATATTTGTTTCTACACTGTGATTTCCCTGCTTTCTCCATCAAAACACTGTGGACATGCTTGGAGTTGTACCCAAGAGTACTCTCTTCCTGTGGACTCCTTTTAGCGTCCACAGCTCAACAACCTGGCAGCACAGCACCATGAAAGACCTAATACACAGGGCAGGTGAGGACTTCAGAGGCAAAAGCTTATATTTAGAATTACGTGCAGAAAAGACTGAAAGTAGGTGCAGGCCCCTAAGGGATGAATCAGTGTAGACTTTGGAAGGAGCCAAAGGCACAAATAGCACAGGTCGCATCTGAGAGGTTGTGTCTTCTTGGCCATTGGTGTACTGGATAGAGAGACCACAGTGCTCACCACTTGTTGGGACACTGTCATGGTATTGATGCAATTGTCATATGTTTCCAGTTTTGAAAACTCGGACTGACAAAGGAGAGAAAATTGTAGAGAAAGGGCCAGTTGGTATGTGCCATTTGATTGGATTACTTCCCTGCCTTTACACAGACACCAGAGAGGGGAACCTTGCTGATGCATGGCACTATAGTATCTTTGGATACCAGACAGTGAAGAGAGAAGTATCTCCTCTAAGTCTGCTACACCAAGACCTGTAGGTATTCCTATATCCACTATTTCCTTTGTGGTTTGTTTGCTGAGGAGAGTCTTACGTAGATCGTGAACGTCATTGTACACCATTCTCTTGAACCAGATATCTGTTTTAGATGACCTCTGGACATATCTACAAGTACTTTCAAACATTTTCAAACATAAATCATTCTATTAGAGTATTATTTATTGGCTACCTTTTGTAATTCTTATATACCCTCTACTAAACTAGTGATCTAGATTGTCTACTGAAACAATAGAAAGTGACAACCAACAGCATCATATCCTCAGCAGAACACTCCTACCTAGTACAGCAGGAAAAGAATTATGCAGCTGTTTCCATGGAGGGATTGGGAATGTGGCAAGGAGTTTTCTGCAGCTGTTAGGTGGAATACTGTATCTTACAGAGAACTATCATATATATATATATATATATACACGTATATGAAAATTGTCAGCCGCTGGGTGTTTGTTAGATTGATGTCCTCTCCTTAACATGAATGCATAGAAGGTAGACCATGTGATTATGCAGGTATGCTAATTATCCTTCAAAGAGCTGGAAGGCTTTGACGTAACCTCTGTGTCCCAAATGTGCTGGTTCCAGCACTCGTTAGAGGGAAGAATAAGGACTTGAATCTACAAGCCTTTCCCATGTGACAATCTGGTATTGCGCCTTATAAAATCTGGCAAAATTGTAAGTGACAGTAACCTTTATAAGCACTAAAATGACTTAGCAGAGTTTGTTTTTTTTCTGATAAATAAATTCTCTGATGTACCGTTGTAACATGCAGAGACATGCATGAACTATTGTAAGTACTCCAGTTTATAAATGCTTTGCAGCAGGCCACAACAAGCTGGAATCATCTTTTAAGTATTTTAAAATTATTTTTACATGTCTTTACAGCATAATCCATCTTATAATAAAGCAATTTCTCTGATGCATATTAATTATTATACTCCAACTGTATCTACAGTGCAGTTACACTTGACTGGGAGTGGGAAGCCTGAATTGGCCTCACACCAATTTACCCACAGAAGAGAGTCCATATTCATGCATCTCCATTCCAGAGCTCTTAGGTGAAGAGAGTACACATCCATAATCCAAAAATTCTGCAGTTCTTTCAATTATTTTGTTTGGAACAGATGTCCACTCTACTTTTCCTATCCCATCAGCATTTTAACTTGCATTACTTTTACCTTGTTTTAGGTTGAATAGATGTTCTTGCCAAGAAGGGAGTCACCTAGTTCACTAGAGTTGATTCAAGACACATTTTTTTTTTGTCTAAGTCCTCACATCCATCATGGAAGATAAGTTCATGGATGATTAGCTCATACCTGGGTCTTTTGGGGGAGAATTATCACATATATTGGGTGTCTCAGGTTATAAGGTTTTTCAGATATTTCCTATAAAGGAAGCTGTTAGGACCCTGAGGGCACTTACTGGCCCAGCCCAGCCTCCACCCACCCCTGCCCATGGTCCAGAAGCTCTAATTCAGCTCAGCCTGGGGCTGTCAGACCTTGTCCCGACAATGCCACAGGAGTGAGGGCCCCATCTCCTTCTGCTTCTAATCAGACTCCTTGGATGATCCCACGTCTTGATGTGTTGGGTGCTGCCAATGGACACTGTTACCAACCCCCAGCTCTGCCCAGCACATCAACCCTGCTGGGACTGGCACTGCTGAGGAGAGGTGGGACTGTGTTAGGTCTTGCTCAGCTCCACAGCCCCAGCAGTGCAGAAGCATCCAGATTTTATGGTATTTTTTTTGTGAACTGTCTTTGCCCCAGAAAGAATGGCAAGCACAGTGCTGAAATACGGTCAGTAACCTTAAACTTGTTTTCCAAGCTTTGTAGGGACACAGAGCTTCTTTCCCAAACACAGACAACTATCTTTCCCCCAACCCCTCGCAGGTCTGTGCCTCCTTTGTGTACTTTATGTCTAGCTTGTATTACTAGTCTCTCTGAGGCTCATCAGATTTTGTTTTGTGATTCAAGTGAAGTTTCACCACAAAGAAATGTTAATTTTAGTTTCTAATCATCAATAAGAACAGGTGTGGCAGGACAACTATGAATAAGTTGATCTGGGTTCTTATCCAATAAGGATATACTTTTTTATATGAGGTCATACCAAATCCAGACACCTTTTTTTTTTTTCCCCTCACAGAAATCCTTCCCAGCTGCCAGCAGACAAAGTCCAATCCTTTTGTACAGCAGAGATACTGTGAACTAATGTTAGTGTCAAACCTCATTGTATACATTCAAGGAGAAAAATGTTAAGTTTTCAAGATCAATGAAGATCATCTACTTTCATGATGCATTGTTCTCACTAACGGGAAGCACCTGAGAGTCAATCTGGAAACTTCTTTGGCCAGGACACAACAATATCTCTTGGTTGTTGATGCATGGTCTGGCAGCTGTTGCTGCTAATCTGGTTATCAGGGCCTGCAGGTGTATCTGTATTTACACAACTGGCTTCTAAGGACCTACATTTATCAAGTCATGATTTATACTCTACAGATTGCTTGGTTTTTTTTATTTTTTTTTAAATATTTTTTATTGAACAATGAGGATAAGAAAGAATGAGGGAAGCCTAGTCTTATTTTCACGTAGGTTCAAGGTATATTAAATTCCCCTGCACCAGTTTACATTCCTAGATGTTTCTCTGCCTTTGCTGAGATGAGTCACTGCTTAAAGTCGGCGGCAGTGAGGTTTAGGTACCACGCACAGCTGTATGACCCACTGGAGCACGGTGCTGCACTGGGTCTGTGCCACGTGCTGCTGCTGGATGCTGTGAGAGAGGATTTGTAGCCTATGAATTGCGATCTCCTGCCTTCGTGACCTGATGTGGTATCTCCTCCTGGCATTACCCTGCACCGGGAGCTGTTACAGGGATCGCCGCTGCCAGAATAGACATGCCCACTGCAGTGCCATCAGGTTGCACCCAGAGAGGTGAACCTCCTGGCTCTCATTTCGTGCTTTTCTCCCCTAGATCATAGGGAAGGCAAGGGTGGGTCTGGCAGACAGTGCCCTGGGCAATGGCTCGTTTGAGGAGTCTGCAGGGTATACAAATGAATGTGCCTCTTGTGTTATACTGGGATAAGGAATAAAGTTACTGCATGCCCTCTCAAATGCCACTAAGTTTTCAGTAGAAAAGTGGTTCTTAGAATTGTATTTTGGGTTTGCCAGGCATAATTCTGTATCTGCCAGTCCCACTAATAATGAATTCTTCCTTCTCCTGCCTCTGAAGGCATCTTGCTTCAGCCCTAAAGTCAAATGTGAAAGTCTGACTACCAGTTTCACTGGGTACCTACCTGCTCCACAAATTGAGCTAATGACTTGATTTCCCAAAGAAATGGTGTCTCTTGGAATGTCAGAGCCATTCTGTGATGTAGTTACACGTGTAATGTGAAATTATTCTTCAAAGGCACTGCCTTTTTATTATTATCTTTTTTTTAGATTATTTTTTGGTTTTGATGATAACTTCAATTGCCCTGTCATGTGACCAAACGCTTCTTGTCAGGCAGCTGTCTTTCATGTAAAAGAGATCATATTTTTATTCATTTTATTTTAAGTGACCTATGGACATTTTGATGAGAGAATATGCTCAGTCATAGTCAGCAGAGGAATAAGGCTAGAATTTTTCTAGTTCTCACTAGTCCCCTGAAGTTTCCTCTTTTTCTTTCCCTCAATTTGTCACTGGAGACCCTGGCAATCAAGCAGACCATTAGTTGTGACTCTTCCAAAAATAAATGTTCATAAAAATGAACTAACAGGAGCCAAGCACCAGCCAAACAGAAATATTGCACTGGGTGCTAGAATCCATCCCAATTCCAGACTCTGCTCTTCTTAGTATTTAGTTTAAATAAGAAATTCTGTCAGTAATTATTCACCTCCACGATATTCCAGTTTATACATGGCTGCAAATTTTAGATGTGAAGAGAACTATTGATTATTTCAGTGATGGAACAAAACCTTTGTAATTGTCTTGATTGTGGTTTCTGGTGAAGTTCCCAGGTTCAGCCTACTGGAGATCTCAGAACAGCCTTGCAGCTGCTTAGCAAGGTGGGAAAATGTGTCCTTCTTGATCTTGGTCAAAAAGGTGGCTGCCTGGAGCTTGGTGCCCATGGAGCACAATCCTCTGTATCAGATGGGACTGCCTCTGTGAGAGGAACTACTTCTGTTGCTGCTTAGTCTTCCTCTTGACGATGGCCCTGATTAACCAGTTTTATGCAGTGTGGAGATCAGTAAAGAGGGAAGGTAGAGGATTATTTAGGAAAGGCATTGTTCTCCAAATGTCCTGCCTTTTGGGGACCACAATGATTTCTGTGTTGTAATCTATGAAGAATGAAGGATGTGGAAGCCTTGCTAGCTTTTGTTTTACAGTGCTGGAAGGTGCTGGTGGATGTTGAATGATTACCTGTTTTAAGGGCTGTTGAGGTGTGTCACAGTGTAACAGCCCTTCAACATGGCACTTCTGCAGGGACAGTGACCTGGGAGGTATTTCTGGGCAGGGAACAACAATGATTTGATGATGAGCTATTCAGGTTATGATTTTGCTTAAGTCATTCTTCCCTGAGCTCTGGCTCTGTTCCAGGACAATGACAGCAGGACAATGTCTGTCGCTTAGCAGAAACTCACTGTCAGTGAGGGGAGTAAAACCATGCTGGACTCTATGTGGGCAGCTGTAAATATCCTTGAATCCCTGGGTCTGGGGAATAACTAGAGCTAGGCACCTCCAAAGGTCAATGAAGGGGTGACCTGGAAGACCTACTGAGAGATGAAGGAACTGCAGTCATTGGGAAGCAGTAGGTGCAGTTTTTATTAGAACAAGACTGTCTTTACAGGAGCCTGAGTAGATACTGGGTTTTGAAAGCTTCTACTGCTTCCTGTCAGTTCACAGCACATACTCTAAATTTTTGCAAAGCACTTTTTGCACTGACTCATAATCCTCATTGCAAAGACAAACAGGGATAGATCATTGCATTCATTTATGTATGGGATAGACTGCTACTCCCTAGTACCACTGAAATGCCTCCAAAAATATAAATCATGTACTGACAAAAGTACACAAAAGGGGAGAAAAATGTAGATAATATTTTATTGTACTGTTGAGCCCCATTTCCGCAGTAGAGTTCTCTCTTTCAGCTGAAATGGGCCATTACAATAACACATTGCAAACTCGACAAAATTTCAAGGAAAATAAAGGGACATTGTCATCATATTGTCCTTCACTAACAAAAGTTACCTCTACTGTTTAAATAATATCCTTGGTCTTTGGCTCCATGCATTATTTAATAATCTTGGAAACTTCTGTGACCTTTAAGCAATAGTAAACTGTGATTGCTTGACAAACAGGTCAATGTTTGTATAATAGTTGTGTCTTTAGAGGTACAAAAATATTCATCAGAATGCTTTGACTGACTTCCCCCACCCTTCATTTTGTTGGCAGTTTTCCCGCAGCATTGCCCTTTGTTAAACATTATTCCACTTCAAGGGTATCTGCAGGACTAGGAAGCAGGCAGTATATTATGGTCCTTGAAAACACAGGGTGGGGGAGGTTGTATGTCTCTGAGACACATTCACACATGGACACATACATGCCACGAGTAGCTGTTACTGTTGGTAAAAAGTATGTATTAAAAAAGTCAGTGAAATGATTTGGTATCTTGTGTGCTAAGTACCTTGGTGTAGATACATTGGATTTATTCCTGGTTAACATGCACCCTGTTTTAGGGGGATGATAAACTGGTATTTGCTGTTTGAAGGGCACACTTGAAAGCAAGGAACTGAGTTTGAACTTCTGGTTTTATTGTTAGCAGTGTTGGTTGCAGGGCCAGTTAAGCAAACATGTGGGCTCCTGCATGCTCCTTAGTAATACTTAAAGGGAAAGTTGTATTGACACATTCTCTATTAC
Organism: Manacus vitellinus; assembly: GCF_001715985.3. NCBI lineage: Eukaryota > Metazoa > Chordata > Aves > Passeriformes > Pipridae > Manacus > Manacus vitellinus. The sequence goes on along the minus strand of NW_021940812.1, from coordinate 1,791,674 downwards.
TTCAGTTTGAATTAGGGTGATCATAAAAGTCAGAAGTGGTCTCAAACAAGAATATTGAAGAATGCAATAACTTTGCTCCATGGCATGTTATATGAAAATGTCTGTAGTTTCACCATCGACTGCTTAAAGTTACATGCCTTGGTGATATCTATTTCACACTGCAAAATGTGGCCCAGCATAGCTGCATAAGAACAATGAAATATCAGTTTAACTTTAAAAAAATTGATTTTTCCTACTGCTCTTCAATATACACACACTAATATAAATATAAACATGTGAATATGTATTATTAAGATACCTAATGCTTTGAGGGATCCAAAACTTGGAAACCAGCTCCACATTTTAAAACACATCATTGTAAATATTCTGCATGTTTTAGCTTCTCTTATGGAGCACAGTTGTGTTTGTCAACATACAATTTTTTGCATTCAGAAATTTTACCATACCACCTGCACCTTACAGAGGAATCATACACAAACTGTTTGCTACTTACAAATGCCTTTAGTTGCAGGTGATATCATGCAAATCCTACCTGCTTTTTGAGCATCAAATGAACAGAAAACGTAAGAAGATGATTTTGATAACAGTTTCCCAGAAAGCAACTAGAAAATTTTGATTTCAAATAGGGTTCTGGGCCAGTCTGTAAGCGTCAGGGTAACCATAATTTTTTGTGCAATTACCTATCAGACATCTTTAGGTTAAGAGCTGAAACACATTTTGTGCCTGGCTGGTGTGTATTATGGTATATCTGAGGTCAAGGTCTGGTTTAACAATGAGGAAATCTTTCTAGCTTGGGGGAGGTTACATATGCACTTGGCATATTTGAACTAAAGCATCTTTATCTGTTGGCTTTTTTTCCAAAGGCGGAAGCTCTCAACCCTTTCAACTTGAAGCAGGAGCCGTTGGCATTTTGGTGCCATCTTTGAACTGGATCTCAAGGATAAACTCCTGCCCTCTCTTTGGCTTGCACCACTATTAACACTGTAACTGGGACACACTCTGAAGTAGTTCTGACTCAGTAGTTCTCCATTAATTACTTACTAATCCTCTACCTGAGAATACTGCCAGGTTGCAACAGATACTGATAACTCCTAAGTATTTATTGCATTCAATAAATAGAGGCTTCAAAGAAGCTGCCTGGTAGAGAGCTGTAGGCTTTTTAAATATTTCCAGTGTTAAAGTTGTGAAAGGAAGCTGTAAGGGTTTTCTTATACTTTTTCCTTCCCTTGGAAAATGACCTATTTTAAAAGATTTATCTTTATTTAATCTTTAATTTTTTTAAAAAATCTTTATTGTGTGTTCTAGGTTTATGCTTTGGCTGAAAACAGTCAGGCATTTTGCCTGGCAGCAAAGCAGAGCCACCTCTTAGCCAAGACAGTACACACAGAGGGCAAACAAGAAGTAGTTCAGTTACTTTTGAGATGAAAGGACTTACAGGCAATGCCATAAAAAATAGAAGCCCAACAATACAATGCCCTTCAATAACTGCAAGGGTCTCTTGATGAAACCATTTAGCATTGTTTCAGGTCTTTAGGAGTGTAGCTCTAGCTCAGAAACATGATCCAGATACTGTAAAGTCCAGAGAAAGACCACCTACAAATACATCCACACTTAATGATTCTGGATCAAATAGTATCCTTATTCAGATAATGGTTAGGCAATAAATTAGGATTCTGAAATGGAAAAAAAAAAATAACTCAGGTAAATGCTCTATTAAAGTTTGGGCAAATTAATGCGTGTATTTACTCATTAGCAGTGACTTCAAGCTGCAAATTACATATATATAAAAAAATATATAAACAATATATATATATATATACAAAAATACTAACACTATTCTAAATGTATTGAAGAATCAGTCAATTTGAGAGGAAGCACCTAAATATTTTTGATGTCCTTCATCTTAATACTTAAAGAATAACAACATTTTCAGGAGGAAATGCCCAAATATACAGCAATATTACAAAACACAGACTTTATAGTTATAAAAATCAGAGTACAAAGTCAGGTTTGGCAGGGAAAAGACTTTACAAACAATTGGAAATGTTGTCTTGAGTGTCCCTATTTGCAATAATCTTCAGTCACTGAGGGTGTCTACATTTACAAGAAAATATGGAAAATAGGATAAAGTACATATTAAAGTTAAAAAAGAACTTGTTAATAACTAGTGGTATGCTCATTAGAACAAAAATTAAATTTTATAATAAAGCATTCTTCATCCTCTCCCTCTCCACTGTGCTGGCATTTCTTGGTTTCACCTGCTGTCTTTCCCCATTTTCATTCCTCTGCAGTTTCTACCATCTCTTCTCATTCTTTTTCCCTAATCTTCGTCTAAAACTTCACTTTCCTCACTCATCCATGCAGTCTTGTGACTGCTCTGGTTCACCCCAGCCATGAGATGCCTTGTATGGAATTTGTTCCAGCTCCTGTATATCCCAGAGGCTTGAATTTATTTGCCTGGCCTTTCCAGAATTTCTCAGCATACCCTCTTGTTGTCCCATGTTCCCTGACCATGCATGGTCCTGACAGGGCATTTCTTTCTTATCTTTTTAATTTTTTTCCTCTTTCCCCCTGCATTCCACAAATGTAAACTCTTGTTTTCATATCCATCAGAAATATTGTGGTAGAATTTTCCTAAACGCAGCTTTAAACAATGTAACTTCTCTTTTGCACATTTCCATTTCCTTCCTCTTCTAAATAAAATCCATTTTCCTATGATAATTTTAATTCTTGGGACAAAATTCTTATCACTTGCTAAAAAAAATTAAAATCAATTATTATTTTTAGCATCTCTGCCTTTAGGATCTCTTGTTTTGATGCTTGTGAAATAGAAGTTAGGGCACTGGTGTACAGAGACTTTCTGATTGACATTTTCATTTTCTCTGTGTACTTTCATCCTTATGTCTATGGAAATGATAAATGATGCATGGAAGAAGGTAAAACAATCTTTTAGGTCAGTAGATACAGCACTCGCCACTGTGGCATCCTGTTTAATGTATCTTCAAGATTGCATTATCATTATTTTTCTTAGTGAATCATAGAATCATAGAATGGTTGGGATTGGAAAAGACATAAAAGACCACCTCGTCCCAACTCCCCTGCCATGAACAGGGTCAGCTTCCACTAGACCTGGCTTCTCAGGGCCCCATCCAACTTGGCTTTGAATACTTCCAGGGATGGAACATCTAAAATTTCTCTATCAACCTATTCCAGTGCCTCATCATCCTCACAGTAAAGAACTTCTTCGTTATATCTAATCTAAATTTAACTTGATCAAATTCCTGGTGAAGCAATGTAAAATTTTCCCAGCTCACAAAAGTGATATGGCACCTAAAACAACTGCAAAATAAGATTTCCTATCTTTACAACGAGTTATGCCAGCATCTAGTGAGCACTGTATCACCCCCAAACCCCTATAATACTAGTGGAAAAGTGATCTCATTATAAGTTTCCAGAAGACTTAAAAGGCATTTTTGACCAAATTAACTAACTCTGAAACAGTGGGAGGGTAGCTGGGAGAGTTTCTGAGGGGAGGAAATATGATGTCCTCTCTTCCAAGCTGCAAGTCCCAGCGTGTCCTGAAATCTGCAAACCAGTTGTGCTCTGATGACATTCAGTGACCTTGGTGCAGAAACAGTGGTTTTTCAAAAGGAACTGTTGATTCATCATGTTTAATACCAGCCTTCGGGATTCCAGGAAAATGGGTGCTCCATGAAATATCAGTTACAGCTTTGGTGAGTAACATCTTTAACGGAAAACCACTGCTTTTTAAATCCACAATGATTCATAGTAATAAATGAATATACCTCAAGCAATTAGTATTTAGCACACAGGATTGCAGAGAACAGCTCAAAACCTACAGCAACTGAATGCTCAGTGGTACAAAAGTGAGCAGAAAGGCCAATAGATGAATTAAACTCTGTACTCTGCACCTTTAGCATATATTGAAATTGAAACATACAGTGTCTCACAAATACAAAAACTAGAGTTCTCAATTGTTTTTAACCAATCAAAGAACTAATTGAAAAATCATAACAAAGAAATAAATGCTTAGCACGGGATGTATATGTATCAAGGCAATGAAACCCTGGAAGCAGAGAGTGACATTTTTCTGACCTGTCTGATATAAGAAGGTGATCTCAAGAAACAGTAATGTAAAGAAAATACCTTTTTTTCCCTCATTTCTCTGTTACTGCAAATTGCTCTGCCGTGAAGGAAAATCAATTGTTATTATGGCTAGTGAGCGCTTTTTAATAACATTCTTACACATGGCTTTTTAGTAAGCATTACTCTAAATTCAAACATCTTTGTAAATCTCTTGTGTGGACTATCTTATAACTTAGATATGATTCAAGTTATGCTTGTAAAATCTCCACTTAAAATGAATCTCTGTGTGACAGGTAATTGGCTGCAGGCCTGTTTTTTGTTATTGATTTAGCTTAATGCCAATGTACACAGGTGTGTTGGCGGGTTGTTCAAGCTTCCAAGGCACCCACATTTGGCAGGACAATAAATTGTTGCATAATAAGATTATTTTCCCCCTTCAGTCCTGAATCTTTTCAAGAGTTGTATTTTAAACCTTCATAGGTATGTACGTGGGTGAGAGAAAAATACCCAACAATGTTACCATGAGGCATGTTTCGATTTATTGTTTGAGGTGCTCAAGGAAACAGCAACATGTAGATAAGATATCTGCAAATATATATATACATATTTGCCAGCATAACAGAAAAAAAGCCCCAGAACCTTTACATACATTAGATTGTTTCTTAATTTGTTTTTTTTTTTCCTGCTATAAAAAATTCTACATTGTTGTCAGATGAAATGGGTTATTTTAGAAAGAAATACAGCACTGAAAATATCAGCTGTTCAATGCGCTTTAAATGCAGACAGCAGATGTGATTTGCCCTTGCACACAGAAATATCTGCATCACAGACATCCAACTGAGGCCTCATTTGAATACTTTGAGCAAAATCCTGGCTCTGTTCTAGTTGATGGGAATTTTGCCATTAATTTCAGTTGGGCTTCGGTTTACTTCTCCAGTGATGAAATGTGTGGCAAAATAAGTATCCTTGAGGAATACACAGGCTCATGTGGAGAAAATGAAGAATGCCACAGCAGGTCACAGGTCATACAAATTTTTGGGAGAGCAGTGACCTTGGAGGAAAAAAAGGGGAAGTACTGCTGTGAGAGGGCTTTTTACAGAGAGGTCGGAGGAAATTTCATGAAAGGATGTGGAAGACGGTTCCAAGTATAGCAGGTAGCATGACTGAACGTGTAAAATCATGAGGAGGAGAAAACACTTCTACTTTTACAAGCCCAAAGAAAGGAATGAAGAATGAAGTGTTGTTTCCAAACTTTAGAAGACTCCGAATTGGGTGAAAAGCTTTGTGATGGCTCTTCTTTCACTCCGATGTTTCTCTTGGGCTTAGTTCAAAAGGAAGGATTTGTTTAGCTTTCCAGGTTTGTCCACTTATCTCTGCTTTAGAGGAAAGCTAGCTGTCCCCTCACAAGGAGACCACAGCTTAGAAAGCCAGCTCAGGACAGGAGTGAAATGCTTCACCTGGATGATTCAGAGCAGTGGTGTTGCACTGAAGTAGGCATTCAGGCAATCCCTCTCCTCACCCAAGAGCTAGTTTTTTTTTGTCCCAGAACTTTATTTCTTAAGAAGTATAATACTGTCAGCAAGTTAATATAATGGCAAGGTCCCAGTGATGGCTTTGGAAACACCATGGTTTGTTGGTGTTTTTCCACAGTGATTTTAAGGAGCCATCCTCCATAGCCTGGGCTAGTTTAATACAAGCTTATTAAGTGCTGGTAAATATATAGCTGGGACTCTAATACATGCATTATTGCAGAACTATTATATTTTATAATGCTAAATATTTTATAATGCTAAAGCTAATCTATCAACTTCTTGGCATAAGCTGCAATTGCTCCAAAGGCATCATCTCATGTGGGCTTCGAGATTCCTTAGGTTCAAAGCATCAACACCTTGGACAAGAAGTTTTCTGGCTCTGTAGTATAAAGCAGATGATACGCATTCACTAAAAATCTCTATGAAATATTTATCAAAAGCTCATTGCTCGGGGTGCCCACTCGACACTATTTTAAAATTAAATACTATTTTTTTTCTCTTTAAAGTGACTTTATTTCAAAGTATATGTCGACAGATTAAAACATACCAAGTCAAAACCTCATCAACATAAAGTTTTGCTTAATTTAAAGGAGAACACAAACTGCTCAGAAATACCTTCTCTTTTTCTTTGCAAATATTTCCACCTGAAACATGCCTATCTGGAAACAGGATACTGGGCATGTATACGTGTAAAAATGAGAGTGGTGGAGCTTTGCACCCCTCCAAAGAGATGTAGAACAAAATCAGAACCAGGTCACTGTTTTCAAATGGTTTATTAACCCTGATAAATGAGGCTGGGGGAAGTAGCATCACTGGTCCCAGATGCTGTGATCACAGTGTAGAGGCAGGTACTGCCATGTGTGCTCTTGAAGACAGTGGGAAGCCCCCCTCCCTTCCCCTATGCATAAAACAAAACAAAACAAAACAAAACTAATTTTCTTCAATGCACACAAGAGAATGTTTGGCATCTGCTACTGAGCAGCATTCTTGCTGTGTTTCACTATCTATCAAATGGCACACTTGTCCTCTGCCAAGAAAAATACTTGTTCCCAATACTAATCATGCTCCCTGACTACCCTCTAGTGTATATTCTTCCAGGACTGCTATCCATCCATGCAACCATTTGAAAGATATTAAAATTATTATGATGAAATCTCTCACTCACTGTGCTGGCAAGAGCTGGGATATGCTCCAGAGATGATGACTGTCATTCCCAGGGAGAAGGAAGTGCCTTATGTCTCTCTGTCGAGTGCCCCATCTAAATGAAGAGATGCCATTGTGAGGGCTCCCCTTCTGGTTTGGGGGGAAAGACTGTCGAGGTACAAACATTTGAAAAAATTAAAAATACATAGAAGTTGGTAGATAGATCCCAGATCTTCTTGTGACTGTAGGCTTAAAAGAAAATATTGTAAAATGATGTTTGAAAGGCAAAAGTTGGGAACTCAGTGAGAAATTTCCTCTTTTCTGCTGTTTATTTGGTGAGATTGACTCACTGTATGAACATAGGACCCAGGTCCTCAGGGAGGGCATGATACAACTATAGGATGCATCCCTGGTCAGATCCTTTAGGCAGCTCCTAAGGACAGGACTGTGACTGTTCTCATCAGCCTCCGGAAATTCTGGACGTATTAGTGATTTGTTCCCCCACCTGAGAAATTGCCTTGGACTTCTCAAGAAGTAAAGGGCTTGTTTTCTGATCTCTACCTGAAAATGAAATGTCCTAATTTGGCCCTGCATAGTTCCAAGGATTGAATCCTTTTCAGGAATTTCTAAATCTTTTGAGATTTGGGCCCCTTCCTCCCAGGAGTCTGTTTGTGACTGCAGCAACAGGTGCCCTGAGGCACCTCTGCAAACGGCTGATGCTGAGCAGCAGAGAGCAGCCAGAGACCTCCACGTGGTGCTGTCATGTGCTCTGCAGGCCACAGCTAAACCACCATCATTACAGTGAATTCTTCAGATGTTTGTACAGATGAGAGGGTGGGATTCATGTAATTTATCTTTCAACATCTACAAAGTAGTTGTCTACAGCTGTGCTAATCACTCTAGGTTCCCTTTATAGTCAAGGAAGAGCAATAAGTGCTTTTAGGGTGCAATTTGCCTGGCCTATTACAGGCGTTTACTTTAGGATGACATGAATCACACCCGAGGTTCCAACGTGCACAGTCTGCCAAGGATCTCACTGACTATACCATCAGCCTGGGGTGACTAGCTTAAACACACACACTACATATAAAATATGTGATATACACATTTATGTCCCTCTGTCTAATGGGATGACAACCACCCACTGCCCGTTGCAGACCTGGCTTTGAATATAGGTGACATAGGCAGTATCTGCAGAAGCACAGAAGACTGGAGCAAGCAGTGGAGCATCCTCTCTCCATGAGGTAGAAGAAGCATCACTGTTCACAAGAAGATCATTTTGCATGAAATGTACAGCAGCCACATTGTCTTGTTCCCCTTCTCTCTCCTTCTCCATGGAATGGGAGCAGCAGGAGTCCTACATCCCATAGCTGCTGCACATGATGAGAAGATGGCCTGATCCCTGGTCTCCTGAGCCCTTTTCCATCTTCCTCCTCTTTCCATTCCCTATGGGAGATGCAAAGGTAAAATCAGGGGCCATTGAGGTAGGTGGTAGCAGTGTGTATTGTGGGAGAAGGAGCTAACTGAGTCCAGAAGTAGTTTAGGGACAGGGTAGGGTGCCCTGGCTCCAGAAGAACTGAAGAAGATGGTGAAACACTGAAACAGGTCACCCAGAGAAGCTTTGGATGCCCTATCTCTGAATGTGGTCAGAGCCAGACTGGATGGGGCTTTAAGCAACCCGATCTAGTGAAAGTTGTCTTTTCCCATGGCGCAAGGGTTGGAACTTGATGATCTTTAAGGTCCCTTCCAACCCAAACCATCCTATGATTCTGTGATTCTTTGACCTGGCTGGGGGTGCACTGAAGAATCAGATGAAGGTTCTACTCATGCCTGCTTCAAAGGTGCAAAACATTTGTGCCTGTTCCCAGCTCTTTCACTCTCAGAGGTTCCTAAACCCTCTCACCTACTCACTTTCCCTTCTTCTCAAACCCCAGTTTTCACCTGCTTCCCCCACCCTCCAAGTCAGCCTCAGATGCTTAGTTGGTCCCTTCCTTCCTCCTTTCCCCAAAACCCTACTCAATTTCCTTCATTGTGTGAAGGCACTGGAGTATCAGATGGTCCATGATGGCCATGCAGTTGTCTGCATTTGTTTTGGGTTTTATTTTCTGTATCCCATGCTTGTGTTTTATACTTTTCAATGTATACTTTACAAGGTATAAAATGGAGTTTGAAAGTTAGGATGACCTTCTTTTAAGGGAACAGTTTATGTGCACATACATACATACATATATATATGCCTTTGAAACAACCAAAAGACTTAGAGGGAAAGCTTAGAAATTTCCTCAGGAACCCCAAATGTTGCCTAGGAAAAGCTTACAATTAATTATTATTATTATTTTTAATTTAAACTGCACCATGACTGTTCATAATATTTAATATACTGTTGTTAAGGAAATAATGAGAGTTTAAAGATATGAGTAGGGCAAGATATATATATATAGGAGGAAGAAATAGATTTTATCAGCCTGATTGATGCTTTGGAAAAGCAGACAAGCTTTAGGCATGAGGTCTTTAGGTAAACAGTAACAGGGAGACTGTGACCTCAAAAGTAAGTTAATGGATAGTATAAAATCCACAGGGATTTGGGTCAGTACACATTTCTAGGAGATGTTTAGATGGATGTTTGTCATAGGAAGTTTTTAACAGAGACAATAAATTGGTCTTGGTTCACTTCTTGACTTTTAAAGCCATGAGGTGAATTAATTTTCCTGTGTCTGGAAAATATTTTACATTTTGAAAATGGTCCTGTCTGGACTGCAATAATACCAAAAGTTGCAATAAGTTTATGAGTCAAAAATGAATAAATGAAATATTTGATTTGACAACTATGACATATTTCAGGGCAGTTTCTGTTACTGATATTTATTGCTGATATTTTCCTACACATGTAATAACTTACATTTAAAAATCAAGCTATTTCAAAGGCAAAAGAAAAAAAATCGTGTTAATAAAACATTAAAGCAAAAAAAAAAGGATTCCACTGAAAAAAATCCAGTTTTAAGCAGATTTTTCTCTGAGGAGTGAAATAAAGCAACATATAATCAGCTCTCATACCCACCTGTAGACCCAGCACAGACACATGTACTACACACACAAAACCTCTCTGTCTCTTTCAGCCCCTCTGGCTCTTTTTTATAGCCAGTTCCAGGTTTTTAATTGTGGGACAGTTTCCATCTCAGAGCTGCTACAAACCTCTCATCCCTTCCTGACCATGTCACCTTGCAGAGCCTTCTTCTGTGCAACTGGACACTTCAGTTTCACCTGGTTTTTTGTACTGCATAAGCAGCTCCAAAGAGCTAGGAAACCTGAACCTTTCCCTCTCTGTTATTATGGATATCTGTTTTTCTAAAGCCTAGACATTTGCTGCATAAACTTAGCCTATTGGGAATCCATGACTGTAATTATTAGACCTTAGATACATCACAGGAATAAATAGTATTTTGTGTTAAGCTTGATAATAAACGTGCCTCTGTTTGCACATATTGCTCATCATGACAACAGGGGATAAAAAAAGGAAGGAGCTGATCTTGACATCCCTTGAATCATGCTGCTCTATCACAAGAAGACCCTGAAGCATTATACATACATAAAAAGAAAACTAATTGCTGAGAGATTTATTTTTCAGTAAATGTGGGCTTGATCCTGAATCCTGAATTCATCACACATTCCAAAAAAGTTTTCAGAAGATTTTAAAGAATTTCTGTAAGATGCACAGCATGCCTGACCTTTCCCCGGCCCTTTTTCCTCCCTTCACACAAATCATTTAGTTGTGAGATTTTCCATCAGCCAGAGGCAGCCTCTGCTCCAACAGGAATATTCCACGAGAGAGGATGTGCTGGGACCTTGCAGCCTCTCCTCACTTGTGATCTCAGAGGCACTGGCCATCAAGTCTTCACCTGGCCTGAGCAGGCTTGCAGATTTGGTAAATGCTGCCCCATGCTTTTGCTGGGAGAAAGTCCAACTAACACTGAGAATCTTGGGGCTTTTCCATCAGTAAGAGAAAAGAGGAAGAAAAAAAAATAAATGATGAAAGCAACTTTCAGAGAGGTTTAAAATTTGAGTGGCACTCTGCGATCCACATGTAGTTGGGCATGTTATTAAGACAAGGGCAGATATAGTTGAAAAAAATGCTGCCAACAATCACCACAGTTATTTTCGAAATAATCTAAAATGTCCTGAAATAGATAAAATAGATACATTCAACATCCATAACAAAGAACAGTATTCAAACCATTCATAAGCAAACAGTGCCTCTGCCACAGTCTCCTAGACCCTATCTCCAGTTTGATACATATTTTCAGATAGATCTGAGAAAAATATGTTTTGAAGGATCTGATAAAAGGGAAACTGTTGCGCAACTTTGGCTGCTGATATAGTCATAAAATATATATTTATACACAGTTTTATATATACAAAATGAACCTCAGAGCCTACAGTATCTTACTGGAGCTCAGATGCAGTGCATGACACTTTATATTTGTGGAAATGGAATCTATAACCTAATGTATTCTTGCATCAAAGAATAATGTCTCATAAATAAATCATTACAGCCTGTCACATCTATGGTTTCACACCATAGTGTATAAAATTATGTATTTTGAGATATGGAAGAAGGTGATTATCTAATGTTTCAACAAAAAAAATTTATCCTGTGCTAATGCATGTGCTGTCTTGGAGGTGTTATTGCCTTACCACTGTTCATTGTAGACTAATCCATAATACCAGATAAAAGACAACATTTCTGTTTTCAAAAACTGGTGCAATTTGTGTGCAGCTTTTCTCTTTCAGTAATTAAGAAATCAAATAAGCCTGAGTGAAACTATGTAAGAGGTTCTAGATATAATTAGAACACCTCATTCTCTCATAACTAATTCCTAATTAAAGTAATTTGTCTTTTTGCCCTTCTTTTCAAGGGTGAAGAGCAAGTGGTGATGAATGCTCAAAATCAGGAAAAGTGAAAATTGCAGTGTGTTGATTTGCGGTGATTGAGCATGTTCCAGTTTTTAACAGCCACCTTCGACTGAAATGGCAAATGAATCTCCAGCCTCTATTTACATCGCATATGTGCTACCTGGAGCTTGAAAAATGGTGGAATTTGCCATAAAAAATAGCTACCACTGTCCAGAAAGTCTGAATATAAAAAAGATGCCTCTTTTTAAGAACAGCACATTCCAAGGAGGGAGAAGAAGAAGAGATAGAGAGTGCACAGGGGGGATAAATATTCTGAAATTTGTTCCATAGGGTGAAAATTGTCCTTTAAAAATTTTATTTGCAGCTGTGCCCAGATGATGATGGATTTATCATACAAACCAGGGATTAGTAAACAATGTGTACCCTATAAAGAGCAAAACAAGTCCTTGCTCATCACTGCACTTAATTGCAGTGGTTATATCAAAGCCATATAAAATTTAATCATCAACCACAAGTAAGACTTTGCTTTACATGTGTGCTTGCTTCCCTGTTTTTCCACCTGTTTAAATGAAAGATTCTTGGAATATCACAATATGTAAATATTGTTTATGATGCAAAAATATGCTCTTTCATCTCCTCGCTGCTTTGATGTCGTGATATATAAAGCTTTTAGTGCCACCACCTACCTGACACTCAAAGGTCTTATCTGATTCATAAACATGTGTGCCCAGTGCAAACAGGCTGTATCCAATAGACGATTTTTCTTTTCCTTGTAATGTTTTTTTAACAGACAGAAAGAGAAGGAAAGTGTAAATGACAGAATCACTCAGGTGAAAAGAATATTTTAAGCATCAGGTAAAGATAAGCCTATTATGATAGAATAAAAGGATGTAGGTCAAGACTGATCCTAAGAGGTTAGTTATATATAGGTATCTTGTAAAATGTGTTTTAAAAGCTTTAACTTTTTTTTATAAGAGTTTTGATCCAAGTGGGAAATAAGCAGCAAGATCAGATGACCTCCTAAGAAACACAAATATCCCTAATTAGCAAGAGAAGAAAGAGAAATGCAGGAAGTAAGGTCAAAGCTGGAAACAGGACAGATAAAGCTAGGAAGGGCATAAGGTGTAGGCAATATTTAAAATCTCTAGTTCATTGTTTGCAATTTTAAAGGAAAGGGTTCTTCTTATTATATAGCATCCTGCTTGATATATGGTATGTCCTATAAATAGCTATTTTTTATCAATCCATCTCTAATAAAACACTGGATTGGAACATCAGTCTGACAGAGCTTGCATTCCATGAGGGTGCTGTCTACAGATGAAAATGTGACAGATACTTTGGGAGAGGGGTATCTGCTGGTCAGCAAGGGTCCTCAGGACTTTTTAGGGCAAACTCACTTTACAGATTCTTGGGGATCCTGAAGGCTGTCCTTGACAGCTCCAGGTGGCCACAACTCTCTGAGAGCAGAATTTGGCTTTTTAGTGTCAAATACACTGCCACCACTGCAAGAACTTCAAGGTTTAATGTCGCTTCTTTTTTTTTTTTCCTTCTTCTCCCCGTTGTATTTTTTTCAAGTTTCCAAGAGCACTCTGGGAAATCCTTCCGTGTTCTTTATTTCCATCTAAGCCCTGGGTTGCTTTGAACAGCAGAGGTAATTGTACGGATGAACTTCAGAGATTTGAAGGGATCAAACTTGAAAGCCTTTGACTGAAAGTGCAAGCTCCAACTGGAATGTTGTCAGGTGCTGCTAGATGGGATGTGGCGGGATGCTGCCTCAGAAGGAATCCCTGCAGCAGGGACAACCTGAATGTACAGCTCCCCAGCACAGCCTCAGAGGGAAGAAAGAGCATAACTCTGCATTCGCAGCCTCACATTAGCACAATAAACCTATTAATTCATGCATATGACTATGTGATGACTAAGGGCATCCATGTGAATCTGCATTAGAGTATAAGGAAACCATCTCTAAGTCTCTTTTTTCAGTATGCTCTGAAAGACTTTCTCTGGGCATCAGAGTAGAGCAGCCAAAGGGGTATGAGCTGCGGGTTCACCTCTCTTTTTGAGAAGTATATGTTCCTTTGACTAGAAAATCCTGGGGGATTCAATAAAAAAATCAGCCAACTAACCAAAAAAACCCCCAAGAAGTATACTTAATAGAAGTCTATAGACAATTCCAGAAACCAATAGAATTTAAGAAAGTAGAATCTTAGAAAGTTGGTTGTTGCAATACCTAAATTTTGTAATAGGGTTATATGGTTTTTGCATTTTGCATGACAACCAAAACACTCCAGATGTGTTAACTTCCTCTGCCAGGTTTCCTGGATCTTCCCTTTGAATGCAGGTGAAGTTCCTTATGTTTGAAGGCAGGGCTGGGTATGATCTCTTTCCATTTTCCACACTCTTCTCATGCTGCAACTGACTGTCATCACTGTTGCAACCCAGGAATACAGGAAACATGGGGGAACATTAGACCTGGTAGGATTTTTTGGATTTTGAATGTATTTTTGCCACCGTGGAAAAGAAGCAGTAATGAGATAATTGCTTTTCCCCACTGGATTTCAAACAACTGCATCTCAAAAAGAAATGAAAATTGTATTTATTTGCTCTTCAATTAAAATATTTGTCTTGGCCAAGAAAATTTATCTCAGTAATCACATACTGTGTCAACACCATCTGTCTTCTTGTGACATTAGGTGGATAGTCGAAATTCATTTAAGATAGTAAAAAGTTCAGGAGAAGTCTATTTTATTGTATTTTGTTCTGCTTTATCCTATCACGAGGCTAACTTGTTTACAGAATTATTTTACAGAATTATGTTTCAATTCAGTATTATTGGTTAATGTTCCCTCACTTCACACTGAAGACTGTTTCAGCCTCTGAATTACCATCTACAGATGCCTGGTAGCCTCTCTGCTGAGAACACAAACCCACAGAGATCCTAGTGATCTTTCCTGCTTTGCATTTTTTTTGTTTCTTTACTGGTGGGTGAAAAATCACTTCCCCACTCAATTTGCTGAACCTCTCAGTGGTTCTTTGTGCTCTTGGTGTATCAGTTTATGCCCAAGAGGCAGAGGTGTGATGCAAATACCCTTAACTGATTCAGACCAAATCCACATCAGTTCTTCCATTTCCAGTCCTCTCTTATAGGCAGATCCTTTGGTCCTTTCTCCATAAATATTCAACAAGTAGTATATGGCTCTGGGGGAACCACCTGAGGACCAGTGTTGCTCACTAACTTATCCATTCAGGCACTCTGTGTGATGAAGAGATGTGAAACCTTGGTCAGCACAGTTGGGTACCTGTACTGTGACAGGAAACATTAAAACAAACTCTCTTCTAACCACTCTGAGTGTGGGTGAGATTGTTGGAGGCCCAGACATGGAACCAAAATGTTCAAGCATCTCCATCTCCCAGCTTTCTCAATGTCAAGCTCTTAGTGGGCAAATAGCTGGTGATAGCCAAATCTGTGAGAGTACAGTAGGAAAAGGGAAAATAACCAAAATTCATTTTTATGCTGTGTAATTCTACATAATTTCCAGCTTTCAGACAAAGCCGAATCATCCAGATCATGCTTCATTTTTAAGGAGTGTAGGCTAGCTGCATTACCATGATAATGATAGTAGCATCCTCTTGTTCTTTACCTTGGGAATTATTTGCTCCCCTTTGTCTGCACCTGGATCTTGTGCAGGGACAGTGTCACATCTTGCTTCATGGTGTGGGTTATGGATCGTTCCTATCTGAGCATCTCCTGTGCCAGAAAAGTAAAGTTCTGCAGTCTGAGAAATACTTTTCTAGCCAGGATGCAATGAGACCTATTCAGACTACTCACTTTTCCTTATATAATTACCCATATAATTATGGAATTAAGTCTCTTTGCAAAGCACATATTATTATTAACGATAATTTGTACTACAGCAGTGCCTAGAGGAAGGGATGCCTTGTATAAGGTACATAAAAACCCCATACTTATCTGAAGTTCACTTTCAGATTCAGCTACAATTTGGCTCAGGCAGACATGTCAAGTCTGGGACAGAGGAGCAGAAAGCACTAGCACAGTGGTGTGAGGTCAGGCTTTGAGAAGAGATAGGAAACGCTCAGGATCAGAGAAGCTGATCTACAGAAGCACAAGGAGTTGTACAAGCACCTCCTGAGTTGTATGTGATGAACCAACCATAGTATTCCCTGTCCTCTGCTGTCTTTGTGCTGTGTAAGGTAATACTCTGTTGCTGACCACACAGACAGCACATTGACCTGGCCATGTTCTGGGGAGATACTGCCACACAGAAAAGAAATGTTCAGACATCTAAAGAACAGCAAAAACAAAGCCCTTATGCCCTTTTATCCTGCCAAGGTTAAAACAGTAACTTCTGTTCTATGTTTTTGCAATTCTAGTGACCTTAGCTAATGTCACTGCTAATGTCAATGTACCAAGATGCCTTGGTGTTCACTGCACAGCCACGACTGGTATTGCAAGGAAAGTAATGTGTTGCAGTCTCAAAGGGATCAAGGTTGTCTGGCACTTGTGAAGGACAGGGAATAATTTGTACTTCGCATTTGAGCCTTTCGTTGGCTTGCAAAAGGCTGCCTAACTGGAATGAGGTGCACACCATGAGCTCAACACTTCTTCCAAATTCCAAACATATTTCACTAACTCCACTTATTATGAAAATCATGATTTTTATCACTCAAGAGCACTAACAAATCAACAGAGAAGAATGTAAGAAAGCTCTACTGCTGAGATCCTGGCCCTGTTGTACATAGGAAGTTGAAACGAAACTATTCTAAGCAGAGCAAAGATGCTTAACAGCCCTTGTGTGCTTGTAAAGAAAATACATTTTGTTTGTCATTTAGATCAAAAGAGCAGGTCAATTCTGACTGATTTTTGAGATATAACACTAATCTCTGACTTTGCACCCAATTGTTGTGACCACTGAGTGTTAACATTGCTCATGGGAAATGGCAGGAATTTTGCACAATTAAATCTGTATCTCGACTGTCTCTAGTATATCCATCTGTAATAAAACCCACTCTTCTGCAGCTGACAACTAAATTATGGGCAAACAAACAACGTGGAGAAGGAAAATTGAAACCTTCTCCACAAAGCATGAAGAAAGGACACCTGATCTGCAAACACAATCCTGAAATGGTTAGCTTATGGTCTTCATTAAATTACTTATTGTGGTGGCTGAGAGCAGCACAGTGCTTAGCACTGCACCAAATCTCTAAGAATGTACAATTCAGATTAGCTGATCTCCAGGGCTGTGGACCCAGTTCCTTGAGGATAAATGGAGAGAAGGAACACGGCTTTTACGCTGTGTGTGCACAGCTGACAGTGTGAATGTAGCTCTTGCATCTTTGCTAATTGTGGGTGAAGCAAAGTCTAGTGGCTATGAATAGCTGGTCTTGCAATCTGCTCCTTGACATCTTAGGCTGAAACATCACAAGGGTTTGCAATTCTATTTTAGATGGTCTAAAATCTGACCACGGTATTTTTTATTAATTTTTAAAAATTTTTTTCTCTGAATATTTTATTTCATACATTGCAGTAGCTCCTGAAGCTTCAGTCAAGGTTGGACTCATTCTCAGGCTACTTGTCCCAAACCATGGTGCAGACTGTAATCTATCTAACCCTGCAGATGTGCAGAGAAAAACGAGAAGAGAGCTGCCAGGCATAGCAGATGTCTTAGCTCTTTACAGTGAAAGAGCTGCTCTCTCCACACTCTGTCCTCTGTGCTCTGCCCTTCTAAGTGAGGTAGGTGTTGTGCAGATGGTGAATAAAAAGTTTAAAATGTTCCTCTTGGTCTTCTTGAAATGCAGTGATTTTTATCTTCTTTAGTTATTTGGAATGGTGCCCATGGAAAACAATGCATGAGGTGAAGGCAAGAAAAGAAAATATTACAAAATGCAGAAGCAGCTAAGCTTCAGAAAGGGCAATTTCTATGAAAGAATTAAATGGATGGGAACAAACATAAAAATAATTTGGACTGTTTTAACCATACCTCCAGTTTCGTCCCTGGAGAAAGGGCAACTGATAGAGACTCTACCTTCAAATCCTGAACATTGAGCAGTCACCATGCACTCACACTCCCCATCACAAAGGGATCTGTAGAAAGAAATACAATAACTTAGCACCTATCTAAAGGGAACAAACAAAACCAATTCTATACGCTACATTTTCCTTTCATCTGACAAGTTTATCTGGTTTATTCAATATTCATGCTTTTCGGGTATGATGCTTTTCAGTGGCTCTGGTTTATATGTTCAATTCATAGGGACTTGGGATCCCTCAATACCAACTACAGTCAGTGTTTCTTTAGGACACTTCATGTGTCAGCACATTTGCACCCATACTTGGATTCTTTTTTTAATTACATTTTCCATTGAAACAGCGTTATTGGATTGCATTTTTGCAGATGATGGGGTCATCAAAAAAAACATTTATTTTTGTGTTAGGTTAATGATTTGAGGTTACCATGCCACAGGAAGGTTTTGAGGACTTTCAGAGACATGAACCAACTTAGTCTTTTGAAAACTACATTATTGTTTTTACTGCTCACCTTACTGGGATAGCATTGGGATAGCATCACAAGTGACTGCTCAGTCCTGGCCATTGTCAACACAGAGGAGTGTATATTTTTGCACATATAGAAGTGTGTAATTTTCGAGAGGGCCACTTACCTTGGCCTATAAAGAGGATATAACTTCTAACACTCTTTGTTGATTTTCTTTGTCCAAGAAAAACCGAGTGTTAGCTTCACTGCTAGGGCAGCATTGGCACTTCAGAAAGTTTTGCTGTGTGAGATCACTTTGGTTCCCTTTAATGCTTCTTATTTGTTTTGCGAGGTATTTAGAAAGCATTGACAGGTAGGCTGCATATAAATAAAACATGGTCTTCCTTTACCACTATTTAAAATAGGAGAGATTATTTTGTGACTGACTGTTCTTAGGGAATGAATTTATCACCTTGAAATTCTTCACTTATATATTTCTGCATTTATCCTGCAACTCTCTGCCAAATTTGTGGCACCACAGGAAGTACCCAGGGAGTGTTAAGGCAGTGGTGATGGGGATGCACCAGATAATGCCTCAGGTGAAGTTGCTGCTTGTGGCAGCCACTCCCGTGGAGCTGCAGCACTCCAGCTAGAAACACCTCTTTTACCAAGATCAATAAATCATGTCAGCCTCCCAAATGCAGTTTTTCAAAAGGGTGAAATCATGATTTGTGTTCTGGATATTTATCTTGCTCTTCCTGATGCTTTCCCAAAACGTCTCCTTGAAGGGGGGCAGAAGGTGGCAAATGATTTTTTGCCATAATTAGAACTAATTGACTGCTTAAAGGGCTTTTGGACTTGTGTCAGGTCTAATCCTGCACTACTCAGAATTAGTGGGACTGAGCCTGACCTCAGGGACATGAATATAAATTAGAGTAAGTGTGTTGGTTTTGAGAGCTGGATCTCACCTGTGTGATGGGTGTGCTTCAGGCTGAGCAGCAAGCTGGTGCTGGAAGAAGTTAGACACAACTTGTAAGTGACTGCAGCAGAGTGTGAGCTCTCAGCTTGCAGCATCAGGCCCTGTGGCAGGCTGGTGATTTCCTATCCTGAACACTGGGGTAGAGGAGCAAAACAAAGTGATGAAATGGGAAGAGGATGCTGATTGTTCTCTTGACCCCTGTGTGTGGGCCAATGTCCTGGAGGTGATGAGGGCTCCTGAGTCCACTCCTAGAGCCAACGGTACCCAACGCATCCTGACAAGCAGGATGGTCACCTTTTTGTGGCCCCCTGTGACTGAACAGCCGATGTGAGCTCTGAATGCATCCTCTGTGCTCTGCGATGGCAATGTGGCCTCTGCTGTCCCCCAGGCTGGGCTGAAAGGCCTGAAGTTTGCAGAGAAACATGCTGCGTCAGGCACAACCAGGCTGGCCCCACATAAAGTCAATACTTGTATGAAAACAAATAAAATCTTAGAGTACGAGGCAGAGGCTAAAGAATGCCTTCACCTCTTTCGTTCAGGCAACTATTTTGTTAACTTGAAAGACTGCACGGGTGATCTTACTCCATTCTTTCTCTACAGGTCAAATACTTGTCATAGGAGACACCCTAGTTAATATTAAACTAAAAATTAATAGATTAGATAACTATTACATGCTTTTAGTGCCAATTAATTTAATAGCTGTTCTTTTTTTTTTTTTTTAACAAGGTAGGCGAATATAGAAGCACAGTTTACTGTGCCTGTGTGAGCTCTCAGATAGGTCTTTTGTGTTACAATTACCAGCAATTGATTGGGCTGACACGTGTAATCCCCTCTGGATCGCCCAGCGATATGATGTCAGTAAGAAGTCCTTCAAACAGGGCTATTAAAAAGCACATTAAACAGGTCCTTATTGTAAGCTTTATGCTAGCTTATGCTAGAATAACAGTGATACGGTGGTATTTGTTTGAAAAAGAAAGGATTATATGGTCTTTGTAAAACGAGGAATTTAGTATTGGGGAGGGGCAGTCGGATGGTGATTTATTTTTTGTTTATGCTTCTCTGAATCCTTTGATATGTCAACTTCTGTCATTAACCACTAGGCCACTTGTAATTTCTTGTATCAACGAAGATGAAATACATGCTGCCTCAAATAATTTATGTCAAACATTGAAGGGCATAGATGGCAGTGCTTATTGTGAGATTGCAATGAGAATTGAATTGGGGTCTTCAGAAATCTATTGGTAATTTACTGTTAAAGACCAGTCATGAATCATTCTAGACTTTAATTGTCATGTGGACGCATTTTGCTTTCAGCTCGTGCAGGAAGCAAATTGCGAAAATAGAGTGATACCTCAGAAGAGAGGTTTCACCATGACCCTTGGTACTTAATATTGCTTCAAGAGTGCCATGTCCTCTCTTGGGTCAGATTCTGGTGCGGAATTGAAAGGGATGCTCGAAAACTTTTATTGCTTTTGTGAAAAAGAAAAACACAAAGAGTAGTAGCTCATATATATATATATTTATATATATATATATATACACCTTAAAATTATGGGATGAGAGTCAATAAGATTTGTGGTATTTGCAGAACTGCCCAATAAAGGACACCAGAGAATTTTAGAGTACGATTTAACAGTGTCAACTCTGAAATGAAAGTGAGCCAATCTGGAGATTTGTTTATGACACACCGACATCCTCATCATTCCTCTTTACTCTGCTCTCTTTTATCTTATAATGCCAAGGTAACACTCTGAAATGGTTAACCAACTGCTGTGCATGTGTTACATAGATGTGCTTTGTTAGCTCATGCTGCTTCGCACAAAGAGAGAAATTTCATTGTTAGCCTGTATCCAGTTGTAGAATATCTTCAGAAAATCAAAGCTACCAGGAAGATGATATAAATTATTTGCAGGGTCTGGTTTTCCTTCTGCTTTAATATCATGTAATCAAAGGACAGATTACTCAAAATTACTCATCTTGAGCACTTCACTGTAGTCATCACAGCACTCCTCTGTGACTACTTCACAATGTCTCATAATGCAAGAATTAGGGGGAATGCAGTGAAACTATGAAGAGGAAGCCTAAGACACACAAAAAGAAAGGGTTTTTTTTTTAGGAAATACGATTAAATTTTGGTGCACCTTGACAGTGAAATTTGTGGAAGCCAAAAGTATAAATTGTAAGAGAATTTAATAAATCTGTGAAGAATATATGCTCTGCTGCCTATTAAGCCATTTCAAGGAGACTATAACTCAGAATGACTAGGAGAGAATGACCATCAGAGACAGGATACTGAGCTAGACTGGTTTAATACTCTGTGGTTATTCGTATGTACCTTTTGATGCTACAGAAAACTCATACAGATTTATTATTAAAAATAATGAAGTTTGTCTTTCTGTGCTAACTACTACTAGTAAAATACCACATCATCACATAATGCTTGGCATGTTACATAATACTGTGTAGATAGAGGGACCAGCTGAACTATCACATACAGATTCACTTCTAAGGGCTCATATTAAATTATTTGCTCAGTCACACAAAGCTGAACAAGCTATGTTCGACTAGTTGCCTAAATCAAAAAACTGAAACCCAAGAACACTGCACTTCTGCTACCTAAGATGCAGTTGATTGAAAGCAGCAGACACCTAAAGTTCCATTTCTGGGCATATCAGAAGCCTCCTAGTGCTAATAATGACATCCAGCAAGACAGCTCATTTATACACGATCACAAGTCCACCCTCACAGCAAAACTCACCTTTGGAAGACGTGCTCTGAACATGCCATTTCATGGAGAGTCGTGCAAGGCACATCCCACCTAAAAGAAGAAGTAGTGCTGACCTTATTCTAAATCTCAAGGGCTCAGAGGCTCACTTAGAGCATGAGAAAATATGAAGTGCAAATTGCACTTTTGAGGCACAAGTCCCCCCAGATTTAAAGATAAAGAGATGAAACAGGAAACAGAAATGGTGGTCGGGAGGAAACTCTGGGGGTCTCTCATCCAGCCTCCCATAAGAGTTGGGACTGTTGCCAGCTGGGGATGAGTTCAGCCATGACTTTAACAGAGTCTTAAAAACCACTGAGGACATAGTTTTCATTACCTCTCCAGGCACCTGTTCTCGTGCTGCACTTCCCTTCAAGTGCACTATTTCCATAATGTCCAACTTGAACATGCCAAGATTCAGCCTGTGGCCATTGTTCCTTGTTATGTTGTCTAGGACCATTGAAAGGAGTTTGGCTCTGTCATTTTTGTAAGTCCCTGTCAAGTAGATGTCAACTACTATTATATTGCCCCTTATCCTCTTTGCCAGACTAAACAAACCCAACTCCTTTAGCCTCTCCCTCTGAGTCATGTTCTCTTGGCCCTTGACCATGTTGTCAGCCTTCTGCTTGGCTTTACCCAAGCTTCCCACCTGTTTGCTGATCTGTCCCTGCATTCATGCTTCCATACCAATGTGCACACAGTGCTGCCCAGGGCAGAGTCGGGGAGTATTGTGTGCTTTTTGCACAGGGTGAGCCGTGTGAGGGCAACTCATAAATGTTAATTGAGAAGCCTGTGTTTACTAGAGATTAAAAGAGCAAAAATTAGAACTTGGGAAAACATCTGCCTAAATCCAAAAAGAAATTGCCTAGGATGCAATATTTAAGAGTGATGACAGTGGTGATGATAAAGCTGACTTTTCCTGGCCTTGGTAAAATATGTTGCTATGGAGCATAATGCTGAGGAGTCACCTTTGCTATCACAGGCTTTATGTCCGTAATACTTTACAATTTTAGTCTTTAAAACACTTACCTTTTGGCAGGGTACCTAAGCTACACAAGTAGCTGTTATTCCAAGACCTGACATATTTGCTGACTGAGCCAACAGTTGCACGACGCTGATGAAGTACAAAAAGGCAAAATAAGCACCTGTGGATGCTGCTGTGTTTCGGTCTTGGCAAATCAATGTGTCAGGATCCTTCACTGGCATTTGTAGGTGGTGTTACAAAGCTGTTCTTGCACCACTATACTGAAACAGCTTATGAAAACTTACTGATGTTGTTAGGGTTTGCTTTTGAAGATGTGCTATTTGTAGCAGAGACTGATGTGATTTTTTTCTGTGATTAACTAACAGACCAGAGTAGGCACTCACTATCCTGTAGCTATTTGTAGTGGAAACACTCTATGAAAAGCCACTCTGGGTCACAGAATCATAGAACAGTAGAATTGTTTAGGTTGGAGGAAGATCTCTAAGGTTATTGAATCCGATTGCTAACCCAGCACTGCCAAGTCCACCACTAAACTATGTCCCTCAGTGCCACATCTACACATCTTTTAAATACCTCCAGGGACAGTGACTTCATCACTTCCCTGGGCAACTTGTTCCAGTACCTGACCACCCTTTCAGTGGAGAAATTTTTCCTAATATCCAATCTAAACATCCCCTGTTGCAACTTGAGGCCATTTCCTCCTGTCCTTGTTACTTGGAAGAAGAAACCAATCCCCACCTCGCTAAAACCTCCCTTCATGTAGTTGTAGAGAGCTATAAGATTCCCCCTGAGCCTCCTCTTCTCCAGGTTAAATGCTCCCAGCTTCCTCAGCTGCTTCTCATAAGTCTTGTTATATAACAATAAGTACCTTCACCATTCTTATATCTGCTTCACAGGCACAATAACTTAACCTATTCTAATTAAATAAAGTCCCTGTTGGAAAACAATTCCTGCTACATAAATAGATTGAATGAAATGATGAAGATCTTCACCATACCACCCTTTTACTGTTCTGTGTGCCTACCTAATAGTCTCTAGCAAAAGCTGTCACTTTCTGGGAGCAGCAGGGACATCCCTGTGCTCATGCTGCAATAGCAACCATGTCCCCACAGTGTGCATCTGTATCTTGAAAGTAAGGTTTTCAGGAGATCAAGGTGATGGCTCGAATGCCTACAGAGGATTAGTCATCATCACTCTTGTCTCAAAGAGGTGAGGGTCTGATAACAAAGGTGAGAAAGGAATGCCTCTTACAAATGGAAAGTCAGTCACCAGCAGATGCCCAAACTGCAGCTAACACAGACAGAAATAAAATTTTGTCCCTTGCGAAAGCCCCATGGTATTGGAAGCTGCATTGTCCTGTGCTGCCTGTGTGTGATTCATTTAGGAATTATTCCTCTGCATCTGTCCAGATCCAGGCAGAGGGCTGCAGTGATGCACAGAGCTGCCTCAGCTCCCACCGAAGCCCATGGGAGAGTGGAGCACTCAGCTCCTTCTGGGCTCAGGAAGGGGTGAAGCGTCACTCCTGGCAGCCTTCTGCACCAAGATAGCCCTCGCAGAAGAAAGGGTGCTTGGAATGAGACAATTGATTTCCACAATTTAATGAAAACTGGGAAAAACAACAACAAAAAAAGGATAAACACTTAAAATAGAGAATCGGAAATTGCTTATAGACAGCACGGGACTGATTCAGGTGCCAAAACACAAGCATGTAGCGTCATTTTCTGTGCCTGAGGCCAACTGAGGCATCCACACACGACTGGCAGATATGACACATGATCTATGAAAGACCTACTCCCTTCTGGAGCAGCAGCTGGGGGCCAGATGCGATCCCCTAAGGCATCAAAAATGGCACTAGACACTTATGTTTAGGCAGCTGAATCCCACCCTGTGCTTCCAGACTTCTGATGAATAAACCTCTTTTTAATTGTCTCGGACTCAAATCCCAGGTTCTTGAGGTGCTTTCCCTAGGGCTCAGCAGTGTGTGGTAGCAGCAAATTTCATTGGTTTAACTTGGATAGAGTTGTTACAGCCCTTTGTTATGTTTTTTTTAAAATTGCTTTTAGGCTACAAAATCATGAAGCAGTTTCTGCTTTCATAGGCTGTGTGCATAATCCAGGTGAGACCAAAGGTTTTTCCTCACCACAAGATGCTGATGTGATTACTCCAAATCCCATCTCCTTTGAATACCTACTCTGTCACAGCTCCCCATTAAAGGTCTGTTGTCAAATAGGCAGATTTATTCTGAATGATATTGGAGAGCATACCCCTGCTGCAGTTGTTCTCTCAGATAGTTAAGCAGAAGCTTAGAGCTCGTAGGAATATTCCTATTTTAAATTGAACTGCACAGATCTTAACATCCCTTTACATTTTTCCAGGATATTTAGTGAGGAAGAGATTTGGCTACCACTTACACCATGCTGGCAGGGGGAAAGGAGAAGAACTGTATTACTTGTATGTGTTAGCCTGATGTGTGAGGAGGGAAACATTGCTCCCATTTGGATTATGTGGTACATTTTTATGGAAATGTTTTAAATAATCCACCAGAAAAGGAAAGTTTTCCAGTAAGGGCATATTTTTGCTGCATATCTCCAAATGAGGAGATTCAGGCTGTCTTCAAATGTCATAGCACACCATTGATAGCTCCTGAAAATATGAGGACTAAAATATTTACCTGTTTTCCTAGCCTGATTGATGAATATATATGTAGACAGATAGATGTGATACTATTATTTTTTTTTTTATTCCTGCTGGACACTTTCTTTAATGATTACTTAAAGAAAAGCTTGTTATATGGAGTTGGCTGTTATACCATGCTTGGTCCTTGTCTCAGCATGGAGAAGGAAGGTCAGGAAGACGAGCTGGGACCAGAGAAGCGAGAAGGGAATAAGGATGGGAGAAGAATTAGAGAAAAATGATGAAGGTTCAAAGGACAGGTCTCAGTTGCCTACCAGTGACAGATGTGGAGAGGTAGATATATTTGCCATATGCTGTGCTGCATTGCAGGAAAAGACTAATTAGCACTCATGAGTTTTGGAATCTAATTTTTAGTAAGTATGCACAACAGTCAAGGGGTATGAGGGAGATGAAATACATACAATGCCTTCACTGTCTGCTTTTCCCTGCACCTCAAATTGTCTTTCTGATGAGCACAGTCTGAACTGTGGGTTGTGCATGGGGTTAATTCTCAAGGTTGTTGCATGTGAAATCCCTATCACAGCTGTTAATACCTGCTGCTGAGAGTCCTTAGAAAGAGCAGCAGAAAACTGTTAGTGAGCAAGCATTTAGTACATCCTCAAAAATGTTTTCAAGCAGTTCTAGGAATGCTTTTGGTTAACTTATTAAACATATGAAAATAGAAAGCAGTAAATGTATTGATACCCTTTCAAAATGTTCGTATGTTGCTATATTCTTTGATACACATTCCCATCTGGTTTGATTGCAGAGGTTGTTCACACATCTCACTAGCTTTCTCCAGAGCCTAAGGAAATCTGGATGCCTCCAAGCTTCCTCAAGGCAGTCATAGCTCAGGAACCCTTGTAGCCAGGTGCAGTTGCAGCTGCTGAGCCGACAGCTGATGACCCTCTTGGTTTTGAGTGAAACAGGGAATGTGAAGTTTAACATCATATTAACACAGTCCTCACATGTGTCTGACTGCTTTGTTACTTAGGCACTGAGCTGAAGGACTGCTTACAACTCCTATTTATAACTATTTCCGTGTTTTGAGGAGCTCAGCTCTCAAGGCGGGCAATGTGTGGTGATGGAGAGCTTGCCTGTCCTCATTGAGCAGTAGTAGTAAGACACCAGAGAGAATTACAGCACAAGTTCCCTTCACACCACACTTCTACCTCTTGGGTGTGTAGGTCTAATGAAGACAAGCTGTGGTTTCCTGACTGCTGTAAGCAAAACTCTGTGCAGGCAGCTGCTGAAAGGTGCAGTTTTGTCTTTTCCTTTCTCCAAATATAAATTTCTGCTGCCTCCATTGTGCCCATCATACTTACGCAAACCCCAGCGAGGGTTGAAAATTGCCCTGCTCCTCTAGTTGATTTTAGGTAGCTCATTCGTCTTATCACTTGCCTGAATGGATGATGGTCCTGGCTTTATGGGAGCACTCAGTGGGAGGGAAGTAAGAGGGGAAGGAAGGAAGAAAGGAAGGAAAGGAAGGAAGGAAGGAAATGAAGGCCTTTTGTGATGACAGCCTCCAATTACATCTATTTGAAATCACTTCAAACTTCCAGCCTTAGCTGCTTTGTTCCACATGTGATGTGGCATAATTAATATCTGTGTTTCTCCTCTTCTTCTTCTCACTTTCTTTGGACTTTAAAAATCATTTTTATAACAATTAAATGTTGCATTAGAGCGCAAATTTGCTCTGACTTTGTGCATGTGTTTTTTGATGTCCTCAGTTTGCTTTTACGCACAGTGTTAAGGAATTGCAGGAAAATCCCATTGGTTGAATGACTTGGGTAAGTAATTGTGTTGTGATCTGTAGACTTGGCATCTGCTTCTATGTGACTCTCTGATCCCATGTACTTGCACTCAAAATAGGGAGGATGGAAGTAATCAGGCCACTCAATTCTGTGGTGTGTTCAGCCTCACATCTTCATTTCACCATTCATGATGCCATTCCAGTCCTTGGTGGTGGCTGCAGACCACAGGTAATCTAGGTGGAATCACCTGTTCAGGACTGGCACTGGAAACTGGGAAGTTAAACTGAGAAAAGTTACCTCTTATCCTCTAAGCCCTCGTTGTTACCTGTTATCTGTAGTGCTATTTTGGGG
The DNA here is from genome assembly GCF_001715985.3 of Manacus vitellinus. Classification (NCBI taxonomy): domain Eukaryota; kingdom Metazoa; phylum Chordata; class Aves; order Passeriformes; family Pipridae; genus Manacus; species Manacus vitellinus. The sequence continues at coordinate 1,763,984 of NW_021940812.1, read as the reverse complement.
TTGCTGGAAACCTGGGCTACCCAGTGGACCAGCTGTGATACTTTTACAACTTCTCATTTACACAAACTTTTCTTTTTACCAGACCTATTAGTAGACTGGAGCTTTGGTGGTGGTTTTAATTGCTTGACCTTTTGGCACATTATCTGCAGACTTGATCTTTACAATCGCACAGGAAGACAATGTCAGGTCTATGAATATTCTGAATATTCTGCTTTATTCTCTCTTCATTAAGATTTTACATTCTCCTGATTGATCCCCTTATAACCAAAAGAATATGAAACTCATTATAACTGAAAAGTTTTAGGTGTGGGCTGCTGAACAAGTTCCTTTTTTTGTTGCTGTTTTTTCTTCAGTGATTTTATTTCCCCCCCTGTACAAATGAGCACCTGTACAGTACTAAAGACTACTAATTTCATTCTTATGCTCTAAAATCTGCTGGCAACAATGCCCTGTGTACACTGTCTGTCTAAGGGGATGTTCTGTCTGCAAATTGTCTTGTTAACAGCAGATCTATTAATAGTCCCATAAGCACAGAGAGGGCTGGTTCGGAGCACGTGTCACTTTTAGATCACCCATTGAACAGAGTGGTGCAAACTGGCTTTTCCTCCTAAGATGATGAGTGCCTTAACATCAGCCAGGAGTGCCATTGTCACACCATCCATCAACTGCCTTCCGTCCCTCTCAGCTGAACCCATGAATTAAGCAACTGTGGTTAAAAAGCAATAAAATTAAAACTTGTAATGGGGAGTCATTGACAAAAGGGTTACAATGCGCTGGCCATATATCTTTTAACTAGCTAAATATAACCATAGGTTTCCATAAGTTCAAAGAGTGGTGGCCTGGAGATGAATACAACTGTTCCAACTGAGTTCTGGGCTAGGAGCCAGAAGATTGTTAAAACACCTTAGAACATGCTCATTCCCTCTTAGAACATTTTTTGGTACTTGCTCTATTAGTATGGATTTTATTTCCCCACCAAACGAGTTCTCTGCCTTTGAACCATAAACAATAATGGCACATCTGTCTCTAGGCTGCTGTACTTTGAAAACCAATGCTAAGGACACAGAGGGGTAGATTTTCAAAGCATTGCGTGGGAGTTTGTACCAGGAGTCTAGCCAAATATTTTTCACTCGTACTCATCCCTGAGCCTAACCTTTCCTCACTCGTTAGAATGGCTCTGTTTGCTCTGCCCACATAGGGACATTTCAGACAGCTTTTACCTCCAGGGACAGAGCTTCAGCTGGTCAGAAAAGCCTATAAATAGGGTTTTACTGATGACCTTTCAAATCTAGAGATGGATCTTCCCTCTGATCTTTTATATTTTACTTTTCTGTCTTTGTCTGTATTTGTATGTGAGTCTCAGTTTCTGCTGAATTATTTACCATTAGGCCACAATTCAACTAAAATCCCTGATAACACTGAGACAGGTGGTATGAAGTGATTGTTGCTTAAAAGTGATTGCAGCTCAAAACTGCATCAGTGCTCACTGTGCACACCTGTTTTCTGTGCTGGGGAGTTTGATGGCAGCCTTGCAGGAACTAGAGAATTTTGTTTGCTTTTATACAGCCACTGTGATAAAGCAGCAAATAAAATAGTGAATCAAAAAGGCCTCCCTGCATATCTCTTTGGCTGTGTAAATTTTCTTACCCACTTGCTCAGAAGGCGAAAAACAACACTGTAGTAGCATAACTAGCCATTACATAGGGACATGGACAGCTTTCAACTGTAAAAATTGGTCAGGCTACTGGGAATAGCTTTGTTTTCTAGGTTTTCTCTTTCTTTTTTATAAATTATCTCTGCTAAAAGGAATGTATTTTTTAATAGACTTTTGTCATATTCCTAGTGGCTTGGTTTACCATTCAGTGAAAACATCCTGGTCCATATCGCTCTCTGCTTCTTTGGAAGGACTTTACACTGGGGTGGAAATTTCCTGCTTTAAAGACTATCTCATGGTGTTTCTTTGCAGATACTGCACACGGATATTTGCTGCATCACAACCAACTCCCCTTCTAGTTACTACTGTTCCAAGCCTTATTTGATTTTGATGCGCTACTTGCCATGGGGGCGTTATCATTTTTCACAGTTGAGAATCTCCTTTGATGAAGTCAGCTCAAAGTTCTATCTTTGGGTGGTTTCCCAGGAAAAATCTTTTGGCTACTAGCAATTTTCCATTTAGAGAAGTTTGCTGGTTGAATTCAATTAGTGCCCTTGGAAACTTCTTGTCTTTATAGATACCATCATTCTATGGTTTTCACTGCTGGATCTCAGGCACCTTTTTCTGTTATTGAAGGTCGAGGCCAATAGAAACCACTTACTGAAATCCTGGTCCTTTTTCATGGAGGCACTGTGACGTAAGGAAAGGAAAACTCTCAGATCAGCAAGCTAGTCAGGGTGGAAATGGCTGAATCCTTGCAAGGTGTTTTCATGATGAAGGAAAGCTCTGGGTTTATAAATTGTGTGGCAAGCCAGAGGTGTGACTTGTTAAAGCTGGATCATGCTTCTCCAAACCTTCTACTGAGGAAACAAATCTTTTGTGAGTAGTCTTTGGCATGAATAAAAAAAAATTAAATAATCAGAATCCAAACACCTGCAAAATTCACTCACGGGCTCCTAGTTCCTCGACGGGAAAGGATGTGATTGCTTTGATTGCTGTGCACACTCTCACAACCTGCACGTCATCTCCTTGGGGTCAGAGAAACAACACCTCAGCCCTGTTCCATTTCAGTCTTTGTGCTGCCTCCCCACGTGCTCAGAGGTTTTCACATAACAACATAAGTGTCCCATATGCTCGGTGATGATGTAAGATGGTTTAAGTATGTATTGTTCCACCATTTAGTTTCAAACATTTCTGAATAGATCCTCTACTTTTTTGAGTAATAGATACATCTGTCATTAAGATGTAGGAATGGATAATGAGCAGACTTTCAAATGCATGAAACCCTCCATTTTCTGATGTGAGAACTCATTACATCTCCCTGTTATTAAATAAGTCTCATAACAATATTTTTATATGATTAAAGATGCTGTGCCTCATTTGTTAAGAACTCAGAAAATTAATCTGGGCAGGGCATTAATGCAGTGGGGAAGGAAGACGTGAATATTTTCTTTTATTATTATTATTAGTTTCTTTCTTTGCTACTGGTTGTATCAGTGCCTTATCACTTAAGTGTAGGAGCTTAACAATGGGTTCTCTCAGCAAAGCCCTCTCTTTTCGCTGGGTGAGGTTAAAGAACAAACACATTGTCGTGAGCTTTTAAAAGCTTGATTTCAATTACATGGTAGTAGGGCAAAGCTCTCAAACACACAAAACTTTGACTTTGTAAAGATTGTGACCTCCCAGGTACACGTGCTTTAAGGAGAAAAAATGTACTTGACATGTCCCACTGCTCTTTCCATGCACCAGGAGCTGTGTGTATCGGGAAGAGGGGAGGGTGGGAGGGAGGCAGAGGTGTTCAGCTTGGGAAGGAGGGAAATTGTTCCTCTGGGAAAGCAAAGCTCTTCTGTTTGACTAGTAAGAATTTAAAAGATAAATATATCCCTTATCATGGAATGATAAACAACAAGGTCCAGGAAAGACTCTTTGAATAATTGAGTCTGGTCTCCTGCATTTTGCAAGACTATTTGCCTTCACATTCCTATTAACATCTTATAAGACTTTGTCTTTCCTCGTGTTTGTTTGTGGTAGTGCCCACAATGTTACAGGCACTTTCTAGGCTTTCAGGAAGAGCTGGTGCTTTCAGTCTCTGGATGGACAGGCAGACAAACAGACAGAGGTCATGGCAGAGGAGCAACAAAAGGACTTTTCTGTGCAAACCAAGATCTGCTGTACCTGGTATGGATTTCATAAAGGGGGTTCAAGGAGGTTGTTTTTTTCTTTCCTGCTTTGCCCTTCAGTCGCCTGGAAGTGGTGCCCATGCCTGCAACCTTAGCCACACGGCTCTGCAGTGTTTACACAGGGCTGCCTCTGGCCTTAGCCAGGCTGGAATTGTTTAAAAAAGGGGCATAAAACTGAGTGTAGGAGACTGCAGAACGTGCATGCCTCCCTGACAGGTTTTCCACTTATAGGGGCATATTTTATAAGGCTATTTGGAGAGGTAAGATGTCCGCTGAAAGACAACAGTAGCTGGTTTCCCACCCATCCTCTGAAAATCCACCCTGTTTTTTAAGACATAGAAGCTGATAAGGCTACACCACTGATACTGCCCATGGCACTATCAGTTATTAAAGAGAAAAAAACCAAAACCACAAAGCAGTGCAAAACACTGAGATGAACTGGTTTTGTCCACACTGAATTTCAGTTTTCTTTCTCAAGCCCTCTATAGGACTTTGACTCAAAATGTGTTGGAGGGAAATTAAATAGCATTCCTAAACATAATGCAAAATGCCTAATCCCCTGGCCTTTCATATCTCACCCTGTTGTTCAATACATCAGCTGCTCTGGAAGTTGGATCAGAGAGGTAAATGCAGCCTACTCTGTTTTGGAAGTAAAAGTAAGGTGAAAGATGCCCACAAAACTGAATCAAACTGCTTGAAAAAGTGTCTTAACTGCTAGGAAACACAGCAGGAGTTAGATCAGCTGGTACAAAACAAAAGCCCAGAAAATATCCCCCAAATGACACAGGTTGATCCCTGTTGCATTCTGCTTTCAAGTCTGTGTGCTTGGAGGTGTAAGGGTCTGACTCCTGCCCTACCTCCCTGCTGTGCATCCCTCTCCTGAGTGGCACCCCCAGGACAAGCAGCCCTTCCTCGAACAGGCTGCTCAGCAACACACATTTCGTGGGGTCAGTTGGTGCTTGCACCATGTTGTGTGTCTCTCCTTGTGGATTTTCACCTGCCTGTGGCAGTCCTGAAGTAACTTGGTGTGATATGTGACAAGGGAGCTGGAAGAGTTAAAAATCTTTCACTTTTTTTTGTGCTAGGTCCACTATTTGTGAGAGCAGGAGCTCTCTATCAGGGCTGGGCTTTGTAATGTATTCCATCTATTGATAAGAAGGCAAAATAACATTTCTAAATTGTTCAGGGTGTTTGCAGAATGCCAAGGCACTCCAGTGGCCTTCCATACAGAGCCCTGCTGATGATAAATCGTAAAAGATATTCTAGAAGTGCCTATTTGCTTGTGGAAATATCTGAAATACTGGAAAGCTCACAGATTTCCCAAGGTAGGTGAAGAGGCCATTCAGCAAATTTTCTCTCTACTTGAAATGCAGTTTTCAAATCATTTAAATCCTAAGTACCTAATGAAAATACAGTGTAGTCCCCATGGTTTCCTGCAGCGATATGCTTTGGTCTCAGGCTCACACAGTCGAGCAAATAACCTCCATATATTATTTTGCACTAGGTGATTTCAGTCTGCAGCACATTTTGTTTGAACCATACTCCTATAAATGCCTTCAAAGGAAGGCAGGAGCCTGCCCACTGAGGAATAAATGCAGGAACAGAACCTCCTGTGCAAATATTAGTGTTCAGCATCCAGTGTAGCCCCGGCGAATATGTTCCTAACACATGTACAATTCAAAGGAAAAGGTTATGTGCAGTACATGGACGTGTACTGACATGGCCCATGTGTTTCATGTGGGAGCATATTCACTGTCCTAAAGTAAACGTTGTCATCAAAAAAACACCTCATTTTCCTAATATTATTGATGCAAGGGATTGACAGAAAAAAAAAATCAGATACATCTGGAAAATGAAGAAAGTTTCACTTGATTCTTGTGTAGCTTATTCCAACTTGTTTTCCTAAGCTACTATGTTCAGAGGGAGCTATGTCAATAAATTATTTGGAAGCACGAGGCTCACTGCAGGGAGTCAACGCTGTGCTTTGTATCTTCCTGCAAAAGAGAAAAGTGGAAGTCTTGCAAAAGTTACCTTTAAGATAACCTATCAACAAGGAAAACCTTTCCTAAGTCACACTGCATGCTTGCTTATGCCCTGAAGCTTAAAGGTTCCAAAATGCTTAGAGTGAAATCTATCTTCCACTGGCGTTAGTAGCAAATTGGTCATTATTTCCAATAGTCCTAAAATACCATAGTTACCATTTTCTTCCTTGTTTTTCATCGCACTACAACTGTGTTCAGTATTCAAATGCTGAGACATTTAAAATTATATTTATTTAACTGAATGTATTTAATGTATCACTGGCATAGCAGCCACCACTACATGCAGCACTGGGATGTTGAATAAAAGGCAACAGAGATCCTGTGAGACTGCAGCATGCTGTCTGTTTACATATGAAAGCAGGTTCAATATGCACTACATTGTGGCAGCCCCATGATGCCTCTCTTCGTCGCTTGTTAGTCCAAGAGCCTCCTTACTTTCTCAGAGCTACTCCTTATGCATATGCATAACTCTTCATAATAATGCCATAAGGCTGCTAATCTATTCTCCTTCAAACCCCTCCTCAAAACTCACTTTTTCTGTGGTGGCTGGAAAACATCTGACAATAGCCCAGCAGCTGGTGTGCTGCTACTTATTCCACTGAAGACGATAAATATGCTGTTATCCCGACTGCATTATTTCCCTCTTCGTTATATCCACCTGTTGTTTTCATCCCATGCTTAAATGGTGAGATTTTTAGAGGAAAGACCGTTGGGATTTTTCAATAAATACACATATCACCTACCATGGCATGGTTCTCTGAGTAGGGTCTCTCCTTACTACCACAATATGAATAATTACAGACGTATTGTCTATCCAATTTTTTATTCTTTCACGAATAAGACATCCCATATTCCTTCCAAATACCCTGCTAAGTTTGCATTGGTAACTGTTCTGCCCATTGCAAAGCAAACAAGAAGGCAGAAAGCATCAGTCTTAGGGAGGGAAGCAGGGTATTGTCTTTGTATGTGGTGAGGTACAGTGACAACTACTGTAAATTTGGGATCAGTGGCACATTCACAATCCCTTCTCCCCTTCCCTTTCCTTGCGACCAGCCTCACATTTTCTTTATAAAATCTGAAATTTTCATTAGTCTATTAAAGCACAAAACATAGTACATATCTGGTGCTTTTTGGGCAACAGCTGTTACAGCAATTAGTTATAATCAATCAATTTTGAAATAAATTAATTTGCTGTCCAAAGTGGACAATTCTCACAATTTTTGTGAAAAGCCAACTATAAAAGCTGTTATAAAATCGAAGATGTGGATACTTTTGCATTTATCTAGTCTGGAATTTGAAACTGCACAGATCGTGTGACTTTTATGACTAGTCACAAAGGAACAAAATAACCCAATAGAACCATCAGAACAATCCAAGAATAAACAGATATGTTTTAAACTGAAGGATGAGCAGTCATGAGAAAACTGCAAAATTATAGTACACCAGGATGAAATCATCAACTGGATAACTTATAAATTACTTACTCATTGTAGGATGACATCTGTAAGATCGATGATACATTCACAGAGTGTGCAAAGAGAAAAAGAGAAGCTCATCTTTTGTGGTCTTTTAGGTTGTTCATTAGTAACTGAGAAAATCTTTCCAGTGTTCTATAAAGATCTACCCCAATACTTGCTGCAGTCAAGGCAGATCCTCCCATTCAATCCAGAAGGGATAGGAGCAAGGTTGTCAAGAAGCTCATTGAGACTTTAAAAGCACTGACTTAAGAAGGAAGATGGAGGAAAATTCAATGGATAGGGCTTCCTGGAGCAGCAATGCCCACGGGTGGTTCCGTGTGTCAGGAGTGAAACAGGATCACCGTTTCTGGACGTCAGTTCAGTGGCTGATCTGCCAAGGTGCTGCTGCTGGTGACACACATGGTACCCCTGAGGGCCTTCAACACAGCATCTTTCAGGTGGTTTGTGTTGGTGTCTACAGCTCCCATAGATGGAACTCAGAGTAGAAATGAATCCCTTTTAGCTGCAGAAATAGTTCCCTCAGACATTTACTCTATTATAGCATTTGAGTGGTCGTTCAGCTCAGCCGTATATTCTTCTAAGGCTTTCCCTGTGTGTTGTGATGTCTACCTCTGCATCCAGACAAGCCAGTCATGGAAGAAGCTCTAGAACAGTGTTTGGCAGGGCTGTTTGAATGGGAATTACCACCGTCTTTTCCCATTTTTATTTTTCCCAGTTTTTTCTACCTTGGCTTGCTTTTCACCATTCCTTAAATTCCTGTCTCTTTCCTGACCCCCATCCTACTGCTCCACTTTGACTTGCTCTCTCCTCATCTTTTTTTGTGTCCTCAAAATAAGACCAGCTCCCAACAGCAGTGTCTGTGGCATGACCTGACAGAGCTTGCTGAGGTTCTTTCCCTTCCCTACCTTTTCTGCTGGTGGGACCTGCTGCTCAAGATGTGCTTGGGTGAGAAAGCTGACCACTCACATTTCAGTAAACGGGAAGGGACTCAAAGTGACCTAAGAGATGCTGTGTGCTTTCTTGGATGATTTGCACTACACACATGCTTAATAGCCTGCAAAATGGGCAGAGCAACCAGAAAACTGAGGAGGGCACTTGAGTGATTATTATGGAATCACTGAAACCATGACATTCAAATGTAATGTGTTAATAGCCTTACCAAGAATAATTTGTAATAGGTTTGTCAGCCAGCAAGAAAGAGCAAATTGTTGTGTGCATGCATGCAAATAATGTTCATTGCTCTCAGGGGTATATATTTTGCACCAATGGGCACCAAGACAACCATCACCATTGACAGGAAGCTCTATGGAAGTATAGAGGCATGAAATAGTGAGTGATCAGTGTAAAAGAAACAACACTTACCAAAGCAGAAAACAGTATTATCTGGTGTGTGATAATGACCTCTGGGTTCTTGGAGCTTCGCACAAAGTCAAAAAGGGAGTGACATGCTGGGTGGAGCTCACAAGGTCCAGGCTGGCCAAGGGACAGGAACCTGTTAAGAGGTGAAGGCAGAAAAAAGCAATTTGTACAGTGTTCAGCTCACCTCTTAGTCACAATAAGTCAGTAATGAATGGATGGCTCTTTGGAAGAGCGCGCCTGTGTTGGGAGGTTGTGCCATCCAAGGAGAATAGTGTACTTTGCAAAGGAGGCTGTGGAAGACTTACCAAAATTTTATTGGTGGAGCTGTTCTGCTGGGGCCAGGTTATGTGAAGGTTCAGGACTGTTAGCAGTACTGTTAACAGTTGCTATTGCTTGAAGGAGGAATGGGGGATGGTTAGAACTCTATATTTCAAAGAATTTATAATACAATGTCCTTTTTTTTGCACTTTGCCAGAATCACTACCAGGACATTCGCTTCAAAAGAATAGATTGTCTGGGCTTATATTATACTTGAGGCCAATTGCACAGCTATGCAGTGATATTAAATGGCACAGTGTCGTATTATACGCAAACACTGTGTCTTTAGAATTACAAAGGAAATTCTATGGATTAAAATCCAGCGAAACAAAAAGTTATTCAATTAATCAGTAGCACTTCTTTTAGAAAACCCCATACTGAAACTAGAGACATGTAAAGCCTACCTTTTACTTAGATGCTGTTCAAATAATTTACCCTGTTTTTTTTTATTTGAAAGAAAAGAGAGAAAAAACCAAAACAAAATAATCTTGTGCCAGTACGGGGAAAAAAAAAAGCTTTCTGTCAGCTGTGGCACCTTTAAACACCCTAAATATTTCATCAGACATTGCACTTATTTCAGTGTTTTAAATAAGATTTAATAAATAGGTGCATGTTCAGACTTGTACAGCCCTACTTTTGTCTGTAGTTGGCAATGTGCTGCTGTATGTGTTTGACTGTGCAGTTAAGAATTTTAATTACTTACCTGTGCTATAGAGACACTCATTCTCTTTTAACTGTTTATTAAAAAATAATACTGTAACCATTGTGCCAGAAATCTTCTACATACTATACAGCTGCAATATTGTCCGTAGTAGGCCCCTATTTTCCGAATGTACCCCCACATTCCCCTTGTCCCCTACTCCCAACATCCAGTCTCTGGAATTCCCACAGACCTGAGGTGTTTATATCACTAAGTCACTGGGGTTTGTGATCACATTGAATGTTTTTGCTGTTAATTTTATGGAGATGTCTCAGATTTTTGCCATCTGCACACCGAAATGGATGGCACAAGCAGCATCTTATTATTAAGAAAACACAGCTGGAGCTGATGGTCTTTTTTCTGCTTGTTTTTGTTTGTTTATCTGTTTGTTTTGTTTCCAGCTTCTAGACTTGTTTGGTAAAAAAAATATTGAGGAGAATTGAACAAACTCCCCGAAATTTTAGTTAAGAGCCAACAATAGTAAATTGACATATCATCTTCTTTGTCTAATGGGCTCCCTTAGCAATGACATCCAGCATTATAATTTCACAGTACCTAGAGACTAAATGGGTTCAATCGTAAACAAGTTCACCATCACTAGCCAAAATAATTATAACACTATTAAAAATATCAGAACTAAATAAGATGACAGGATGAAAATATTCCTTAATTTTAAATTGATGGTCAGCGAATGAGTCACAGTTGGAGCTTCACACCTGAAGAAATTCATTCACTGCTATTGAAGAAGGCTGGCATATATCAGATGCTTAATTTTTAGATAGCTTAAGTTATGTAAGATGGATGTCATCGTATGGGTACACTGACAAAGATGGCTGTAGACAGACACCAATTCTTATATCTCCACTGCAAGCTGACCAGTTTTGAAGCAGTGCTGCAATCTATACCATATGGAGGGTACTTTTGGAGTCAACATATTTTTTTTACTTAACGACAGAAGAGTGAGGCAGAGAGTAGGAGTATTTCTGGCCTGGTTCATGAAGATGCTGTGTCAGACAGCCAGAAACTGTGGTTGTCCTAAAACAAGAGATGTTTGTAAACAGCTGTATATAGGTAAATATGCACATAGGCATTTGCTTTCCAAATTACATCCTATTTGTGGTTTCATCGTCCAGAATGTGTCCTGAATACAACAGGGGAGAAACAGCTTAAAAGTTGATTGATTACAACATTTTGTTTCTAAACTCAGGTGCAAATGAAGTTGATGTATGGATTTGAGCGAAAAATATTACAGGTTATCCATTAAATGTGTCTTTTGATAGTATACTCACTGTTGGACTTCTGGGTGAATCAAAGGCATTGGAGCGAATGTTTAGGAACTAAAGTATGACAGTTTCAGGAACATCTTAATTTCTCTAACACATCCAGATATGTTTTTCTGTGGATGTTCTGCTCACATGTCCTTTGGTCAGATGAGGTCAGTACTGTTATATAGCTGAGCATCTCCTCTGAGCTCCATATTCTTTGACTGGAGTGCTACAGTGGTGTTTCCACTACTTCAAGTCTGGTGGCTTTATCTGGTAAGGTGAAGTGAGAGGCCTTACCTTTCTTCTTTGTTATGGGAAGGTACATTTTCAATTTGACAAATCTCAGAGCACACAGTGTCTGATTCCACACATCTGGGCAGAAGTGATGACCAGAACGTTCGGGTTGTGTTATCCAGCTGAAGAGTGGCATCCAGTCTCAGTCTATATGTCATGCTCACACTTAACAGTGGACACCTGCAGAGACCCTCAAATTAACATCACAGAGGCTGTGAGATGACATTTTGCCCCTCTGTCTAGAGATGCTTTCTCGCTGCCTGGGCATAGCAAAGTTGTATGAGCTTGATATCATGCTCAGGTTCAGGGACCATGACTTTGTGAAGAGCTACAGAGTGGGGGTGTTGTGCCACTTCAACACAGCCACTTTGCCAGTGCCATCTTGGGAGACTCCACCATTATGAGCAGCATGGGTATATGCTTGGAGGTAACTCACAGAGCTAATACGTAAGTGGATCCCACCGCCTGGATATTTCATTTTGGTTTGGCAGATTTTGTGAACGTACCAAATGCATTGTTTGACATTAGCCAGTTTTAAATGGTCTTCAAATTTTTCTGGGGACTCTACCCCTAAGATTAAATTTAGCATGCCTGGAGTTGCAGTCTACATATGTATGTGCTCATTAAAAAGCTCCAGCCATCTGTCTATAAAATATTAATACTCACATTTTTTGGTGCTACAACCTTTGTCAGTTTAGGTACGTGAAAGGCAGTAGACCAGCACAGGAACATACTATTTTGCATTCAAAGGATTGCTTATAGTTCTTGTAACTTCTTCCTAAAAAAATGAGATGTTGTTTCTCTGAAAGGGAGAGTGGGAGGGTGGAAACAACCTTATTTGCATACTTCGTTTTTTCTTTCATTTGAGTGTTTTCTCCTCCTTCCCCTTGATTTTCTCACATTTACTGCCTACCTTTACACTTGTTCCCTTGTCAGAGAAAGATATTGATATCCTGTTGGCCCATTAGCTATCTTTTTGCTTGATTTGCCAGACTACTTCCATATGCTTTAACATGTTTGGTAAAGACAGTCTTTTCTTCAATTTTTGTTTTAAATGATTATGTTACGTTTTTCATACTGAAGCTTTTGCAGTAGAAATACTGTAATTCAATTAATAAATAACAAATGTTATCTATGCTCTGAAACCCCAGGTAGCTGATGACCATTTCTGCTTTACCTTCTGCTCTATCTCCCTTTTTATGCAAGAAGAACAGAGGGAGCAGGGCAAAATCCTTGGGGAGAAACAAGAAATCTCTTATTGGTCATTCTTCTGGAGTGAGCACAGTCATGGGAGCATCCTTGCCTCTTCCTTCATCCTCCATCAATTTGAAAGCAGCAGGTGCTTACATCAAACCATCTTGTAGCAGCAGTTAAAGCTGGTTTAAAGTAGAAGCATTAGGAAAGCTGTGAATTACTTAGTGTCAAAGATGCTCTAATAAAGACAAGCATTTATCATGAATGAGGTGGAGAGAACAAAATATGGAAAGAAAGATACAGGGTTAATTTTAATATTTTTTTTCATGAGAACTGTGAGACCTTGTCATCATTAAAGAACTTTATTTTTCCTAATTGGGTATAAGAACTAAAGAAGAAAAAAAAAGTATTTTTGTGATAATTTTTCTAGCAGCATCTTGCAGGCTAAAGACAGAGTGTGAGCATTGCTCAAAAAACCCTAGTTTTCAATAACTTTAACTAACATGCTTAGATTTGACTATATCTGTGCACAAATTAGGCATCTTGGCTGGATTATCAGGCTTCCTCACTGGCTAGTGGGGAGGGACAGGTACTTCCAGCGACATTCAGGATCCTTCACTTCTTCAAGGAAGGGGGATTAACTGACCTTTGAGGATGTTTCCTTTTCCTTGGCTATAAAAGATATCTAGATAGGTGTTTTATATAATAACCTGTAGCCTTGAGGGAAATTCCTGTGGGTGGCCTTTGCCCACTAGTTTATCCCCCAGCTCAGGTATTTGACGTGAGTGATTTGCAGAAGAATAACCACCATGTGTCCAGACTAAATGTACTTAAGTACATATGACATAAACTGCATGTTAGAGGACTGTTTTCCTACTCTGGCCAGTGTGACTTCATATTTGTAAGTTGTTACTTATAATATCTTCCCTTCTTTTGCTGATAGTGTGGCTGACATGACTAGAAACCCCTTGCAACAAAAATTCAGGGGGCAAGCATCAGAAAACTGAAACAAAATGAGATATTTTGCCAGATATCCAACATACTAGTTTTGCTGTAGAAAAGTCTTTTTGACAGTCTTTTTGAGCAGTACTTTCCCAATGAAGTGATCATAGAATCATAGGATGGCTTGGGTTGCAAAGGACCTTAAAAATCATCTAGTTTCAACCCCCCTGTCCATGGCAGGGACACCCTCCACCAGATCATGACCCAGGTCACAAGAATGGGAATATTGCACGATAGCACTACACTTTTTAAGTGATCCTTCAAAACATTTTGCCTCCTTCCCTTGATATTGCTGTACTGACCCTACAAGTGTTTTGCTAACCGAAAGTGCTATCTAAATGCTAATTATTTTTGTTCCTTGACTTTGGAAAGCAGACTTTCCTCAAACAGTCCATCAGGGATAGTTTATTGTCTGTGAATGGTCCTTGCTTATAATCCGGGGCCACTTGCAGTACACAAACGAAATCACACCTAAGTCCAATTAATTCTTATCAATCTCTTTTTTTTTTATGAAGTAGTTTAATGATATGATAAATATCGTGGCCGGAGCACTTGTTTTGTCTGATCTATGCCTATGTCTTCTTCAGGCAAGTTAAGTCAGAATAGACAGGGATAGAGTGGATTTTCCTTTGATTTTCTATCTGTGGTTTCCATAACTCCTTTGTTTTACAGTGCATGCCAGTGTATGGCATTACACAGCCTCTCAACATGCAGCAATCACTGGTTTCAGGGAGTTGACTCCATCAGACTTCTTCCAAGGAGCACAAGAATGGCTGCAGATCCACCTCCTGGACAGAATATGTCCCATGAAAGGGCTTCCTTCTCTGGGTTAACACAGCTAAATTCAATCTCTGTGAATGACTGAATCTCTACAGGCATCAAAAACAGAAAATGCAAGATATGTAAGTAAAATGGCTTATTTAAAGATGTTGAAACACAGTGGTCTTAATTTCTTATTGGCAGAGGAAGAATTCAGGTTTAATTGCAAAACTCAACCCAACTTTACCATTGGTTGCAGACCTCTTTAAACTATGAGGATAATCACTTTTGTATTAACCTGAAAAACATGTTCCAGTTTACACTCTCCCTTCCCAGTATCTTCACGCAGTCACCTGACCCATTTGTAGCTCTCCAAATCTGACATATGCAACTCAGTAGACTCTATCCCTGATCCTTATAGCTCACTGAAAATATTTTGTATGAGTTTTCCATCTTTTCAGTAAAAGATGCTTTTTTTACTAAAGCACTTGGTGACTGCTTTATGCTGCGATTTCAAACAAAAATCAATTTATCTCATATGAATATGAGATTTGAAATGCTGATGGTCAGGATTTATTTTCAGCTTTAGTTGTTATATCATTTGCTTTAGGAGGCCTAGCACTGAGGTGTCAGAGATATTTCTTTGCTTTGCTTTTTTCTTCCAGGACATTAAAGGGTACTTTCAAATTAAACTTATCACGAGAACATGTGAAAATGAGAGTGTCTGATGTCTGGTGTAAGTGAGTTGACCAAAGAGATTGTGAAGCTTCAAATTTATCTTTTTGTTCTGAAAGAGCAGAAGTCAGATCTGGCAATTAGAGTGAATTATGGTTCCATTCCCAAACCATCTTTTCACCAGATACACAAAACCCCCCTATGTTTATGTTTGCCACTGATGTTTGGTGGAGACGAATGTTTCTTTAGTCTTTGTTTGCTTATGGGAAGCTTAAAGCTTATGCAAAGATTGGCACCTAAGTATAAAATAGTTTCCTGCACAGCAATAGCTCAAGGTTTTGAAGAGAGGTCAGCTTTTAGGCTTTGCTTTAATTGTTGCTCTTGTAATCCCGAGATGCTGAATGTTTTTTTTAATGCAGACATGGGCTGAGTAGACAAAACTTATAAAACCCCCAGCTAAGTACAGTGCTAAGCTTCTGAATGTTTTCACAAGGCACCTCAGGGAATGTGGAGTTACAGTAGCTTTTAGCCACTTTGATTTTGTGAAAATTTGGTATAGTAAAACCTTTCTCCAGCTATTGAGGCTGAGGAACTCATTGTTGGGAATTAGTGTGACAATGGAGCAGGGTTATTCTTGGGATCCTAAAGAATAGAGTGTTCTAAAGGAAACTCACAGCAGAGTTCCTTGAACTGCAAGAGAGGAATGCACGCCTGAAATGTCAGCTCTGAAGGCAACAAAAACAATTAGATGAAAGTTCTAGTTAATGTTAAATCTTAATTAATTGATTTCTTGTTTTCCCTTTCTTTCTGAAACAAGCATCAGAGATACAAAGTCCTTCCTTTACTTCTATTGTGTTATTGTCTCTGTTAGAAATTTAGAACTTTGTTCTAAGCTGTAGTGAAGCTGTAACTTCACCCTTTAGAAGAAGTACTGACATAATCATAAAAATAAATTCTTTTAAATGCAATTGTCACTATACAGTTGGTTTGTTAAATAGGGATCTTTAGTAGCCTGCACAACACCCATCTCCTCCCTTTCTCTTTGGACCCAAATTACTTCAGTAGTGTCTGAATTCAGCTGAAAAGCTGAACGCCAGCTTGGTTCCATTTTCCACTAATATCGCTCGGTACTTTGCTGGCACTTCTCAGCAAGAGGCATTCTGCACACTCCACTGTTCCATTATGGCAGGGAATCAAACCAGTCTGTTTATTTTTTTTTCTAATAAACATTATTCCTGGTTGATAACATCACCTCTCTTGTGAAACTCTGACAATCATTCTTGACGCGGACTGGACTGTAACCAGTGTCATTTAACTGTTTATTTTTTGCTTTCTGAAGAAAGCACAGATATCCACATTTTTAGCAACAACTTAATGTATGAAGTCCTTATCTTATGTTTCACTACAGGGAAGTCTCAGGAAAGCTGTCCTTTATATCTACCTTTCATTTTCAACTCCTCTGCATTTTAGGAATTAGATTATGGTCTCATCTGACCAAAGTGAATAAAAAACCTTCTCAGCTCACTGGTCTGAGGTTGGGGTTTAGTCCCTGATCTCAGCTACGGAAATCAAGGATCAAATAGCTCAGGAGAAGGCCTCTGCCTTTATTCTCTGGCCAAGGCTGCTGTCAAGAGATGTAAGAATTAAGCCGAGTTCATTCTTCAAGGGAGATAGTAACTTCCATCTGCAAACGAACCTTCAGATATGATGTGTTGTGGAGCTACAGGTTATTGTTGACCCCCTAGGCTCTAACCCTGAACTGGCTACACTATTTCTCTCTTTTAACTTCTGATATTCTCTTCTGTTCGTAAGGGTGAGCTAATTCAATCAAGGCAATAGTATGGGTTTGGAAAGGAACCAGATACAAGCGAATGAACCCACTGTGCTGCACTGTACTTGTGCCTTGACTGGTTGCACCATGGTCTCATGGATAACTTACCAGCAAAAATAATGTACTAAACACCACGTTATTACCTCAAAATGAGGAAACAGGCAGCTGGATTTCTGGGAGTGTTTGGCTGCCTGACTGAGGCACCTCCTAAGGGCTCATCTTTTAGAAAATAGGGCTCCTCCTGGACACACACCTACAGTTTGGATCATCCAGTAGCCTTCTAACTTTTGAGGCTGTGTGCTCTTAAGTC
This sequence comes from Manacus vitellinus, assembly GCF_001715985.3. Taxonomy (NCBI): domain Eukaryota; kingdom Metazoa; phylum Chordata; class Aves; order Passeriformes; family Pipridae; genus Manacus; species Manacus vitellinus. The sequence continues at coordinate 1,746,923 of NW_021940812.1, read as the reverse complement.
ACCATACGACTTTTGATACAATTCAGGCAGGTATTTCACACCTGTTTTGTCTTGTTACTTCCAGGAAATGAACATATCTAGTTCCTGGCTACGGCACTGTCTCCGTGAGGACTCCATGTGAACCCAAATACCTTTGCAAATTTACAGATCCTCTGTAGATCTCACGACAACCTCAGGAACAGAGTCAGCATTTCAATCACATTTGCTATCCTACAATGCAAACTACTAGAAAATTAACAGATATGAACCTAGAGAAAGATATCTATATGAGGTTTATGTTAGAAATTGCATATCTGAGGCTGCCTAGAAGTAGCTCATCAGAGGATTATGAATAATGTATGACACTTTTTACTGTTGGAGAGCCAGTTCTAGCTGAATTAATCCACTCATATTTCTATATATATATATAAAAAGCTTTAGCTTCTTTTCAGCCTTTATTCTTGCTGTAGTGTAGCAGGTATTTGAGTAAAGTCAGTGATTTTTCTTCCTGTCTACTTTAGAAAACAATACTCGTAGGCTCTTTCTTTGACTTAAACACATTCATTCTTCCTAAAGCTTTTAAAAGAAGCAGAGCTTTCAAGATCAAAGATGTTCATACAACACCTGTACTAACACTATTTTCAGTCGTTATTGACCATTCTTTGTGATATTGTTTTATGCAGGTGCCTTTCTAGTGAGTTCTTTAGAATGTGAGGGAATACAAAAAAATAAGCATCTGTGTATCTTTTTATCACACTTTAAAAGGCAGAGCTTGTTGACGAATGGGGGAAAAAAAGTACACATAAATATAATCACTTCACTCCTCTGCTCCTTGCGATCCAGGGTTTTAGAGAATCTTCAGATGGTTGCTCACATGATCATGAAATCACTGTGTATTCTGCAGAATTCATGGATATGAGCCAGGAATGAATATTTACAAGTGGTGGCAGAGCATGTCACTTGACAATCATTTTTTATTACCTCTTTTTAAATAATGGAAATTGTCTTGCCAGGGAGCAGAAATAATTCCACATGTCTTAGGTTACTCATCCAATTCAGCCTGGAGAATGTCTGGTGAATACTTGTAGGGAGCAAGTGAGGGAGAACTTGTAGGCTATAAATTATTCTCAAAAAGTGCTTTGCAAACGCTTAAAAACATCAAACCAGAAATAGATGTGAGTTCTCCAGTGATCAGAAAAAAAAAAGAAGGGAAAACGGAGAGTGATAAACATACAATAATTGTTCAACATAGACAGGAATTGGGCCTATTGATATTGGCAGCTATGTTACATTTAGAATCCTCTTGTCCTGCTGTATTTCTGTTTTAGGGCTTACCAGACACGAACTGGGCATATTTAAAGACTCAAGTACAGAAATAAGTACGCACAATAAAGATTACTGAAGCAAAGGATAGCTGAACTCAATATCAATTACGTACTTAATCAGGAGTTGGATCAGAACTTACTTGTGCAAATGAATCTACATTTATTTGTTTCTTAAAAAGAAAATTTATATTTCCCTTCAGAGCAGGATGTAAAAGTGGTCTTTTAAGACTTTAATCTAAAGCAGTTGATTGTACTGCAATGTTTGTATGAGTTTGAATGGTAAATCTCCTTTTCCTCCTAGGACAGTAATTTTAAAGGAAAGAGAGATGACAGAATAATCCAGCCTCAGAATGATAACCTGGATAATTTGTGATACAGGTTTCTTCTTTCTAATAGGCCCATGAACAGGTAATTCACAAATTGAAATAAACAGAATATATTTTGGCTTTTGTAAAAAATATTTATTTTATTTTACTTTATTTTACTTTACATTACTTTACATTATAGTAACATTTTACTGTATTTTAACCTTTTCTTTAGCCAACCTGCGATACGGCCCTGTGTGAAGTTGTGATATTTCGTTCCAACTCTGTGTTGGCAGTAGCTGAAATCCCTAAGAAACCAGTGTAAATGAAATCTACTGCAGTCCCCAAAATCAGCAATAACAGTTATGGGGAACAAAAAGAAATGGGAGAGATGTTCCCACAGGATCAAACCCGGGGTTCTACTCCTGGTGCTGAACATCTAAAGAACTCAGATGTTAGAGATGCATGAAATCTTCCAAAAGAGGGCAGAAGCAGCATTTACACAGTCCCCTTGACAAATATGTTCCCTTCACCCAACTGCAGTCTTCTGTCTCCCAGTATCTCAGAACACAAACCTCTGGCTCTGCAAAACAAACAGTAAGAACCAGCCAGGAAACCTCACAAACGTTGCAACACCTACACAGCACTGCAGATTAGAAAATATATCAAAATCCTCAGTGCTGTCTTCCGACAGCAAAGCCCAACAGGGAAAGTACAGACTGCAAAATGGGTGGAATGCCAAAGGTTATTTTCGGTCCCTAATATTCATACTTTTTCATTATGTTTTCAGTTTGAATGGTTTAATAATAGTTTAATAAAAACTCTGAGAAGTGTGTGAGCTTGTATATAGCCCTTAGATAAAAGAAAGACAGATGAATAAAGAAGTGGTGGCCAGAAAGGTATGCTGTTATGTACCCACATGTAACCGATGTAAAATTTTTGGACATTCCAGGCCCAAGATCAGACCCAATGTGTCACCTTAGCCCAAGGCACTGAAATCATCAAATAAGAGACTGAAAAGGACCACAAGAGGTAATTTGGTCCAGCTCCCTCCCCTAAGGCAGGATCATGTCTAACTGCGTCATTTCTGACAGATGTTTGTCCAACCTGCTCTAAAAAGCTACACATGATCATGTCTGCCAGGTACCCAGGCAGGCTTTCTTGCATGTTTGGCAGTGTTTGGGTAGCCTGTCAAACCAACAAAGTCTTGTTGAATTGACAGTTGAAAACAGTAAGAGAGAAAAAGAATTATATGTAAGTTTTTGCAGCAGAAGAAAAATTATATTTGATTTTACCTCATTGTTTCACTGGCAAACATTTTGTTTTAGTCATTTGGATTCTTTTTAATGGCCTGTTCAGATAAAACATGTATAGTGGGATCTGCTGGCCATCATAAGTGGGCTACAGCAAGAAAATACAGAAATTGAAGTATACATATATGGAAGAATTTTGTGGGCAATATTAGAAATTTTCAGCCCAATATAGAAGGCACTACCAATATCTAAATCCACATTTTTAAGATTGTCTTAATGCAGTTGAGATATTGAGAGAACAGTGCACCATGTTCCCCCCACCAAAATGTCTGTTATAGACATGAACATCCAAGATCCACATCAATAAATATATTTTCAAAGTGTTTCACCCAAAATGCATAAGAACAGTCAGCACAGAGCTCTGTGAGTGCTTACTGTTGATAGCATTAGGGTTCAGAATTGACTCATTGAGCTGGTGGAGTCTGTGTATGACCATACTTTTGTGTGTTGAAAAATTGGAGATGGTCCTGGAAAAATACTCGTAAGTTCTGAAGCAGAATGAAAAGTTTAAATTGATTTTAAACTTTCAGTTTAAATGCTTGATTAATTTCTAATTTTTGATCTTGATCGGTTTGTATAAATATAACTAAAGTAAATTAATAATTTGAAATATTTTCATTTTGAGGTGCTTGGTATAATATTGTAGGATATATTTCAAGATTGCTAGGCATAGCTCTGAAAAGAGCTTGGCTACATCTTCTCCACAACCCCTCATTAGGTAATTAAAGCTAGCAATTACTTTCCCTCTTAGCTTTTTCTTTTCAGGCTAAACCAACTTCAGTCTCTCTTGTCTGTAAAGTGCCTCAGCCTTCCACCTGTTTGGGTGAATCCCCCTTGTACTGAGGGGTCTAAAACTGGTCACAGTTTTCCAGGTGCAACCTCATGAGTACAGAACTGAGGGGTTTATTGATCACCTTTTGCTTAATGCGCATACCAAAATTAGGCCTCAGTTTTGAAAGATAATCCATGCAGGAAATCAGGTTATTTCTAAGAAAGACCCAGTGAATCACAACAGAGATGATCGTGAGTATCACAGGAGACAAGACAAACCTGCTAATTTTAAAGCGTTCCTCAGGGAAAAGTTCTTATCAGATTTTCTGAATGTAGCCCAAATTTTATTTAGACTTTCTCTGAAAGCCCAAGTGATTGGAAGCCACACAGTCTTCCATCTTCCCTCTTCATTCTGAGGGTGCTCAGGCACTGGAACAACTTGCCCAGAAAAGTTGTGCCTGCCCCAACCCTAGAAGGTCAGGCTGGATGGGGCTTTGAGTGCCTTGGTCTAGAGGAAAGTGTCCCTTTCCACGGCAGGGGAGGTTGGAGCTAGATGATCTCTCAGGTTCCTTCCAACCCAAACCTTTCTATGATTCCAGGATTCCAAATGTGTATGCAGGTGCTATGCTAACCTACAAGCTTAATGAATCACTGTGTGCAAGGGCTGATCCCTGCCAGAAATCCAAACCCAGAGCTCAGACCTCAAGGTTATGTCTCATTCTGACAGAAACAGCAGAGAACTTTGGGTTATACGGGAATCAACAGACTACAAAATATTAAAAAAACTAAGTTCAGGATTGTAATGGTAGGCTAAGCTGGAAAATATTTTAAAATTGCCTGTCTTCTCCTCCATTTCTTTTTATTTAAAAAAATTTATTTTGCCTTTTTTAGATTTTGTGAGTGCCCCCTTCCAAAATGCTATTTACCCACAGCAAGATTTTCATAAATGTCTATGCTTCTGGATTTAAGGACCCTGTCTTGAAACGGGAATGGCAGGTTATGTTGTCACTCCATGCAGGAATTACCTGATGTGTAATTCTGAGAGTGGATGTGAACAGGCAATGGGTGGATCAATGGAAAAATGAAAAAATATTTATGGCCAGGTCTGGTTATGTTACTCCTTCATTTTGGCAGCCTACCATGGTTGTGAACCCTGCTGCAGATCATGGCTTGTAGTTACAAAGAGTGATGGCAGGAAACAGTAGAGCACAGAAAACAGGAGAATGAAGAAAAATTATATGAAGGATAAAATTAGATATATGAATCCCTAAGAAAAATCTTCACTGTCCAGGCTCATGTTAAAATTGCCTCCTATGAATAGCTCCTGAACATTCAGAAAGTTACTCTTCTGGAAGCAATCAGCTGCTATATTTTGTTCTGAATTCCAAGTTTTTCATCCTGTATCTTTGCATGATTCCTACTGTATATTTAATCTTATATGTATATGTGACAGGTTTGAAAGAAAATAGGTCAACAGTACTTAGGATAAGTAATACTTTAATCAATTTTAGCGTAATTTCTGATGGATAGTGACTGAGGATAACATACTGCCTTCACTAATTCCATTTAAAGTAGCAGGGACATAAAAAAAATCATATTGTTTAAATTGCTTGGGGGACACAAATTATCTCATTTATATTCCCATAGAAGCTATAATATCCAACAGGATACTGTAAAGGACATGCAATAATTTTAGTATCTACTATGATTATTATTGATATACAATGTACACGTAAATTCATGCTTCTTCATTTCTTTCTGGAGGAATTACTAATGTGTAATGGACCCGATGACACAGAAGACCTTAATGATAAGTTGTTACTGGACTTTTACTCTTTTTATGCGTAATAGATTTTTACTTAAAGAGGCATCCACTCAAAATGTGTTTGTATGTGGTCGAGAGCAAAGCATGTGAAACACCATTTTCAGAAACTCAATATTAAAAAATTTACAGTCAGTATCATTACAGTGTTTCAAAAATAGAAAATGTACATTACTTTTTAATGCAGATCATCCCATGCAAGACACATGCAGTAAAAATGACCTGGATTTTTGGGCAGAAATATCAATATTCCCAATAAGAATATTAGAACTAAATCTCTAGCACATAATTCTCAGAGTCTATAGCACTATGCCATTTTATATAGGCTTGATTTATAGAATTATAGAATGGTTTGTGCTGGATGGGACCTTAAGGATCATCTAGTTCCAATTGCCCTGCCATGGACAGGGATGCCACTCACTAGACCAGACTGCTCAGAGCCCTGTCCAACCTGGCCTTGAACACTTCCAGGGATGGGGCATCCAAAGCCTTCTCTGGGACACCTGTTCAAGGACTGACATTAAGGAAATGATGAGTTGACTATATATCTGGGCTTAGGACCCATCTTGAAAGAGAGAAAATCTAGGGGAAAAAAGTCTCATTTTGAAGGTGATAGAAGAATATGAGTTGTACCAGGCAGTGAATAGTTGACAATCAACAGAAAATTGATGGACACGCAGATGCTGGAAGAAAAGCACGAGTGCAGTCCTGGACACAGAAGCAGAGGAAGATCAAGTTAGAAAAACAGAGGAATTTTTACCTCTCCACATGGTGTAACATAATGCACAGTCTTGTACTAAAGTAACACATCTTGTACTATTTAGATGAATCTAAAGAGGCTGACAAAATGTATGAGTTACTATCTGTTGATCTAAAGGACGTGTACCAGCTAATTCTTAAAAGAGGTGATAATCATCAAACCTGACACAAGCAGTGATCTCAAGCTATGGTGTAGAAAAGAAAGATGTTTGGGAAAAGGAGCTATACAGAGGTGCTGTGAGATGTGGCAGGGGAAGGTCTCCTTTCTGCAGCACCATTTCTGAAGTTTCTGCCAGCCACCACTGCCAGGGACTGGTTGCTTGAAGTGTCATGCTCATGGCTCTCCTTGTCCTCTTCTGGAGTTCCCTCATGATTTGAGTGTCCCTCAGGTCACCCTGTCAGCGGCTTTAGCAGACAGCTGTAGGATTTTCCTTGTCTATTCCAGAAGCCACCCAAAATAATCTGAGTTGTCAGTTCACTATGGGATAGGAGGCAAAAGGGAAGGCAAACTTGCACATGCACCACAGGGTATATAGATGCTTTCATAAAACTTATAATTTTATTTTAATGGGTTCTTGAGGGAATTCCTGTGTATCACCATAGGGCTGTCTGCCATCCATTTCAGTCAGGATGCAGCAGACCTGCTGCCTTCTAGGATAAGGACACCTAAGGAAAGCAGGTAATCCCAGAGTTTCTATTGCATATTCACTCCTGAAGTGGTACTGTCCCAGTGGACTAGAATGTAACTGCAGAGACTTGGACCCAGAGATGTAACAGGTATGTGATGAGCAGTGCATGGAGGAACAGGGTTTTGGAGATGATGATAATTTTCTTCCATTTCTTTCATTATAAACACAGATTTGGACTAGATGAATATTTCTGATTTGATAAACACTTTCCAAAATTATAGAAAGAGATGGTCTTTGCCCTGAGGTGGTCACTGTTCTCGACACTAGCCAAATCAGCACTGCAAATCTGCAGGTAGAGAGGCGTGGGACAGGACTCTACACAGAGGTACAGCATTGGCATGGCATTGCAGCTCCAGTTTGTCCCTGCACAAATAATTTAGGATAACTTCAGTGCCAAATCCTCTTGCAGCAACAAAGAGAGGCTTTGCCATTCATTCAGAGCAGTAAGGAGAGGAGGCAAAGCAGAGTTTTACCTCCAACACAGACAGCCCCCTAAGTAACTCTTGGGGATTCAGGTAACATAATGCTTTAAATAGATCTTTTTAAAGAGATTGTGTTTTTTTTTTAATGAAATAACCATTTCATTTGCAGGTAAGGATGGCTGCTGCAGGATGGAACTTCTGTGGCATTTTGTTGTGATACTTTTCTCACACTGTTCCCAACAAGATATGTGCTACAGTGAGTCAACACATAAACTGTATGCAAATTTTAAAAACTCTTCACCCAGCTTTCTTTAGGACTTTTTTTTACAATATTTGATAATCATATTTGTGTTCCCCCTTGTGCATAAGAGCGATGTCTCACTTTTCAAACTAAAAGATGGAACTTTATGGAAGCAGATGTTGAATATAAATCATGATGTCTTGAAACAAAAGAGAGAATGATTCTAACTCAAATTTTAAAACTAATAGTTTAAAATTTGTGATCAGGGTCTGTTTCACAGAGCTCTTTAAATCCCTGTAAATAGTGAAAACATGCACAGAGGTGCCCTACTGCAATTTTTGGTTTGTGTTCCTGTTAATAGATAGCTCTGCACAGCAACTTTCCCGTAGCAAGGTCTTTTTCTGCATTTGACTACCTTTAACTGACTCAGTGCAATGGCTCATGTGCTTATAGTCACCCAGGTGCTTAAGCACTTCACTTAATCAGTGCCTCAGGCAACGAGGATGAAGAGAAATCTGCCGCCCCAGAGGGACCAGTCTCTTTTCTATGATAAAGGCAGAAAATTTCACTTAGGCTGCCAAGAAAAAAAAGAGTCAACATAAAACCTGACATGTAGGGATCACTTATGGTGAACTTGCCACTGGCTGCTGCATGAGAGGAACCCCGAAGAAAAGATAGAAGGACTCCCTGAAACAGCATCTCAGCCTTGGCCATATTGATCACTGTAACTGGTCTACTCTGGCCTCCAACTGGGAGGCCTGGAGACACACCATCTATAACGCAGCTGTCTCCTTCGGGAACACACGCAGGATCACTCTCGAGGAGAAAAGGCAACACAGAAAGAACCGTGTCTTGCTGAATACACCATCTAAGGAGTCTTTCTGCTGTGCCTTTTGCAATCGGATATGTCTGTCACGTATTGGCCTCATAAGCCACCAACGTGCCTGTAACAAATGTGGATAGAGCCTTCCCAAATCTTCGTTCGCCAAGCCTAGCCATGATGAGGGATCACTACAATCAGGATATCTTCAGAAACTTTCTCTTTTGGCCTAGAAATGGCTACAAAAGGGTCATGGATGGTTCTTTGACATGCTGACCTTGGGGATGGACCGCATAGCTTGTCCATCCAAATGTAGCACATGCATAGGAGACCTCTGCTGGGGGTACAGCAGCCTCCTGCAGTACCCAGGACAACATGTGCCTCCTGCCATCCTTCCCTTCAGCTGGATTTTGAGATTTTAAACTGTTAGTCAGTTTGTAAAATGTGGAGCTCGTATCACTTGAGTTCTTGCCCCTGACTTTCCTTTGTCAGGAAGGGACTGGCCCTCCACTTTACCTCTCTTTGAACTTTCTCTGCAAGAGCATAAGTATAGATTCATACATCAATGGCTTATCTGAGGTGTAGTCCAGAGACAGCTCTAGGTAGAGTCTGGACACAGATTGGTGCAAATGAGATCCCTGCCCAGCAGTGATGCTTTGTTTTGGAACACTAAACATATCTTCTGTTCTAGAGAGTTCCTAACAATCTGAAAATTGGAGATTGTTTTCATATGAAGCAGAATTTATCACTAAATTCAGCCAAAACAGATTCCCTATGCATTACTAGTCAGTGCAGGGCCATGTCAGCTGTTCTGTAACTAAACTGTACAACCATTTCATCTTTAGAGTGTTTTTAATGTAAGGATAGTGATAAGTATGCATGATGGTCTGGAAGAAATTATAAAGCTCTGTGAAACATATAGGCATTACTGATGCACAGGTAAGATGTATGGACAGATAAAAGCTACTTTGTTATGAAGATGTCGCTTTTAAAATGTTTTTGCTAGATTTAGGCTAGTCTCACCTAGAAATCTGCTGTTAAAAGTAGCATTGCAAAAAGTAATGAATGTTTTTAGTATTGACTCACAATGACAACTCTCTAAGAGCTCAACTAATATAATTAATAAGAGGGTGATGAATTAACCGCTTTTAATTCAGTGGAGTTATCTCAGAGATAACTTTGACTCCATTGCCTTTTGTGTATGTGACCCATCAGAATTTTCTTTAAGTGTCAGAGAACCATGTCTTTACAAGTGTTTTTTAAAAATCAAATGAGGGGAAATTTTGGTATAAGGTTTATATACATAACTATTTCTTTCTTGGACAAGAAATAACCCCATTTACAATCCATTCAAAATAATCTATGAACTTATGTTTTATGCATTTTACTAACTTATGAAATTAAGTTTTTTAGTGTAAATGATAGTTTCAGCACAGTGCAGTGATACTGTATGTGTCCCACTACCCACCACCCCATGCTCACCCCCATGCTGATCTCCAGACTTTGAGGCTGTTTTAGTTCAAGGTAAGCTAAGAACCTTTTTCCATTGATCTTTTTATTCCACATCCACAAAAGAAAATGCTAAGACGTTGCTACTGATTTTTTTCCCCCCAATATGTGGTCATTATAAGCAAAAAAGAAGCTCACACTTCTACCTTTTAATTGGGCATTTAGCAGGACAATGTTTGAAAGCAATTAATGGGAAAAACATTTTTGTCCTGTTTTATCAATTGGTCTCCAAGAAAAATGCTGTCCAGAGTAACTATTATGTGCAAGCCAGGAAACTGTTGTCCTTTTCAGTTTTTCCCATGTCACAATTTATTCATTTAATTCAGTTCCTCAAAATTACTGCAGTGCCAATTATCTCTCTCTGTGTAGAAAATGAGTTTGGCCTACTTCAGCTTCCTTCATTTTATGCCTGTTTTCGGCTATTCTTCAATGAGTGAGTAATGTGCGATGTGAAAAAAGGGAGGATCTTCAAAAATATGTGAAGTGTCTAAAGTGGCTTTTTGGTACCTGTGAAGAGGCCCCTTGAGGAAGCTTAAAGGACAATAGAATATTGCGGCTAGCAGTGGTTTATTTTGTCCACATGACTCATTTCACACGCACCCAGGCAACTGATGAATGGAGGATTAACACAAGTTTTCACCTTATTGAAATGAGCGATTCAAAGCAAACAAATTGGACTAACTAGTTTGGAATATGAAATTAAAGTTTCTCTGAGTCCTTTTGTTATGCATCACTTTCAAACTTAATTAGAAATATGATGGCTTTGGAATTACTTTTAACCAACTTTGTTAAAGTTGGTTTAAACAGTAGTTTAATGTTTGTTATTGTCACACAGTCTACTTATCTGAAATCTAAAGACTCCTAGGGACTGTTCAAAAAGTTGTTTTAAAACAAAATGAATAAATGTAACATATATACACATATATTCTCTCTTTCTTTGGGCAGGTTTATGGACAGTTATACAAAGAAAGAGCATTAGATGCATTTTTTATTGTTAGTTGCATTATATATATCTAGAAATATTTATAGATGGGTGGGTAGCAGTACAGAAAAAGTGCTTTAGATGCTATATTCATGGTAACTTACGCAACTCATTCAACTCCATCAGCTTTGTAATTATATTCAAAACAGGATGGGGTTACACCATTCAACCCTTTGTGACTTTATATGGTGCTAAGTTGCAGCACTCCACAGTCATACAAGTTATAAGCTTCCAGTTTACAATTTGAACACTTTCCCTAGAGAAAGGATAGTTTAACACCTTTGTATGGCACAGTCAATATCCAGGGCACACATGTGCTTTCCAAACACAGTGTCTCCCTTCATGCCTTCTGAGGATGCAACAAACTGATATTAACATCCTTTCTCTGGAGCAGATAGCGAAACACACCTTGCTGGTTGTACAGTTAATGGGTCATGTGCTCTTTTCCCCTGTTTTTTTTGAGCTAATGCTTCTGTAATGTACTGGAAGTTCCCTGCAGCTGCATTGGTTTCTGCAGAACAGCTCCATTAACCCTGCACGCAGTTACACAGAAGCTCCAGGATATGGTTGAATCACAAATTTTGTCATTATACTCTAAGACTATAAGAGTTGGACTTGATGGTCTTTATGGGTCCCTTCCAACTCACCATATTCTGTGATTCTGTGGTTATAAGCATGACACTGTAAGGAACTTCTTCAGAAGCATACTGAGGTAAATGCAAGAATTTTGGTTTAGTGAGTGGCAGTACAGGGGAGAAAAAGAGATAGTTAATTCACCATCTAGCCTGTGTCTAATCCATTTCAAAGATTGGTGCAAATGTAGGGGAGAGAGGGACCAGAGACTGTTTTGTTTCTTTTTGCCACACAATCAGGAACACTATGGGATAGCTCTAGTGAGATCCATTGTTGTCATAGTATTGCTATTCCTGGCTGCAGAGGGATGGCAGGGGGTGTGATGCAGCCTGGAGAGGTACTGTGATCATGGGGTGACCAAAATAATTGGGGATATGGGCATCTCCACTGAAAATAGCAAACATTGGCTGTATTTTGATATGCATTCAAAGTTTTATTGCTGGTTGGTGAGAGAGATTTTGTTTTGGGTTGGCGTATATTCACTGCTCAGGAAGACAGTCAGGAGTTTTGACAAATTCAGCTGCCAAAATTTAATGAGTGTCCACTGAGCACATTCAAACTTTAATTTTTCCTTCTGCAGAGTCTTTTACCTTCATTGACTGGAACATTTTCACAAATGTGAAAGGTTTTCCCGTAAATCAGTCTTTTCTGACAGTTTTCAAAGCCTCAATTGAGGCATGTAAATGTGAGATCTTCTCAGCAAAATGTCCACAGATATTTTCTTTTTAAAGGGAAAAAATAATTTATGAGTTTTTCTTCTCTCAATCTTAATAAGCAATGACTTTTTGTTGTTGCTGTTCAGAATTGATTTCAATCTGCAGTAGGCTTTGATATGGAAAAACTTTTCACATCTCTCATTGCAGTAAGTGTCTGAGTTTGGGTTCTGTACAAAAACATGGAAACCTCTGGTAAATATATTTAAAGTTTTCCAACAAGTAAAATTACACCTTTCTGGGCAATTTCAACACTTTTAATTTTGCTTTGGTTATAAGATTTTATAATTTGTTTTGGTTGTGGATCCCTCCATAAGTATTTGAAATATTTAGTGGAAAATCATTCTGTAATCTTCATTTGGAGGAATAAAATTATTCAATTCCTTTGGACCATGCCAAGAAGATTATCACATTTAAAATCTGATAGTTGTATACACATTGCACTGAACAGTATTTCAGTATAATGCCAAAGCAAAACAAGAATCAATACAATTTTTCTCTCATCAAGACAAAAAAATTCAGATTAGTCATTGTGAAATATTTCATTTTGGAATTATTACCCAAACTGTTTGTCTGGCCCAGCAAAAAATGTAGTTCCTCCAAAGGAAATTTTATATTTTGATGAGGGAAGAGTTAAGATTCAAGAAAGTGCTGATGACTGCAAACCCTGGAAGCAAATGGGGGAGGGGGTGGATGCTATCAGCCTGTCACTGGCTCTGGATGCTGTGTTTCTCCTGGAAGCTTGGGCTCAGCACTGCCAGGGAAGTGCTTGGTTTGTCCTGCTGAAATGCAGGGCTTTCAGGCCTCGCTCCCTCTTCTCTCCATGCCAGTGGAAAAACTTTGATTAGCTTCAACGGGCATGAGCTGGATCCTGAAAACTACTGTCACTTCCTCTCACAGCTAAGAGGAAAACCACGTGCCCATGAGATTCTCCAAAACCTGGTCCGCAATAAAAAAATTCGATCTGTTCCAGTTTGTTGAGAAACACCCTGCCAAGTGATGTGACTAATTTGTATTGCAAAGATGTGCCATGAACACCTCACTTTTGTCACAGCTTTTCCATGCCTTTTCCATTCTAATAATTACCAAGGTTGTACAGCACGTCTCTGTCCATTTGGGCTTGACCCAGAATAGATGTACCATTTGCTCTGAGAACTCTTAATAAGGTTGGAAACTGTCATCTACCAGTTTGGGAGATAATTTTATAAAAGAAGCAAATTCTCTACTGGAGATAATAATGAAGAAACTCTATAATTTAGCACAGTGTAATAACTGGACTTATGGATACCTCCATGATGGGACTGTATGCATTGTATTCCCAAGTGCTGCCATATCTAATTCATAAATGGAAGGTTGTAAATCCCACTGAATCCATAATATCCAGAAAATATTTCAGTCTTCCACAGAAAGTTTTCCAAAAGAGTGGATAGAGAAAAACCTGTCATAGAATGCTTTCTGCCTCGGAGGGTAAAACATTCAAACAGAAGTGAAGGTAGAAATATTTGAAAGCAGAGAAAGATGTTGGACCACAGCCTACATTGAACCCAAAATATCTGTCTCAGGATGAAACAAACAACAATTGCCAGCCTTTATTGGATGATTCCTAAATGCTTCTGTGCTGTAACAATATAGCATCCAGTCAAGATTTTGATATGTGAAGTCAGTGGTCTCATTTTCAATCACATCTTGGACTGGAAAAGTTCTATAATCATTGGTTCTGCATTTAACATCAAGATGGATGTGACAAAGACAACACTATCTGGACTAGGAAGAAATGCTGTTACTGTTCTTTTCGGCAATAAAGATTTATTTCTTACATGACAAATACAAGGAAAGGTTCCCATATTCATTCTCATTTGCTGGAGCTGTTCCACCTGGAGATGATTGATCATCACATGAATGCCATGTGATAACTGCATACCTGCATCAGTGAAATCCATGTGTGAGAGGTGCCTAATGTAAGCTCTCTTGTATTTTAACTCTGACAGCAAATATTTTTACATTTCTCCTAATACACAACAGTAGGTCTTTCTTTCATACCATTCCATGCAATTCTGAAACCTAAGGATAACATTTTTTTTATCTTTTTCTAGGGTGGAAGCAGCTTTCCTGTTACCTGACCAATGGGAAAGGTGATTTTGTTAAAATATACAGAAATTTGTACCAGTCCCAGAAACTCTGAACTCCCTCCCTAGAGGGGACACCTTTGCTGAGGGCAGTTACATTACAGGCAGCCCAACAGAGCGCTGACACAGATCTTGTCTCCAGATACAGCTTCTAGACTCTCTATTGGAATGATGTTTAAGTGACAAGGCACAAGGAGCTTGTCAGACAAGCACAACTCATATTTTTGGGCAATACTGTACTTCTTTTGACAAGGAATGACCCAGGTGTGTTTTGTAAGCGAAAAACATTACAGGAGCATGTCAGCTTTTAAACTTCATGAAATTATGACAGGGACTATGACCTGAAAGACTCCCCTGTGTTTTTCCAGAACTGCCACTGTGATGGGATTTCGTATGACTTTTGTTGAAGTCCATTTCACAAGCCAGTGGTGTGGACTTTCCAACTTGTCTTCCTTCACTTTGCAGATTTGCTTTTATTTTTATTTTTTTTCTCTATCTTTTAGTTTTTAAATTTTCGGCTTTCATAAGGAAAGAGTAAGTCTCAGGGTCAGAGTAATGGTGTTAAGCCTAAGGAGCAGCATTGCAAGAGAGAAAGAGTCCAGAAGCACACAATAAAATCAGTAGCATTTGTAACCAGAATTGTAAATGAACTTTAAAATATGAAATAACAATTTCCCTCTTACCAGCTCAAGGGTTTTATATTATTAATCCCAGTGGCCTGAGCAGAATGAGCTCTGTACTCTACTTATTAGCAGAGGAAAAGAAGATAAAAAATGAAAATGAAAAATTATATTATTTTCCACTAAACGCACTGATGTGGTAGTGTTGTTAAAAAAATTCATGTTTATTCATTCCTCTCCCTTATTCCATTAACTCGAAAATCCCAGGGATGTCACCACCCAGTGACACTCACTCTCCTTTGAAACCTTGCCCAAATGCACACACCAAAACCAATGTCCAGTCTAAGGAGTCACACTATGCCTGGTTTATTTTCTCCTGCCATGTCACTGATGATGTACTGAGTTCTGCTGCCTGTCCAGAGCTGCTGTAGATGCTGCAGTGGGCTGTGAAGCAGCTGCTGTGTTGCAGACCAGGAATGACAGCTTATCAGGAGGGAGTTAACGTGATTCCTCTCTCTGTAATTTGTAAAGTGCTTTGGGGTTCCACTCAGTGAAGTCTGCTCCCTGAATGTGTTATTGCTACATCTGAAAGGTTACACAGTGGAGCACTGCAGGGTCCCAGTGCTTCTGATAATTCTGATGCTTTCCGGGGAAGGACATCTGTGAACGCCTGGCTATGTCTAAAGACTGGAAATGGGGGGAAATGGGTTGTTTGGCTGATGTGAGGGATGCCACATGCCCCAGTGATGGAAGGGTGAGGAAGGTGCACACAGGCTATAGGGTTGCCTAAGGATAAAATAAGGAGAGATTTGTTTGCCCAGGGGGAGAAAGGAGACAGCTCTGGTTTATTGAAGGTTGGAGCCACGATTCATCCTGAATCTTCGTGGATGCCATCTCTGTCTCTGCTGAGCAGCCCTGACTCATAATCATCTCCCCCTGACGCAGTCCCCATCCCTCCCCCCAGTCCAAATTGGGAAGGGCCTGAGAATTTGTCTCGCTCCAGCCCTCACCAGGGCCACGAGTGTCAGCTGCTCTGTCTGATGACTGGTGCACTGATTATGCACCTATCCAGACACATGGAAACTCCACAGGGAAAAGCTCCCCAATACACACACATTTGTAATCTCTTGTGAATAGAGTCCTAAGTGCCCATTAACTATTGCTCAATTACACGGGAACTCTGCAGAAGTAAATATGGCATGCACATGAATATCAATTAACGCCATTATGATCAGTGTGGTCTTGAGTCAGGAGGGAAATGTGCATAATCTTGACAGAATTACGAAGACACGCTTCATTTTACTCGTGTGGATTGGAATAGTATGTTAAGCTAATAAAAGCTTTTGCATTTATAAAAATAGTTTAACAAGCCCAGAATAGTTTTGAATCATATCCGCCTCTGATTTCAGTTGTTAAAGTCAGCTTTGAAGATGTTTTTTAACAGGCAGAGGGAAAAACCTCTATTGCTCAGCCTGTAATTTCTCAGTTCCCCTTTCCTCCTTCAAATGTCCAGCATTTATACAGCCCTATCCTACCTAACACACCATAGGTACAACCAGACATCAGATACTTGCACCAAAAAGGTTGATAGCTGAAAGACAAATGCAGAGCAGCGGACTGGCAAACCATTTCAGCTGAAAGAAAGGGAGCATCTGCATTGGGGTATCTTATCCTGAATCCCCCAAACCACCTACTCTCAGACCAGGGGTAAACCCCAGGTTGATGCCAATGCCTCTAACATAAGTGAAAGGCGTAAAAGAGCTGCACCACATAACAATGAAGGCTTCATAAGGGATGTCTTTACAGTCACGGATCTTTGCCTCTGGAGGAGAAGGGCAAATGATATACAAGGTCATTAGGGGCAGGCTGATTTCAGAAGCACTTGTGGGACTACCCCAATGGTTGTGGCCTCATTTCCACCCTGATAGGAAACTTTCAGTGCAGCATTTCAAACTTTCCATATAATTTTCTCTTGCTGAGCCAAGCTATCCTGGCATCCTCTCCCAGGTGCTGTTGAATTTTGAAAGCCAGTTGTCTTATAGAGATTCTTCAAACAAAAAATGTGGTGTCCTGTGTGTCTTCTCTCATAGGCTGTTGTCCAAGGAGCCTGAGAACAACTTTGGCAACATACAGTGCTTATTGCCTGAAATGCATTCAGTCAGGTTTAAACTCATGTTAAAATTTCCATTATTTTGAAATGTTACCTCATGGGCTGGGTGGTTTTTCGGCACACAGGCTGCATCCTTAGGGGTAAACTGCAGATGACCACTGAAGGCCAGGTACTGACCTTGTTATTTGATGTCTGGGCATGGCTGGGGATCAGTGTGGCTTTGGAGTCCTTATTGATGGACCTGGAGGAGTTAGCTGAGGGGATGAGAGTCACTCTCCAGTTTGCTTTATTTACTGTGATGTAGCCATAACCCATATCTATACTCTTACACTGAAGAAAAGCAGGGCAGGCATTCAAGCACTTTCCTGATGTGGTCCATATCTATTAATTATTACCAAAATTTTCATATAGTTATTTTAATTTTTATCTTGTTGAGGGAAGAGCTGGAAGATTTTAGAGCTGTGGGTGCATTTATAATATCTACCAATTTTCAGCAATGCATATGGTTGTATCTACAGATAAAAAGAAAGCTATATAGTTCAGCAAATACAGTAAAAAAAGGAAACATGAGTAAGTAAATATTATGAAATCTGAACAAATGTCAGCTGGCCAAAAGAATGAAGTAGGGCTATATGAGATGGAATACTGAGGAACAGTTATTTCAGCCCAAACCTCAGTCTGTGTTTGCAGAAGTACATTTTTGTATAAAGTTATAGAGTAGGACTCGCCCATTGATATCCATTGGGAGGCAATGTGCTTTCTGTCCTTTGTTAGGGTTGTATACCACAGACAGCACTATGCCAAGTGCTAAGTCTTCAGCACAGACTTTTCAGGATAAATATTAACCAAGGACTGTACTCAGATTTCTTTGCTGGATTGGGACCTCATTGTCTGAAAGCCGAAACCTCTCAGTAGCAATTTTTAACAAGCTTGTATGGTCCCATTCTGTCCCATTAAGTGCCCAGCAGAACCATTGGGGTCTATCACTAGTTGCCACCTGAGAAAGGGATAAACCTGAGATACTGAGAACATCTTGTAAGTCAATGCAGTGTCTTGGTTGTCACTGATTTTACCTGGCTTTGGGGTTAAAACATTCAGACCTTTATCCTCATTTACCTGATCAATAAAGCATTCATAACATCCCCCTTGCAGGAATGGGTTAAATTTAATTAGTTAATATTGAAAAGCACTCTGGAGATGAAAAGTGCTCTGCTATGTAAGTGCTGACCATTAGCCATTATTAGGTCCTCTCTTATTTTTCATACATTAGCCCAACTAAAAGGCAACTCAAAAAGTTTTTCATTACATGCAGGGCTTTGCCAATTTAAACCAGCTGATTTAAAGTACATTTAACAAGTTGGATTGGTATATTTTTAATGGCCTATAAGCAGGTTTGTGGCAAAAGGGGCAGAAAGTTAATTTCTGTCCCCGCTTCTTTAAATTAATAGGACGTAATTTGTAGTAAAGGACAAAGTTTCCAAAGGAAATCATTGTGTTGGCAAGGCTGGTTAAATAAAGCGTCCTACAGGACTAGGTAATAAATAAAAACCCTGCCTTCACAAGGCTTTGTCATTGTCTGGAAAGCAGAGAGAGAGAGAGAGACTAAAATAATTAAAGGTGCTTATTCTAGTGTAGTAGCTCAGTAAATGAAGTACGCTTGGATTTTCCCTTCACAGGAGCTAAATCTGTGACCTTCTGTACCAGAGGAAAGAGTCCTTTGTGTTCTGAGCTCTAATAGCCTTACCATGGTTTCATTTCTACCAGGGTCCATGAAACACTTGTTATATTTATTTTCATTACTTTCATTCTTTCTCTTTCGCAATGAGGCGTTAGTTCAGTCTTTAAGGAAAGAGTAGATTGCTTTTGGTTTTTTTTACCTTGATGGACTGTATGCCTTTATGTCTTTGGTTTATCTCCTGTGTTTCAGAATGTTTCTTTTACCTTGTGGAATACTGTTAGAAGTCTCTGTACAAAAGCAAAAGCTGTGGTTGCTATAGCAATAACCAATCTGATGAAGCTGTGACCTAAATCATGACTGAGAAAAATAGTACCTTTTCTGTATCACTGCAGTCACTGCTTCCTTGGATTATGTTACCGTTATGCAGGATTTATTACCTAAAATGAACTCTTTGACTCCAGGATACAAGAAAAAGTAAAATGATATTTCTATTGCTATAGAGTTGGGCAGGGACAAGAACAACTTATATCTGCTTAAATTTATAGGTGAAAAGGTGCTCTGCTCTTGCTAGCACGCATGTAGCTAGACCTTTGTGCAGTGCAATCTATTTCTTGAAAATCTAGGGGGCTTTGACAACTGGAAGATACTTAAATCAACATAATGTACAGCTCAGATTTATTGAGCATTGCAGAATCAAGAACTTGATCAGCTTCCTGAAGTCTTTCCTACTGCTCTGACAGACACTTACTGAGTAGGAAACGAGGGAAACATTCTCTGGGAACAGTTGCTCACTGAAAATTTGGTGAGGGAATTGGCACAGGTATCCAAAGGCCATTACCTAAAATACAAAATTCTTGGTTCTTATTTGGCTGTGACCATCAATGACCCCTCACCAGTAGGAGCTACAGGTGAGGCTTTTTCTGCACGTAAAACTGACAAGGTGTGTAACATGGAAACTAATGTTATGGAAGATGGTGTGCAGTGGGATTTACTCTATCATGTTTCTGAAAATCAAGGTTTAAATCTATGCTTATCATCCAGGCTCCTCTGTAGTCAATGGAGGGCAGAGGTGTATATTTTTTAATTCTCCTAAAAGAGGCATATGAGATAGATGGGGAAAAAATTTAGAAGAACGTCTCTGTCTCTGGACTACAGAGGGAGCATGGAGAGCTTGCTATGAGCAAACACCTGATTTTTGGGTGGCTGTAGTTACATGAGCTGAACTCCATTAAGCAGGAAATTAGTATGGATAACCATTAGGCAGGAAATTAGTATGTTATGATGATGTGGTGGGAGTGAAGTGGTCAGATCTTCAGCTTTAACAGCAGTAGGTTGCCCTGAGCTCTACAAGAAGCTGTGATCTACAAGAAGGTGTGAGAAAAGGCGATATCAAAATTACTTGTATTGCAGAGGATGAGGAGTAGGAAGTTCACAGAGACAACTAAACCATCTTCACGAGGACAGCAGAAGTAGGTTGTTGATTGTGACTGCATTTGCCTGACAAATAGCTAGTAAAGAGGTACTTGTGCTGTACTATTCTTCCTGCTAGTCTCTCACCCATCCTTCTGCTATAAACCCAAGTGGCTATACTCTAAAAATCAAGAGACAATCAAATGTGTTTGAGGATGCTCTTTGGGAAATCAAAGTTGCTGTCTTTGTTGTCAGAGATTTGGAGTGGAGATGTACAAACAGTGAAGAAGCCTGGCTGCTGAACTAGTTGGAGAGATCTAAAATTACCCATTTCTTGTGGCCACCTGGTCTCTTCAACATCTGCTGTGTGCTTGGCTCAGAGTCTGCCTGCTTTCTGAAATCACACCACACATGACATATTGTGTCAGAAGTAATGTGACACAGCAGTGACATTTAAAGGGACACAAACTAGGCTGTCAGCTCTTCTAGAATGCATGCTCTGGAGTTTCTACAGTTTCAGTTGGTTGCAAAATACAAATTAGACCATTTGTGACCATTTTGAATCATCTTGAGGTAGACAATCAAGGACAATCCTTCATTTCATGAGTCGTCATGTAAAGCAGGTGTTACTTGTAATGCCAGGACTTAGGAATCCCTTTAATTTTGCAAAAGCTCTTTTACATCCTCAGCACTTGTGTTTGATGGGTGATGGTGTGCTTATGAACTGGAAATTATATGGCTATTGGCCAATATGCGATATGATAAAATATTACAGTGCAGAGACAATATTTCACATCTAAAGAAGAGGAGAACTGACTCTTGCTGGAAATAGCACCCACATACAGCCCTAGCTGGGAATGGTAATCCAAGTGACAAAATAAAAAAGGCCAGGGGTGGACACCATGAGGTTGGACTGCAGGAGCAATACTAACCATGTCCTGGGCAGCATTCAAAGCAGCACGGGCAGCAGGTCAAGGGATTCTGGCCCTCTACTCTACTCTGATGAGATCCCACTAGGAGTGCTGCACCCAGCTCTGGGGTCCCCAGAACAGGAAGGACATGAACCTGTTGGAGTGAGTCAAAGGAGGGCCACCAAGATGATAAGAGGGATGGAGCACCTCTCCTACAAGGAAAAACTAAAAGAATTGTATGGGGGTCTAGTGGAAAGTGTCCATGCCCATGGCAGGGGTTTGGAACTAGATGATCTTTGAGCCATTCTATGATTCTATGATACTAATGCCAAAATGTTCAGTTCCTCCAGTGGCTGCTTGTGGCCTTGTGGTCTTTGTGTGCCTTTTGACTGCTTCTTCAAGAGTTCCTTTAAAGCAGATGCTCCTCATAATCCCTTGGTTAGGTTTCACTATTTTACTTTATATGGCCCCCTTCTTCCCTCTCCACCTTGCCTGCCTATGGCAATGGACAAAAACTGTGCCTGTCTGTGTCACAGGAAAAAAGAATCAGGAACATCAGCAGTATTTTAGGTCCCTGGAAAAACAGGGGTTTATTAAGCAGATTGTCCATTTGATCCTTGAGAGTATGTTTTTGTTATAGCTGGATCTGTTTGAAAAATTTGTGTGTCGCTGAGATGAGGGTTTTTCTGGTTGTAAAACTTGCCCAATAACATTTTTAAAAGCAGCTTCAACCTCCATTTGGGACCCCTGTTCAGTTTAAATCAGCTAATGTGTAGCCATTTCAAACCACTGACCGACCTTCCCTTTGCTTCCTTCTTGCATTACTCCTTTTTTCTCCCTTGTGAAGACATTCTTTTGAAAGCATTTTGTAGTATTTTAAAGTGTTAAATATTTTAAAAGTATTTAAAAGTATTCCTAACCCGAAGTCCACTTTGATGGTATTTGGAGGGAGCCTGAGATTACAAATCCTCACAGCTTTTCTAATCTACCTGCTTTGTTCTACTGCATTAATATTCTCCTTCCTAGAGCAGAGCAAATAGATGCAGAGATTCACTTGGTCTTGTGTTCATCATCCCCTTTGGAGATCCTTAATAGTCAAATGTTCATATGCACGAATATACGATGAGATGCCTTCTTCCAAGAGCTGGGACTCTCCATTTTTATCCAGTGTCTGTTAGAAACTGAATTTCCTTCACTGCTCAACCTCTTTCTTTATATTGTGGCTGCAATACGCCATTTCAGAAGTGTCATCACCTTTATCTTTTTACATTCTGATGTAGTCTGTAATCAACACTAGCTTCAGCGACTCTCATTACTAGCTCTTGAAGTGATTCTTCAGACTCAGCAAGAACAACATCATCATCAGATTACAGCATCTGCTTCCTCCAATTTCAGCCCTGCCACTGTAGCCAACAACAACGACACACATTTGCATTTCAGTGCACAGACAGAGCTGATGCTGTGCCACCGTGCAGTCCTGACGGACTTTCTTCCTGCCCGTCAACCACTGTGCACTGTCCTTTGTTGAATCTTTCTTTTCACTCGTGTCTGGTCACGTACAGCACAATAAATTACATAAACCTATAAGAAAGCCCTCACAGATAATGAGAGCTGCATGTAGCATTCAACTGCTTCTTTCTGTTCTACAGCACAGGTCTTTTTGCACTAGTTTTTCCTGTGATTACTTTCCCCCCAGCGTTATTCTAAAAGCTGATTTAAATCATTGTCATGAGTAAACTAGCCTGTGTTTTGTTCTTCCTGTGCTCAATTTTGCTTTCCAATTTTTCAGCCCCTTTCTCCAAGCACTAAGCCCATTTTTTCTCTGTGTGTTTGAATAGCAAGTGGAATTATTTGGCAATGTGCACATCCTCTCAGACTCCCCTTCTCTGAGCACAGAATGAGTTTAGTGTCTCTCATTAAGTCCCTTAGCCCCTGCCCTGTTTTTTCATAGAAGTTTGCAGATCTTACGGGAAATCTTGATACCAATCTAGCGTTAGAGTGTTCTCTTCAGGTACACAAAGCAGGCAGGCATGAGAATGGTTGAAGCGTGTAATGATGGCTATTTGAGTTAAGGACCCCTCCGTCTTCCTGAATGATTAATTCAGATAAAAGATAAGAGGTTCTGACACTGAAATCATACTCTGATACATGAGGAGATGTAATCTGGCCTTTTTGTTTATTTGTTTGATAACATACACGCTGATTTAATTTCCTTTATCTCTGCAGCACTAAACAGGAAAGAACCTTCATAAAACAGTGAAGAGGATTTACAAGCCTCGAATGCAGGGTCCAGTACAGAGCCTAAGATGTCCATCCTGCTGCCACTCTCAGCGTGTGCATTCCAGCTTTACTGTGTCTTGCAGGGGCAGCTATTCCTCCTACAGGTGAATGGGCTCACCTGAGATTCAGGGGTGGATGGGGAGGATGATCTCCACATTCCTGTCTTGTTACACCCTCTTGTAGAGACTTGTGGGTTTAATGCTGTTAGGGAAGAAGGGTTGCCTAGTCTTAAGCATACAAGCTGAAATTCTCTTCTGTATGTGTATGGAGAGCCTAGAAAAATAATGTGTTAGCAGAGTTTCACTGATCTGGAGAAAAAAAACCCAACTGAACTAAAACACTTAAAGGCCAAGTTTGAGAGCCTCAGTGCTTGTTCAAGAATAGGTACATCCTTTATGAGACTGCTGTGAGGGAGATGAAGCATTTCAAAGCTCAGTAAATTAGATAACTCAGGACAACGTGGAATATTGGATCCTAATTCTGAGTTTCATAACCAAGCAGGATGGAATTATTATTAATTTTTTCAAACAGAGCTTTAGAATTCTTCCAAGGCTGCCAGAGGAATTGCTACAAGCACTTTCAGTTCCAGCTAATGTGATTGAAGACCTTTTCTTGCAGAAATCAAATTATTAGATCCTTCAACTTCTCATATGGGGAGCCCACTAGGAGCACCCAGTCTCACTTCTCATGCAATGCAAGTTGATGGCTTTTGACAGGGTCCATTTTCAAGTTTCTTTTATTCTTTTTAAACCATTTCATTTTCTATTGAGACACTGAAAAATTCAAACCTCACTGAATATTTCTTTTAATTTGCTTGGATTTTGCTTTTTTTTTTTTTTTTTATTTACAGAGGTTGCAATATTTGAAGCTTCCATTATAGTGAAATTCTGTCATGTCAGTTGAGCTCTTATGAAATCAAAATACTAAACTAAAGTAAATTTTTTATGATTGGACAATGAATGCTATTGCTTTTTGCATCTTCACATGCCCAGCGAAATTATGAGCAAAGTTAAGCCATCCTGCAGCTTACCTCCCAGAAAAAAATGGGAAAAGATTCAGAATACAGGTACTTAAGGTCTAGCTTTTTACCTTTCTTAGCAAGTTTGTGTTAAAGGTTGACAGTGCTTCCAAGTGCAGCTCTGGTCCATTCCCAGCAGTAAAGTATGCTAGAGGCATATCGGTACAAGTGTTAATAAAGTATAATAAATCCTCACTATGTGGGAGTAGTATTGCAGGGAAGGCATTGATAGAGAGTGTTAGGTCACTTACAAGGGCTGGCTGGGATCCACATGCTCACCTGTCATCTCTGGACGACAGCTAAGAAATAGGTACCGAAATTTTACACAAAGGGCTTTAACATTTTTCAACATACTTCTGAACATGAGCATCGATTCTTTATACATCATTCCAAATATTCTTCTCATGTAAACATTGCTTTATTTAGCAATATTTGTAAGAAGCAAATTTACCCATCAGTAAAACAAGTATAAATAAAAAAACACTAACCCCCAAATAAACAAACAACAGCAAGAACAACTAACAAACAAAACAGAAATCAAACAAACCACCCCCCCCCCAAAAAAAAAACCCAACACCACTAAAACAACAAACCACATAAAAGCAGGAAGAAGAAATAATACAGGCAGATGACTGAAGGGACAAATTCTCATATGCAGCAACATATAGAACAAACTTTGGCTACAAGGTGAGGACACCTGAAGATTTTGGCCTTCAGTCTATCTTCTTCTGACATTCTGCTACTCTAAGACCCGTGCCTGAATGCAATCTCCAAAAAACCTCAAGCTTCCATTGGCTGTATTTGACATCAAAAGAAATATCAAAGAGCTTTTTGCAGTATTTCTGTCCTGATTAAGGTGGTTCCAGGAGATTTCAGTGAGGTTTAGATAAGCAACCTGAAAAAGTAACTATAAATATCTATTGTTTACCCATGTATCTAACAATATCTGGCTTATTAGAAAATGACCTTGGGGTTTGCTGCAAACCATTACTCTCTTTTAGTCAGTCTTATGGGGTATGTTACCTTCCCAGGGCTAGAATCAATGTTATTGGAGGCTAAATTCCTGAAAAGCATTGCAGTCACACTGAAAAGAAGAACATAACGTGAGCAAATTCATAAAAATACCCCTGTCCTCAACAGCTTAACAAAAACAAGGGAGTGTGGTATTCACATGAGGAGCTAAACTGGTACAAGGCAACAAGGAAAGGTGAGTCCTTTGTTAATAGCAGCAAATCTTCAGTGATCTCTTGGTCATGCTCAGAACTTTAGACTTCCTCTCTGAGATACAGTGCCCTTGCTTTTCCAGGCTCTGCCTCTAGGTTCATTCCACTGCAGTAAATTGGGTTATACTGGCACAGGATTAAAAGGATGAAAAAGAAAAACAACCAGCTTTTATGCACAGTTGTAACTGAAGAACAGGGTGTCATAAAGGGAAATAAAATTCCTGGTCTTAAAGCCGAATATAAAATGTAAATATGATGAATTAGAAATTCTTCTGTTTTAGAGCCCAACAAGAAATGTACAGCTGTAAATTCTTTGCCAGCTCATATCAATATTTCGTATTACCAGCTGATAACAATTTAATTTCTATCTATTACCAGAATTAAATGTATTGATACAGAGTTGAGAAGAAAGACTAAAAATTTAAATTTGTATACCACTATGTTCAACAGAGTTGTAGGTAAGGGTAGGGTGCATAGAACGATGTAAAAGCAATTAAACACAAGGTTGTCAGTAGGCAGAGAATTAGAGAATTCTTTGCATGACAGGGACAAGAAGAGGAGGTCATTAAGGCACATGTTATTTATTTTAATATTGTTCATGATCTGTATTGTACTAAAATTATAAATAGGCTAAGTGTGAGTGACCCAGAACAGTTTGGCTTCTGTCCTAGCTGGATTTAATCGCAGTTCACGTTGTCCTCCTTCCTACTCATTTTCTGCCTTCAGCAGTGGCTCTGCCAACATCTGAGATTTCTTTCCCTCCTGAGGCTTGCATCAAACCTTTTGCTTCAACATTTAGCATTCAGCTCTCAGAGGCATGTGTTTTCCATGACGTGTAAGGTTTTTGGGGTGTTTAAGTAGCACCATGTTTTGTCAAAAGATCCCCACAGCAGTATTTCATGCCAGTATATACAAAATTGTAGAGGTATAACTATCCTGGGACAGCGACTGCCTTGCAAGGTAGTGTTTGGGCTACTTTTTGGAGATGAGCTAAATTATAACTTTGCCTAAACTACATAATCTAGGTCCCACTGTGAGTGACCAGCTGGAAGAAATAGTTATACCGAGCTAACAATATCTTTTTAAATTTACATGTTAAATTATGACAAAAAAATAATCCCATGTAGGCAAGACCTACATTTTTATTCGTTAGGGCTGTGGAGAAAACATGACTCAAGTGAATTGCAAAGACTTAGATACCGGAAGGCAAATAAAAATAAACCCAGTTGCAGTATTATTATTTTTTTTCAATTTCATTATTTTTGTGCCAATCTCAAGGTTTTAGGAGCCTGAACTCTGAAATCGTGAAACCTCAGGGACAGCAGAAATATTGACTATAATCAGACAGCATAATCTTTGGGACAGGGGCTGCCTACCTTTGTGTTCAGACAGAACTCAGCACCAGGGGCTGATAACCAGATACAGCTTTCTGGTCCTAGCACAGTGCAAACAAATATTTAATATTAGTACAACACAGTCATCCCTCTCTTAGGTGCACATCTGCTACATGCCCACAATCCCTACCCATATCCCCTGTTCAGACTGAAGCACATCCTCCCACAGTTTGGCTCCACCTTGACAGAAGCCCTTACCTTGGCTTTTTATGACTCTGTGTCATGCTGAACTCTTCAGGCCACAGACTGTCTGTACCTTTAGTGAGCCTGAGCAATGTACAGATGCCTTGACAAGTGTCTTTACACACACAGCCTGCTGTGGGTTTACATAGGAAGCTACAAGATAAAATGAATCATGTTAATTCTTCTGCAAGGGAAAGGGCAAAAAATCCAAATCTTGCCACCTGCCTGAATTTATCTTTTGTTATTTGCTATAGATGAATATTATACTTGTGCAGATGGTTCAGGTAAAACCCTGCACATGCTGAAATCACAGTTAACCAGTTGATATGTGGCTTTAGAGGTGTCTTCAATGTCCCTTCCAACCCAAACCCATTCTATGATGTCACAGTCCTTGTCCCATGTTTCTCTAGTAATGAATTATTATACTGCTTCAGTGGATATCACTTTTATGACAGATTTTGTGGAGCAGTGTTTCCTACTACAATCCTGTTAGATGCCCTGTATCAAACACTTCCTCCAAGAAATGCATATGGGCATTCCTAGGAGCCATGTATTTTGTTTCAGAACCACTTATTTAGAGAACAAAGTGCACAACTACCCTTATGAACCTGGAGAAGTACCTATCAGGTTGCTGAGCTGAGGTAACTTTCCTCTAAGTGCTCTTAACTTACATGTGAGAGTGTCCAGGAAGTAAGTACCAAAAGCTGTACTCAAAAACTACTCCCTCCCTAAACAGATATTTCACAGCATTTGCCAAATGGAGAAAATAATATTTTTAAGTGACTTCGGCCTGTGTTTAGCAGACAGATTGAGCAAAATTTTCATGAGTCAGTAAAAACCAAAGTTAAAGGTAAAACATTTATCACAGTTCTCTATCAACAAACAATCTTGTTGCAATTTGATCTAATAACAGTCTTTCAACCTCTTATTTTTATGATATACTCTTTACAAACATTAAAAGGTGCAAAGCTATCAATTCATATGGTTTAGTATTACAGCATTGCAGAACTGATCCCAATAATTCAAATCCATGTATTTTGTGCCAGACTGAGTGGGCATAAAGAACATTATGAACTGAATTGAAGCTTTGATGAACTCAGCACCTTTATCTCTTCTAGAAATCCCACGTTTTTCACTTATACTGAGAACCAACATAGCAGTCCCTCAGTAAAGTTTTGGAAAAGGAGCAAAACCTAGTCCATTAGAGACCAAATGCAGGCAAGGCCACAGGTAGAAGTTTTCCACATCATTGCATTATCAGTAATAGTGCATATTTTTGCCAAGTGACATCTAAGAAAAATCTTTTGTGTTGCACTTTATAATTGCTGTCTTTATAGTGACTAGGGAAGGTTGAGTATTGGGTTTTGCTGTGAATGATTTCTTCAGCAGTAATAAAAGGTGAAATTAAAATGTCAGCGCAGTTATTTAAATAGTTGTTTTCTAGTAAATGGATGATTTGTGGAGATCAGAGTCCTCAGCTGTTAATAATAATTTAGCTTGTTCTGTTGATGAACAAGTTAAAATGGCATTTTGACAATAATTCTCAGTTATCAACCAACATTTGCCTTCTGTTCAGTTTGTGTAATTATCACAATCTCTTAATCTAGTCTGGGGCCTCTGCAAAATTTACAGCAAAAGACCAAGCTTCTCAAAGACTAAGAAATACTATTTCTTTTCCTCTTCAGGAGGAAGAGCTCTTGCAGTTCAGCTACTCTGGCAGTGCACTTTCGTTGGGAATCATTTAACACCCGCATCTCAGGTGGCTGATCCCCAGTACCAGGGGCCAGATCCTGCACTATCAGGTGCACAGGTCCAGCAATGGAGAGTCTGTGGGAACCTCAGTCCGAGCTGGGCAGCCTGTGGGCCACGATGGTCAATGAACCTGGTGATGCATGATGTGGACACTTAGGAATAGGCTCAAAGAAGAATCAGAGAGGTGTGGAAAGACTGGAAAACCCAGAAAACCTGATGGGCCGTGAGAAAAGTCCTGACTCCTTAGGGACATGTTTATGTGAGCAGAGGAAGCAGTGAGAAGCACTTGCTGATGCTTACCCTGACCCACTGAAGACCTGGAGAGATCAGACTCCAACTGCTGCATGGTGGCATGGCATATCTGGGGAACTTGGGCTTTAGTGACTACCAACACATCCAAGAGTGCTCTGATAGCTCTGCTTATGACTAGATGATCAACATCATGTTCTTAATGCTAGCACATGCCCTGAGGCAACAGACCAAGTGCTGGGGTTTGTGTGCCAAAATGAGGAAAGTTAATTCAACACCCTTGATAACAACAATAGTACTTTGTGCTTTTGATCTTCAAAGCACTTTACAAACATTAGCTAATTAATTAATCCTTACAATGCTCCTCTGCTATTATCCCCATTTAGCAGATGGGGAAATTGAGTCAGAGGAGTTAAATGACTTGCCCAGGGCTATGTAGAAGTTGGCATCCAGGCTGTGATGGGGAATTCCTGGCTCCTCTTTTCAAATCTCCAAAACAGCTGTGGCTGCTGCTGCAGACCTGAGACTGCCTTAACTACAGGCGCTGGAGTGAGCAGCTGGGCAGGGGCACTGACTCTGAGGTGCACTTTGCCCATCAGATGTGGACAAGTCGAAGTACCACATACAGACTTGCACTGTGGTGCCAACCTCGAAGAATGTTGGGATCTGTGCATAATTTATTGTGCTCCCCTGTCTACAGAGCTTCTGGAAAGGAGCTGACTCGCATCTACCCAGTCTGGCCCTGAGCTTGCATCTGTCTGTGTAAATACCCACACTCACCCCTCACTGGAGGGTCTCCCAAAGATATTTCTCCATTTCTCCATGCTAGACAGAGAAATGTTAATTCTGCTTCATAGTCAGAGAACAGGGAGGTGGAGACAGCGGTGAGGAGAGCTGAATATAAGACTTTAAATCTTCATTTTATGAAGTCCCCATATAAGAAATGAACTGAGAGGTGTCAAATCATCAAGGGTGTGGACAGCGTGCTGAGGGAAAGCTCTTAATTTTTACTCACCCAGGTATTTCTGTATCTGATAGAGTAAGATTGTAATTTTTTTCTACTGCCTAAGGATAGGGTTGCTCAAGATCTATTACAAAACCAGGATAATTACTTAATATCAAAGGAACCATCATGCTATTTTGGCTCCAAGTAATCTAGAAAACTAGTCAATACTACTAGATAACAGTTAAGCATTAGTCAAATAAGCACATTTTCCAATGGATACAGCTGCACACAAATATGTTGTAGAATAAAATAAAGTGAAAAAATGAATAAAGAGAATCTTTCACTTCTACAAGATTGTGATAAATGTTTTCAAGCAGAGGTATGCCAAAGATACTGTGTTAGAAAGGTACTAACCCTCCAAAGCATAGAAAGGATATCTAAGCTAAAAAACTGGAGTAAACCCAAAGTATTCTCCAAACTCTGAGGCAAATTACCACAGAATCAGAATGGATGATTTGAAAGGCATCTCTGGAGCTTATCTAGTTCAACTCCCCTGCTCAGTGCAGGATTATCTAGTGCAGGTTCTTCAGGGCTGTATCCAGCCAGGTTTTGAATATCTCTAGGAGCAGAGTCCACAATCTCTCTGGGCAGCCCGTTCTACTGTTTGACCACATCCACAGTAGAAAAAGATTGTTAATTCAATGAAATTTCTGTTTCGTGCCCATTGCCTCTTGTCCTGTCCCTTGTCATGCCTATGAGAAGCCTGGCTCCACTTTTACTCCCCTTGAGTTGTTTATACACATTGATGAGATCCCTTTGGGACTTCCCCTCCACAAGCTGAACAACCAGAGCTCTCACGGTCTCCTGTTGCTGACACATACTCCAAAACCTTCATTGTCTTTGTGTTCTTGCACTGAGCACACTGCAGCAAGTCCATGTCTCTGTTGTACTGGGGAAGCCCTGCACTGGATCCAGCACTCCAGGTGCACATCACCAGTGCTGTGCAAAGGGAAAGGAGGACCTCCCTCAGCTGGCTGGTAGTGCTCTTCCAAGTACAGCCCAGGATGCTCCTAAGTCTTCTTTGCTGCAAGAGTATATTGCTGGCTCATCCTCAACTTGTTTACCAGAAACCTCAGGCCCTTTTCTGCAATGCTGCTTTTTAGCTGATTACCCCTGGCCTGTGCTGGGATATGGGGTTGTTTCTCTCCAGGGGCTGGACTTGGCATTTGCCTTTGTTGATTGTCATGTTCATCCTGTCAGGATATTTCTCCAGCCCACCCAAGTCCCTCTGAATGGCAGCACAATTGTCTGGTGCGTGGGCCACTGCTCCCACTTTTGTATCATCTGCAAACTTGATGAGTGTGTACTCTGGCCCATTGTCCATGTCATGAATGGAGATGTGAAACCATACTGGTGCCAGAACCAGCTCTTGGGGTACACAGTCAGCAGCTGGTTTCCAGCTGAACTTCATGCCACTGATCATAACCCTTCAAGTCCAGCAGTCCAGTCAGTTGGTTTTCAACCCACTGAACTAGTCTTTTCAGCATGGAGGGATATCAGGTTGTTTTAGTGTGATTTCCCATTCAAAAATCCATGCTCACTACTCCCTGCTTTACGGCTTCCAGAATTATGATTTCCAGAAGCACTTCTTTTATTGAGTTGGATGTTCTATTGCCCACAAGCCATGAGTTCAAAATGTGCCAGCTCTGGAAAAAAGAAGAAAAGTGGATTACTTAAATGAAAGTAAGTAGATACATTTCTTGAGATCAAGCTCTTTGCTACCATATTTAAATTGAAAATTGTATAGTCTGCACAATCCTTGAACTATAACTTGACCTGAATGCTGAGAATGTGTTTCCCATGGAGACGAGGGAGATTTCCCAAATAATGTAGAATCAGTGTCCCAAGAACCTATGCTTGCACAGCACATGAGATGCTTTGAGCGGGCTGTATCTTAACTGGGCTCTTTGCTTTCTCATGGGAGCCATCATCAGTTGGCACAGGATGGAAATGCCTGCAGGATAACATCATTTTGTGAAAGACACTGTAAAACCAGACCACAGCCCAGGTAACACTACCATCTCCTCACTTGCAGGGCTGATCAGTGATTATCAACCATGCATGAGAACATCCAGAGATGTGAATAACTCCAGACATTTCCATGTGACTAGAAGGACACATTTCCCATAATCCAAAAAAGAGAGAGTGAGATTCCCCTTGAGGGTGCACAACAAGGGGACAGGAGGCAACGACCACAGATTGGAATAGGGAAAATTCTGATCAGATAGTAGGTTGAAAATATGCACAGTAAGGGCAGTGAGTATTCAATTCAAATGTCAGAAGAGGGTTCAGGGAAGTTGTGGGATCTCCAGCTTTGGAGGTATTCACAACTTGACTGGACATGGTCCCGAGCAGCCTGATCTAACTGGACTTGTAGGAGGAGGTTGGATTAGATAACTCACAAAGATCCTTTCAAACCTCAACGGTTCTGCGAGTCTATGAAATCCAAGTTTGCATTAGAACTCCACCCAACACTGGGATAGGAATGCAGCACAAACAGGAATGTAGGACACAGTGCTCACCTGGTAATATTTCCCAGACCAAAGGGAAAGGGATTTATACATCATCACTACACAAAAGATGGTCAGGCCAAATCCAGAATAAATGCATCAAACTTGGGGCTATTCCTTATATTACCATAACAACAGTTCATCTGGTTCAGTAATAAAACTACTTCCACCAAATAGCCACTTCTGGCATCACAGAAATGGAAGACTTGCTTGATATTAAATAATTACAACAAATCTAAATATAGTAGGAGGCAAATAAAGTACAAGAGAAGTTAAGAGCTTTGCAAGAGATATGAAGTTTGCCCATTATGAGACGCTTTCTGAATAGGATCTGTAATGGTATATTCATGTTAAAAGGAGTTCAGTATGTTTTTAGTGGGAAAAAAATAGCTCTTGGTGCAGATAAAAATAGATTGTCCTGGGATTTTCCTTTGTTAGAAATTAAAGTATCTCACAAAATTATTAATAGCTGTGTGTCTTCGTGGTGCTAGTGAATTTTTCTAGGGAGAAATAATGTAGCAGAAGGTTCTGATATTTCTTCTTCAGTATTCTGACAAGAAAACAAAGGCTTCTTCACTATTTATTGTTTTAGAAATAAAGAGTAATGCTCAGCTGCTTCACCTCAGAGGTGTCTGATGGCACTTTCCACAATCAGCACAGACAGTTCAAGGCTGAAAGGTATGGTGTACATTCTAGTTACTCAAGGGTTAAAGAAGGTCCCATAAATAAATTATGGATGCATTTTTAGAGCACTTTGCTAAGAACAAGAATGGCAGAAAATATCACAAGGCTGTCAAATCAGATTAAAGCCCATGTGCTTCGAGTAATCTGTGGGGAAAACTAACAAACTGTATGTTTGTCATGTATTAAAGATATTTTCTTAAAAAGCTGATTGGCTGAATGAACACAGAAATCCACCCTTGCTTTTTCCTATCTCTCATGGTTTGTTTCTTATGCTTAGTTTTAAGTATAACTTACAAAATATTTGCAGCCAGCAATATATTCCAGGTGAGCAAAGACTCCATGAAGAATAAAGCTGTGGAATTGAGCATACATGCTAATGTCTGTGTGTGGACAAAAATTCATACTATGTATATAAATTTTCTCATCAAGGTTTTCTAAACCTAGTGACTTGGGTGCCTTGAAAACTTAAACTTACAACTTCTGCCATTTTATAGTACATAGGCAGAAGGTTTATTCTTGATCTTCTCATATCAGATTTGGAGGAATTTACATAAATCTCTCAGAAAGACAAGAACTACTGCTACAGCAGTTTGCAAGCTGTTAATCCATTATCCTAAAGATCTAGAATTCAAATCATGTAACAGAACAGAATCTTATCAAGTGCCAAGAGGGATGCAAAGGTCCTGGTAGCAAGGGTTAGCACTAGCTCCGAATTTCCAGAACTGTCCCAACTGGCTTTTATCCTGGATGCACGTTCTGTGTGTCACTAGTCTGCCTGTTGGACTAATACCCTGGGACTTCCCCTCGCATCCTCTATGTCTTATTTTCCATGGGAAGAAAGCCAGTGGACCAAAAGGATCAATGGTGCAGCTTGGCCAGGCTTTTGTTTGGGAAATGGGGTTCTTAGGTATATCACAGACTGCCTAAGCCCAGCTGTGTCCATGCAAACTGCAGGCATAGCAACTTGTTTATCAGTTCAACCACCCAGAGAACAATTAATTTTTTCCTGTATCAGTTTTAAGGATTGGGCCATAAAACCATCTTTCAGTCTAATGCTATTGGACTCAGTTGGATTCAGAGGCAAGTCAAAGTAAACAAAAGACTTCAATTTAATAGAAGAAAAAATCAGCAGAAAAAGGACTAAAGGAATAACTGAAACCCTCTCATTGAATGACACCTTATGATACGGCCCCTTGTAAGAGGTGTAATATGTTAAACACCCGAGGCAGAACCTAAGGGGGCAATTAATTAGAGCAAGATGACTATGATGCTGTTAGATCAAGAGTAAGAAAAGGATGTTCAAGTCAGCCTTGAATTATCTCTCTATTGGACCACATTGGAGACATATGTGAGATTTGGACCAGATCCCAAAGACTTTTCATGCCCTTATCTTCCTAGGCATGTCTGGATCAGCGTGTCTTTCC
This sequence comes from Manacus vitellinus, assembly GCF_001715985.3. NCBI lineage: Eukaryota > Metazoa > Chordata > Aves > Passeriformes > Pipridae > Manacus > Manacus vitellinus. The sequence continues at coordinate 1,712,062 of NW_021940812.1, read as the reverse complement.
AGCTGACTGATGGAAGTCCAGGATACTGCTTGTTATGAGGGAAAGTCCAAGCTGAAGTGTAGCAGTAAGTACGGTAAACCCAGGAAATTTTGTAGCCAAACTGGTATGGTTCTGAGTTTTTATCTGGAAGAGGAGATTTGAATCCCAGTGTTGCCTCACAGGATGGTTTCTTTTTGTGGGGGGGGGGTTTAATTTTTTTTTTTAATTTTTATTTCTTTATTATGCATATTATTAATATAAACTGAGCATTTAGTATTGCTTTTCATTGTTCACTGTGGGGTGGCCCAGCTCCATAACCCAGTGTCTCCTAGTGTGAGTGTAGTTTGCATATCAGAAGCTATATAGTTTATAAAACTTAAGGCATTATCTACAGCTGTACCTTTGCTGTAAAAATTTTAATTTTTTTTGTGTTCTATATATTCTATAAATTCTGTGCTGCGACTTTGTGCAATGAAACTCTTTATTTTATAAAACACTGTCAAGGCAGGGACTTCTGAAAAGCCAAGGCTAATCTACCAGAGATACACACATAGATAGCATTGGGTTTCTTAAAGCCCCCACAAAAGATGAATTAACTTTTCTATCTGAATTCCATTCACTTCAATAGGATAAGGAATTCTCCCAGTAGTGTTTATGCATATAAACATTTGTAGGTTTGGGCCTTGTTTATGACCCAAAGAACTCTGAACACATTGGACTTGGAGTCACCCACTGTGGAAAATACCACTCAGTACCTATGGGATTCTTGTTTCTCTGCAATTGAATTCAAAGCTCAGTAGAACCCATGAGACAAAATTATGTTAGAAAATCTTATCTACAAAAGTTTCTATCACATTTGTAATCAGATGCCTAAAACGTCAAAAGTAAGAGAACTAATACAAACAGGGGAAGGAATTGACAGATTTTAAATAAATAAAATAGTCATCAGCAAATGACAACCTGAAAATAGTCAGCACTATCAAACACAAATATTAATTAACTCTTTTTATAACAGAAGGGAAGAAACAGTGTAAGTAACAGATTTGATTAATTTGGTTGACAGTTCCCAGGTTATTTAAGATAAATTCATATGACAGGAATGAATTCTTGAAGTAATTTCAAGGACAAGCATTTTAGAAATAAGTAACCATTCTCAGTCTCATAATAATTACTTGACTCCAGGAAAAAAGGAAAAATACATTGACACAGTCAGCAATATATTACTTTTAATTAACGTGGATGGGATAAATTCATTATGCCCTCTACGTTGAATGCTTTGTTGAAAGGAATACTGTGAATATTGTAAGGGCAAAAGTTGCAAGTGTAAAAGAGCTGTCACTTTATCAAAAACAGTGTGTGTTTTCAGAAAAGGAAATTGCCTAGAAGAGAAATGCAGGAGCTAGTGCTGATGGAAAGGGCATGAATCCCAAGGATATTCAGTTTGAAGCCAGCAGGTTCAGATCTGCCTTACCAATCACGTTTAAGATGGAAAGCTCCCAAAACCCAGGCTTCCCTGTGAGGTAAGTGCAGCATTGCTTCAACTCCCATCCTGCATGGGGATGCGTGGATAACATATTTTGCTTAAAGTGCTTCCAGGAGGGCACGTTGTGCACAAGAAGTAGAACCTGCGTGTTTCAGGAGAAATGGCACGGCGGGAGCTCTCTGCATTCCCGGTTTGGTTGCATAACTCTGCCGGTATCACTGTGCCACCCTAACTAGGCCACTGAAACTCCGAGGGTATGTTTGCGCACCGTATTATGCAATTTCATGCAGTGACACCCAAACTCAGACTAAATGATTCTCTCTATTCAAGGCAGTCAGGCTGTGCGAGCACATTGTTCTGCCTCATGTGTTTTAATCTTTTACGGACTTACTGAAAGCCAGCTGGGCATTTCTACACGGTACTACGCTGAGCAATACTGTAATTAACCTGGTGTTCTCCAGGCGTGTTTTGCTACCTAGTGCTGTTTCTAGAAATCATTGTGATAAACAATACAGAAAAATGCTAGTATACTTGCTTCTCATAGTGGCAACTGTTAATAGCATCACTTCTGGGAGAAATGTATCAGTTTTGCTGCATGAAACGAATTGCTGGATTTCTTTTCCTAAAGTTCAGACTTGTTCAGATCTTGAATCTTTGGCACATCAGACTGAGGAGTTGCATGTTTCTACTGAAATGTCACTCTTCAGTCCTGTTCTCAATTGTGTCTAAATATTCTACCAATTAAAACTGTTGAAACTTTTTTCAGTAGAAAATATTCTTCATATAAAATGCCACTTCCACCCCAAAAAAATATTCTCAAGGAAAAATGAATTAATGAAAACCTTACTACTACTAAAAAGGAAAAATTTCCCCCGGAAAAAAAATCAAAAAATTATCACAAGAAACTGTTTTTCAAAGAGTTAAAGCTAAGCTCTTTGCTGTTAAAAAATTATACAGAGGGTTATATATAAGCACAGAACTTCTAAGAGTAAGGAAAGATGTAACATCTGCCCTTAAGAGTTTATAATTTAATTTCTGCTGGTAATGACAGAGAGTTAGGGTGCCTGGGGAACAGAAAAAGAGGAATACACAGATCAACCTGCACGCTGAATCCAGGCCATGATGTGGTTTGTCTGTTGGCTTTGCGTGCACAGATACGATCACTTCTTAACCACCTAAAGCCAGTTAAAAGGTTATCCGTGCCACAAAGATTGATGCTGTTAAGATGGGTCAGAAAAAAAATTGCTCAGGACTTAAATCAGCCTGGTGGTTTGGATGACTGCAGCCTACACTGGGGAGGACACCACCAAAACCCCTGACAGTCCTCGTCAGCTCTCCCTAGGGAGCAGAGAAATTCCCTCCCCACCCCAAATCTGGCGATCAGTTCAAGAGAAGCACAGGAGCAAGGAGAACTGGTGTGGTCCTGAGGTGCAATTCAGTATATTTTCTGTACTCCTGGGAGGAAGGCAATGCATTGGATAGCTTAAACCTGTATGAGAGAGTTTTATTTTTAACTCAGGGATGATCACAGTGTCTCCTAGAAATTCCTCCCTCAAGCAACGTAGAAGATGGAAGATGAGTGGTGGCATAGTACTGCAAAGCCAGCACAGACATTAAACAACATATTTTTATAGATGGCAAATACACAGTGTCAACAGAGTTAGCAGAGGTTACTTTCATACTAATCGATTAAGTGTGCCTCACATAAACCTGTAGCTTGGAGCTCCTCTGCCATAAAGGAGCCCATATTCACACTGTTAATTTCCCTTAGTCTCCAGAGTGGGGTGACCACACACAAACCCCTTATTGGGACTGGTTTCTGGTCCATAAGTCATACCCAGAAACTGTTTGGGAAACGTGCATTAGCTTAAGACAAAACCACACCTGTGAACTGAGCAGAGGTTGGGCAAGGTGACCAAAGGGGTTCCTTCCAGCCTTAATTTTTCTATGATTTGATGACAATTGTCTCTATGGATCAGCAAGTTTCAGTGCTTGAAGTATTCCTTGGGGCAGCCACATAGTTGTATCTGCAGAGTCCCTCATGGGGAAAGTCAGAGGCTGTGCTGCCTTGGCCCACCACGGCCTGGAATCACAGTACCATGGAGGCAGGCACAGCCATGGACTTCTGTTCATTTTCTGTCTCAGTGGTCTGGAAAAATGAAAGGCCAGTAACCTGGGAGAACTCCTGACAATGCAAAATCCAAGAACAAGAGAACACAAAATGACCTGGAGTGACTGAAAGAATAAAGCCAGGCAGATGCAATTGTGGAGACTGAGAGGAAAAGATGGGGAGATGAAGTTATGGAGATGAAGGCAAAGAAGAGGTGTGGAGAAGGAAGACTCAATTAAGGGTCTTTTAACACTGTAAACGTAACCTGGTGAGCACTGGTTGCAAATACAACTCCAAACACTTCTTGTGCTTCTTGGGAATTCAGAATTAAGCTTTGCCCTAAATAATTTTTGAGTTGCTTTCCAGTACAGAAGACTATCTTTTCTCAAATTTTCAATGCAAAGTTAAAAAGGACTCATGCAAAAAGAAATATGCCTGATAATTTTTTCTAAGCATTTAGACAATACTTATTTTCCTGAATTCTAGCCAGAAGTAATACATATTCTGCCTGACATAACTTTTTAAATAACTATTTTCAAAGGTTAAGTCTTTTAAAAACACACATGTATATAACCCCCCTCATACCTGCCCTCTCTGAGTTCTGCTGTCTGTGTAAGTGAATGCCTTAATTGAGCAGGGAGGTAATTGCAAAGTGCCACAGACACTTAGTTTCCATCTGCTAAATACTGGAGCATTTTTAAAGAAGGTGGTAGTGAAGCAAACGTGCCTTATACTGACTTGATGCCCAGTGGCTCAAATGTAAAAGAAATGTCCTAAGAGAAAGATTTTAATATTTGAAGTGATTTTTTTTCCTCTTCTATCTTCCCCACCCAGATCCCACTGTCAGGTATTTGGCACTTGGAGTTATTTTAGAAGGCTCAAACTGTAGCTGGGCAACTGTTTTGACCATACCCCAACTACATTATTCTCTTGAAGACATGAAAGAGTCATACATGCCATTTCAGGAATCTTGGCTTTCATCACTTGCTGACTTTTGGATCCATCGTAAGTTTTTCTTTTTAAGATGCTGTCACATTCAGCTGTTTCCACTGAACTAATTTTGCCAAACACATAGGACTGTAGAAAAAGGGCAGTCAACTCCCTTTTTCCTACTGAGACACTGACAGAAGTCTAAGCACTGTGAATTACTGCTGAAATGTGAGGTGACGATCTTCAGAAAAGACTGTTTCTTACAATTTTTTCAATACCATTTTTTTCCCCAAGAAAGGAAACCCAAAAAAATGTGAATAAAGACAAATACCCTTTAGCTGCATTTACAAGAAATAAAAATAAATCCTGAATTGTGGCTTGATCTGAGCAATATCATGTTGTGTACCCAAGCTGGGGTAACTTAGATAAATTTTATACCACTACCCACCCAGTCCTCCCTCTATATTCAACATCCAGAGGCACCTTTTTTAATGAAGGAGCCAATGCTTCTGCTTCAGAGACATCAAAGATCAAACAACTTCACTGATTCATTGAAACTCAAATGATTAATTTCCACCTGTCCCCTCTGAAATTCACCCCATTATGTACGGATACAAATGGTTTATTATTCTGCAATATAAATGATGAGGACGGGCAGAGTGGTGCCTCATATTTGGAATAAACAACAGGACGAAGTAATAAATAGTACATTAAAACAAGTCACCTTTGAATGGAAAGGCTACAGCTGACCCCAGGCCTTAGGGTAGCAGCTCTTTATATTACAGTAAAGACCATACACTAAACTTGTCCAAGATCCCTGTGAAAATGGAATAGATTCCTAATTTTTTGTGCTGAGAATTTGCATCCCTATATTTTATGGCCTCTGAAGTATCTTCACTGATCTAGAGTGTTCTTGTAAGAGGCACAAAAAGGTTCTTAAAGGAAATAATTTCTTTTACTCAAATTACAGTAGGCATTCGACCAACGTTTATGTGTTCATGTGGAACAATTTTGAAAGGGAATAGTAGCTGGGACTTGGTTTTGGAAAAAGAAAAAATAATAAAAATTCAGACACATACATATTTATACAGATTTCTGCATCTGTGTGTTATCATGCAGAAGTTTTCACAGGTTTCGGAACTGTCAAGTATTAATGATGTAATATCAAGGTAAATTTTAAAATTTTGTGAATCACTGCAGAGTTTATGTCATGGTTTGAGAGCCCCAAAGATTTAATTCTCTAGTTAAAGCCCCCTCCCCCATCTCAATCTAGTACAAGATGTGTTTTTTCCAGACAAAACACGAGACTCAGAATGGGGGAAAGGGAATATATTACAATGACTGTACAAATAAATATCATAATACATTACACATAAATATTATAACACATTATACACACGATCTCAACTATCTCTACCATGACATAAGTATTTACAATGGATCAGATCTCTTCTGCCCTCCAAATAAAAGTCCAGGAGGGAAGAAGGAAAGATCCCTTCTTCAGAGCAGCACCGTCTCTAAGGCAGCAGGCTTTCTTCTTCTCATGCATGCAGCAGCTGTGGCTGGATTTCTGCCTACACACGAACCCAGGGGGGCTCCTGCTCTTTCTCCTCGTGGTCTTACAACATGGTCACTTCTTCTCCAACCAGACTACAGCTCGTCTCTTCCAGCCTGGTTGTGGTATGTTTATATTTCACAGGAGCGCAGATTGGTTCAAATCTCAAGTGTCACCACCCCCTGGGGGTTACCACTTTCTTAGCTTCAGGGGGAAAACCTGGTTCAAACCACTACAGTTTATATAACTGCTGGTGTTCCCATCTGAGTGAACACAACTTTCTGTATTTCTCTAGTTGCATAAACAGTAGATGCAATATTAGCTGCAGTGAAAGATCTCTTTCCACATAAGATCTGAAAAGTTAAAGGGGGACCAGGTGGGGTGAAAATGTAATTCTTGCCATATTTACAGAGGTGAAAAGCATGTATTTCAGTCAATCCTATGTCTAAAATGTGTGCTGTGGACAAATAATCTCTATGAAATTGATTAAACCAACTGATTTACCTAGATTAATTAATCACCATCACAAAGCTGCCATTTTGAATTAATTACAGAACTATTACTTGGAGGTGACAGACTCTATAACTAACTTAGTCTTCTACAATGACTGAAAATTCCAGTTTATTACACATTTTCTGAGTTTATTTTTCTTGTGTCTTAGTGAATTACCAACATAAAGTAAATATCAGACATAATAAATGTGATTGAGCATTCCCCCATGCTTAATGGCTGCCTGCATTTGCTTTAGGGTGTAAAGAAAGTGTAATAAAATCTCAAGCATGTCATATTACCAACAAATAATCTGAATAAGCGACCTGGATTATAGCAAAAAATGCTGACTGAATACCAGGGTTATGATCCAATGACAATGACTTACAGGGAAGAGTGGTAGAGTTATGATGTCCAAGTACTAGAACAGGCACATTTACCTATTGCATTCATTCAGAGATAATCCAATTAGGAAAAGTACTAAACCTTCAGAATTCTTTTACTAGTTGTAGTGGGGAAATTAAAAAAGATCATGAGGTATAATTCAATGTGGTAAAAAAAAAAATCCTCTGCAGAAATCTTAAAACTTTGGGTTCTGTCTAAAGCATTTCTTATGATTTTTTTAACTCTCTTTCCCTCGCATAAAATTGGAGTTGATGGAAATGATGGAATTTATTCTCTTTTGTGCTAGAGCAGTTCTTGTGTGCAGTGGAGACTGTGGACTATCAAAACTGTGGTTGTAACCCTGAGATTATTAAGTGTCCAACCATCTGTTGAAGTACAGCACTGCAACAGCTTTGATTGGTACCATCACTTTGTATCTCTCACTGGCCTACTGCCTAGGGAGCCAGGAACAGCTGGACCTTCATCTTCTGTGTCCTCATCCGTTCTCTTCTTTGCTTGTATTGCCTGCTTTTCCCTTAGGTGTAATATACTTTCTGTTCCTTAAGAAAGTGTCCCAAGGGCAACTCTAAGCTCGTTACATAGTCAGTGAAAGGGAGAGACACTTCCAAAAGACAATTCACCTACCCTGGAAACATTTCTGAGAGTGGAATATGCTATCTATCTTTGCTGACTAGAGGACATGACTATTTTAGACCTGGCCCTGACTGGTGGGCAGGTAAACATGAGATTACTCAGTTGTACATGTGTCCTTAGCACATTGTGAGACCAATGTTGCAGTCTTCAAAAATTGTCTTTTCCTTGCACCTTTTTCTGGGATAAACAAACTTTCTATTCCCACATCCTCTCTCTCTATAAAAGTGATTAGTTTTTTTCCTACAATGTGATCAAGAGCGATAGATCAGCCTCACACAAGTTACTGAAAATAATGAAGTACTTTTCTTTAACCTCAGCACACATAGATATCCTCCTCTTTTACCATCTTATACTACCAAATATTTTGAGGTTGATTCAACAGTTTGTGAATTCATTTGTGCAGGGACCATATTCATACTGAGCTTTATACAATGCCAATCATAAAGTCAGCACATAATAAGTTAATAGTAACAATAGAATGACATATTGAGAGTCTAAAGGTTCATACTTTCAAGTTTTATTTTCTTTTTCAGGAACTGTGAAAAACACCTTCCATACCATATTTTTGTCTGAAGTCTTAATCCATAATTATGGAGAACCAAGGCACCAATGCCAGAGTAACAAGATTAATGCCTTTTTGACAGAATTTAATAATATGGTTTTATAATATTTAATTTTGTTCACAAAATATCTCTCAGTAGGAAACTTCTTTTTACTTACCTAAACATTATTGCTTTAAAACAATTTAATTCATATTTCATGGCACAAAGAGTTTATTATGAAGACTTGTTGGGAACAGGTTTTTATAGGCTCATGTAGGGATTAGCTTTAACTTAATTTGGATATTCAACAAATTTTGACAAGTATAGTCCACTGTGGGCTAATAATACAGTCTTTAATTCATTTATCCTTTCTTAAATGCTCCAAGGCCTTTAAAATCATGTTATATATGTAGCCTGGATAACAAAACTCATGTTGGTTTTGGTTTTGATGTCTGGAGAAACTATCCAACCACCAGTGCAGCTGATAATGTTTTTGCCTAAGTGAAATGAGGGTGAGGGCTGTTACGTAAGAAGAAAATATTGTCCTCAGCAGCAAAAATTTAATCTGCAGTACCAAGCTTTCTAGACAACACATGGGGTAGCAGAAAGCCCTGCCTCTCTGCTATGAACCAACAGCAAATGCCTCCTGTTGCAAAACCAATTTCCAAGCAGCAAATCTCTCTATTCATGCCAAGCTGTTCCTCAAACAACAAGATGTACGTAGTTTGCCATTGCCATGCAGAGACAAGCCTGTTACACAACTGCAGCCTGGATTCTACCCAGATCCCAAGTTCTGGAGGCACCAGCACAGCCTGTGGTGCCTGTGGGAGGTGAGGGGGGCCCATTTTGGTGATCCTCCAGAGAGGAAGATCCTGGGGAAAAAGTCCGAAGTGCCTGGCTGTTAGGAAGATGTGTGGAGAGCATTGAGCAACTGAGATCTACACCTCTATTCAATCTAAATATTTATGTGTAGTTGACAAGTGACATCTTAAACAGTGACCTGAGGGCTGTGGGCTTGGAGGACCAAGGGATTTCTAGCCCCACTGTTAGTTATCTATATACATCAGTGACAGATGCAAATAATAAAATGCAAACCAAACTCTCAAATGTAAATGGAAACCTTCTCCTAACATCTGAGGCTTAATTCCAGTTTTTTTTTCCTTTACCTCTAAATAGATACTACAATGTTCTTTGGTGCAGGAAGAAATAGTGAAGGTAGGCAATAACCTGAAAGCGACACCATCATTTCCACCAGATTGGAAAGAACAAAACCATTAAACTTGGAGACCTGAATGCTGCTTATCTGGAAAAATGCCATAGTTTTTTCAGAACTACAACTTTTTCCTCCTTGCAGCTGAGTGCCCTTCATCCTCTGTGGTATCGTGACATGGCATCACTGCATGGCAACGTTCCACCTGTACAGGAGTTTGTGTGGGGAAAAGGATGGCTCTGGTCACAAGGAAACAGCAGCAGGCAACACCTGAGGAGACTTCACAGGTTAGGAAGAGTTTCAGCTGTACATCCAATAGGTGCTCTTAAGACTGATTGTGTCTTTGTGAGAGAATAAAAACATGGATCCAGTCCTGTTCACATCAATTTAAAATCCATCCACCTGCAGAATCCAAGATCATCTCCACTGTGAGATTCAATTGCAAAGCTGAGATCCAAGGATGTGAAATGAACACATCACAGTAAAAACATGTGATGAAAGAGGAAAAAAGTTTCTTTTTTTTTCAATTTAGGGGTGTATGTAGCTGTGTGAACATTTACATACAGTCATAAAAAGAAAGGTGGAATATGCGTAAAAGTGAGTCAGGACTTTTTCCTTCAGTATTACAAGTGATGTGGAAAATATTCCTTGCAGCTACTGTGGGATAAATTGCAGCATGATCAGAGATATGGATCAGATGAGCACAGAAAGCTGGTGAGAGTTTAAGTAAACTCTGGCCACCTTTTCCTCTGACTTTACCTCCACGGGTTTGTTACCTTCTTCTAAATCATAACAGTGTAATTGAAGGAAAAGAATTGTTCTTGTTGGAATATAAACACATTTGTCCAGAAAACTCATGCCAGTAAGCTTGAGCAGGATCTTTTCTACCCACGCTGAGAAGAAGAAAAAAAAGTCTCATAGGATCATAGAACTATTTAGGTTGGATAAGACCTTTAAGAACATTGATTCCGATTGTAAAGTCTATACAACTTAAATTTTACATGGGAAAAGTAAATCAGAATGACTATTTCTCTTTACTGGTAAAACAGACACACACAAGAATCAGCAATTAGAACAGTCAAAGCAAATAAAACAAAGGAAGTTTTTTTCACTTACCAAGTTGTTACACTGTGGAACACGCTGCTGCAGGATTTTCTGTATGCAAAATGTATAAAGCAGATAAAGCAAAGGCCATCTGCCTTCAAACACCAGGAAAGAGCTAAATCCTCTATCTCAGGAAGGCTCTAACCTGCAGATTGGCAGAGCCAGAAGTACACAGCTCAGGAATAGGCACTGCTCTTCTGATCTGCTTTCTGCTGGCACCTACAACCATCTAATGATACCAAGCACATCTCTGGGCAGAATAGACATTTTCTTTAACTCAGCAGAATGATTTTTGTATTCTTCTTCAATACAGTTTGATTTTCACACTCTTTACTGTAATGCAATTTTTCTTCTAGCAGAAAAGCTTCCATTTGGCATTACTGGAGTCTGTTAGCTGTCAGGGAGGGATTCTCTACTCACAAGGGAAAAACAGCCTTGCTGTACCTGAATTGATCCTTCATAAGTTTTTATTATGTCGTGGGTGCTCTTAGCGACAGTGAGAGTTTTTGATGAACACCTGCTGCTCCATACTAATAGACCATAAAAAATGGGGTTGTGGAATTAAGCAATTACGAAAATGAGGTAGGAAAGACAATGCAGCTGGATACATAGTGCAGGAGAAGAAGAACATGTCATTTTAGCTGCCTAGAGAACTAGACCACGTGTGTATGCCTAAATCTTAATATCGGTGACACTAATGTTTTTAATAAAAACACACTCGTGCATTTCCCAAATCCAGTATATATTTTTACTTACAGTCACTTCTCTTTAAGCTTTCCATTGTATTTTAACATCTTTGCTTCTTGGTTTACTACTGAGCAGCATGAAGGTCAGTGCTTAATGCAGGCTTGCAGTAAACTACACTTCTCCAACTTCTCTTTCAATATACCTTAATCAAAAATCTTCTAGGAAAACTACCATTCCCACTAATGACAAGTTTCATATGGTAGATAGTCTCTGTCTCACAAAGTCCCATTCACTGCTAGAATTCAGAAAATGGCTCAATTAGTAGAGAATTTGAGAGATGTTGCTGCAGGAGATCTGTGAGGAGAGATGCCAGCGGATAAATGTGAGTCATTTTTCAGCTCAGGAGGCTTCAGCTCTGATTGTACAGACTGATTCTACTTAATTCATTTCATTCTTTCCATGTAGGTGAGGAAGACAGCAGGTGAATAGTAAGATACAAAAACTGGAGCAAAAATGGGTGTTATTAAAGTGAATCAAAGTAACAACTGGATTGGCAAGTACACAGGTAGATTATCTATGATTCACGAACCTGTATTATTTTTAAAATGTCATTAGGCAGGCAATGAGTACATGGAGATGCTAGTAAACCCCCGAAGTTTCCTCAGTTTTATGCCTTTCACTATAAGTCCCTGAGTTGATACAGCTCTGTAAATGATGTGTTCACTCTTCTCTGAGTAGGGGGCTGGAGCAGAGACCTCTCCAGCTCCTGCCTCCAGCCTGAATGACCCTATGATTAATGTCTCCTGTTTAAAAAATACACGTTGTCTCTCTTGGGAATGAAAAAAATATTTGGGAAAAAAATATGCCAGTAGGATATTAAAAAGTGATTGAAGCTAAAACTTTCTGCAGAAAAGGAGTGGAATCAACAAATTTCCTAAGTTAACAAAAATTGAAGTTTTGTTTGTTTCCAGCTGTCTAAACATTTCAGTTTAACATCACTATATAAGAATTGGATGTCTTCTGGCTAGAAATTATGTTGTGCTTTAAAATGTAAAGATAGGCACATAATGCGGTTAATATGATGCAAGCTGCAGTCTGAATTTGCAGTAATTTAGCTCATCTGTGGTAACTGCCTGTGGGGAGACTTGTACATGGTTATAAATGTGTGGTAATTTGAGGTTGCCTATCCCTCCTCTGAATTCCCCCTCTTGAAAGTAAATGATCTTATATTTACTGATAGGTAAGAAGGTGCACAGTTATTACTAAGTAGCCAAACACTTGTGGCAGCTTGTTTGCACATCTTTAAGATCAGATAATTACAGTAGGAAAAAAAAAAAGAAGTGAAATTATCAAAATTATCACCTGAAATTATCAAAAGAAAATAATTTTATTTATTGAAATTTAATAATTTATAGATTTCTAGCCATGTAAATATCCACAATTTTTTGCCATTCTTTCTGATTCACTAGGCATTATTCACAGGCATTATTCAAAATTTCAATACTTCTAATCTAGAAAACCAGTTTCCATTCCAAATTAAATTTTTGTCTCTACTCTTTTTCATAGCTGACTCTAGTGAGACTTTTTTTTAATTTAGACCGTAAAAACTTTTAGATGATAAATGTGAACCCAAAGACATACTTTATGTTCTGTTTATTTTCCTGATATGAGACCATTCACCCTTCTGCAGAACAGATAGAGTTCTACTATATCATAATAAAGAGTATCAGACTCTATTTTTGAGGTATGAGTGTCATTGTTGGTGACAAATTAGGTTTAGTTGTCTGTTGACCAGCCCTCACCAAAAAGAACTGTTTAGGAGTTCAAGCAGGAAAATGCGCCATTACAAAGTACAACATCCCTCCTGGAATGTAGTAAGATCTGTGTTCAAAACAAGCAGGTAGAGAACTTCGTATCTCCTCCCCATGGATGTTATGACACCAAAATTTTATGTGGATTCAAAGGGACACCAGAAAATGACAGTGCTGCCTTGCAAGCCTGGGGCAGTTACGTTTCTAACCCTTTCCTCTCCTTTCCAGTGGATCTAACCGTAATGAAAGAGAGAGTAATGAAGAACAGAAAAAGAAAGTTTGAGAATTCATATCAATTGAAAATTTCAGCATTTAATTCTTACAATAAAGCACCAAATTTTATACCTTTTATTTTCACAACAGTTGTTCAAAAATTCTTTAGCACGGCTCTGTACTCTCCCTTCAGCAACAAAAATTGTTGACTAACTTTACCGGAAATCTCCTTTAATTAAAAGTGGCCACAGAGTTAGCCTTTCATACAAACATTAAATTAGAAGTGTCCACAGGGTTGCATACAAATCAGAACCCACATTTGCCAGCCAAACCACACACTGTAGATGTGGCTTTGCAGGGAGAACCCAAGAATTTTCATTCCAAAACCACAGGTACCTGCTCCTATCTTGTTTAGCTCTAGCAGTAATAAAGCTGACAGCTTGTGTGGAAACCAGCAGCTCTGTGTCCACACTGTGGAGGACATCTAATACCCCATTGATGGGCTGGCCTTAGTGAACAGCCAAGTGTGCCACAACAAGGCAAATTGTCCTTTATGGAATTTAAAAGTGCCGATAGTTTGTGTAATTCATAGGGCTTTTCTCTCTTCTTCTCTAGAAACAGCTCACATACATGTTTCCCAGCTTTCTGTTCTACTTATTCTGAATGACAGAGACAGGGAGAGAAAGTTCAGGATGAGGTATCCCCTCTTGACTTCATGTGTTTCTTTATTTTTTTTTAACAAAAATGATAAAGAAACATGTGAGTCTGGAGAACAGGCAAAAGTACATCTGCCCCATCTCTGCTGTGATAAGTTCATTTCTTATGAGCAAACTTTTCACAAATGTGAGTGACCTGGGGAAAAACTGCTCTACCTCCTGCACACCCACCAGGCTTATCAGATCAGTCACACTGCGGGAACCTGCCTTGAAGTTCTTGGCCTCATAAGGATCCTGAACACATACTGGTATCAGATTCTTTCCCAGTGTTTCCAAAACACCAGGAGAGAACTGATTTCTTATTCCTTTTCAAGTTGTTCCTAAAGTGGTGCAAAGTTGGGTTTGAATGCCTTGCTCTCACTCGACAGCAGGTTAAGCAGATATCTCCCCTGCTCTACACACACACAGTGCAAAGGATGAGCAGTGATGTCTCCTGAACATCAGAGATCACAGACAGCAGAAACAAAACAGCATGTCTTGTGGGGAAATAAACATTTCATAATTGCTAATGTTTCCTTTCGGGTAAGTGAAAAGCCTGAACACATTAAGTAAAAAAAAAAAAAAAAAAAAAGAGGGATTTAATTTCTAGTTTAAATACAGCTGCAGTAATTCTTATACACCACACAGCTGTTCAGAGGCCTGGCAGCTGTCCATATCTTATGTGTCCTATCATGCATTTTCCAGTATTGTCCTCTTGACACATGAAGACTGTCTTTAACTTTTGGGAAAAGATAGTAGTCCTGGAGTTAAACACATCTATGTCTCATCACTGCTGGCTTTCACACTCGCTGAGCCTCTTCGCTTTCCTCCCTGTGACCGTGATCTTGTTAGAGAGGAGAATCGTGTGGTTTCTTTATTTCTTTCTTTGACACAATCCTCCATACTGATGGTAGACCCCAAATTGTACACTTGTTTGTTAGAAACAAACCAAAATCATAGCTAACAAACATTTATATTGTCCAAATAACTGGGATGACAAATGTTTCTACCAAAACACCAACAGATGTGCCAGTTCCACTGCCAGTGCAGAGTGGGAAGGGAGGCTGATAAGTTTTCCTGCCAGCACGTGATGTTGTTCCGAATTACTTTCTTAGAGAATAGGATTTCTGTTTTTATAGTGAAAATGAGAATTAAGAACATCTTATCCAGTATCCTGAGCATTTTTTTTAATAAGCTTCTCAATTTTTCCTGCCGGTTTTTATTCCAACCAAAAATAGATGTCGTTGTAATGGTGTTCCTCAGCAGCAATATGTATTATAACGTTTAGGTAAAGGTATCATGCAGTTCTGGGAAAGGTTTCTTCCACTCTGGCTTCTGACAGCTTCCAAAATACATGACACAAAGTCCTCACAAGGTACTGGTGCAACAGAGGCAACATTACAACTGAGGAAAAGGAGGGCTGGAGACACAAAGCTCTGCACAGGACATGCTCATGCCTAGTAGCATTCCATAGCTTTATAGAGCCACTTCAGAGAAAGACAAAAGAACAGGTAAGGTGCATCATGGCTCTGCATAACATTCCCATGTCTCCTTGGCCAGGATTTGACACTCCTGGTTCAACTGATGTCCTGTTGCCCACACCTTTACATGGCTCTTGGTTGGTGCCAGCTCGTGTCCAGCCAGCTCAGAGTGTAAGCAGGGAAGTGCAGTGCTTTCACTTGTCTTTGTAGGTGCTGCTTTATCTCCTCCGTTATTATGAAATATAAAAATTACCTTAAAAGAACATTAAGGTTAAGCAATAGACAAGCCAAGCTTTGCCTCCTTCATGCATGGCACTCAATCTATTTTTCCATTGTGCTGTTGTCTTTTTTTTTCTTTCTTTTTTTAAACCATTGATTAACTTCTGTATCACCTGCTAACCCCACCTTACCTCCTCCCATATTTGTATATTCTAGCATATCAAAGCAAGATGTTTTTACATGATAAGTTCTCTTCTCTCTGTGCAACTTGGGTAAATAGTTTTCCCAGAAATGTTTCACTCACCGCTGTGTTACATACGTCACCTGTAGTTTGTAGTTAAAGTAGAGTTTTACTAGGTAACTATTGTACAAAAGACATTCTCTGGTTCTGTTTACCCTTAATCTGGGAAACAGTAAGAACAACCACAAGTTACTATTCCTGTGTACCTAAAGATACAGAAATAATATTAGTTCAGAGACAATATGTTATCGTATTTTATAACACATGTGCCCTTTTTAGCTATTCACTCCTGGGCACAGGGAAGTTCATTTTTAACCTTAATTCTGACTCCAGTACCTTTTGGCATATGAAAGTATGTAACACTGAAGTCTGTTTACAGAGTTATTCATTTCCTGGATTTATTTTTTTTTTTTAAGTAAAAGAAAAGAGGAGGCCCTCTGGAGCTCAGCAGGTAAGCAGCTCATTGCATGTACCAGCTCTTCAGCCTCTCTCAGATGAATATATTACATACTGAACAGCAAAAAAACATTTTAGACAGACTCTGTGCTTGGATTTTCAAATGCTAACAAGATGGTAAATGGGAAGAATTTCTTTTCAGAAGAAAGCTTCACACCTTTCTTAGCCAAAAACTAATTTCAAACACTCTAAATTTGAGACTTGTACGCCTGCTTTTCCTCAGGTCCCCCCAAGAAGGAGTTTTTATAAAAAGGTAATTTTGACAGTTTCTACAAGAGTAATAGAGATAAGATTAACCCGATGGCATCTTTCAACCCCAGCTTTTTCACATTGCAAATTTGCAGTTGCTTTGGTATCACAAGGAAGAAGTTTTCTTTTCTTTTTCCTTTCTTCATAACTGGTAGGCCTTTTTGGTCAAACTTTCAAGCAAGTCCACACCAAAGACTGTCACTATCCCAAAACATGCTGCAGCAGTGGTTTTGCAGTCTCACCTAGATGTCATTCCCCCAGAATTTCCCTCTTGAATTTTCCCTGGAAGACACCATCATATCCTTTGCTCCAGATTTTTTTCATAGGCCCCTGCAACCTACTCCTCTTTTTTCTGGTGGTTACAGCATTGACTTACTCATAGGCATTCAGCATGTCTCCCTTTAGCTATACATATTCTGTTCTTTTAATCTTTTATCATAAATCAATCATTCCAGTGCTTAATCATATGTGTTATTTCCCATGAAACGCTCTCCTGCTCCTCTCCCTTCCTCCAGTCAGTGTTATGTGCCCAGAACTGAACTCATTTTTCTAACTGCATGACCAAAGAGACATCCAAAGCAGGACAGTCATCTTATGAGTATATATAATAGGAGTCAGCCCAACTAATAAGGTTGGTGCATCATCACTCTCTTTGGTAGCTGCCAGTCAGCTGATTATTTTGTGTAACTTTAAAAACAAAGATTCAAGAAAGTAGCCTGAATGGAGACAAGGGTGGCAAACACCAATGTTTCATTTCAGATATTGCCTGATCTATGGGACCCAAAACCTCACAGACAGCATGGGAATTCAGATCCAAATGTGGTCTCCACAGCTCACAAGATTCACTTTTATTTGAGAGATTCAGCTTTGTAGCTCTCCTAAAGAAGTCAGCCTCTTCCCAGCCTCCCAACTTAAGTGACTTCCCAACTCCACTAAAATTACCTGACTGAGCAGGACTGAAATCATCCACAGGCATATAAGCCACAAGGCTTTCCCTTTGAATCATAAATAATTACTAGAAAAGGACACATAGTAAAAAAAAAAAAGAATGAGAGAGAAGAAAGAAGAGTCTACGGGTAAAAAAGACACTGGAAAATCTGCAATTTTTTATCTTTTATATTGACCTGAAGGGGTGAGGGAAGGAAATGAAGGAGCAGTGCTGCTGCTAGACTTCTTCCTGGCCCTGAAGAAAAAAGACTTTTTTCCTATTCTTGTTTGGGAAGACTAAAAGACCAACTCATGGATGCCATGAGAACTGTACAAACTTGGCCCCTGAAGTCACAAAAAAATTACTGTAAGTCCATCAGCTCTCATGGAAAGGTTGGGCAGGCTCTGGAGACAGGACAGTGCTCCTAAGTGTACTACTGTTGCTGGAGGAGATGCTATCACAGGTGAGGGCACAACGCAAAGAGAGCCCTTACAAACACAGGTGACTGTGAAAAGGAGAGCAAGTAGACACAGGTGAATATGAGCACAGACAGTCTGACAGGGGAGCTACTCCTAGTGGCTTAAGTAAGCAAAACAATTTCATCACCTTCAAAGGCAAATGGGAGCCAGGATACTCTGTTTATAATTTGGGGGATTTTTTTAAATCGTAAGTCTTTCATTATATAATGCCTAAAGCCCTCAGTCACAGCAATCAAGCCCTGCAATATCCGGTGTCACATAAAGAAGTACCTTCTGTATTGTAACAAATATCATCAAAGGGCTTACATCTAAATCATATTAGTCAGAAGAATGTACTGATTATATTTCTGATGAGTACATTTCCTTATCAAAAATTCTATGTTTCTCGCCTTCATAATGATCTTGTCTTTTTTTTTCAAATGATCAGTCTGAAAAAAAGCATCCCTAAATACAAAAGAACTCAAGTGTATGCTTATATTTTTAGCCTACTTCATGTCCTTGGGACCAGCTGGTCTTCCCCACATGCTGCAGTGGTGCTGGTTCTGAGATTCCTCCTTCCAGTATCAGTGACACTTGTGATGACCCTTAAGGTTTCTTTATTCAGTGGGTCATCACAACAGTCTACAAATGTTTGGCAGAACCAACTTTTTGGCATAATGTTTTTGCAAATATGTGCTAAATATTTCTATAAGTATGCTGCTGGTCAACATTTTTTTATGACCATGTACCATGGGCCAAACTAATTAAGCTACAGTTAATTGTGTCTTCATTTGCTTGCACACACAGTGATGAGATCCAGCCTGTTAATGTCTGATCAGTTAGTGGTGAGGGACAAAGTCTTACCTAATTTTGGCCATATGAATCTGGACAAACACAACCCCCTGCAGCTACATAATAGAGACTGAGTGTTTCAGGCAGCCTTCTTAAATCAGACTTTTCAGGCAGAAGAAATTTTGCACTATACTGAAAGTTCTGCACTGTCACCAGGGGCTTTTTCATCATAAATATTGAGCCATAACAAAACAGATGCCACTTTATGCTTCTGCACATGGTGATGTTTTAATGCAATACTAAGAGCCCAGTCTGCAAGGATGGCAAATCCTGAAATGTTGTCTTGCTCATTTCAATCACCGAAAGACCTTCAACCTGCACACTTTGTCTACAGTCAGGTCTTACAAGGTTTGACATGGTGCTGTGCCCTTGTGGCCTGTTTAGCTGGTATTTCTTCACATATTGTATTTCAGAGGTACTGCTCTTCATCAGATCCATCAGATGCATCATCCCCAACCTGGCAAGATGCGGCCACCACGAGTGACTGAGACTGAAGTGAAAAGGTGAGAAAGCTCTAACATTAAAAAACAAAGCATAAATCCTCAGCAGCTTGTTTGACTCCTATAAATACTGAGGAAAAAAATTAAAACTAGCTTCGTGAGAGGAGAAAAAAAGCTGAATAAAGAACAATCTCTGCCAATGTCTGTCACTTGACAGATGGTACACTAAGGAATATAACACCTACCTGTGACTTACACAGGGCAATCTCAGGTCTGTGAGGGAGCCTTGGATGGATATTTTTCTGTCTGGTGCACTGAGATTTAGAGAGTATATTTGGGTTTTGAAGTCACTAGTATGCTCTGAGAATAACCTCTATAAGGATTACGTACTTTGGGAACAATCTGGCAGACTTTCATCCAGTTTTCAAGATCTCTTGTATATGCAAAGGGAACTTTGATTTTATGATTAAGATAGATTTATAGCAGCAGTAGCACTTATTTAAATATTATGATAATGGATGAAAAAAAATACTTTACATTGCGTTGAACTGAAATGACATCTCTTAATGCTGTTGAATTCAGAGGTGATTTCTCTCTTCCAGTATTTGTGGGTATTCAGGAGGTTATTTTAGACATGACATACATTTCAAGAATGAGAAGCAAGTACATTTCATCTTTTAATGAACCCTGTAAGTGTGATTTAGGGTAATTTCATTCATAGAAAGAAATTATATTACTTCTCTTTCAAACCCCTCTGAACTTTTTGTCTGCATATCTGCCCATTGTGTTTTTCCACAGGTGAGGACTTAAGCCTTTACTAAAGACAGGATTATGGCATTGCAGTGTTCAGCAATAGCCATGCTACTGTCATTGAACTGGCAAAAGAAATGAGATCAAGCTCTAAGTAGTCATTATCAAAAGAAACTATCTTTTAAATAGAATATCCAGTCATCCTCAGAACAGACTTTAGGCTAAGTGCCTGGTTCTTAGGTGTTATGGTAGGTTTCTATTCACAGTAATTACTGATCTTGTACATAAAGCTGTAAGGCTTCAGAGAAAATACTGAACCACCTTTACTGAGGGGAATAAGAATCACTTAGATAATCAGCTGCACTGTTAGAAGCATGTTCTTGCACAACGTGGCCCATCTCAGCTTTGTAAATAGAGCTGATATCTCTGAAAATGTCCATTTCATTCCATGACCATGAGAGCTTTGTGGTGTATGGCTAAGTGGTCTACATCTCCACCAGTGGGACAATATGCATGTAGCTTATTTAATGAAAAATAACTTTCTACTAAAGTGGAATGTTTCAGAAGTTTTTACTTTTCTGCTAGCAATTAACTTCTCAAAGCCTGGGTTTTATGGGCAAAAGTGCAGAGAAAGTGAAGGAGAATAGACTAATGACTTTGAATAATTGGATTTTCATCATATGTTTTTATCTTCAGGGAATATCCAGTTAAAATAAAACAGAAATAAATATTCATAATGTTTCCCTATGTAGATGTAATATCACAGTTTTCATTACTCCATTTTTAAATGTAAAAAAAACACCCCTTTTGCTTTTTTTGAAACATATTCAGCCTGCTAACACTGCCAGGAAAGCAAAGTTAATAAGCCAATTTGTCTCCTTTTCAAGCAGACATCCTTGTATTTTATCTCTAGTTGCTTTTCAAGCTACAGAGGAAGCACCTGTAAACATGTGTTGCAGAACTACCTCATTATCCTCATTCAAACTCTTTGCAAGCACCATTAGTCAAGGCACTGTTTTCAAGCTGAGTCTAAGGCATAATCTGCTTCTGGTGGTGAGTCCTTGGTTTTGTGTGTGTTGTTTATAGTCTTCTGTACATGGAGGTACCTGCTGTCCACTGCACAAAGACTGCAGGTCAGGTAGTCACATGGTCCAGGACAGGACTACAAGACAACATGAGAAGGAACATTTGGTCTTCCAGCAGATCCATTTCTGAGCTTAATATATCTTTTTTTTTCTCAGTAGATGATTCACTCATCTAAGTTGACTATTTTTTTATAACTCCTGTCCAGCTCGGTGGTCCTTTGTATGGACAATGGAATTGAAGTCTGAATAAGTGAAGGACTAACAGACATCCAGACTGGTAACAACATATTTCTTTCCAAAGCACCTCATTTCTTCATATTTCACAAGGGAAATTCTTGAGTTCCATTTTTGAGGGTTTTAGGAGGAATGGCACCTAGACCACAGGAACTATCAGGTGGCTTTGTTTCTTTTGATTTTCTTTAATTTCAGTGGGAAAAGTGTTCTTTGATTCGTGTTAAACTTGGTTTGCTCCATGAATCTATTTGTTGTTTCACCTTTATTTTCCAAAATTATTTAAAAAATCCTGTAGGTTTGGATTGTGGAGGTTATTCAGATGGATACACTCATTTTAAGGCAGCATGTGGAACTGAAGGGCTTCCAGGATGCCCCAAAGACAACAGAAAGGTATCCTGACTTCAGGGCCTGCAATGTAGCCTAACTTTTACCACTGCAACACTTAAAAATGTTCTTTTTTACCACATGCTTAGTAAGGCTTATTGCAAATCTATACCTTTACTTAGGCTTTTACAATTCTGCTTATCATCATGTTCAGCTACCTCTGTTCTCCTTTAGCAATGACAAGGGAAAATGACAGTCAAATATGTCTCAAAATAAAACAGAAATTAAAAATAATGGCTCACCACATCTCTTCTTGACCACATTGTTATTCCAGGTGGCAAGGTGACTTTAGGCAGAGAGTAAGTAATTTTATTTATATCAGTTGAAGGTCTGTAGGTTTACACTGAAAGGGAGTTTGAAAGGGAATGACAGAAAAGTTCTGATGGGGAATGGAATATGTAGAACAGAGTATATCAAATATACTGAAATCTCAGTAACTTCAGTGGGCAAGCAGACACAAAGGAAACAGCAAGCCTTAAGTTCATGGCTATATGCAGCAAAAACAGACTGACAGTTCATTGAGGTCTCTAAGCTCTCACTATGGATGATCAGTGATAGGAATATACTTCCCTGGCTGATAAAGCTGTGACAATAAGTGAAGAGTGAAGTTACTGCAGGTTTTATGGAGCAAGGATGTTGTAGGAACAGCTGGACAAGTTCCTCATCCCACTGGCTGGCGACTCTCTCTCCACCTCAAAGAGGCAGAGTTATTCTGCATCAGTCAGATCCAATTCTGTAGATTTTCAATCAGCTGAAAAAAACCTTCACTTTTACAAGACGACAGTTTAACAGGCAGCTCCCCTTCTTGCTTTCTATTTACTGGAACAAGACAGGCTATAAATATGGGACTTGGTGCAGCTCAGGGCCAAGATATGGGTCCGTCTTGGCTCTCTGGATATAAATACAGGTGAGTCACTGGATGTGCCTGTACACACCTTGAAAGAAAAATACCTGAAGTGATCACTGACTGCCAGGAACCTGTGCCAAATTGTTTGCAATGTCCTTTGCTCCTCTTTGGCTCATCTTCATTCATGACTGCTGAGCCAAGTCAAAGTCTGCCCTTTGGCTCATTTCATTGGCTGGCTCATCACTACAATGTACACATCTTTTAATGAACTACTGTTTACACCCATGTACATACATACGCACACTCACACACACACAAATTTCCCACAGACTTTAGCATTGCTTGTCACAGGTTCAGTGGCTCTTCTTTCAAAAGGTGTGTAGTGAATACTATTTATGCTCATGACAGCATGCACAGAACTTCTCATGCTGCTGAGGATTTTACTTTAGTGTCTGCTTACTTGCTGCATGGAAGCTTCCTTGGTATTATTTTAATTTGCTTAGATAAAAGAGGAGTCAAGCAAAGAATTTCTGTAGGTTAGTTAAATAGATGTTTCCTTTCAGAACGAAATTTCCTGTGTATAAATGTTATCTAACGGTCCAGTTCTGATCTATTTGATGTTGTGAAAGCATTTAGTAATTCCTATTAATTCAATGGTCTTGTTATAGATCCCCACTGGCATATCCAAGAAAAGAATTTGGTTTGCAAACCAAAAGAATCCTAAACTGTCTCTTTTTCTCTTTGCTGATGGTGTGCATGGTGCACAGTACTTTTTTTCCCTGTAGTGGGATGAAAGATATTTTCAAAGATATTCTTGCAATAATAAAGTGAGGGTGTTGTACAACCAGGATTTAACTTGGGAAACGCTCCACTTTTCAAAAAAAATTTTCCTCCTGCTCTGTGCAAGAGCTTTGCCAAAGGGTGTACTTGTTACTGTTGCTGCCAAAATTACTGTTATAGCCAAGGGATGTACACGTTTCTGTGTAAATGCGTTGCCAAAGGGTGTGCGAGTTACAGTTCAAAGTTACAGTTGAAGGGGCATTCCTTGCTTTAACGTATGTGATCTGCTTATCCAGTCAATTAAACGCGGTTTATTTTCAGATGGCTGAGGGGATTGCTCATATGATGCTGAGCCTATTGCTATGGAAGCCCTTAAAAACAAGTTCCCTTTTAACTTTTTGCTGTTATGCAAGGTATTACTGGTACTCATGGTATTCCCCATTCCTTGTACAATACGTGCTTCTACAAAGAATAGCTTACCTCCAATTATCGGTGGTAAAAGGGCTCCATTTTTTTTTTCTCTAAGGGTGCCAAATAAATTGCGAGTCTGCCCCAGGCTATGTATGGCTGTTCAGCAGGCTACTGTGTGCAGCTGTAGTCACATTTTGCGTGATTTTGAATTAATGGCAGTCACTTGAGAAACAGATCTGGTTGGCAGGCTGAATTCTTCAGCATAAATATCAGCAGAGAGTGGGGTCAAAGGCACAGCAAACAAAATGAAAGAAGAGGGCAGCTCAAAACAGTAACACAAATCATTGAAAATTTACAATGAATCCTCCATGTTTTCTGTCAAGTGCCAGTGGAAATCTGATGGCTCTGGTCTGCCAGGTATGTGCTCATGCAATAATTTCTTATATTAATGCTTTACTGTTGTATCAGAGCTCCTCACCAGGGTCAGTAGGTTGCTTCTTCCATTGTGTGTGATCTATGTGTCTCCATGCTAGAAATCTGGACATGGTTCGTCTGGTCTGTTTTGCTCTAGAAGTTGCACTAAAACCTCCACCAGCACAGGTCACTAGATCTCCTCTGGTCATATACATAGCCCAGGGTTGCTTCTTCATCAGGAAGAAGCCTCACATTCACCTTTGTCTTCACACATTTAAAGAATGAACATTTGCCTTTAGACATCTACAGCAGTGCTAGGTGGTCAACGTGTCAGAACCAAAGGAAGATGTCTAAACTTAGTGAAACAGATACAAAAAAGTTGCCCTCTTGAGGTGCTTGTTTTCCTTCATAGACTAGAGAATTTGCCAGGGTTAAATCAGACTAGATCATGTCTAATTTTTGCATATTGAAAGTTAGATGAGATAAATCTCTTTGTCTCACAACTGATTCACAGCAGAAACAAGGCAGTTCAAAGAAAGACAAACAAGATGAGTAGGAGCAAGGAACGCTTCTGTTTGACATGTGTATGATGAGAAATTAATTTAGAGGGAAAGCAGGCAAAGAATAACATGATAGGGCTGTTCACTAGTAGACTGGAAGAGATGAAATGAATACAGCTACCTACTCCATTCCAGTTAGGAGCAAAGGAGCAACAAATAGGACAGAACAAGCCTGAATATGGAAAAGGAGACTCCTTTCCTCCATACTGCAGAATCATCCCATAGACATGATATAGCAAGAACCCAACAGTTTGAAAGGACTTGGAAAAAGATGTGAGGTATATCAAGACAAGGAGGATACCAGCAGTTGCTTTAATTAGTGAGAAAATGCAATTATTTTCTCACATAGGGTTAAAGGGGTACACTGTTCTTTTATGATACATACAGATTGGTGAAAATTGAACTGCTGACCTTGTCATTAGTCATTATATGAGAAACTTAAAAAAAAAAAGTGTACATTTGCCTCAAGCCTGTGTTTGATTTCTGGATGCATAGCCATATTTACCTAAAGCTTGTAAACAAGCCAAAACTTGCATGCATAAAATTGATATTTTTCTTCACAAATTTGTTTAGAATTTGCTCCTTATGTTGCATGTAAGAAGTAACATCACTTTTATTTGTTGAAATGAAATTACTTCTAACTTTCTCTTTTATGTCTTCCACTTTTACAAGTTGTTTCTTCTGGCAATATCAGTCAACTTTCTTTGCCTCATTCTTTGTTCCCACATTGCCAATATTTCTGTGCTGCTGACTTCTGCACATATCCTCGGGAGTTTTTCTGATGATACTGTGAACAGGAGACCCTGGATGTTTACCAACTCCTTACTTATTTATTATACCTGGCTCACTTCCTAGGACACAGTGAAAACAGTGTCTGTTCTTGCTGATTGCTAAACAAACCTTGTAAGGAAGCAGTCCTCCAGTATGTCTAGGAACATTGCTTCTTCCTTTGGGACCCCATCATTTTCATCAAGGGCAACACCTGGAAAGTAGTGGCTCTCTGAGCTTTTGTACAAACCTTGCTACCTGCACATTGATCCATGTTTTTCAGCAATATGCAAAGGGATATCTGTTCTGATTTCTTCCTGTTGTCATTAGTTTTTATTGAGTTATACCTCAAATTTTGTGACCCGTGTTGCCAAATGAGACACACAATTTATCGAAACATTCTCTCCCACATTTAATCCAAATCTTTTAGTTTCAACACACAGCTTTGACAAACTCATCAGGGCATGGAAAACTGTAAGGTGAGAATGAAGGTACTCCTCAAAGAATCTCTGATTCTGCTGCAGGCAAATACAGTTGCTGCTTTTCTGTTTGTAGTATGTCCAGCATTATATAGGGCTGAAATTTTCAACACTACCTTAGAGATTTGGATACTCACGTTCCCTTAAAATACCATCCTAAACACTTCCAGAAGAATTTCAGGAATGCCCATACAGATATGACTCTCTTGCCTCATCTCTGACTGACCTGCCATAGAAGTGCTTATGAAACATTAAAACTTGCATTATTCCAAATGCATCATGTCAGATCTCCATGATGGTACTGTCTTTAATATCCATCACAGCGAATCTCCAGAAACAAGAATTTGCACCTTCTTTTACATTTGCCAGGAAATTTGTCTTTTTCCATCTTTTTTCTTCTGGTCTGCCTCAATTTTGATGCAGTGACGTTTCTGCCAGAACTCCTACTGTGTAACCAGTACTTTAGAACTGAATAATGACTGACAGAGGACAGTCAATGCTTTAGTTCTGAAGGGCTTTTTAAGCGACTGAAAACCCTAGCTGTCAACTAGCTACACAGCAGTTTAAATATGTCTGCTTTGCACCACATGTCTCTGGAGTTTGTTTACCAGTGTGAATGTGAAACTGTTCAATCTCTCTAAGTCTTTCAGTGGAAAACACTGTTGGCAAAGCAGAGGAAAGCAAAGAAAAGAGGCAACAGAGAGGAAAGACATAAAACCAAGGAATTCAGCCTCTGAGATGCTGATGTTATTTTTGAATTATTAAATATGGTTAAGTGCCATTTCTTTCTGAAGGGGCTTGACTTCTCTCACTGCTTGAGTGCAGGGCATGATCAAAGAGATGACCAGAGTCTCAGTTCCAGGCTCTGACTTCTTGGAGTATCCCAAAGGGTCTCCTCCTTAGCCCCTATTTCTGAAATCCCCAGTAAAACGTGGCAAGCACTTCTGAATGCATTCCTGAGCAGGAGGTGACTTTCACTGTGCTTCTGTACCCACCTCACAGTTAAGAGATGTTACATTTCTCCTTGTCCTGCGGGAGTCCAGGACACAGAGGACCTGTCGAGCCTCCTTCAGCGATTTCATGCAAACCCATTTGTTCCCCACTCCGTGTGCCTCTAGAAGCCCAGATTCTATTTCTCAATTTCATCACCTGACAAATTTCCAAGGCTTTTCACGTCACTCAGTCTAACAGGAAAAGGAGATTGTTTACACCCAAATTCCTGGGACCCAGACTGTGACACGTGTCCCACTGTTTGATTCCCTACATGACTGGGGAATCATGTGTAGCAGTACAGCAAGTTTGTTCTTGCACTGACCTGCAACCGCACAGAGAGCTGACTCCATGGCACAGGAGGTTACACACAGCTTTAATAACTATAACTCTGTTGTTTTATCTGCCACATTGAGTGCACATAATGGCAAACAGGGAGAGTAGATAAGCATCCAGGTGTGACGCAGAGGGTAAAGTCAGCCCAAGTGTGGAACAGATCATTCTGCTTACCTCAGCTCTATCAGCCTAACAAAGAATCCACATTTTCTGTCTTCCTTGCCAAGGAGCAAGAGACCATCTCCTTGTCCAAATCCAACCTGCTTTGCCAGTAGAGGTGTCGTAGGCCAACTCAAAATGCCCTTAAATACTATGTTTAGTAAGTAGGGACTGGTATTTGCTGGATGGGACACGGTAGGGACACAGCCAATCCCAGGTAAGCCAGCCACTCTATATGCTGGAAGTCAGTAAGCATCAGCATCCTCAACTGAGATTGGGTCCATTTACTTGATGCACTGTATGCTTGTCTTGCAGTTAGGGCATCTGCTACTGGCCACAAGGACATCATCCTCATCATCCTCCTTTAATTCGAACAAACATAGTTATTCTGTTGATTTTTATGTTCTGAATGCCCACCCTACTTGTACAACAAAGCTTACCCTGCCAGAGAGCTCAAAAGTTGGAGACCATTTCAAACTGCTGAAAATTCTTGTGTTTTCAACAACCTGATCACCCAACCTGATCTAACTCGTGTAAATCAATGGCCCAAAACTCAACATCCCTGGGCCTTTCCAGGCTTGTACTGGGATTTTCACAGCCCCAGATCTATCAGTGTTCAAGGAAGGACTACATAAAAGCAAGCTTTTGGCCTCCCTCTTTATCTTTTGAGGAAGTTAACCACAATAGAAGTTACCTATTTATACAATAATTTGGGTTGGTCTGGAGGAAAACAAAAATCAATCACACAGTTGTTTTGGGTTGTTTTTCTCCCTCTTGCTCTGATGCACAAATTAAGCCACTGATTAATCAAACAATTCATTGACAAGAACCCTGATTTATGTCAAGTTAAGTTACAGCATGCAAATATTTGCATAGTGTTGGATGTAGATTTAAACACAGACTCCATAAGTATTTTTTTAAACCATGAACATTTCTTGAGGATAATCCAAGTGCAAAACTCAAGTTCTTCCTCCTTCCTGGTGATTTGAATGGACAGACTGTATCAAGAGTCAAACTATTTATGTTAAAACCTTAATCTGATAAATAACTCTCAGGATGATTTTTAAAAGCACAAAGGGCAGTAATGTACCTTGTTCCCACTAACAATTCTTCAGAGTTGGTCACCGTGCTCCAGTTTACATTTTTAAAGACCTTCCTTCTTTGTCCTGAAATCTATGCTGACAGCAGGCTCCAGTTCAGGACATTCTTCCAAGAGAAGCCAACAGGCAGTCTCAGACCTTCCTGTGGATGTGTGAAGAAAGAGACTGATGTGCTGTAAGCAGAGAAAAAAATAAATTTCTCAAGGTAAAATTGTCAACAGCTTGTCCATGACTCAGACTCTGAAACCTCTTTTAAAAAGTAACTGCACAGTGACATATATATATATGGATGTATATGTGTATATATATATAGATATAGATATTTATAAATGTTATTCAGGTACCAAAAAGACCTTCTCTGGTTGTATTCCTTTGTCAAAAAAGGACATGAAGGCTTCTGTTATTTAAGTTAGTCCTTTGGGGAGATAAATCCAGATCTCCATCCTTTAGTATGTTGTCTCATTCTGACACAGTGCTCTGTGCTCCCTATAAGGTGATGTTTATGTGGGGTTTTTGATGCAATTTAATTAATTCTATTCAAATCTCCTATTTTAAGACTATTTAACCCATGGATTGAAAAGACAGATTAAATAAATACGTGAGGTTTTACTAGAGTTTTCCAGCTGTTTTGAGGAGTTGAATCTAAATCCTGTTTTGCTAAAGCAGTGCTGGGCCCTAGCTGCAATTCAACCATCTCTGCATCACTTTCTTCATCCATTGGATGGGAAGGAGAGCAATTTTAAGTGCCTTTACAGAGGTAAGCCACACTGTTTGCAACACAGCACAGTCTGTCTGACTTACTAATATGTGGGAGCACAATTCTTACCTTCTGCTAAATCCTGCAGCCCTCCAGGGCTCCACTGGGCTCATCTCTGCGCTGGGTAATTCTCCAGACTGACTCTCTGGGCTGCTGCTCCCGTGCAAACAAAGCTGTCGTGACACAAGAGCAATGCCTGTGAGGTTGCCCACAAACAAAGCCATGCTTACCGAGTTTATCTGCATGAATTGGTAGAGCCTGCCCGTTCCTGCCCAGTTCTTTTGGCTCAGACACCTTAATACTGACTATATCCCTTGCTATATGCTGAGTAATCTGTTGTGAGAAATGCCTCCAAAGAGGCCCCATTATGCACGCTCTCCTACCAGGCAACATTAAAATCCTGCCTAAACAGCATGCTGATTAAAGCCCCAGAAGTTTTTAAATGGTTATTTATGCTTCTCAACCATTATCTAGTGATTGCTGAAGAGCCTTGCCAAAAGCCTTCTTTGTGGTGAGTAATGAAATAATGCAAATTGATGGGACCTGGTGCTGACTTTTAAAGGAAAACAGGCTTCGTTGGATGACAGGACCAATGTAGTCTGTGTGAGCTGTTGAAAAGATTTGGCAAAGGGCACTTCAGACACCTCATGGTGACAGTCCACACAGGAGGGTGTCAGAGACCAAAAGCCTTCCTGACCTCTCTGGCTGGGCTACCTGGGCAGTGTTGCCATGAATATGGAAACACTGAGAGAGGAAATGATCAGTGGAGAGAAGACATGGAGAAATCCCAGAAATATGTAAAGCTTTGGCTTTATGTGGCTACACATGCACTGAGTTATGGATCATCATATCACACAGATTATGCATTTTGCCACCATCCCAAGGTCACAGCAGGGATCACAGCAGCTTGCTTGGACCTCTGGCATATTCTGTGGCTAGGGCTGAGATAAGGACAGGGTGAGGTTCAGGAACGGTTTAAGATTTTTTTAGATAATTTAGGATTTAGGAACTTGGCAACAGAATACACCAGAACTTATCAATCCTAGATTTACCATTTTGAACATGATTTTGGCCAGCTGTGGTTGAAGCCATTGCTTTCTGCATGTTGCTCTAGTCTCTGTTGTTTAAAATGAACCAATGGGCAAAATCAAGCTTGCAGACCATCAGCTTCATGGAGCAACCATCTGATAAAAAGAGAGAACAAATGTAAAGAGAAAAAGCTGACAAAGACCCCAAACTTCTAATGCTGTTTTAATTAAGTCTGATACTAGGATCAGGGTAATCAGTGCCAATGGAAACTAATTTTCAGGCATATTTCTATTACCTCTATGACTTTGAAGTAACCCCTAAACATGAATGAAAATATGCATGAGAGCTAAAAGGTAGCTCTTTCACTGTCTCTGTTTCTCTTGGAATTGAAGGTGTTCTATGTGTACTAAAAGATTAGTGCTTTATTGGTTTCCTTCTTTGTTTGCTTTTAATTGGGCATTGTTCCTGTGACAAAGCTTGGGCTTAAAGTTGCTGCATTGCAGTATGATGTGCTCGGTTGTGAGACTCAAATCCCAAATGACAGACCAACTGAGATTCCTCCCAACTAGGTTTCA
This sequence comes from Manacus vitellinus, assembly GCF_001715985.3. Classification (NCBI taxonomy): domain Eukaryota; kingdom Metazoa; phylum Chordata; class Aves; order Passeriformes; family Pipridae; genus Manacus; species Manacus vitellinus. Next base: position 1,681,234 of record NW_021940812.1, on the reverse strand, counting down.
TCTTAACTAAGTATGGCAAAGGGCACCTTTTTATTTTGGAGACAGATCTAGAAATGAAATGTTAGAAAAATGTTTTGAATTGGGCATTTAAGCATCTTGGTGTTTAAAGCTGGAATTCAGTCCCGCTCCACTGGGGTTTTTTAGAGTTATCTTGTCCAAAACATTCAATGTGAGATCCTGACAGCTTATTGTGGTATATAAAATTGAACTGAGCCTGAGTCTAGCTGCTTTAGTCCATTCAGATCTGCTCCCCCTTCTTACAAGAGCCCCACCTTTACTTGGTCTACATGCAAACTGGAGAGTGTCTGTGTTCCTGTAGTGAGGTCTCAGGTTTGTGAGGAAGTCACTCAGTTTAGAAATTTAAGCAGCTAATTAATTTTCTAAGTTCTGTAGACCCAGCACAGCATTTAAAGGATCCCTAATGTGTGCAAACTCAATTTTGCACAGCCCAAAGAAATGTAGTTGACACCACTGCCCACTTTTTCATTGCTCTTAATCGTGTTTGGCTTTTCTGGTTTGCAAGAGAGGAATCAACAGCTCCAGAGATGAGTATTATGGAGTTTGCCAGTATAGGAGTGTCATAGATGTCCGTGGAGTCACAGAATAGATTGCTGAATGTCCTCATATTAGGAAGCAGCACATCATGATGACAGTCCAACCATCAATAGACATCATATTCCTATAAAAATAAATGAAAAATAAATGAAAAATACAGAATCACCAACAGCTGTAGCCCTTACATTTTTTAAAAAAGTGCAAATACAACCACTCCTTGTGAATTTCCATACCAAAATTAATGTCCTTGCCCAGGAGCTTGGGAGATAGCCTGTGGATACATATTAGTGACTGAGTAGTTAATGCTCACAACTACCATTTCCAAAATAAAGCTCTAACTGCACCACGTAGAATATTTTGGGGCCATCATGTAGCCAGATATAGAAGAACGATGGGGCCACATGTCAAGTGAAAGGCAATCTAACCAATATTGAGGAAGATGTCGATTATGGACTTTATGCACAAGCTCATTTTTGTGGTTGGGCTTTTTGGCACAGAGAAACAGCTCTGACAGGAGGAACTCACTGAGAACCCCTCTCTATCTGTCCTGGATATTTAGACTACACACACGTAGAGCCAGGAAAAGGACCTCATTCACTCAAGCCATGATTCCCCTTTTGGCCCCTGATAGACAAGGACGACAGGGAGGACATGAAGACAACAGTGATATTGCTGATGTCCAGGTGGCTCCATCTGACTCCTCAGGGACTGGGGGTGATTTCTGTAGAACGTGATGTTCATTGTACAGTTTGGCATTTCTGATCTCCCTTGAATATGCAACACCACTGGAGCCCTCCCCTGTTTGCAGGGGACTTTGATTTGCTCTCTGGACACACGAATCACCTCTTCCTAGCTGTACACATTGTGCTTTATCGTGTGAAAAAAGTGCTCCATCCAAACAATGTGAATTAAAGGTAAAGCAAGTCTAGAGAATTCCTTCTTTGTAATAAGTTATCCATTAAATACCACTTAAACTTTTCTTGTTTTAAAGCATATGTCAACACAATCTCAAATACTTTTTATAAAGTACTAGTAGTAAGTCATTAAAAATGACAAAAATGTCTTTAATCTATAAAAAATATTTTAATCAACTGAGATATCTTTTTCAACATAACTAAATAAACACAACCCAGACTGGGCTATCTAATCTTCAGTTCACAATGGGATGACTTTACAGCAGAATGTCAGAATCACCAGCTAAATTCATTAGGTGCTTACTGCTCTCAGGAGCTTTCAGGTATGTTCTCCTCACTCCTGTGGAATATCCTAGTTCTTTTTAAATATTTACAAACGTCGAATATTTATATGGCTGTATTTCCACAGGGGTAAATGCTTGCACTGCCTGAAAGGTGGCGTGATTGAGAAATAGGAAATAACTTTTTGGTAGCCACTGATCCAAGGCAAGATAATGACTCAATACCATTTGTGAGCAACCATTCAGAATTTTATTCCCCTTCATTTGACTAAAATGACCAGAGGTCCTGGAAAAGGTAGAGAAGTTTGGAAAACAGGAGAGAAAAGAGGAAGAACTGTTAAAAATCTGTGACAGTGCTGCAAATAATATTTGAGTGTCTCTAATGACATCAATCTTTGAGACAGTTCAGTCACGGCACAGTTAACATCTGCTGCATTTGACTTCTGATTTAAGTTAATTTAAACACAGTTCTAATTTGAGATCTAAATGTTACAGTCTGGGACTCCAACAAAGCCACAGTTCTGGTCTGATCGGTGCCCAGAGCTATGGTAGCTGGCCATGAGTTCAAGTATAGTGGAAATTAGGGGAATAGCCCTCTCTGATTTATCTTCCTTTTTTTTTTTTTTTGCTGTGTCTGATCATGAAGTGGGACAAAACTAACCTGGCAGAAGATGTAAGGTCACATGGCACATGGTCAGTATGTCACTGGGAGGTGACGACGCTTACTGGGGGTCCCACGTGGTAGAGGGGCCATGAGCTGCAGACGTGTTGCTCCCTATGCCATGAGAGTCCCTCTGTCCTTTCACTTGAGAGCTGAGACCTTGTAAAGACCATGAACACCAGCTGGAGTCCTTGAGCACAACAGAGTTTCACAAGGTGTGGGCCATGCTCATCTGTGAAGGGCACAGAGGTTTCCACCAGGATGGAATTAACACCTTCATGTGTTGAGATCACCATAAACCTCCTCACTTCCCACCTTGAGCTGGGGCCTTCTTTGACTTGCTTTCATTATTACCTATTTGAGCTATTTTAGGGACAGTTTGGGATAACCACAGATACACAGCATTAATGTTTTAAATATAATATTTATTCTTGTAGTATATTGCATAGTTGAGAAGCTACATTGAAAGGTGACCATCTGTTCTTAGAGTATTCTAATTGAAGCTGATCTGTATTTTACACAGTGAGGCCACAATAAAGAGCAAGACACAGCATAAAAGTTTATGGTAATTATGAGCATGGTTCAAAATGTGTGCTTGATCTCTACTCATATTTCATATTTTATTGCATGACAATTATGAGATACTTCTTTTCTGTGATTCTTATTTCCTTTCATGCTTCTTTTAATTGAACAGAAGAGTCTCCACAGAGGGATTTCTGCAGTTTAGACTTACTAATAGAGATGGAAATCTCTCCATGGTATTTCCCCCAAGTAAATATTTGCTGAGATTTAATAATCACAATGTCTAATGATGGACAAATTTAACTGTCAGTCAAAGCAGTTTTGTAAGGTAATTTTCACAGATTTATCTCTTTTCCACAAATTTAAGCAATTTTTTGTTTATAATGGAGTCTCTAATAGATAGAAGGATGACATAACCAAATGGACAATTTCCTAGCAGAGACTTCATGCTTCCCTGTATTTCCAGTGAAATAATTAATAAAATTATGGCTTACTGCCTCAGCCCATAGGGGAGACTAGACCTACAGCACTGACAGATAGGCAAAGGTTTAGTGGAATTCTGAATTCTTGAGACTGGGAACACTGAGAAAACACAGGATCATCATCAAAGGCTGAAGGTCAGCCTTGAGGATTGTCGAGGAATAAAAAAAAAAATGGGCATATTTTACTTTTTTCTCACCTGAACCAAATTATGGACATCACAGAGAACAGCCTAGCAGAGAAATAACAGCTCTGCACAGGACCAAGAAAGTGTGGACCTTGGCCCTGCCTGTCTTTCAGTGCACTCAACACTTTGCCCAACATTGAGCTCAGGGATGGTGGGGGGGAGCAGATGATGGGCTGTGCTCTGCCTAAGGACAGTGCTCTGGTGCTGAGTGGGGGCTGCTGGTAAAGCTGATCCTTGGCCAAGTCACACATAAGGCCCATCACATGCTCCTGACAGCATCTGACTGGTTATCCTGGGATCCATGGAACATCCAACCCAAACCCATTTCGCAGGAGAGCAATGGAAGACTCAGAGAAGCTGTTCCCTCGAATCCAGGGACTTCTGTGAAGCTTTCTCTTCATGTTCAAGCACATATAGATGATACATTTTTGTGGCTTGGCTTCATGTGATGGTTCAGATCTGTGGCTCAGGGCACTGGGAAATTTGTTCGTCTCTGACCCAGGCTGGCAGGTTGTACCTTCTACTGTCCCCGAGGACCAAGGGGACCTGTAGCTGTAACACCTGCCAAGGTACATTCACCATAGGGAACAACATCCTGACTTTCACCTCCTGAGAATCTGCAGGCATAAAGAGCAAATATCTTTCTTTGGTAGTGAATGTGTGACAAGAAACTCATGTTTGTATTTACTGACAGTTGCCTGGTGCTGTATCCTAATTCTTCTTTATTAAGTACACCGTGTTGTGTGTGCACATTTCACAGAATTACACAAATGCAGACAGATTTCTTTCTCAGTACAGGCCTTTTTATACCATTATTGCATAAAGGGAGCTGTACTGTAAAGGTGAATCGCAGCTAGCAAGAACACATTGCTTTTTACTTATTTTCTCGTGTACTGTGCATGCAAGGGAGACACGAGCCACTCATTCATTTTCTTTCTGAAATATTTCTTCATAGTTTATTTGCCTCTGTGTTCTTCAGAAAAGGGTAACCAATAGTTGAAAATTTTTGTGATTTTTTTGCTAAAATGGCTTATTTCTGCATGAGTTTTTAGCCATGTAGTAGCCTACCTCTTTTACAAAACAGTAATTCAATAATGCTTGTATTTCTCACCTCTGGGCTGTACAGACTACGAAAAGTATCTCCCTTTTTAACAAATCTTTCAAAACTGCTCAGCCCTTTAATTTCATTATAAATTGGACTTGTACAAATCCTTACAAGTATGGTTGCCCTTTGACAGTTCTTCCTGCTTTAGTCTTAGAACAGCAATGGGAACAGAACTCTTGATCACAGCAGGAATGCGTTTATGATCATGCATTGCTCAAGTCTGTTTTTATTTCTCGTTTTATGTAAAATGCTGCAGTAATCCCTTTAGAATTCCCCTCAGCTTAAATCTCAGAGACTGTTCAAGACTGCCTCTTAATGTCTCAAGAGCACTTCAGCTCACATAAGCCTCATATTCAACAGGTAAAGCCCACTTTGTTCTATAGAGATGGCTGAAGTAATGTAAAATTAAAGATTTAATCTTCTGTGGTAACTCAGACTGTCCTCAGTGCAACACAAAGACGCTAAAAGTATGTTAACTTTTGAGCAAGTAGAAAATTCTTTGATTGGCAGTGGTCTGCTGTATTGATCCCAGAAACTATGCCACAGCAAATTTTATTACAATTGGGTGAGAAGACTTACTGCACACTTTTGGAACGCAAGGGGCTTCATTTCACTATTAGCAGGTTTTCTCCTTTATAAATTTTAATTGACAGGATTTAAAGGCAATTGAAGTCGAGACCAAACATTTTGGACAAATTAAGGAAGGATTTTTTGGGGGTTTTGTTGTTTTGGGTTTTTTTTTAAAGCTAAATTTAGATAGAAGCAGTCAAAGGAGGGACTGGGCACTTGAGAGTTCAAATAACTGGTAATTACATGAAATGGAATATAGTCTGCACACTTCTATTCTCATTAGGAACTTCACACAGGAGCTTAACCAATCTGTACCTTTAATGTGTTTTCTCCCAGCTAGTGGATAGATGCTTGCACAATGCATTCCACCAATTAATATAGCCTGGGCTGATATTCAGTGAATATGAGTGAATATGGGCCCAGCCAAACTTAGCATATTTTCTCTTAGCCACAGATCAATCAGGTGCTTTCAAAATCCCCTACCCTTACCCCCAGCAAACCGGCAGAAGTAGTTTAAAGTTGTTTGGCTTGGTATCCCTGAAGTCTACTAACAAGTTTGTCAAGAGGAAAAAATGCAGCTCACAGATGACTCCAGGAGCAAAGCAGCCAGGCATTTTGATGTTGATGCTCTGGAAGTAATTCTGGTATTTCAGTTGTGCTTTTCTACCTTGAACTGAGACCAGAAGTTGAAATATCAGTTTCTTTGTATACCTAAATGTTCTGGAAAATTGCAGTTTGCCAGACACCTAAATGAAACATTTTGTTTGTGAATAATTAGTACTAACCTGTTTCCAACGCTATGGCTCCAAATCCTCATCAGAGGTATGGAGGACCAGGTAGGTACCAAACACAGGGTGAGCTGAATAGCACTTTAGCCTGCACTGAATAAACTTTACATTAGAACTTTACTGACAGCAGTGGAAGCTTAGGCAGATTCCTCACATGAACAACCACACATAAACCAATAATTAGGCATTGTAACACGTGAGCTGAATTTTACCCAAAGTGGACAATCTTTTAGCTCTCTAATTTGCTCATGAAGACCACAGTCTTTGCAGTTGTCTGATTCCTTTTAAAATGCAGCACTGTGGAATTTTTGACCTGACATTCCTGCAGTATTTAAAATTTAACATTTGGGAACTGTATCTCTTTGGAGCAAAGTCCTGAGATTTGTAAAATGTACATAAAATATAGATTAAAAGATATATCTATATGGATTATAGATACAAAGAACTGAGGCTTACGGGTCATTCATTTTTGCCTCTGTTTTAATAGCTCCCTGTCTAGAAGAATTCAGTATTTCCCTTCTCTACCTTCCTTACTATTCTTTCTCTTGCTCTTACATCATGAACTGCATCCAAACTGGCTCATTCATTATAAGAAAGGTGAAATTACTGGCAACATTCAGAGATTATTTTCAGTGGAGCAGTTGGGTGGCAATGGGAAGCACTCCCACTCTAAAGATGACTGGATGTAATGCAGTGGGCCTCATTCTCCCTTTTATTGCTCCTTTTTCAGTAAAGCACTATCTTGTCAAGGAGACAAAGACCATAAGAAATCTCTGCCTTGTTCAGTTTGGAAGATGTTCCAAATCTGCAGCCAGTGGACATCTCAAGTACGAGGAACAGAGAGAAAGGTTTGCTTCAGCTGCTCTTTCTTCCCCAAAATTCCCCTGTAGCCTGGCAGTAAGGCAGAAAACTTTTGGAGATGCTGTCATCCAAAACTGCTCTGAGCTTAGGTGAATCCTGACTACAGACCCTGCACTACAAGAATGTACTTTACATTGTAAGTAGAAGAAAAGTAAGACTACCTTTACTTTTCTTCTTTTTCAGAATCCAAGGGTATTTATTTTCAATTTTCAAGTATCCTCAAGTGAACCAAAAGTACATATTTGGGTAAATATATCTTTTTGCCAAATCCCTTAACATCCTAAAGTAAAAGCCTCAACATCTTGTCCAGGTTGGCTCAGCACCACCCAGAATCAGACACTTAGCTGTCTCAGAGCTGCAGTTTTAAATGGCTTGCTGAAAATGTACAGCCTCCTAGGCAATTTCATTTTGTAAATGTAGGCTCTGTGAGGAGTGCCAGGATAAAGACAGGACTATAATTACTTGAAGAAAAGGCAGAGGTTGCTCTTCCAGCATCTATCTCCCTACCTTAGTGCTTTACACCTTTGCCCATCATCACAGCAGCTGAGTGCTTGCTCTGTGAAAGACCCTTACAGTCTAGGAAGGCTGGAAAGAAAAGGTAACACATCTGCAGAATGTCCCTTAGCCCAGCTATTATCTGATTACTCTGTCATGGGGTTGTTCAGTCTAAAGTAAATGGTTCAGAAACATCTTTTTAAATGTACAAAAACACTGGCAACGTTACCCTACTTAAGTCCAATCACTGAGAAATACTGGGTCTAGGGTTCCCACTAGCTTGCTATTGATTTAAAGTAGTGTCTCAAGTAAGTTTTTGTAACTTTTCAGGCTTTCAGTTGTTTATCCTCAAAGTAAGAGCAATTCTGTAGTTTGCCTAACACCTAATACAACATCCAGAAAAAGCTCTGGGACCAGGAACCAAACCCGAGGTCTCTCTCTGGATAGTTCTCAATCACTGCATTAGAGTTGTCATGTTCTCATCTCTCCTGATCCGACATACCCACACTTGAATTTTGTACTCTTTTCACTAGTAATAGGTCAAAAAGCAGAGGTAGAGAGTGGCCCAGTATGACCAGGTGGTGTGTTCAAAGCCAGTGCGCTCCTTGGGATCAGATGGGTTTGATCCCCTTAGACCGAGGGAGACTGGACCCGGCTGAGCTCCCCACTGCTCAAAGACATCTAGGACTGCATTTTGGGGAGACTTTCTATAAAGACCCAATCCCCTAGTATCTGGTGAACCTTTAGGCACTAAGATGATATCACCAATACCTGCAGCCTGAATTCATCTCTAGGTGCCTGAAGCTTTTTTTCACTGTGGCCGATGAAATCAACATTTAAGTGCTGAAGTGCTTGTTTTGCTGTTACTGCTTTTGACATTCTCACCTCATGCAAATCAATGTGTGTTTTACCACTGACTTCAATACAGCTGGAATTCTTCCTTAATGTCTTGGAGCTAATAGCCTGTTACTTGCTACCAGCTATGATTAGGCAGTTTTTGGTTTATCAGAGGAGATGAAATGTTCTTGATGTACCAGCTAAAATCTGTAATCAATCCAATGCAAAAATCCTCTTCTTCCTAATAGAATATTCTGTTTCTCTCCTCTCCCTGGGAAATTCCATTATATTCTGTCATGTGTCAAAATATATCCACTGAGTATTGATATCAAGCAATTATGTGAGACAAAATCATTTGTGTATGGTAAGAAAGCAGAGACAAATGACTGAATTCTGAACTACCTCTCTTGGTACCATTGTGGCAAAGGCTTCAAACCTCATATGGAAATGAGAAATGCATGTAAATTACTTTGTCTAAATGGATTTTCATTAGAAGTGGAATCTAAGCAGTTCAAAAATCACTAATGTTCACTAACAAGAGCCAAATGGCTGAGTCAACATCACTTTTAGTCTTTAGTGCTTCTTTTCTATAATGCTGAACCACTGAAATAGTCTGAAATGAAATAGTCTGATCAAACTTGGCATTGCGTTGTGCCAGATTAGTTAAGTCACAGACTGACTCATCCTTGGAGTATGACAAATGCTAAATGAGCTACTGATCCTTTGCCTTGCTGGATACAGCTCACTGTGAGACTAGGACACCGACAATAGGAGATATTAGTAGTGGGTGGCTCTGTCCTTCTGCTTAATTATTCTTATTTATTCTCCATAGGTTCTCTTCTTCACCCTACATGCTGATTTTTTTAGCTATGATGGAAAGGAGAGAAGTACAACACTCGTAACTAAAAAAACTAGAGTCATCAAGTTTCTAAAAGTCAATTTGATCAGGACTCAAAGTGTAGGTCTGAAATCCTTCATCTGTACATGCTACTACCTCCAGGACATGAAGAAGGAGGTGTACAACAAGTTCTAAGCAGGATTACACATTGAAGAGATAAGGACTGTGCTCTGCTGTACATCTAAGAGCATCTCTGTGCTCAGAGAATGCCTAAGAGAGCTGTGCCCATCCGGCAGCCAGGCTGGGGGGAGCTGCTCCTGTGAAGGCAGATTCCTCACAAAGATATCTTGAAATCCAAAATACAGATGCTGATTGAAAGCCAAGACTTTCAGTGCTCAGTGAGGCATCTGAAGTCTGCTCATGTGGAAGGTATCCGGATGTTCATCTGTTCAGGTAAAGCACAAAGAGACGAAAAACATGGTGACAAGGCTCCCAGCAGTCTTTCTCACTGCCTCTATCAGGATGCCCAAGTTCTCTGTAAGCCTTTGCCTACAATTCCATTAAAGGACTTGAAGATTTATGGTCTCAATGCTCTGTATTTGCTTTGCTCTGAGGATTTGCTTTGAGTTCAATCAGCAAAATATGCTAAATGGAAAGTTGTTCATCTCTAGGTATATCTCCAGGCAGTTTAGTTTGCATTATTGGCCACTGTGGATATTCTTATCATGCTTTTTGCGTGCAGAACTGTCATAACTAACACAGTCCTGTCCCATCCTTGTTTCTCTCAAGCTCCATGGCATCCAAAGTTTTTGAATTTTTACAGAACACCTTTTTAGTATTAATTGGATGACAGTGCATTTAGGTAGAAAAAAAAAAAGTATTTCAGACCTGGCTTGGTTTATCTTTTTGTTCGTTGTCAGAAACAGAAACCATTCTGCCTGAACCTTTCTCAGTGACACTCATCTGGTACTCTGCTACATGAAATGTGTTGGGGAGATTTTTACCATTTTTAAAAAATAAAATAAGCAGAAAGGGATGATCAGGAATACCCACTCAGTTATGAAATGGAGGGCTGAGTCTGCAGGCCAAAGACAAAACAACTACTCAAAAGCCAAGCAGGTGGTTGCACTGAGCTAAGGCTGTCCACACTGTCCTGGCACTAGATGTAGATGGAAGAAAACAACTGAAGCTGAAAAGAAGTATCTGCAACAACTTCTCAGCTCATTAAAGCCTTTTCATATGGGTAATATCATCTACTGTTGCTGTCTCTCTCCCAGCTGACACTGAAAGCTCAGGTACAAGTGTTCCTCCTGGTTTCTGAACCATTATGTGGGACAGTTTAAGCTGTCCCTTAACTTGATTTTGCATATAGAACCAAACATTTGAGATGCTCAGGACTGGGTATACACTGGCACAGGTTGCCCAGAGAAGCTGTGGATGCTCCATCCCTAGAAGTGTTCAAGGCCAAGTAGGATGGGGCTTTGAACAACCAGTGGAAGGTGTCCCTGGCCATGGCAGGGGGCTTGGAATGAGATGATCTTTAAGGTCTCTTCCAACTCAAGCCATTCTATAATTCTGGGATTTGAGAAACCTGAGCCTTCCTACTGGGATATCTGCATGATTGTGTTCCCTGGGTCTTGAGCTGTTAGTCCTGGTTTGCTGCTCCTGCCCATGTTGCACCAGACCCCGTTCCCATTGCTGAGGCTGGGGCTGCTCCCCTCTGACCTGCTTTCCCCTGTAGTTTGACTGCACACCTGTGACTGGGCTGTACTCTGGGGATTTCATTAAGTTAACTAAAAATAAACATTGAAACTTAGCAGATTAACTGTTACTTATTCAAATTCCACTTGGTACAGCAAAAGTACAGAGGAGTACAAAAGCTTTTGATATACCTCTCTTTTACATCCTGGACATCGTAGCAAATTGGGTTCAGTCCATGACAAGTTTTCCCGAAGTAATAGTGCAAGGGCTGAAGTGCACTTGCAGACTCTAAAGAGAGGTTTGAATAGCACCTCCTGGTCAGCAATAGCAATCCTTCACTACCTCAACCTTTGCCAAATTAATTCAATAAATGCTTTAGTATTAAAATACTGGTAAGCTGGAAAAATCAAATCTGGAAAATGAGGTATTGTCTTAGTTCAGAAAGGCATGCAAGCCTTTAATGAAGGAAGGCAGGCATGATGTCAAATGAATAATCACAAGTTTAGAAACTGCTAAATGCTATGGAAAACTGCCATGGTATCTGGAGAATATAAGACAGACCCACAAAGTAAGAAACAGCTATTGCTACTGGTGGCTCGTGAAGCCATGAAATATGTTTGACATTCACTTTCCAGGTCTGTTAGTCACACAGATACCACATCTTCCTTCAGCTAGAAACGAAACCCACTTTATCCAATAAATTGACCAGGCAAGGCTATTCATTTGACCTTAATTACCCAAGTGTTCACCCAATACTACACAGACAGACAACATCAGTTGACACATTGGTCCTGCTAATAGTGATACTTAGCACTCCCTACCATTTTTCATCTTCAAAGCACTTTCCAAATTTTACTTAATTAATATCTTTGAAGATGCCAAACTGTTTGCTGATATTTCACTGATAGTTTCTGCTCTTTCCAAAGCAGAGGAAAAGATGCTATTTCCTAATTAGATTTTAGTAAAGACACTACTGACTTCCCCTTCTTCTCATCTGGTTTTCAGTATCCTTCTGTTTCCAGCAATCTGACCTCTTGCCAGTCGGCACCTGGGGAATTATTGCCTTACTTGCCTTTTAAATGGCAGATAACAAATTGTTGTCAAAGTAAAACCTCTCCATTTTTTTTCAGACAAATTTAAACATTACACTCTTAACTAGCAGAACTTCAATCCCTTTAGTTGGTAGCAAAATAGGAATCAATTAGTTCAAAAAAATTAAACTCAGTGTTATAGTTTTTCTATCTTTTGAAAAGGTTTCATAGGTAGAGTTTCCTGACTTTTTGCTTGTTAGAGTCTTTCAAACATTTATCAGATGCTTGAATTGCAGGCCACTGTTTCAGCGGAAGCTTTGTCAGGTTGTTGAAATATGGATGTGATTCTGGACCTTTCATGTTTTCGTGGAGCATCTAAAGCCACATACAGTATATTACATGTCATTAGCACTGCTGCATCTGTCACCATCAGACAGGGATTGGCAATTGGCAGAGTGCACTCCAAAGTCACGAAAAAGTGGTTCCACTGAGGTCATGAAGCTCATAACTTTTATACACAACAGTGTATTTGAAAAAATAAATGTATCTGCAAAAGATGGCTATATCTTATAAAATTAAATGAGAAAAGCAGATTTTCAGTATATGGGAGGACAGGTTTTACAAAGTAGACAGGCAGCAGGTTGTTAGGAGACTGCTTCAGTACTGTCTGGGCCACTCAAAAATTGCACCTTACATTATATTAAAAAACTCTCCCTTGTTGAATTTTAAACGACCTAGACATTAAGGAAGATTAATTTCCTTCTAGTCCTTTTCTTTTCATTTTGTTCCAACCTCTCAACTATTTCTTCTAATTCTGCCCCAGCTATAATCATCCTTCAGATATATATCTGTCAGACATAGTACTGTCCATCATTTGTCACAGCTTAAATACAGACATACACACTCACACTGCACACACATGTGTGTCTGGCTGCAGTTCTTTCATCTGCAGCTCAGCAAAGAATTGAGCCTGCTTGTATTCTCTTCAACAAAGCACTTAAACATAAAAGTAAGGATCAGGCTGAAGTGAAGCCTATTGCAATTAGAAATGCATTGTTTAATGAAAGGTTGAGATGGACAGTACTTACTGATACCTTATAAACTATAGGAAGAATCCTCCTTCCACTAACTTTCTGAGATGAAAAAAACCCACCTACTTCAGACAGACAGTGGGCACTTCTGTCAGCAGAAAATCCATCTGGCCTAACTCTAATAGGATGCTAAAAACAGTAACACAGAAACACCCAGATCAGAAATGCTAAAGATGTGATCAGCAGCCAGCGTGCCCCTCGGGGACCCACTGTTTACTCCTCTGTAAGTTTAGGGTGGGTTTTTCTAAAAGAAGAAAATCTTGATAAAAATATATCCATCCTACAGAAAAGAAAATAAAGGGGAAAAAAAGGGGAAAAAGAAAGCAATTTGGAGTAAAAGAAAAGAGATGAGATCTCAGGGAGGAACAATTTTAAACCGATCTATTACTTCCCCCACCACAAGCCATTCGCAGAACAAAAGGCCTCTGAGAAGCTGTGGACCAAGAGAGCTCATAGAGGAGGTACAGGAGATAATTTGTTTAAAAGAAAGAGTTGCAAAGCAAAGGTCACTTCAAAGACTGCCCAGAAATGTGGAATGCTGGTCTGCTCCTCCCTTTCACACTGCGGTGTTGCCACGTTAGTGTGCTCTATCCTACTTGTGAAATTGTTTCTAACCACAGATTATCTTGGTACCATTTTCCCTGTTCTCTACTGTTTTTAAGACCAAACTGTTCTCAAAGCTCCAGGACTGAAAGGCAATATATTTAGTTGCAAAATGAACTATCTTGGTTTGTTTGTTTGTTTGTTTTTGACAGCTGTATTTATAATTCATCACAGATCGCTCAGCTGGGTTTTCAAAGCTTTTCTTTAATTGTGCTTATTCTTCTGGAAGTGACCCTGTACATCCTGCACTGGTTGAAACTGGATGACAAAATTAAAGTCAACAAAGAGCTTCACTGTCCCGTACCAGCCAATTATAAAGCAAGCACATAAGCTGCACAGAAAAAAAAAAGCTTTGTCATACAATTAAGAAACCAAAACCACGTTGCCCTCCCTGATTCTGAGGTATTTTGGTCCATTGTCATCAGTTTGGACACCACTTCAAGGCTAATATTTTGTTTCTGGGCCATTCATAGTTTTCCATTTCCTTTCAGTTCATTCCCATTTGGCATAGCACAACGCATCTCAAGGTGGATCTCCATTTGCTCCTGTAACTGAGATGGATGCAAACGTTTTGCACGAAAGCAAGGCAGTTTCCCAAGGATACTGCCTTGGGAAATACCTCTTTAATAGTTTTTTTTCTGTCCATTATTTCCAAGAATTCAAGTTCACAAATGTATTGTAACTATCAGGAACATGTAAGTTTAAGTAAAAATTACACTGAAGGAAGATTGAAACCCAGTAGTATGTGCAAAGCCATTCTGGTTTTGTAAATCTTATTTCTGCTAAAATGAAGGAGTCTGAAGAAGATGCTACAGACTTTTACTTCTCTAGGACTACAGCAAGTCCGGCCCTCATTGGCCATGCTTTAGAGCATTGGCCATTGGTACCATTATAAATATAGAAAGGAAAAGAAAAAGAATTTTTTGCCAGTCTGTTGCTTACCCCTTCTGCAGACTTATTTTTCTTCAAATATGTGTATGGTAACACTTTCAAAATTAAATCAGTATCTAATCCATCCATGACTAATTTAACTTGTAGGAAACAGAGAACAAAAAGAGTGCTTTTAGATAAATCCTAATTAATTGTACATGCAAATATCTTGGATGGATGTGGTCATGCAATTCAATTAGATGACTAATTATGTTGGAATTATAATACCATATTTAAATAGATAAACACACATAAAAGTGCCTGCCCAGGAGTTTGCATGCTGGAGACTGGGAAGAGAATCATTTATTGGCTCTTTAGTGCCACCTGTTGAAAACTGAAAACTCATGCAAATGAATCCGTGGCATCCATTTAGAAGGAGAAAGTCCATCGCTTGGCTGGTGTGAAAGTCATAACCTTCATAAATTTAACAGCTGGGATGGAAGTATTTCAAACACGGTTGTCACCCTGCGAAGGAAAGCATGACATACCACTGGGGCTGCTGGGAGGCAGGAGCCAAGCTCTTGGGACATGTGGCATGTTCATAAGATCACATCCGTTCAAATACTGAACTAGTTTCCCTTCTTCCCCATAAGCCACCACAGGAGATATATCAAAATAGGCATCCTCTTCAATGAGTAATTCCATAGCAGTGCTCCTCTGCTAATTAAGAGCAAGAGTGTGCTACCTTGGTCATGCAGAGTTTTGCTGGAACCAGACTGATCACTTGTAGTGTTCTGTGCTATGCAACATGAGGAGGCGAATGTACCTGCTGTGTCTGTGGGAAAAACCAGGAATGAATTCAATGTAAGCAGCTCTGGCAGTTCATTGTGCCTTGCTGTGACAACATGGTGGCCAAGCTGCTGATCTCAGCTCTGAGGTGAAAAGAGCAGATCAGAATAAAAAGGGTCCTAGAAGTTCAGTTTTCAGAAATATTTCTTGCTTGCTTTACACTTTTGCTCTACAAAGAGTATTCCTTTTAGATTATATTTCGCCTTTGCTTTTAATTTATGATCAAGTTCTATCAAAAATGAAAAATTCGGTCAGATCTCTGGCCTGGGCTGTGTTCTTCATCAAATGTCACATGATTTGCCAAAGGTGAAATAAAGTAAAATTTCTTATTAAAGAAATCAAATCTATTTCTTCTGCAAACCCAGTCATTTTATCCCCTTACCCACAATTTGAAAAGCTGCTCTACTAATTAAAAAATAGCAAGAGGCTTGACAACAGTAAGCAAGGTAGAGGTAAATCATGTGACTGCTTCACAGACATCACACATGGCATCATGGCTTAGCCAAGTGGCACTTTGGGTGAGAAAGGAACATCCTGATCCAGCGGGATAAGCCATGATGGAGATTTTAGTGAGTATTGAGGTATACAGGATGCAGGGAAGATGCATGTCCTGTGCTCCTTGGTCTCTCTCCAGTTCTGGAGGAACCTCAGTCATGGAAAGAGGGTAAAGGTTTAAGGCTACCAAGTTTTTATTTCATTGTGGACTTCAAGTAGTTCTAAGGTGATAAAGCAAAATCATCATCTCAGTCTCTTTGCCTCCAGCTCTGCTGTGCCTTAGAACACAATGGTTCACACACATTATTATCTAGATGTTGAAAGAACAAAACCTGCTACAAGAACTGGGCACAGAAAAGTGATCCCCTACTTTTTGGAGAGTATGTTATCTTTCTCAGAATCTGGTCCCATATGGAAACAAGCCTCCCCAGATATTAAAAGCCATCGAGGAGAAGCTGGCAGGCCCCAGCCTCACCTGTTTCTGGTAGGACCTGAATTCTTTCCCCGGGGACACCCGTGGGTTGAGTTGACATGGCTGGGCAGATAAAGCACAACACTTAAATTCTGCCAGTGCCAGGCTAAAACAGGACCTTCTCCGTGGACTGTCTTCTATTTTTCACTTTATCAAATTCCCACTCACATTCACTGCATTTCTTTGAACAAGTCTGCCACAGAGCTGTAAGCTAAACATATGATTAAATCAAAGTATTACAATTGTCTACAGCATTTTTGACCTTTCTGGTTGACTTTCACTAGCACTGACAGATTCTGCTGCCCAGATGTTTGCCCAGGTGTCACTTTCACAAAATTGCCAAAATAAGGGGTGTGTCCACCTGTTTGGCTGGGCTTTCTAACATTTCTATGTAGGTATTTGAAAGAATAATAAGATACAGAAATCATCCCCCCCAATGAAAGCAAACCTTTGTCTGAAACATGATGAGCAACCTTAAGCACAATATTTTTGGCATGAAATACTTCCTGTTTCAATTTTAATCCTTTTTAAACATTATCCTTTTCTAGTTAAACACCTGTTTTAGCCCTACAGAAGCTGATTCTATAGAATTATATTCAATACCTATTATTCTTCCAAGTGGGAAAGAACTTCATAGAGAAAAGTAGAATAGCTATTATGACAGTAGCACTTTATTATGGAGTAGCTTTTGGGAAAAAAAAGGTAAGTCAGTAGCTTTGACAGATAATTATGGATTCCTATTACACAGTGGAATATCATTAAAAAATTACAATATGTAAAATGTCTTTCACATTTCAAATAAATGTCATCTACATTTTCCTCAGTTAAAAGACTTACCAATTTAATGAGGCAGAGTTCTTTTAGATGTAAAATATTCACTCTTTCGGTTTTTTGCAACATTTATGTTAAAGATATTGTATGTATTTCTTTCATGAGTTATTTGGTGCTTGAGGAGAAGTGTTTGGAAATGATTTGACACACTTAATCTTGTTTGCCTTTGTCATGCAAAATGAGAAAAGATTTCACAGTAAAACAATACCAATATTCTATTTTTGTACTAATATGGCTTGAAAATGCTCATGATTTCAGGACTAAGTGCAAATATACAACACACAAATATATAAGAAGTGCTTTGTGATTACTTGTAGTGCATTTACATCCTGACATCAGCTTTTATTCATGAGTAAAGTAATTTGGAAAACTTTTGGTTTTGTATTGATCTAAGCAGTCCAAAGTGAATAGTTTCAGCCACTTAGAAAAGGCCTGATTTGCAGAAATTGAGGGATCACCTCCTTCAATCTACTACTGCTTTTTAAAGCATGCCACTTTTAAGGAGTTTCAAGTTGGGAAATCAAAATCAATACTCACTTTTGAAATTGGAGGTCAAAGAGTGACAGACCAGAGAGCAACTGGCTATATTGTGCTGTCTCAATTTCTGGCCTTCCATAGAGGAAAATCTCAAGGTGCTTTTGTAGCCCTGCAAGATGCAGACATTTATTTGTGCTAAAATGACTCTCCTTGCATGATAAATCCTATGTGCTCCCTGCAAATTTCTCTTGAAGAAACATAAGATAACCTATTTCATATCTTCATTCTCTATCTCAAGGGTGCCATCAGCTTTCACTGTATTGAAGAGGATTTTACCCATATGTCCAAAATACAGAGGGTTGTGTCAAAAAAGACAGGATGACATCTCCTCAGTAGTGTCCTTGGCATTTGCATTCATGTTAGCTTGGGGGTTTGTCAGCTGGTGCAATGTCAGGAACAGAAGAATGAGAAAAGTAATGGGATAAAGCAAAGTTTCATGCCAAAAACCCAGGAATTCTGCCAGACTCAGGCATAACTTGTTCCACCAAAGAACTAAATAAAAAAAAATATCATCTTTCTCTCTTTTCTCCAAATGCAGAAGTTATTAAAAGAGCTTACTCTCATCTTGTCTCTGCTGCAGTAGCCTGGTAGGAGTGGCTGTCAGCTCTAGCAAATGGCAGGAGTATCTCCTGCAGGGATTTGTGGGAGAGACAAAGAACTGGAGAGCAGTAGGTAAACAGCACTTTGTAAACAGCACCAGTTCTTCATCATTCACTGATTTCATACCTTTCTGCTGTTTTATCCCTGAAGGACATATCCAGGGAGTAGCAACTTGAAAGATCACTTTGGATGTCATCTAAAGAGGTTTTTTTGTTGCATGCTGAGGAGGTTGTGATTCCTGCCTGCAATTCAACATGCTGCATGACTACAATCTACTCCTCTTCACAACAGTGGGATTTCATTGCTTTCAGTTAAAGGAAAAGTAATTATAAAATTGCATCTGCATATACTATGCACTAAAGGTACCTCACATGTTAAGGGGGTGAAGAGCCTGGGAAAAAGATCGAGCAACTGAATAACAGGAGTTCAGAGTAAACAGGTGAATTTATTCATATTTTGTTTTGCAGGTAGTACATTTACTCAATGCTAACTTGGACCACATCTACAAATGATGGTGATAAAAAAAACATTCTATGTTTCATTTGATACACATCAGAGAACTCCACTACCAAACCAAAAACCACACTCAAACATGTTCCTGGGAGAAAAAGTAGGCTGAAGATATCGTCTCTCTGCTTCCAGACAGGGCCTGTTCCTTGTGGCTGGTGAAGATGATTATCTTAGATTCAAAACTAGTTAGGAATAACCTTTCCAGCTGCCTGAAAGAATATGAGTGTTCTTAAAAACACAGTAGCTATTGCCTATACACAGCTGTTATTTTCAAAGAATTTATTGATCTGAGGAAGATAATTTTTTGTGGGTTTTTCTTTTTTTTTTTTTTCTATTGGAACAAGTAACTTTATTAGAACAATGAAGCTTAATGGCCTAGGAATAGCTTTATGTCAGAGTCATAACTATAATTGCAGTTGGATGATGGAACACAGAACGTTCACCTGCAACTGTGTTTTCAAAATTATCTTTTTTTGAATGTAGAGAATAATGGAATTATGCCAAATAAAGACCGTGAGTCTCTTATTTACCACTGGGATCCACTTTTCTACCACAGACTTTTCTTCCTGATTAGCTCTTCTCTGAAACTCCCTCGCACCAAATCCCTTTTGTTGTAAATGGTAGAGACTGGCTGATGTCTTTGTGCTCTGTCTTCAGTCCTGTGGCAAGCTGTGCTAAGACAGCCCAGTGATACAGATGACCCTGCTCAAAAAACATGCTTAAAGTACCTGGTGTATGACTCTACCTTCTTCTGAAGCAGACAATCCACTGACTTGTGTGAACAACAGTGAAATACCAGGATTTCAACAACAACTTGCTTCAAGTATTTGCTCTAGATCACATTACTGACCCTACATTCATCAAAATAAGCAGCTGTTTGTGTTAATACATATGTTTTAGGATTCACATACAAAGGAGCTTCCCTTCTAAACAAGATGGACTGGATTCTTGATGACAGCCCAAGTGAGGAGCACCGCAGGGATGATGACCTGAGACGGGCAGCAGCAACAGCACAAACCTGATCCTGTGTTCACAGGACTTTTACAGCATCAAGGGTCTTTTGGCGGTTAACAGAGCTAGGCACAGCAATGACTGTGGTTTTCTTCACCATGAACCAGTAAAGATTTAAAATATCTTTTTCCACACCCATCTTTTCTGTGGTTACAACTTTTTCTTACTCCATGCATTCGAAAGGTGAGTTGCAGACACCTTACTTCTATTCTGTGGAGTAGAATGAAGATGACTTTTCATTCCAGACTGATTGATGATACATCTTTTTCACTTGGGGTGTTGCTTGGGGAGGGCCTTTTACAGATACTCTGCAATTACAGAGCTAGAAAAGATCTTTGTTAGAGTACTTTTCTGAGGTCACAAAAAAAATCAGAGACAGGGAAGACAACATAGATCCTCAGAGTAGTGCCTTTAGTGCTTAGCCGTGGATCTTGATTTTGCCTTGGATGTTTACTTGGCTGCTTACAGACTTGCAGGATGAAGAGCTTGGATTGCTTTGGTCAAAACTCAGTTTGGAAGTGTTGACCATAAAACATTCCCTCCCAAATAAATCAGATCCTCAAAACAGAGTTGATTTTATACAATTAGAACCACTAGACCATTATTGGGTACCGTACACATGAAATCCATCTTTATAAAAGGCACTTTCTTCTTATTCCTTCTGGACCTTAACTCTAGGCTCATCAATAGAACATTAAAACTTCAAGAGAACAGGACAGCAGTAGTAGCCAATTCGCCCAAAAACCATGAGCATATTTGCCTCAAAAGAGTTAATGGCATGTCTTGCTGCAGCTTTTTCATAGAAAACTAATCTTGCAAACTTGATGTGTTGTTTTATCTACAGAGTGGGTGGAGCAGAGAGCACAGCTGAAACGTGAACTCTGACAAAGGCAGACAAGAAAGGGTTTGCAGCCGCTGTCTGTTTGGTGCAAGGTTTTGGTTCATTAGCCTTGAAATGTTTCATTAACAGAATGCTTTTGGTATGCTGTAAACAAACTGTGAGGGCCCTGCCATGCAACACTACTCTGTCAAAAATGGAGGTGGCTTATTCCCTTTTGTAAAATATTTAGAAAGTGAATGACAAAGTTAAGCAATGGTGATATTTGTGTGATCTAAGCAAAAAGTAACTACACAGTAACAAGCATATAAAAATACATTTGTTCTCTTATAGTTCTCCCAGTGCTACAGTTTTGTTTCTGATTCAGAAATACAGTTCTCTACCTTTTTTTTGTTCTTTTCCCAAATGTTTTAAAAATAGGAAAAATAGCTAAATACATACTGGTTCATTTAGGTGGTTCTTAAAATTATTTAAGGCTAAAACTCCTTTCTCCATTTGACCTGAATTAATTCTTGCCCATCCCTAGTCTTGTATGTAAGGGTCAAATATTGCAATTTTTATACTGGCAAAGGTTCCAGTGAAGGCAGACATCTTTTTTTGTGGTACATAAACACAAGTTCCAGCAAACCAGCAAAAGACAGGTGGAGTTTTGCCAGTAAAAAACCCCAACTTTGTAAGGACAGATTATTTTGGATCAAATAAACAGAAAGAAAAAATATGTAAACAAAAAACCAACCAACCAACCAAAACCACCCTGATCTGAACCATAGCCTAGATTTTAAATCTTGAGATTTTCAGTTCTCTTGAGATTAGAGAAAAGTTTGCTCCTTATTCCAGGCTCTATGATACTTGCTCACATATTTTGACAATAAATTGTCATGGTTCAGAGCAATGAAGAAGCCAAAAAATGCTCTAATACAATGAAGCCCAGTGTTCTCCTTGATGTACTTGAGCCCATGAAAATAGGCAATTTCTCTGAGTCTCTTTAGTTGCGTACAGCAATTAAGTTAATAAAAAGTTACCATACAAACAAGATCTTCTAAAAGAGACTTCATAATATTTTGGAAATGTGTCCTTCTGTATTGTGAATTTTTTTAATGCTTTGAGTGAAATGGCAGATCCTAAATAGATAATCCTGTGTATTAACCTTAAAAGGGGTTGGAGCAAAGGGCATAAATACAAGAAATTCCTAAATTACCTTAGATGACTCAGCTCGGCATAGATTCTTTGCAGAATTTAAGTTTTTAGCTCCTTCAGCATTGCTAGGGCAGCTAACACGAGGGAAGTTGAACATAGGTTGAGAATAGCTGCTGAATTCATATGTATTTTGCATGAATACAAGTCTCCCTGCCCTAGTTCAGCATCCTGCCTCCTGAAATCTCCACTGGTGGGCCCATTTCAGTGAGGCAAACAGCAGCTATTGCCTTCCAGGATTTGTGACTATTTTTCATTGCAGAGATGCCTGTGACTCAGATGTACCTTTTTGCACCTGGAAAACTCTACAGTACCAAGGGTCACAGCAAGTACCATGAAAAAAAGAGAATAATCCTGTGAGTCTTCAGTTTAGTTGAATTTTCAATGATGTCCAGTGTAATGTTAAGTATAGAACTGGGTCCTTTCCTATGATTTTTTTTTCAGGAATTAAACTGCATTTTACCTAATCATACCATTTTTTTGCTAGGGGTGATTTCTGTTTCAGGTAACTTCAGAAGAAGAGACAGGAATGGGTTTGGGGAGGGGGGAAAGACGGGGGAATTTTGGCCTTAAGTCTTTGCTATGTAAGTGACCATGTAACACTTTATTTGCATATCTAGCATTTAAAGGGTTACGCATGTAATTATTTAACGTAACTCCAAATAAGCTGTTTGATTTTCTTTCATCATGAGCCAGAATTAGGCTTCGAAAGGAATTCCTTTAAACTTCAATAATATAAAGGCACGTGGCAATGTGAAAGTTACAACTCCAGCTTAAATGAGTCAGACATAAAAGTATTTATGACTGATATTCTCTGAATATACCAGCTTCAGACACTTTAAAGTCTAGTTCTGCTATACAAGGATAGGTAGAGGAATATCAGCCATCGCACATCTGCAGAACTCTTACTTTCAAGCAAAACAGAATCCGTTCCCTAAACCTTTTTTTTTTCTGTTTTAAGAAGAAAAACCCAACATAACAAGCCACACCAGGCCGTCAGCACCTGAAGCAAGTAAAAGCAATTCTTTTATGAACTTCTCACCAGTTATTTGTTTTGTGAGGCTCATGGAGAAAAAGAATAAAAAAGCTAGTGAAAAAACAGTGTGTCCCAGTGAAAAGCATTGCACATGAAAGAGAGAAAGAAATGAACTGAATGTTGTTTTTTCTTGATGAAATAACAGATTTGATCTTAGGCTTTTTACAAACTCCAGCACAGGTGATCATCATTTGTTCTGTCAAAAGCATTTTCAATGACATGACCAGAACAATGCAGCTGTGATTACAAGGATCAGCATGGATTGAAAGATACCAGGGCATTTACCAAAGGGATATTTATAGCAGTGCTAAAGACGTTCGCTTTTTCGAACAGGCTCACAAATTCTAGGAACAGAAGATTTGAGGTCCATTTGCTCCATTTGATTTTGCCTTTGCCATGCTAACCTGCACAGCCGTGTCCTCTTGCAAATGAAGGCTGAACACTCCAGTTGAAATGTTATTGTCATAAAGTCAAATCCAAATGTTGAAGAGGAAAATTGAGATAGTTTTCATTGTGAACTTTGATGTGAAGCATCACAGCTCTTGGAGGACAGCCATACCTTTGATCTTGCAGAAATTGTGAGGAATCAACCACCTTGAATCCAAATCGTTCAGCAGGTGATTTATAATGTTGTAATACGACTGAAAGGACTTTTCAAAAAGTCATGTAACTAGCAAAGAAAAAAAAAAGAAATGACAAAGATTTAACAGAAATTTAAGCAATTCTGGTAGCAGGCAATGTAAAGTTCATAGCATACTCTTTATTTTCTGGCAGAAACTCTGAGACATCCAAGCTTCAAAACTAGCCTGCCTGACTTCTAACAACACTGAAATAGATAAATGCAGTCGTTTGGGTGCCTCAGCCGTGCAGACAGCCACAGGGCTCGGATTGTGTGATGCAAGGAGGAGGCAGAGCCTAAGGGAAGGAGCATCTCCTGATGGCAGGCTGGCTCCCCAAAGCCTGTCTTCAGCAGGAGGGAGTGGAGAACAGCTGCAAGGCAAAGGCTGCCAACTTTAATTCTCTCCATTAGTGGATCATTATCAAACGAGAGGGTTAAGGAGAGCGGGGATTGCGTTTACTGTAAAGGGCTGCCCTGTGCACGCCCAGGCTCCCTTCCCTGGAGGGTCAGGAGGACTTCACTGGCAGCAAACCTTAGGAGCTGCTGCAAAACCCGGGGGCATGCCCACTGTCAGACATGTGGGGAATTCCCTCCAGGACAGACTCTCTGGAAGCTACCAGAGACACTCCCCTGAGCAGCCTGTGGGAGGGCAGAGAGAAGGGTCTGGGGTTTGGCATCTCCCACAGGCAGACCCTGGCACTTTGTATCCCCACCTTTCTGTTGACCAGAGCTGCATGTGGCTCCATAGGGGGTCTCCTCCCATGCACCCTCACCCAGCATGACTTTAAAATTCACTTCACTTATAGCTTGTCAGGGCCCTTCCAAATAGCTACATTTTGCTTTTGTTAAATGAAAAGTTCTGGGAGCACATTTCCATTGAAAACAAGGTAGTTTTTATATGCTCTCTGTCTCTCACTTTGTATTCTAAATCTTCTGACTCTCAGTGATTGCTCCTATACCTGAAGTGAGCTGAAGCTTTAGTTTTGAGATATCTTGTTTTAATGATACTCAATGAAATTAATTTGTCAATAGCATTTCTACATTGATATAAGTACAGAGCTGGGTGAATAACTGTGTTTTAGTTGTGTGGTCAAACTAGAAACATAAATCCAAAGACCATGACATTAATATAGAAGAGAGAAAGGACTTCTTTTTATACTTTTCTTGAGCAAATTTTTTAAATTCTTCCTTCAGAGCATAAGCAGTACTCATAATGAATTTTTATGCAACAGAGCTGAACCACACATTTGAAATTTTTTTGCAGTCAGAATTATTCACTTTAACCCAAATCCATCAAGTTTCACACAAGCCCAAAATGTATTTTGTGGATATAAGACAAAAATTACCTAGCTCTGTTTAGAACATCAGCTCCTTAAAAGCATATGAGTCATGGATTATATTGTCTTTTCATAGTTTTAACTTGAACTTGAACACCAGATCTTGAATTTCCTCGCAATGAGTATTTGTTTTCTTGTACTTTCAGATTTGTAATGTTTCTTGAGACTTTGGATCTACCTTCCCAGAGAACTTTGCTAGTTTAGTTTTCAAAGTTTTAGGATGGTCTGTTTGGATAAAATTACTTTCTGTAGCCTGCAGCAAACAGTTTTTTATGTCATGGCTTTTTTCCTTTTTATTTTTTGTAGATTTTTATAATACAGGTAAAATTTTAGCAACACAAAATTTCCCCGTGCTTTTTGATTCTCCTACCATAAATCTTCCTCCTGAAATACACGCTAGGCATATCTTAAGAGAAATCATATACAAGAACATGACTTGATCAGCATCCCAGTGAGATACAGGATATTTTTCAGCTTGGGAGTTAATGGATGATGATACTATATTTGGCCAGCAAAAATAATGACACACTTTCCCTTGGTCTACAAGAACTACTCCCACATTGATTTTAACTTAATATCTCCCTCATTAGGAACCTGCACAGAAGTTTGGCAGAAATACCCGAGACACTTATTGGATCATTCACTGGTAATAATAGATATTGCTTTTATTTTTTTTCTTTTTCCTTTTTTTTTTTTTCTTCTGAGAATGTACAGGCTAATCATAAAAAGGACAGCCTTGAAAGAAAAGCTTTTTACAAAATACAGATTTTTATCAACTCCATCACTGTTGAGGTTTAATATTTTATGGAGCTAAATAAAACTCGGACTTCTCCACTTTCACGTTGTGGGATGCAATAAAAGCTTAAGAGCCTGATTTGCTCCGTTGCCGAACGACATCCATTACGCATCGAATGCCCTTCACTTCACAGTGGACTCTGGCTCTGATACCATCAGACTCCCAAAGCCCAGGTAACTTGATATACAATTTCAAAATGGAAAAGCCCATGCCAATAGCTGGAAGTGGCTCTTCTGGGGACATGCTGTGGTTGAAGAACTGGATCAACACGCTCACCAGCGAAAATGCCACAGAAAGCACTCCTTTTTTTTTCCTTAAATTGAGCCAAGTATTCAAGTATATTTCTACTTAAAAAAGCATCTGCTTTCATTTCATTGTACTCTAGAGAGTGTAAGTATTGGTTTATGTGCTAATCTCAAGCCTTGGACATGTCAGGCCAACAAGCACTGGCATCCGAGTGCTGTGAGCCCCTCGGAAGGTCTGCAGTGAAGTATCAACAGGCTTGTTCCCCAGCCAGGAGACCAGGAGGACACTCAGCTGATTGCTCCTGTAGCTAAGAAAGCAACCAAACTATTTAATGGTGACACAATTGAGACTAATAACCTGGCTAATAACTCATTACCTGATTGTTTTTTTTAAGTGCACTCGTGAAAATTAAAGCCCTGGGTCTGGGGCATGAAACCATTATCTATACAACAGCTCACAGAAAGGGTTATCTAATAACATGAGAAATCTATTAGACTCAGTGGAAGCAAGAACTAAAGGAAATAAATCATGCAATAATGGTAAATCAGATCTCTAATTATGGCCCCACACAGGAGGCTGGAGAAGAAATACATCCCTATGACTACTACGTGGTATTTCTCGTCCTCTCTCTTGTTTTAGAAGCATTCAGTCATATCCTCCTGCCTAAATTCCATCACTTGGGAAGAAGATGACTAGCAATCACCAGGATCCTCACAAATTTTTCTTTGTCATTTGCATTGGAAATGCCAGCATCAAAAACCTGTGGGGTCAGAGGAACTTCAAGCCCTGTGCAACTCCTTTATAACCGGCCAATTCCGCAATGGGAACAAACAGTGCTGGTGTCTGTTCCTACACACTGTCTGATTATGTCTGCAGGTCCTTTCTCTGCTGCCCCATGAATTTGAGCAGTGGCCTGGCCTGAGACCCAAAAGAGAGCAGCAAGCAGGAGCATGTAGATCCATGTAGAGATACAGCACAGTTCGCCTCCTCTCAGTTCAAATATGTGAAAACCAGTACATGGCAGTGGGACCCCAGAGCACAGCATTTCATTTCTCCACTGCCCTGGTGCAAGACCTCTGGCAAAGCCACTCCTTTCTCTGTTTCAGCTCCGAGGGCTTTGACAGGTCTGGCGTGCAAGTGTGGGTTCACCTGAGAGAGACTCTGGTATTACTTAGCACTCCTCCCATGTCCATGGGGTGCAGCACTACCCCCTGAG
Organism: Manacus vitellinus; assembly: GCF_001715985.3. Classification (NCBI taxonomy): domain Eukaryota; kingdom Metazoa; phylum Chordata; class Aves; order Passeriformes; family Pipridae; genus Manacus; species Manacus vitellinus. The sequence continues at coordinate 1,654,257 of NW_021940812.1, read as the reverse complement.
CAGCCAAGCCCACCACCCCTTCTTCCTCCCTCATGCCCAGAGGCTACACCACACACCCAGAGGCAGATGTGGAGGTGTGTGATCTCCTTGTCCCAGAGATCTGGAAGCTCTGTGGGTGCCCTGCTGTGGTGTGTGCCTTGCCTCTGCACACTGCCTGTCATATCCAGCAATGATAAAGCAAACACATCATCAGGAGGAAACCAGCATGGAGAACCAACAGCACAGCTTGCACTCACCTGCAATGATCCAGGTAAACACATCTTAGAGCAATGTACAGGCAAGGTGTTAAGGGTCAGATTCATCTCATCCAGCTTCAGCATCCAGAAGGTAGGCAATACTACTTTCTCTGTAGTCCCACTTCTAGATGGAAACAATTTAATGTTTTTTAGACCTTTATCTGAGGGTGCTTCATTCACCCTGTGAGGGTGCATGTCCTTTGTAGACTGAGGGAGGTGTCGTGCTTGTGTCTCTCACAATTACTGCATAGCTTGAGGGCACATCCCTCCCCCAGGTTTCTGACCTCAGCAGTGTACCCTGGATGATCAGTGAGAGACACATCTACAAGGACTACGAATCATAACTTGATACTATCTAGCTATCATGAGCACCACCAACCAGCAGTACAAACTTTCTCCAGCAGCTACACAGTCCCAGAGAATCTTTCAATTATTTTGTTGAAACTGAGGACAGTGTGTACTTGGGAACTGTCCTGACTGGAAAGCCTTCATGCCAACTGGATGTGCTCGAAAACAGACCTGACTCAGTAGAAATGCAGCATAAAAATCATTGCAAATATCTAAATAAAAATAAATAAACCACAGAGTAGCATAAATAATAGTGGTGAAAATCAGACTTTTAGCACATCAAATAGTGCATCATCAGACTTTTAATTTTAGCTCAAAAAAACTATTGATAACCCAGTTTATCAAAAAACCACGATGCCCTTTGCTTTATCTTAACCACTTTTGCATGCACAACTATTTTCTTAGACAGGCACTTTGGTCAAAGTTCTATTCCAATTTCTTTCCTTTGTAATCAGCATTTCTGGCGGGCAGGAAGCTGCTCTGCACCACTGTGGTTTTCCATTTAGAGGTTGGTTCAGAGGTCTGTGTGTTTGCAGAGCTATTCTCAGGTGTTTTTTTTCCATCTGGGTGAAAGGAGAGCAAGTACTCAGTGGGTGCACCACAGAGAGGAAGGGCCATTCCCACTCCTTGCCCTCATGTGGGAAGGAGAGTTCCTAAATGTTGTCTTAAGCTGTATCTGTATGGCTCAAGAAGTTCTGCTGAATAGAACAGGCCTGAGGCCAAGTGACAAAATCTGGTGAAATCCATGTTGCACAGCACTTGGTCCTGGATTTCTTCTGGACCATATTGCGCTGCCCATGGGGACATTAAGGCACAGTCATCATCCCTTGTGTGTGCTTCTGCAGTTCCACGTGTTTGAAATGCTGTGAGGGCTGTGTTGCTGCTCATCAGAGTGGTGTTTTCATAGCATGAAGCCTTTGGTAAGAATTGTTTGGATCATATAATGTCATGTGAGTATGTGTTTAGGGTGTACAAATCTTTCTGGGATAGTGTCAGAGTACTGTATAAGGTGGAGGAGTCAGAAAGTTTGCAGTCTCTGGTACTGCATCTTGGGAACAGCCATGGGCACACACCATCCCCTGATGGGCACTGGGACATGCCCAGTATGGTGCCAATGTACAATGAAACAATGTGGATGATGGGGACCAACTTGTCTAGTCTGAACCTGAGCCACAGCCTTGCTTCGTTTGCAAACATAAACATATCTGGGAAGGTAAAGTTGTCATTAGATACAAGCTAAAGCAATTTTTCACCCACAGAAGAGATGACCAGTGGCCCAGCACCCCAAATAACTTGTTCAGAGGGATACTGACAGTTCAGAAAGGATTTGCACCCCTATTTCCAGGGGAACAGTTGTGCCTACAAGGAAACAACAGAAAAAAGTTGGATTTTGAAAGATGAAGTTTATTTTATCTGATGTGCATTTTAACGAGAAAATGATATATATATAACTTTACACTGATTCCTTGAAGCAAGACAAATTTAGCTACATTTTTGCACAGTATATCTGAAAACTGGAAAAAAAAATAATACTAACCCTTTAATTGAAACCTTTTCCATTTACACAGGAATGAAGCAGAATAAACTCCACATTTCCACACTCACATATTACTGTAGACATAAAAATATTCCTGTGGGATCACACAGTCAGAAATCACCTACTCAAGGGGATATGAATGATGACTTCAATAGAAGATGGACATAAATTTTAATTAGTTGGTTATTTGATCTTGTGTTGTTAGTGATGGAGGATCTCAGAAGGGAATTAAGTATGCTTAAGACTGAAATTGCTTAGAACCAAAACACACTGCAAGGTAAGTTAGATACCACTAAATTAAAAGAAACTTTGCACCTATTAGAGATACAATAAAATAAAAATGGCAATTACAACCAAGCAATCAAAAATGCAATTGAGATCAAACCAGCTATGGGGATAACTAAATTTATCCTTGACTTAATCAGACTTGCTAAATATTTTCAGCAGATTTGAGAAAAATTATTAACATTCTTGGGAACATTTTCTCCTGGAAGATACAATTTAGGAATAGAGAAACTAGGTCCAGCTGGGTTTTTTTTTTGCTTTAATGTGCTTTTCATTGGATTTCTCCTTCTATTTATATATCCTAAGCAAAGCATCTCTTGCATCATTTATACACTTTGCTTGGTCTCTCCAGTATCTCGGTCTTTCCCCTGCTATCTCTTAGGTTATGTCAGGAATACCTCTAAAGTTGTCATAGCTTCAAAAAACAACAACAAAAAAAAGAAAATTATTTATTCTTCTATAGTTTTACAGTCAATAAAATTGTGCATGTGCAGCTTAGTATGAGACTGGGCACGTAGGACTGCAGCCTGGTTTGGAAAGCGAAGCAGAGCCCGGAGAGCCGCCTGCGCTCCGGCCAATCACCCATGCTGGGAACGCTGCTGGCGCGGCGCGTGGCACAGTTCTGACCTCTGCCAAGTGTCTCGTTTTTCCCTGACAAGGTCTGGGCACAGTTCAGGGGTTGGTGTAGACCGAGGACCACTGCCAATAAGCAGCAGGGGATGAAGCTGCTCTTCTAGGGGACGGAGAAAATTAAGCCGCGTGGGTTTGAGCCGTGCCAGGCCGCGCCAGCTGGCCTCGGGGCCAAAGAAAGCTCCCGTTTATTTACTGCTGCATGTCCAGCTTCTACACACAAGTGTTCAGCCTGCCTCAGCAGCCTGTAATGAAATCAATCAGTACTGCCTATTGCTGGCACCCATTTTCCTGATGTTCCTGATTTCCAGTGTTAGAAAATTGCCACGTTCAATTACGAAAAATTCAGCTATCTGAAATTTCTGTGGCATTATGCCTTGGACTTCTTTTTAACAGTCAAGTCTGTATTAGACAAATGGATGTTTAATAATAGAAAATTCTTTCTTTTTTCATACGTTTAATGACAAAAAATTGTTGAAGACTTGAGTGAAAATTTGTACATAATTAATTAACAGAAAAAGCTCATGAGTGTTCTACAATGTCAAAGAAACAAACTAACGAGCTGGAATCAGCACGGACAAACCACAGTCACCTTAACTAATAAGTAGACATTACTGATAATCATTTTCATTCTCACATATAGTTTCTTATTCCCTTTTAGAGAAAAAAAAAAGGAAATAATTTATCTGACCAACTTGCTACTGACCTTGAATTTTTCATCCTTTTTGCTCCATCTTATGAATCTCTGGCCACTCAACATGCAAGACCATCACAGTTTGTTGACACAATCCCATACGACCTTATTCTCGGGCAGGGTGTCTGTCTGAAACTGTTTGAACATTCTAATCCTCCTTAAAATATATTTTCTATTATAGGAACAAAAAGGGCCAGTCCTCTTTTCTAATAAATAACTGCAGATCCAGATGCAAACCCATGAAAAACATAAAAAAGATTCCTGTTAAATCTGAGCACCTAACACCTTTTCCTTTCATAAAACCTTCAACAGTATAGTATCAATTTACATCCTGATCCTACATGTCTAAAGCTTAAATACATGACAGTTCATACATATATTAACTTTTTCCCCGTTTTCATTATTAGAATTCACTAATAATCTGACTGCTCCACTGTCTGAGGAAGGAAGGAAGATCTGACCTCTCTTCACTAGGGGAGAAAGGAACCATTACTTCATTGTATGTTATATTGCTTATGTTGTTATTCTCTTCCTATTCAAAGTAAAACAAGTTTCTAATGACCGTGGAATTGGAGTTCTCTGGGTACTTGCTTTAAAACACAGTAGAGAAGTTAGAACACTGATGGCCCTATATGTATTCCTGCACACACAATAGGGTATGCACAGTAGTAAAAATAATATGAAGAAAATGTGGTAAAGGAGTAGGAAAACAAAATATCATACCAAGCTTTAGATTTAAAAATAGCAATAACTTCACAATTATAATTTGGTGAGCAAGATGTGAGTTGCTGCCAAAATAACAGAACAACTCTTAACACCAAAAAAAATCTGACCACATAGACCAAAAATTTAAAAAGAGCAATGAATTAATCAGTAAATAAGTCCAAATTTTTCTACAGCTCTTTAAGAGGGCAAATTACACCATATGAACTGGAGAGAAAATTTTAGTCAAACTCTCCATTAATGGATGATTGGAGTTTTAAAGATCCTGAAGTTCTTTACAAATTAAAAACTTGCAGAGGAACCTCCAACATGTACTTACATATGGATTGAAACCAAATGGCCAAATAGTTACTTTACCTGTAACACAGCTGTGGGAGAGAAGGGAGTTCTGACCAAAGAGCTGTTAAAAACAGCTCTCAATCAAAATCACTGTGACAGTCCTAAGTTTGATTTTAAAAATAAATACAGGCAAATGCATGCACACAGCTGTACTTAAGCCCAACTTTGAGGAATCCTGCTTTGAGGATTCTAGCAGAGTAGTTAGGACATAGGTCATTAAGGTCTTATCTAAAAGATAATCTCCCTAAAAAATGATGGAAACCTATTGCTCCAGTCACCCAGCACTGGATGAGGCATTGAAGAACGTGCTTCAGGAGTAATCCTCTACTAGCAGGGGAAGAGATTAAATGGCCCAATAGCTTTTTCCATCTTTAGTTGTTATGATTGCACTGTAATCCGACTAGTGCCACTTGCCCGAAGAGGGGAAGAAGACCTCAACCTTGGGGGTAGAGAAGGACACAATATTTCATTGTGTACAATATTTCAGAAGCTATTCTTCCCAGAGAGCTCCTCTCAGATTAGTGTTGTTGGGAAAGGTTTATCATTTGCATTCCCATTTCTGCAGTCAACCCAAGTAATATGATTGTGGCATTAAACTTATCCTACAAAAGGTATTTGTTTAAGACATTTCTTTTCCATTATTATTCACACAATGAATGTATGCACTGGGTTTCTAGAAGTCTGCACCAAAAACAACTTTTAAGCCCAGAATCACATTTCCTTCTCCATCGGCCTTAATTCCTCTATTGAAACTTTTTGCTGACTAGTTGAAAGGGGCCGTTCACTCACTTTGCAAAACCCAATATGCGATTTATTCCCACATTTCAAAGGAAGAATGGGAAGCTTTTAAATCTCTACAAAGGAACCGAGTAATACTGATCAAGCCCAACTGACAAGGGGACAGATGTGGGGTGATGAGTGAATTCTATAAGACGCTTTAAAATTTGTATCAGTGAAGACAAGTGTCTTCCAGGAGTAGCAATTTGATTCCCCCCGGCACAGCTCATTTGGTTGAGTAGAAGTGCCGCAGTTCTTCTTCAGTCTTCAAGAAGCACAAGCTCCATCTCAACAAGGTGGACATGTTCTGGAGCTAAAGCATACTGCAAAAGGACGTCACCTGCATTGCAACTCATTAGAGCCTCTAAATCCAAAAATTCTTAAGAGGAAAAGGATTTGAAACCCTTTCTCACCAAGGAAAGCGTTCCTGTGCTGTTCCCAGCTCTGAAACTGTTTATCAGCTTCATCTACGTGTTACTCATTGTGCTGCAAACTTTCTTGAGTTCTCTCCATTGCTGTATTATGCACAGCCTTTCTAACAATAATTTCTCGAAAATACCCCTCTCAGCTTCTCACTGCATCACATGGTATTTGTAGCCACACAGCAGCAGCATCTATCGTCCTTTCAGCTCCCTGCAGAGCCATATTTTGATTCTTCTGTTACGACTGAAGGATCTGACTTGGCACTGTTTTGACAATGAATTTTACGCAAAATTTCCTATGAGATTCATTCCATTAAAAGTGGGCAGGTTGCCATGGCCTGCTGGGTCCCTGATCTACTATCAAAGCTGGTGCATCCTTGAGCATTTCTGGTCCTTTTCTGACTTCACTAAGGCTCTGATCAGGGTAGAAATATGCCTACACGAGAGAGAATAGAGATTTTGGACCCCACAGGAAAAATGTGAGATCCAGCTTTGTTAATATCTTAAATCCAGTTCAGCGTTACAGTTGCACCACAAATAGGCATTCTTACAGGTGCAAAATGACTGTAAAGAGGCAATTTGGGAGTCAGCAGTACTCTACCTATATAAGTATGGTTGCAGTTTTTTGAACAGTTGCAAAACACTGGGCAATTGAAGTACACAAGCAGCAAGATACAAATGAGTTTGGCAGTTTTGGCAGTTATTTGTACCCAGCAGAGAAGCTCTCTGCAAAAGTAAATAAGAAGGTAGCTGAAGAATTTCTATTTCACCCACTGGCTGAAGACAGTTACCTCATTTTCACCAAACACAGAACTTATTTTTCTTGAGGAAAAAAAGTCTCTTCTGACACTTCTGCTGCAAAAAAGAGTTATGATGATATGAAGTTATGCTGCCTTTACTTTTGGGGAAATACAGGTAATAATTGAAACAATATTTCTGAGGAGGATTTCTGTATATATTTTAGAACTGAGAACTTTTGAAGTAATTTTACTACATAATACATTTTTACTCTATTTGCCTTCTTAAAGAATGAGCCAATGATTTTAAAATGTCCTAGCTCTCTACTGGAAGATGTGCAAATGACACAACCTTATCAGCTTCCCTTTGTACAAAAATTAATAACCTCAAAATAAAAAAATACCCCTTGCTATCTTCTTTACAATAAAGGCTCTCCTTTGTTCCACACTCTTATTATTATTTCAGTTATTGTACCACAACAATTGTGGTGAGGACTTGTAGTTTTGGAGGGTAATGTAAACTGCTTTTCCTCCGGTGAACTCTGCTATCTGTGCCCAAAAAAGCGATGGAGCTGCCCCGGCAATGCAGAAAGCATCCTGCCATGTCAGACCTGCCTTGCATGAAGCTGCCTCATCATCCAAGGTGTGCAGAGTGTCCTGATGTCCTGTGGGCTTTTTCCATTTTGCCCTATTCAGGTGAAGCAACTTGAAATAAAATAGGGATCTTAACCCTTGAAATGGGAGAAATTTAGAGAAGTTATTTCCATAAATGGAAATGACTTCTGGAAAAGCAACTATAAACATGAAGGGAAGAGGTAGTTCTTTCAGTTTGTTTTGTTTTCTTACCTTCCTCCAAGTGTGCTAAGGGGGAAAAAAAAAGAGAGATAGGCAGACAGAAAGATGCAGACGGAGATACAGAATGTACCCATTAAGTATCTGCAAGGAATGCTTTATCAGCTTGCTCGTCGGCTGCCGAGTTGTGCATTTGAGGGCATTAGATTCCCAAGAGCAGGGATCTATGGAGGATTCCTACCTTTGGAAAAGAACAAAAACACAGAATAAAAGCCTTAATCTTATAACCCCCAATCTAGCCAGCTAAATCCCCAATTAGCAATTCAAACAGATTAATATAGTCCTTCCCTCCATTAAGCATACCCGACATCATGTGGTTGTGTATTTTAAAGTTACATTTTTCTTATGTGCAGCTCTCTTTCTCACCAAAGTTGACAATTCCTCTCAGACCATCTTACTTTTCCACAGACTGGGAATGGACTCTATCTTTCTGCCTTTTTTTGCCCCTTTTTGTTTAAGTGCAGTCAGTTTTGTTGATGCACTCTGGCAGAATCTCTTAAATTAATGCTCTCCTTTATTGTACATGTCTCCAAATGTCTGTCCACCTTGCCATTTCCATACTGCAGGCTGTTTGCAGTGTTCCCACTGAGAGCAAAGTAAAGGGTAGAAATGGCACACTTCTCTGGCTTGCTCGAGAATTCATTCTCATTCCCATCAAACTCATGAGTGCTGTAAATTTAATGACCATTTCTCCTCTTGACTGAGGAGAAACTGAAGCAGAGGCTGTCCCAGCTCAGAAGAAGCACTGCTAATGCTTCCCTAAGCAAGGCAGTTTGGATCTTTCCCAGATTTCAGGGAGTAAGCCAGTGCCAAATGCCTTCGTACATATCAAGAGCATGTTTCTAGAAAGTATGAATTACCTGCGACCACTAGAGGTGGCCAGCAGTCTGTTGACTGACCCTATAACTATTTCTCCCATTTTTGCAACCCCATGGATCTAGGTGGTGCAGAAGACCATGTATGTCCCTGGTCCTCTCCCATCCCTCACTCCCCCAGGTATGTAAAATGACAGTGGAAACATTTTGACCCTTCTCTGCCCTGACCAACCAGCAATTTCATCCCTCTCATCTAATTTCTGGTTTTAAGTAAAGGTAAGGAAGAGTTGACCATTTTTTTCCTCATATTTTCTTAAGCAGACCATTTTAAAACTTCCTCCTTTTCCATCAGCTGCAGTAGATTACCAAAAGGGATGCTTTGGGATGAAAGTGAGTCTTGCAACAGAGTGTGTCTGTAACCTCCCATAACTGACCAACTCTTAAGCAATTGAGTTTGGGACCATTGAGGTTCATGCCCATGCTACTCGCTTTCCTTCCACACAAGTGCAATACCCCTCAGGAAGAGTAAAGATGCACCAGGTTTTTTGTCCTCTTCTGCATATTTCAGCTTCAGGCAGGTGACTCAGAGGAAGACTACTTGGTAAAAGTAAATTTGAAAGGTTTAAAACTTACAAAAATACAGTTGTTGAAAATGTAAAGGTAAATGTAGGCAGACAGCTCGTATTTTCTCAGTTCTTACTTTTGAGTCTTAGGAAGTTAATAGTGGAACTTGTAAGAAAGTTTAATAAAAGGAATGCAGGCATGAGTGCATGGAGATTATTATAACGATCAGCATCCTGCATATATCCAATCCATATGTCTAATCACCAGCAGCATTTCACAAATACTTTACTGCACCATCTAGCACTTTACATATACAGATGTGCCTACACCATATATAGACAACAATAAGGCCCAGTCTGACATGTGAAGCATAAGAGGAATAACAAATACATGTCTGCTTTACTTGGCTACCAGGTGGAACAAAACTTCCCTAAACATTTTTGATCAAAGGTGCTTTCCATCAAACAAATTTTTGTCTGTATTTTAAAAGTTTAACTTGACTTTTATATAGTTTAAGTTTGCTTTAGAGGTGGGGTTTTTTTCCTTGTTTCTGAGAGTTTAAAAATTTAATAATCAAAATAAAACTATTTTGTTTTAGACAAATGATGAATATTTTTAATATTTATGAGAAAAAAATTATCAATTTTATCAGTTCTTGTCTTAAGCTTTCAGAGATTCATCAAATCAAGAACTTGTTCTTCTTGTTGAACTTACTTTTAAGTTTTGTTACCACATTTCAGAATCCCCCACATTTTGGTTTTTGTTTTGCATCTCATAGACACTGGTGACTTTCTAAAACCTTTCTTTATCATAATTCGGGTTTTGTTCCAAAATATCTATTTTCTCTTTCTATAAAAGCCTTTAGGACTTAAGGATCAAGAAGTGGCACATGATCAGAATCTATTTCAAACACTTTGCGACCATGCAGCAAATAAAATTAATGGAATGGATACTCCTTATATTTAAATGTTACAATTTATTGGTAGCTTCACAGATTCTCAACATTTTATGTTGGCCTTACTGAAGTACAAAGAACAAGCTTTATTAAAAGTGGGTTGTATGGCTATAAGGATAACAGATGGATATGCACACAGATGTGTAGTTCAGAGAGGGCCTCTGACCTTCACTCTGCCCTGGAGACCAGCCCGTGATCAAAATAGGTGGAAGCGGACAACAGAGAACAAGGATTCCACATTTGATGAAATCCATGTTGCTGCAGCTCCTGGCCAGTCTGGTTCACCCACGTTTCCTTCTGAGGGATGGATCAGCTGCCCCCCAAACACACTCACATGCACACCCATAGAGCAAACACCCATGAGTTTGCAGACTCGTGCACGGGAAGCGTGGAATCTGTGAAGCTACACGGAGAGCAGTGTTGGGTGGAAGGTATCAGCCAGGGTGGATGGGTGCACGCTGGCCCTGGGGGCGTGGGCTGGGGGAGAGGGGAACTGAGTGGGGATTTCCAGTGCTGCGCTGGAGAAAACAGGCAAGAAGGAGGAAATGCTGGCTGAGCCAAGCCCTGTGGCATGACTCCCAGAAAAGGAGTCAATATCGCAGGGATCTGGAGGCATCAGAGGTGGTTTTCAACAGCTGGCTTTAACAGCTGGATCTACCTACTTTGCCGACTGTGAGATTGCACAGTAGCAAGGATGGGAGCAATTTATCTCCTGGATATCCCAAATCCATGAGGGTTGACCAGGGGTAACTGCAGACAGCCAGAGTAACTGGGCAGACAGGCTGATTTTTAATGGCAGTGAAACACTTGCACAGAAGTCAAGCTCACCGGCTACACTGGCTGTGGGCAGAGAACCACATGCTGCACTGATACAGCCCGTGAGTCATGGGCAACGCTTTCACCAATAGCAGAACATGACTTTCTTTAATGACTCCATTAATAGGCTCCTTGCAAGATCAGGCACACAATTCTTCTTGCTCAGCTTATTTGCTCTTTGCAGGAGTATTCTTCTTATGCTCAGTGAGCTCTTAATTTGCAGTCAAGTTAAAACCTGATCTGGTTCCTTCCACTGTCAAAAAATAGCAATGTCCTCTGAATTCCTTGCTGCACAGAAGAGCCAAACCTCACTCATGTGCTGGCAGTTGCTCATTTTTGACAGATAGTGGCTTGCAGCAAGCACGCTTTGCTACTGTGAGGAGCCAGGTTAGGCCCAATCCTGTTAACACCTAATGCTAGACAAAATCCTTACTCACAGAAGTCAACAGGCATAATACATTACAGTAAATGTTACATCTACTAGTGTTCTGCAACCCCTTTTCCCTCAGATACTGATAAAAAGTTACAGGCGTTCTTATTTAAGAATGTGTTTAAGGCTGTTTCACTCTCCTTTAGGTGTCATGCTATATACAGATTAATTTATCAAGGCTTAAATTCTTTCTTCCTGAGTTGTTTGTATTGTTTTAATGCCATTTTTACAGTATAACCCAACTTTCTTTGTGAACACATTTTAGTAATAGTGTCAATACAGTCTTCACTTGCAATAAAAAAAGTCAGCAACATGCACTTTGCAATTTAATGAAAAAGTATTTTAATGAATTACTGCATTAAGAGGAAAACGGTGTCTTAATCCTATCATAATAGCTCTATCTTCTATACCAGCAGATTTATGTTTCAAGGGGCTCAAAAGCACAAAAGCCACCAACATCTATCAAAAGATAAAACACAAAGCAGCTAATAAAAAAGTAAACCAGCTATGAACTTCTAGAGTTTTTGATTCTTGGGGAAATAAGGAGCAGGAGTCAGTAGAACTGCAACCTTGGATTTCTAGAGGGCAGGTTTTGCCCTGTTTAGGAGCCTGGTTGACAGAATCCCTTGGGAGGCAATCCTGAAGGGCAGAGGGGTCCAGGAAGGCTGGACGTTCTTCAAGAAGGAAATGTTAAAGGTGCAGGAGTGGACCATTTCCATGTGCCAAAAGACAAATCAGTGGGGAAGACTAGCCTGGCTGAACAGAGAGATTTGTCTGGAATTTGGGGTAAAAGAAAAAAAAAGGAGACTTTATGAGCTTTGTGAGAAGGGTCTGGCCTCTCAGAAGGACTACATGGATCTTGTGAGGTTATGCAAGGAGAAAATTAGAAGGGACAAAGCCCAGCTAAAACTTTATCTGTCTACTGTTGTAAAAAGCAATAAAAAATGCTTCTATAAATGCATTAGCAGCAAAAGAAAGGCTGATGAGAATCCCCATCCTTTACTGGATGCAAGGAAAACAGTGATTAAGGATGAGGAAAAGGCTGAGGTAGTTAATGCCTCCTTTGTCTCAGCCTTCAATAATAATACCAGTTATTTTCAAGGTACTCAACCCCCTGAGCTGGAAGACAGGAACATGGAACAGAACAAAGTACCAATAATCCAAGAGGAAACAGTCAGCAATCTGCTACATCACTCAGAGAGATGCATGAGTCTCTGGGGCCGGATGGCATACACCCAAGGGTACTGAGGGAGCTGGATGAAGTGCTCACTGAGCCACTTTCCATCATTTACCAGCTGTCCTGGATAACTGGGGAGGTCCCAGTTGACTGAAAGTCAGCAAATGTGATGCCCATTTACAGGAAGGGCTGGAAGGAGGATCCAGGGAACTACAGGCTTGTCAGCCTGACCTTAGTGCCAGGAAAGGTCATGGAGCAGATCATCTTGAGTGCCATCATGTGGCATATACAGGACAACTAGGGGACCAGGCCCAGCCAGTATGGGTTTGTGAAAGACACGTTCTGCTTGACAAACCTGATTTCCTTCTATGACAAGGTGACCAGCCTAGTGGATGAGGGAAAGGCTGTGGATGTGTCTACCCAGACTTTAAGGCCTTTGACACCATTTCCCACAACATTCTCCTGCAGAAACTGGCTGCTCATGGCTTGGACAGGTCCATTGTTCACTGGGTGAAAAACTGCCTGGATGGCTGGGGCCAGAGAATGGTGGTGATGGAGTTACATTCAGCTGGTGGCCAGTCACAAGTGTGTTCCCCAGAGCTCAGTACTGGGGACAGTCCTGTTTAATGTCTTTATTGATGATCTGGATGTGGGAGTTGACTAGGGATCCCTCAGTCAGTTTGCAGATGACACCAAGTTGGGTGGGAGAAAGAGATGGGCAACGAAGCTGGTGAAGGGTCTGGAGCACAAGTCTTATAAGGGTTGGCTGAGGAAGCTGAGGGTGTTTAACCTGGAGGGAAGGAGGCTCAAGGGGGGCCTTATCATTCTCTACCTGAAAGGAGATTGTAGCAAAGTGGAGGTTGGTCTCTTCTCCCCAGTAAAATGCCACAGGACAAGAGGAAATGGCCTCACAGGTTTAGACTGAGTATTAGGAAAATTTCTTCTCAAAAAGTGTTGTCAAGCATCAGAACATGCTGCCCAGAGAAGTGGTGGAGTCACCAGCTCTGAAGGTATTTCAAAGATGTGTAGATGTGGCATTCAGGGACATGGCTTAGTGGTGGACTTGGCAGACTGTTAACCATTGTGCTCTGTGATCTTAGAAGTCTTTTCCAAACTGAACAATTCTGATCCTACGGAAATGGTGAAAGTTACAACACCTTAGTGCATTAAAAGCTGTCTAAGTTATCAGACACTGCGATATATTATGATAACAGTTTCAGCAAAACACAGGTAGATATTTTGTACATATTAAAGTCATTTGCAATTTTTCCTCTTCTCATGATGGATTTTATGCCTTAGCTATTTCCAGTTCTTTCTAAAGCAGGGCTCATTGTGCAAGGGCACACACACACACACACACACACACATATATATGTATATATATATACAGACCCTTAAAAGTCGGTGTATTTCCAGAGAGCACTGACATGATTAGTTTTATGGATGGGAGGAAGACACAGAGGGTTTGCTAGGCGTCACCAATCCAGTGGAGACCAGGAGTCTGATAAACAGAACATTGTTGGGCATAAATAGCAAAGAGATACAAAGGATAAAGGAGTTAATTTGGGCCTTCAAACCATCACTTCCTTTCTCCTTGTCTCATGTCTCTTTTGTAGGAAGCTCTTCAGGATACAGACCATCTGTTATAGGTTTCTAAGTTGCCATGTCCATTGGTCTTCCATTAGGGAATCTTTGTGACCCTTTGTTGTGCTGTGGGATCTTCATCTGCCTCCTCACAATTACGGGTATATGCACCTGAGCTCTACACTGGCTGATAGTTCCTTTGCCAGGAAACCCCCAGTACAGACAGATTATTCATGTCAGGGTCTGTTCTTGGCATATAGATACAGTCTACCTGCCCATTCAGCCTTGGGAATGTGGGTCACCTTCTGACAGGGGCAAAAGGGTTGCAGAGTTAGAGCTTCATCCCACAACTCGCAGCCCTGAATAAACTAGGGAAGCTCTTCCTTAACTGATATTTACGTGCCATAAACCCTATGTCCAACTTTAATCATGAGTTTTTATACGGTGACCAGGCCCAAGTGTCTCCCATTCACCCAGGCAGAGGCTCCTGGGCAGTGCGAGGGCTCTTTGAGATCCATGTTTTCCAGAAAAAGTTGGTCTTTCACTTCTAAGGAGTCTACATCTTGGGGTCTATAGAGCTTTCCATGGAAGCTCCTATCCCTGAAAGTTTCTTTTTTTTCAGTCTGAGCTTGTGCCTGCACTACTGTAGCAAATATTCCTGGAGGGCTGGTGGTGTCCAGCTCTTCCTTGGGCTTCACCTCGGGCTTATCATTCAGCCCTGCTGGCACCTGCCACAGATGCCCCCAGTGGTGCTGAGCAGAGCTGTGTGTGCTCATCTGTCCATCAGCATCCGAGGGCGAGGGTGGCTCTCTTGAGGCTCCTGGAGGAGCTGGACCTGCTCCCTCAGAGGTAGGGCCCTGGCAAACAGCTTTCCACCACAGCAGGAGGGGGATGCACAGACACCCAGTCTCACACGCTTTCTAGTTGTAAAAGTCACAAGCCATTTTACTAGGCTTTTTTTCTTCCCATTTTCTCACCCTGTGGTTACAGCAGCCATGGATAAGATGGGGTAATTAAGTATCAAGGTTACCACCCCTCCCACCTCCACCGAGAAACCTCCCACCCCTGCCTAGACACGCTCTCTGACATCTCAGAGCCCAGTATCCTCTTGATCCTTTGGCTAAACAACAGACCTTCACTATCACTCAGGAAGCTGAGCCTTTGAACTCAAACCATGTATGTTTAAGGTGGGGAAAACCATATCTCTGTGTACGGAAAGAGAATGAGGTGTGTTTTTTTCTTTCTCTTTTTTTTTTTTTTTTTTTTTTTTTTTTTTTTTTTTTTTCTCTGTAGCAGTTTTAAGGTCTGATTAAAACAGGAGGAAACAGAAAATCCTGGAAAATTCCAGGTTGGATTACTTCTCTTCTGTAAGAGGAAGAATCTTAAAATAGAAAGGACACCTGAGTGTCATCAGATATTCTGTAGTTTTGTCTCAGAGCACTAGCAGTCACAGAGATAATAATTTGCCATTCTGCACTGCTACTTTTTAACTCCTGCACATGCATCTACTGAAGACAAAAACACACGTGGGTACACATACAAATAGCAGTGACCTGATATCACCACCTGAATAAAATCAAGTACTTCATGTAAAGAGTTTTGACCTGATTTTATTGTACTACTTGTCTTTTTTCCCCAGCAGTAGACAATTGGTAGTTTAAGAAGGATCTCTTTAAATATACTGAAGCACATTTAAAAGGCTGACAAGT
This sequence comes from Manacus vitellinus, assembly GCF_001715985.3. NCBI lineage: Eukaryota > Metazoa > Chordata > Aves > Passeriformes > Pipridae > Manacus > Manacus vitellinus. The sequence continues at coordinate 1,638,627 of NW_021940812.1, read as the reverse complement.
TGTATTTGTGGTTTTCAAAAGAAATAATTTTTGAGCAGAGCTACCTTTTTTGGCATAAGGCAATTGGAAAGTACCATAGATATCTCAATAAAACACATCAAAAGTAACTTTCTATAGCTTGTTTTGACATGTCCACTTGTGGGTTGTATCAACTTTAACTAAACATCATTTTTTTCCTCCGTCAGTACAAACCATTAAAAACATTCAACAGAAAAAACAAATAGAAATAACTCAGTCCTGTGTTTGCCTAATTTCAAATAAAAGGATATACAGAAAGGAGTGGTCACTGCAGTTGAAAGTGCATTTTTCTGATTCATGTATTTGCTGTAACTATTTGCATAGGATTTAAATGTCTAAGAAAAATGCCCAACCATTTTATAGAGAATGCTGCATTTGAGAAACCTGAAAATGCTAATCTGGTTTCATATTTACAAAGGTTTGTTTACTGTATGCGTGATCAATTCACCAAATGACAGCAAACTTTGGTAAATACAGTTTTGATGCTGAGACTCTTTGACCTTTTTATGGAGGAACAGAAAGCTTATCTGCTCTAGAACCAATCCTAAAAGAGCACATTGTGCTGATTTCACTTGAGATCTCACCCCTTGCCTCTTTTTGCTTCTCTCTCTTTCTCTGCCGCCCTCCCTTCCTACGAACACTGAATGCTAAGTAATTTCCTTGTCAAGGTTGCTTATCAGGACTAGATTTACACTTGATATCATTTTGTAAGCATGTAGCAAATGGTTCATACATTAAGAGAAAAAGGCAGCAGACACTGTTTGTCTCTGAGGAGGAAACAAATCTCAAGAAAATAAATGGCTGTTAATTAATATTCTAATAAAAAAATAAATAAAAAATCATTCAGTCACAGAACAAGCATAGGAAACAAGCAAGCAAATCAAGCCTAAAAATCGGCCTGTATGTCCTTTATTTATCCTGCACACTCAGAGGCACTTTCTGTTCAGTGATGCCATGTAGGTAAGTTAAATGCACAATGGAGGATCTTTCCTTCATGAAAAAAAATAGTCACAAATATTTGAGTGCCTCATCATCCTGCCACTTCGACAGCAATGTTGAAAATTATAATGTTTGTTTCCAGAGAAAAACATGTTTAAGGCTTCCCTATACCTAATCCAAGGCAATACATTGGGGTTAGCCAATGAGAAAATGGAGAGGTAATCTATACTGACCGGGCTTACTTGCTGCCTATGACCCTTGTCAAGCAATGTCTGCATAGACACACAGAGTGGGCCAGTGACCTCAGGGCTTAAAGTTTCAGTGCTTAAGAATTCCTATATCTTAAGTGCTTTTGCTGGAGAGAGAGAGCCCAAAGTTTATTCCAGGAAAGAGATGAATCTGTAACATGTTACTACTGAATTACACTAATGTAATCCACATAACCTGTAAAAATTTATCATTGAATAACACCCATAGTGTTTTTTCATTACTGAATCCTAAAATGCACAACAAGCATTTTGATAAAGGTATAGGAATGTATTAGATTAGATTAGGCTAAGTGATACATGTGTAGCACATTAGGTCCTCTGCATCTAATGCCCATCTTTTTGCTTTTTTTCTCAGGTTCATGTACAGCAATACCAGACAGACAGCTCCCCAACAGGCATGAAACTTTCACATTTATATGTGCCTGTCTCTGGGGACAGCACACTTGGATCAATGTTCTCCCTGTCCTCACTGCTTAACTTGTTAAGTAGCTCATGGGCTCAGATTGTCTGAAGCCATTTGGGGCACCAGGTTCCCCCTGTCTTCCTTCATTCTCTTAGGGAAAACAAGCAAAAGTGCAGTGATCTCACCTTGTTTTTCATATGTGATTGTCAGTGGATGAGAGGGATCTAGGGCCAGACGTGAGCCAATTCCTTCAGCTTTGGAGAAGAGATCTTTGCTGTACAACACTGAAATCCTAATTCTCCATATATTATGTGATACAGCCTGGCAGAAAGGAAGATCTACTCTTCGTTTCTCTTTTCTGATGTCTTTTGCTCTTCTCTCAACCTGCTCCCCATTTTCTCTCCTGCAACCTGCATTATTTCCTGATCCTCAGCCTTACACCTTTGTCCTCTACTGATGTATTTCTGTTTTCACCAATTTTCTTCTGCCTTTTACTCCTTTTCTCTTCTCTTTTCACAGCTGTTCTTTCAGCCAAGTCTCATCCTTTGTTTCCTGTTGTGAATGACCAATGGGAACTTGAGGACCTTCCCAGGGAAGGTGCAGAAACCCAGGGATCTCACAATCTGTTAAAAAGCAGTTGCAACAATGCAAGATTTCCACTGTCTTCTCCATTAAAGGTCCCAAGGCAATTCTATGAGTGAGGCAGAAGGAAGGTAGCCATGACAACTGAAGGCTTAATAGTATCTGGTGCCTTCTTCTGACGAGCCTCTTCCGACCCCAGAGTGGAAACTAATGATGCCATCTCCAGGGTGATGCATCTCCTCCATTATGACCTTATGGACTAGAACAGAAAAGGGGCAAATCTGGCATAAAGAGCATTATTTTGAAAGTAAGTCAGAAAGTTAAGATACACCATGAATCATAAACTGAATAGGTGATATCATGCCCTATTCAGGTCCCAGGCAGAAACAGAGGTTTAGCCTAGACCACCTGGACTAAACACATAACTCAGAATTTGTGTCTGTCTCTCTGAGGTGACTGGACAAGAATCCAGTCTCTGTCTTACCAGTCTCTTGACTGTAGATGACACTGAAGGTATCAATTCCAATGCAAAGTGCCACTGCATGTGATCTGAATATACTCCCCCATGGCCCGTCATAAGGAATGAATGAGATGGTGCAGAATGAGATCCACAGCGTGTTTACCTTAGAAGAAAAGCAACATGAAAACTGAAGGACTGAAAGTGGGTCAAACAAGAGAGTCCACCAGTGGGACACTGATTGCTTCACACAGACTTTGTGAATTCCCAGCCATTCCCCTCTTCCTTGCCAAACTCTGTTAGTCTGTAGGGGGAAGAGTACCAGATATGACCCTAGAAATTCAAGTGATGCCTCTAGTCTGTTGCTGGGATGCAGCCTGGCTGACCAGACCCCCAGGAAGCACACAAAGAGAAGGTGAGCTGTGGTTCCATGAGGAAAACTAAGGCAAGAAGCCAATCACTCCCTAATATGATTGACTTCTACTAGTGGACTTCAGTCATTGAGAATGGAAAATAGACTGAGCAAGAGAAGAAACTTTATTTTTTAATAGCTCGATTAAGTTGTGCATGATTTAAGATGCTTCTGACAAGAAATGCACTTAGGAGTTCTACTATTACATCACACCAAGCAGCAATGGGATAAAGGTTAAAGTACTTAACTTCCAAAATAGTACAGAGCCAGGATCAATCAAGTGGGAACAAGTCCTGTCTAACATGTCTGTCCATCCTCTTAATAGTAGAGTGGTACACAATACAAAATCAGATTCCCCTGGTTAATTTAGAGTGTGGCACTGGCACTGGGCCATATACTGCCTACAGTAATTTCTGAACCTTATACTAGGAAACTGGATAAATCCATGTTTAATCAGCTGTGATTTTAATTATGATTTCAAACTGATTCAAGTAAGAAATTAAAGGATGTGTTCAGGACTCATTTATTTTCCTACCCTTCATGAAAAAATGTGGCACAAATTCTAAATAACCCTTTGCTGCCACCATCTTCATGAGACACCCACATTTCATTGATTGTGTCTCCTGAAGTGTGGTCATTTCTTAGGGATTCTGAGGTCACCTGAACTCATTTTTCAGTAACATCTTCTACTTCCCATTGAAATTCGTGTCTATGAAAGAAGCCTTAAGAAGGTCACATTCAGAGGTTTCCTTCACTCTGTATTACAGGATATTCTGTTGTGGTCAGTCATGTAAGCACAGCCAACACTTTTCAGGCAAAAATTCAGTTGCACAGGGAACGTTTCTGGGCCTCAAGGCCAACCAGCACTGCCCAGCTTGCTTTCCATGAAGGCAGAGTCTTACCTCCAAACAGGTGGCCACACTAAAACTGCCCATTATGAATAACTACTGGTCTGAACATCCCAAACTATTCCTGTGCACTTCCTTAGTAACAAAGTTTTCTCACAGCTGGCCAGGTCAAACCTGTACCAGGGACAAGACTAATAAACCAACTGTGGCAGCTCTCCTGCCTGTGTCCTGGCCTGTCTAGTTCACAGGCACAGACTCAGGGTCAGGAAGGTATTCTGCTGCCTGCAGCAGCACTCAGGAGTGGATATTCAGGAAAGAGCTTAAGAAACAACAGAGTGGTATCATGTCATCTGATCTCCAGCTCTGTCAGTCGTTAGACAAAGGTCTCCATTACCCAGAACTTCACAGGGATCACCAGTTTTAATAGCCACCACTCTCCATTTTGTCTCATTTGAAATTTTTCTAGCTTTTTTGAATCTACTGCCTTTCCACACTTCACCATACCCTGTAACAACAGGTTAGTATTGTTTTATTGTGCAAAAAAAAAAAAAATCTTCCTTTCTTAATGTTGAACCTGCTGCCATTACAAAAATAGTGACTCATTTCCTCTTTCTATTCCTCACAGCATTCATGTATGTTTAGATCTCTTATCATATCCTTTCTTTATCTTCTCTTGTCCAAATTAAAGGAACCTTGTCTATTCAGTCTCTTCTCGTATGCAAGCTATTTAATTCCTCCCGTAATTCTTATTCCTCTTCTTATTACCTTAGACAGGGAATAACAAGAAGTTCATGCAGTACCATGTCATGCAGACATACAAGTATCATGGATGTAAAGTGGCAGAAAGACATTCAGATATTCTTCATTTTTCTGTGGGTGTTTTGTTTGGTTTTTTTTTTTTATTCTCTACGCTGTTGGTTTGTTAACACTAATAAAGGATGTTAAAATCTTCATTGCTTAAAACAGAGGCCTCAGAAATGTTGAGGTGAATTGTGAACATAGCCTTTACTAACATTCAGTGAGATCTGTGATCCTAGGGTGCTCTTAAAAAAGATTTCAGCTCTTGCTTTATTCTCTAAGCCAGTCAGATGCTATTAGGTGTTACACGAAGAACCTCCTCCTAAAAACGAAATGGGAAAACTCTTACAGACTTCATTAACAGACAAACAAACCTACTTGACCTATTTTCACAGTCTTCAGATACAAACACAGTGAGTTCTTTGCCCATATCTCTGCTCCCATCTCCATGCTTTCTATTATCTTGGGATGACTCTGAAACCATGGGAGCATGGAGTGAATCTTGTCCAGCTGGCCCCAATGCCTACTTTGGCTCAAAGAGACCCAGAAAGTCAGAAATGTCTTTAGCAAGTGTAAAAAGGCTTCACCCTTATAAAGAATTTACTACATTTTTGTACTCTGTTAATTAATTCAAGGAGAAAGTATTAGGCAGACTTGTGTAATTGTACTGGTCCACTAATCTAAGGAATAGTATTTGTTTTGACTTGCGAGTAATATATGATACATTTTTTCATAATTATGAACTTCATCATAAGGATAGGCAAAGAGATTTTAATCTCAAGTTGATAAATTTTGCAGGGCTGGGTAACAGGTGGAGCCATTTATCTCTGTGCTAACTTGATCGTGTTTACGAACCAATTGACGAATCCTTCAGAGGAGTTTCAGGCCCGCCTTGTTACTTATTTATTAACCACATGGATCCATGGGGATACAAGCTGGGTTTACAGCACAACTTGGTTATTCAAAGCTGTAGCTGTGTACAATTCCCTCTTCCTCAAAATAGAGATTTATCCCTGCATGCCTATTAGTTACAATGAACATTGTCTCAATGGTCAGAAGTCTCAATTATCCAAACAAATCCCTTATGACATCAGGATAATTGAGCTCAGCTACTCTTGTGGATTGTTGAAATACCAACATTCCCATGTAATTTCTCATTAGGATTTAAGTGAGCTTAGATTATATCTTAGAAGTCTCTCTTTGATCATAGAACTATAATGCAAACATAGCGATGACATTATTCCCACACAATTAGTCACTCCTCTTAAAGTGTATTTTAAATATTAAGGATGATATGTCTTCTTGTAAACTCTCCCCAGTTTACCCAAAGAGCTTAACTACTTAAGCAGTACACCAGAAGACTGGGATGGTGACAATTCATTTTTTTGTCAGAAAAATGAAATGTCATAATACAGTGTAATTTACAGCAAGCAGTAGCTACTGTCAGTGGAAGCAGGAGCTTCTAAACAAATAGCGCAATTGTATTCCTGAAATGAAATGAGAAAATCGGTTTAGGATAATAATGCATCAAGCTTGATGTGGCTAGAAGACATTGTCTCAGTGAACACAAATAGATACTATGACCCTGCTGGGAAAAGGCCACCAAGTTAAAAAACAATTGATGAGTAACCCTGCTCAACTGGGAACTGGTGGGACAGTGCAACAGGCACAGGGGCTGATGTTCAGGAGTGGATGTTGTCCTCTTTTCAAGCACAGACAAAATGTCTTATCTTCCCCCAAAGCAGCTCTCTGGATGGGTGAACACCTTGATATATGGTGCTTTGAACAGCACAACCAGAAAGAGCCAGGGCAGGACAACAGTGAGTTTTGTTCATGGAGTCTCAGAAAACTATAGAAGAAGGTACAGAAGACGGTACAGAGTGGGTGGTCAGGCACAGGGCGTGGGCACTGCTAAAAGATACATATATGGCTTTAGGCTCATTTGGTAGCAACACTAGAGACAGTTTGGTTATGTGAGATAGGGCAGAGTTCTGCGCTCAGGGCAGAGATAGCAGCTTGGGAGTGAGATGGAACAAGGGTGAATGGTGGGAGAAGAGGGAAGAATGGGCATGGAGGCTGGAGACCAGACAAAGGGCACATCAACAAAGTCAAAAGACATTACTTGGAGCATCAGGGAAGCAAACAGAGCACAACCTCCCAGTTCATGAGCCTTCCCCACAAGCTTTCCACCTGACTGCTGTCTCCCCAGATTTTTGCAGCTAAACTGGGACAAGCCTGTAAAAAGCATTGCTATACCCCACAATATAAGAACACTTCTGAAAGTGCTCTGATCAGTGCTTGCTTTCAGCATGTTGCTGGTCACCTGACACCCATTAGCCAGTCACTGAACTCCCTGCACACACATAACAAACATTTAAAACTTCTTCGTGAACCTGAGGTCTTGAAGCAGCCAGCCTCAGAGAGAGCTGGGTTCCCAAGGCACTCAGGGAAGCGTTGGTGTGCATTTCAACTTTCAGAAGCTCTCCATGGTAGTGCCATCACACACACCTCCCAGCAGCACATGCGTGTTGACTGGCTGCTGTGACTGCGTCCAGTTCATAGACAGATACCAAAGATTCCTGTAGTCTGTCCATTTTGCAAACACCTGAATGGACTGGAAGATTGCTCATGGTCTAAAGGGACAGAGGCAGTCTTCTGAAGTTCCATTCCCCTGCTCGGGCAGGGTGTGCCCCAACCCTGCTGTTTCCTGAGGCTACTGAGCAGGCTGAAGGAGTACTCACTTTGCTCCTACCACTGCTCAACTTGCTCAGCCATCTCCCCTAGCTGTTAGTGAAGCAATGGGGAGGCATAAGCCTCTTCCCACAACAAGGAATATAAAATACCGCTGGAGCCAGTGTGTCTTGGTGAGAGCAGGCAGCCATGATAACAGAGCTGGGCTGGTGAGAGGGCCCTGGATAAGGGTTTGAGTTGTTGCCATCCAGGTTTTGAAGGGCCTAAGGGGGTGATTACAAAAGGGGTTGCTTCTGTGTCAGCTATCCCTGCTTCAATGATTGCTCTGTGGAGCTTTTTTTCACCCTCATCAGTGGAGGCTGTTATTTCAGAGGCTGGTGAATGGCAATAGAGTATCATCTGGAGAGACCTGGGCCACCTGGTAAACATTCTCCTAGGAGCAAGAGAATAGCCACTGTTCGTTTTTTTTCCTCATACAGATATTTTCATATGAAGATCTATGGCACTTTCCCCCCGAAGCTGATTAAACTGTCTCTGAGGAAATTTCTGTGAAGATGGCTGATAGAAGAACCTCGTCTTTTGGAGGTAAATAAGTGGCAGAGGGCAATGGAGGCTGCAAAGGTGGAGATAAGCAAGCCACCTTAGACTGTAACCCCAAGACTGAATTTGGGAAAAAACAAGCAGGAAGAATCTGATCTGGAAAAGCCAGTGGCCATGAAGATAAGCATGGATGATGGTCTCTTGTCTTCAGTGACTGATTACAGGTTGTCTTTTAGGGAAAACAATTACATGGACTTAATGTCTTTTTGGAGGCCTTCAGCAGGAGCATTTACAGAAAGGAGCTTTGCTCACCTTCAGAGGGGACCTTTCTTTCACTGATTTCATAAGGTGACCAGATGAGACTAGACACCTTTTAGGTAGGTGAAGTTAGATGACCTGAATCTCATCCTAGGATCTGCCACATTAGGCATAGCTCCAGGTGAGGTGGCCACACTCAGGTGAACACAGCTCTGACTTTGCATCTCTTTACAGAGCAAACACCCGATCAAGAGGCGAGAGAGGCAAAAAAAGCAGTGAGGGATCCTGTATACCCTCTCAGCTCTTTCCATCACTGAGCTCCTGGAGAGCCCCAGTGGAAAATGAAAGCTTCCTTTGCTCCGCCGCAGTGCCCTCCAGGGAGGGCAGGAAAACACCTACCCTTCTTCACAGCACATCGCCCCTCAGGCACAAGGCCTGGCTGTCACCCAGGGATGTCATTCACCTGCCTTCTTGGTACTTCAGATGCATCTGTATTTTTTGAATCGTCCGATTCTGTCAAAGTTGTGGGGAGAAATAAGAGAGGCTTAAAATAGCTAAGGCAGAAAATTCCCCAACTGTCAGTTTTATAATTCTTAAATCCATTCCAGGAGAGCTAGCTTCAGCCCTATTTCCTGATCGCTTGGAAAAACTGAGACGATCAATTAAAGTTTTCCCATGCACCCTCTTGGACAGATGGTTGAACCATTTTAATTAAGTGTATGTATTGGACTGACAGAGTTGATGTATCTGACGTGACAGACATTTTCTGTGTTCATTTAGGTTTTTAATCTTTCAGTCTCTTTAGTATGTCCAGAATTGTGCTATTTACACTGTGCACCCAGAACAATTATTCAATACGCAGTCGATTGCTTGGATTATTAGATTTTTATTGTTATTGTTGGGTTTGGCCACGGTGAAAAGCTCCTCAGTAGCAATTTGCTATCACTCTGGCTGTAATAATGAGAGGATCTAATTTTGGAAATCTCTGTTGAAAATTAAGGGGCCATATTTTTTTAAGATATTTAGATGTCAAGAAGGGCAAATTGAGGCATATTGAGATTTTTCAAAAGCATCTAGGTACCCATACCTCAAATTTCAATGGAACTAAAACAGTGTCAAGCTGGTTATCTGCAGCTCTGGACTCCTGACCACTGTGCAACCCTGCCTTGCTCTTGCTCCAGGGGGTTTTAAGATGAGACACATACTTCTCTTTTCCTACATCCCTTTACATTTTGTGATCTTGCATGAGGTGGAAGACGTAGCATATGGCACTGGTGGTCCTGAATTTGAGAATAGGATCCCATGGAGTATAGGGCTGCCCCTTACATGACTTCAGTGGTGGGATCTGGGTAAGAAAGAGCATGTTCCTAACACACACAAATAGTTTCACAGCTTCACTCTCTTCCTCAAGTGTATTAGTTCGTAACTTTGTTATAGTGTAATATTACAATTTATAATGCATATATGCAAGCAGAAAATAGCATTTTTTCTTTTCTTCTCATGCAATGGGTATTTGTATAAATATTAGACATTGCTACAATATGTACAAGCCCTGTGACTTCACATGATTCTTTCAGTCCTGTTTTAATATTAATAGAGGTTAATAGGTAGATTTGGTATTAATAGAATCTACTCTCTCTAGGTTTCAGTGAATATCAATCAATAGCTGCAAAAGTACCATATACTGGAATATTGTAATGGCTACAAATACTTTTCTTGTTTCCAGTGCCTTTACTGGATGACATGAATGATTGTTTTCACCTAAAATAAACTCCAAGGCTCTTACATGTTTCATGGAAGAAAAAGCAGTGTCTCCTGCTGGTGGGAAAACCATACTGGAAAGTTACTTCTACAGAGACATGGCTGATGTGTATTACAGAAAAGAAAAGCAGTGTCTTTGTCCTCAAGACTTTCCAGTGTTACACAGCCAGGATCTTTCAGTTCCAGGAAGTTAGATTGCCTGAATGGTCTTTGAAGAAAAGTAAGATGAAATAATAAAAAGCATGAATGTGGTCATATGCTTGTAGAATATGACATAGCAGACAAGTAGAAAGAAAATACTAAGGTAGGAATCAGGTTGTTTTATTCAGAGAATGCAAGAAAACCTGAGGTTTAAAAAATATATATATTCCTTCCTGGATAGGCAGAGTGAGTGAGAGAGAGCCCTAGGTATATTCAGATTTTAATAACATCTACGTATAGTCCAACCGGTGCATGTACAAACCCTGCACTCCTTCACAAACTTCAAATACCTGCAGGCATAGATAAATACTTGGATAAGCACATACTTCTTTGCTTGCTTACATGGGAGATTTTGTTCATGCAATAAAGGCTGAGTGCTTTTTTTGCAAAACCTCATGCTGCATCTGCATATGGGAGTGTTCTGGGAAATTCAAAATAGCCACACGTCAAAAGTCCCAATAACGTGCACTATCTGAGGGCTTTTGAAGAGTGGGATAATGAACTTATCAAATCACTAACAGTGGGTTTTGAGAGGTGGGGTAGAGAGGCAGGGACTGAGAGGGGCAGGGAAGGAGAGAAGGAAGGAATATCACGCTGCTCTTCAAAAAAAGGTGAAAAGCGTGATCTTGGAAAGCCCTCACTGAGAGCACAGAACTGAGAAATCTGCAACCCTTTCCTAGCAACAAATCAGAAATGTTAGTATTCCATGCAGCCTTACAGTGGGTGTGATACACATGGGTTTGGTAAACAGATCCACTCCTGACCAGAATCAGCAATAACACATTTGATTTTCTAAAAGCATCTGATTTGATCTAAGAATGTCAAAAGGAGCCAGTAGCTCAGACTGACACTATTACACGAGCAGTCATATTTTGATATTTTATCTTGTACCTTCCTCAAGCCTCAGTTGAATTTCTTGGCATTGTCAAAAAAACCCACAACAACAACAACAACAAAAAAACAACAAAGAAAGAAAGAAAGAGAAAGAAAGAAAGAAAGAAAGAAGCCATGCTTCTGATGAAAGCAGCTGTCATTCAGCACTAGGACTTGCCCTTCGAACAGCTGTACTTGATCTCAAAACTCTCACCTGCACAGCATGGTAGGCTGAATCAACTTCGCTCTTTGTCTCGCTACCTCAGATAAGCCTGTCATCAAAGTGAGGAGATAAAAAAGAGACAATCATAACTCTAATGTCATATTTGACAGAGGAAGCTGTTAGTCAAGTAGCTTTAAACTGTTTCTCCTCTACATGTATCGAGTGACGTCCTGGCACAGCGACAAGAACTTATCACGGTACTTTTTAATATGAGAAAGAAGAAAAAAAAAATACCAGAACAGATGTGTCATCATAGACACACCTTTTAGTGGACCTTCAAAGTGAAGAGCAGGAGAGGCTCTTTCATGAGACAAGTGTCACAACAACTCCATCTTCATAGAGGTGTGCTTACACAGGCCACTGCAGACAGCACATAGCAGATATTAGAGGTAACTACACTAATAAGGAATCGGCTCAAAGTGCCAAGAAAACAGGTTTTCTACGGCCAGATTCTGATTTTGCTACTCAGGCAAAATGCTAAGTAATGTAGGAACTGGTCCAAAGGCAGCTTCCTAATAAGAAACTGAAAATAGCTTGCTCATCATAGCTGGCATTCCAGGAAAGGTGAGGAGGACAGCTAGCCCCAGATGTAAAGACTGGTCTAAGGCAAATTTAGTCTGTTGACTGTTTGCAAGACAATTGTTAACCAATCCATCATGTCAAATAATTATCAAAACTATATTTGTGTGTCATTGAAGTTCTACTTTTAGTAGTGCAGCAGTTTAAATAGTACCACTTGCATTTATACACTGCCTTTAACCCAGGGATCTCAAAAAGCTTTAGAAATTATATCCGTAACGTTCTGGTCAGATGGAGCTTTTGTGCACAGAAAAATGCTTATGCTGGAAAAGCATAAGCACAGCCTTGGGCCTATGGGGCCCTGTGTTGATATAAAAAGGAGATGAGTTGGACTTAATTCAAGAGATCCATAGTAATTTTACACACACCTAAGCTGCCTTGTGACTTGTTTACCTGCCTGAAGGTCCCACAGTGATCTTACGCAAAACCTTCAGCATCTAGGAGTTTGCCCTGACTGGGAGTTTTTGTTTTTAGCACCAAGTATCTCTTTTACAGGTTTCAGCTGGATCAAGGTCAAGGAGAAGAGTAAAGGCCAGTGACTTTGACTACTTACTCCCTAAGTTTTGACTTTAAAAGTGCCTAAAATAAACATTCAGGCAGTGCTAGCTACTAGTTGCATGTGCCTGTAACAGTATTGTACGGATAACTCAGTACCATACCTCACCCTAGTGCTGGATTAATCTCCCATAAATTAGGTCTGTAAAAGTTAAGCCTCTCATCTAATCCATGGGTCTCAGGTGCACCTGAGGTCAGCAGAAAGAGTCACAAACCTGCATGAAATGACTGACCATGTCCAGAGCTGGGTGCCTTTTGCAGGGAGGATGCCTTGCCCTCTGCCAGGGCCGAGCTCCCCTTTAGGGTGTGAGGTGGTTCACTTAAGTTAGACATGTGCCATTTTGGTGGCTGGTGTTAGATGTGATGAATCCCATCCATACTGCCAGATCTTTAAGTGTTTTGAGGTCCTTCCAGTGTACACAGGCAGATGGATTTGCAGAGGTTTCCAGATGCCCAACTCCTACACAGCTTATCAGGAACAAGACAGCTCAGGAGTTTGTAAAGAAGTCCTGCAAGCACCTGACTGCATGGTTAAGTGTTAAGTAAGGAGTCTACCCCTAAATATCCATGAAAAAACAGTAATGGTAATCAGTTGAAACCACAGCTACATCACAGAGGCAGTGAGGGAATAAATATTTGTGCTGGTTTAAGACGACAGTCCAGTTTGAAATGAATTTTTTTTTTTTAATGAGAACCCCTTTCTCAGTAGGAAAACTGTGTTCAGATTACTTGAAATGTAATGAAATTAAAATATTTATTTTTAATCTCTCTGATTGTTTAGTGCTACCTACCAAAAGTATTTCAACTTAAAAGTAATCAAAAAATTAAAAAAACTCAAACCGTTGTTTTTCCAAGTGCCAGAAGGGGTTCTCAAAAAAGCTCTGGACTCTGGTGCAGTTCTCTTCTAAAACTTCCATTAAATAATTCATTTTCCCGACCAATTTCAGTGTTTGAAGAATTACAGCTATCATTTCTTAGGCCATTTGTGAGCTATACTGAAAAAACCCACAATGTGATCTCTGCATTAAAGCTATTGTGTAGCTGGTAACTGTATGTACAGCTATGTGGTTCGTGACACTCACTTATAAGGACAAGTCCTGAACATAAAAGCCAGTAATGCTCCCTCTCTCTGGTTTTGCACTGATACCAGAATAGAAAATATCCAACGTCCTAACCCATGTGCTCATGGCTGCTGCTGCTGGATTTCAAGAAAGTACCTTGGGCAACGTGCAAAATTTCCAAATTCTTTGTTGCTATTTCTCAACTTATTTTAAAGGATTTAAAAAAAAAATTACAGACTTCACACATTGTAATTGTGTATAGGATACCATATTATTATGTCCCCATAAAAATTAATTATGCACCTGGGAATATCAAAGATTGGAAAAGAAGTATTATTCCACCATCAGAATATTTTCAATTTGGAAACCACGTGGTACCCCATCACAGAAGTGTTATTTGAGCACAGTGCCCATAAGAAATACTCTCTGAGGCACCATCACTTGTCATTGTGATGGGATCCCAGTGTTGGATATGCAACTCAAACTGTCATGACTGAGCCAGAGTAGCAGTTCAATCTTTTTTTGACATGAGACCCTGATGGAAACATCACACAAACACAAATAAATTTAATGCTGAGGTTCATGCTGATTTTTCTCAGTTGCCTGTTTAATAGAATGCCCTGAACCTTCCTAGACACTGCCACCCCTAGAGATAGCTGCCCTTGCTGGCACCAATAGTCACAAGTTGGAACAAGACTCTCTGTTAAGAGTGGAGCTTTTTCCTGGACCCTGTGCCACAGATGGAGCAGGAGGTCTGGCTGGCTCCTTGCCTGCACTGCCCGTGCCTGCAGGGCAAAGGGAGAACCACTTTGATCCAAAGGGAAGGGAAGAGCTCTCCTTTCTGCAGGTTTTGGATCTGGAATATCCTCTTGGCCAGTGGTCAGACACAAAGGGAAGTGGACAGCTCTGTGAATGAGGAAGGGTGAGTGAGCACTGGGTGCCAAGTACCCAGTACACTAACAAACCCTCAACATGCTAAGGGGTGAGAAAATTGAGTCTTGGATAATTTTTACATCTGACCTGTGAAATGCAGGTCACTCAGCAAGGATGAAACATAATACTTCCTAAGACCCAGTCTGAAGAAAGGTTATTCCTACTGTGTCATAGCAGCTAAGCCACAGGAAGCTGTTGAAACACTCTGCCAGCTTTCCTGAAATGAAATAGTTTTAGTTTCATGCATGTAGTGAATTTTTACCTTACACTTCTGAATTTGAGCCACAATTATCTTATCTGAAGGGTGATTAAACAGCCTATTCTCTCTCTCTTTTTCTGCTCCTCAGCTGGAGCTTTGCTAGCCTATGAGGGTTCTTGATGCCTGGGAGTATCCTGCCCTTTTCTTGCTACTGGTGGCTTTGCAGAAGATTGATGGACTGGAGCATGTTTGGGAGAGTTTTCTGTTTGGACAGGGACCCTGTCCAGGTGTTGAGTTTTTATTGACAGTGTCATTGCCCAAACTTGCTGTTTTACACCCTAGATTATGTTCTTCTGTTTACTCCCTCTGCATTTATACCAACTTAACTTCATGGTGCTATTTCAAAAGAAATCACCCTAAATCAAATTCCCCACTCAGTTCCTCTTGCATAATCACTGTGGGGCAGCGTGCCTATAAATGAGGGCACGATTTAGCCCACTGTGTATAAATTAATGTGAACTTAAATATAAAGCACAGGT
This sequence comes from Manacus vitellinus, assembly GCF_001715985.3. NCBI lineage: Eukaryota > Metazoa > Chordata > Aves > Passeriformes > Pipridae > Manacus > Manacus vitellinus. Next base: position 1,623,488 of record NW_021940812.1, on the reverse strand, counting down.
GACTTGCAGTTTCCCTCACTGTGGGGCAGCGTGCCTATAAATGAGGGCACGATTTAGCCCACTGTGTATAAATTAATGTGAACTTAAATATAAAGCACAGGTGACTTGCAGTTTCCCTCTCATATAAGCAGACTCTGCTCTGAAATGCCAGTGAAATAATTACCTTTAGGGTAGTGCAGAACTCAGCAGTTTTCCCACCTGCTAGTGTGAGTGACTTCTTTTTATGCCATCTTTACTGTTGCCATCTATGGCCAATATAGCAGAAGACAATGATGAGGTAGACACAAGGTTTACCCTTATTCCTGTGAAAAGGAAGACCGTTCCTGTGGATGTAAGAAAATTGTTGTAATGAGTGGATTTTAGAGATATTTTTTAGCCATTCCTTTCTGTCACACCTTTATGGTGGGCTGATGGGCTGAAAATTAAATTAAAATTAAACCAGAGCCAGATAAGCTTGAGTGTGTACACATGAGACCGCTGGCAAGTAGGACTTTTTCCTCATCTTGCACTGAGCCACTCAATCTTTCCTGCAGCCTCAGACTGCACTGAAGGAGCCATCAGTCCACCACTGGGTTAGTTACTTCCTTTCCCTCAAGTTATTCTCCTGCCAGGCTGTTTCTTTCTCTGTTATGATGCAGCAAAGAGATCCTCTCTAGATCCGTTTGTCTTCCTTAAGCCTTGAACTCATCAAAACATGTATTATGTAGGGAGTGTTTTATCCTGTATTTCCAAAACATGACAGAAGCATGGCTACTTTCTCATCCATCCTGTTTAAGAGCTGTGACTGACTCTGCCAGCTCATAGTCTACTTTGTAACATCAGAAAGAACATGAGAGTGTGGCATACCCTTACTGCTCCCTGAAATACAAAACTCTTCTGATGTTTGAACTTTAAACTTCCTAGCCCAGAAATAACAGACATAATGTAAAACATAACTTGTAGCTCAAGGCCTGGGCATATTAACATTGAGAAGACTGACAGCCTTGTGGCTGCTGCTTCTTAAAACCAGTTCAATAGCCAGCAAAGGACCTGTAGCTCCTTGGGCCCCATCAGAAGCTTCATTAACAGCACTACACATCTCTGAAAAAGCCAGTGTTATTGTACATCATTACCCATATCTAATACAAACTATGCATGACCAACACTATCTCTGCTGTCTGGTATATCTGCCTCGTTCAGATTCTCCTGCAGGTCCAAGGCTATATGAAGAGTTTGCAAGGTCTGATCACCAAAAATTGCCCAAAGCCTACATGAACTCAAGCCTACCTTTGATATGAAGCAAATTGCTCTACAGCTATGACAGCTAGACACTGAGGGGGCTGGTGGTGACCCCTCTGTTTCAAGCCCTTCAAGCCCTCACAGTATGCATAAAATCCCACCTCCCTGGTCTGAGAGTGATCCAAACCCACTTGCACTACACAAGATGTGATCCAGTGATGAATCAGGTCAACATTCCTCAACTCAGATGCATGAGATACACAAGCAAAGTTCTGCCCATGAAAACTTTGAATGCTAGTTATTTGGCTGGTAGAGCTAAAGAAGTAAGAACATCAAGAAATCAGAACCACAAATTCAAGCTCTCTGGCATTTGGAACTACTTCACAGAAAGCTAAATTCTCACCGCCCACTCTCTAAACACACTCAGGTGCTGGCATTTTCACCCAGACTAATTAACAAATAGTGTGGCAATTAAATCACATGGCCTCACCATTGAGTTCAGAAAACTCCCTTACATCGCCGCAGAGTATAGCAACATAACTCGTAAAATTATTTTATAACAACAATTTAAGTGAAGCAAATATCATGAAAATACAACACAAATGTGATAATTATTCTGAGTTATGTGATAACAATATTACGTGTAAACTAAATTGTCTTCCCAAGTCCATCCAACTTTGAACAGCTTACCTGCTCTACAGATGTGCCTTGAGTATCACCAGTGTGTGTGGAGGGGCATAGGGTGAATTTTCTCAATCTGACTTTTCAAAGCCTTTTTAGAAGATCCTCCAAGGAGAGATTTAGCTGCCAAAAGGCCAGTCCCATCTTCCCAAAGGGCAAGGCAAAGGGAGAACAAGGTGGTCTTTGAAAAATGCTATTTTGCCCTCCCTGGCTGGTCCAGATGTTCGGTTAATTTTGGCTCTGCCAGACTTCATGGTCTGCTTCCCCATGTTGTGCTGGTTGGTAAGAGCCGGGAGGGACAGCTCAAGGCCAGGCTGTTGTCAAGGGCAGCCCTCGTGTGGTTCACAATCCCAGGACCCTGCATGAAAAGGAGGATATCTGCTATATTTGGTCAATGAGACGTCTGCCTTCCTGTTCCTCAGATCTTGACTCTTGGACAGCTGCAATGAAGATAAGAAAAGCCTCAGGAAACTAGAAGATGTTCTTTTGGAGAAGGTATCTAGAGGGGGAGGTTAATACACAAACAGAGTGAAGGAAAGCAGAAGAGTTAAATGAGAAAGGCTTGGAGTCTTTTTTTTTTCTTATTTTTAAAGTAAGGTTAGTTAGTGGTGGACAGATATCATTTCTATTAAGGGAAAATGAAAAAGTCCATTAATTACGTACAATATGAACATGAGTAAGCCCAGCATTTTCTGAGTCACAATAAGCAGTTATAGAGTGACAGGGAAAACTTTTTAAGTGATGATTCAAAAATAAAAAAGGCATTTGGAGTCATTGAGCGTGCAGAGTTAGCCCAGGTAACCACATGATCTTATCATTACTACCCTTCATCTGTCTGCCGCCCTCTTCCCACCTAGCGTTTGATACACTCACTTGTTGCATCTTGTCTTGCAAGTGGCATGACTTCAATTGCACTAATTGTGTGCATAAAGTTAACCATGCATGTAAATGTTTGCAAGATTGGAACCTCAGACTATAAACACTGGGAGAGGGCTCATCTCCTCCAGTGTAATCATGGAGGGCTAGGTGCAAGGAGGACTCAGACTTAAGAAGAATTTTTGTGTATTGTACAGGAGAAATGACATCATTATTGTGCTTTACTATTTATTTTTTGATTCCTTTTGTCTTTGGTTATTTATCTCACCCTCATTTCCCTTTTGTGCTCCTTCTTGTCGTTTAAACACATGGTGGCAGAAAGGGAGCTGTAGGCATTTAAACAATTCCATTTGATTTCAGATGGAAGGGTTATTATTGTGTATTCTCTTATCTGAATATAGTTCTCCCAAGGTAGCTACTGTGCTAATATTATACCAAATTACGTAGGTGTTGCATGAGGCTGTAATTTGCACTAGAGATTTAAAGGTTGTTATTATTTATTACCTGCATTACAACAGTATCTGGGAGTCTGGTGGGGAACCAGGGCGCTGCGTTCTGCACAAACACAGAGCAGAAGGAAAGTCCCTGACCTAATACTAACCATGAGCTCCACAAGCAGATCAGAGAGCATCCAGGTGGGGCCCAGGGCAACGAGCCAGAGTGGATTGGGCTGCCCTGTTGCAGGAGATTGGGGATGTCAGGGTCCGAGTCTGTTCAGGTGGAGAAGTAACCACCTGCCAAAACAGGCTCAGATGGCAAACTTCCCAGGAAAGGGGGCAGCGATGACAAGGAGTGAAACTTGCTGAAAACAAATTTTAGCAGAATATTCTCAATGCCCGAAGGATATTGACCCTCAAACAACTCAGTCCCTGACCCATGGAGCTTGTATTAGAGGATTAGAGGCAGCACAAGAATTAAGACAGAAGGGTGCAGAAGATAACAGGACAAGACTGGTCAGCTGCACAGACATGGTGAATGCCATACTATAAGACACTGTAAAAGAGACCCCTCTGCCTTAAATTCACAAAATTACTCACTAACCTATAATAACATTACCTAAAACTCATAGTGAACTCTTCATCTTCAAAGCACTTTACAAAGATTAACTAATTAATTTCACTGTCAAATCTTTTGCAGATCTAGTAATGTATTTGGCTCTACCTCAGAGAGCAATTTTTTCCAGGTACTGGCAGAGTAAACATTCATAATGATATAACCAGTGGGAAGAACTTTTTTAGCACTTGAATGATATTTTAATGAGAGACAAAGGTTAGGAATTGACCCTGGACTAAAGGGCTTCCCTGGGCCACTCACTTGGAAATCGGGACTCCCTGTTGTTCCTACACTGGTGCCAACACAACAACTCATGTGGCTTCTGCATATTGTGTTTTGGGAAAACACTGAGTTTGAGAATAACTAAAATGCCAGTTATTCATAGATGTGTGCATGGGCATGGCTGTTCTCAGGTTTCTGCCTTGTGCTCTCACACATGTTGCCATGTTGGTGACATGGACCAAGGGATTGAGTGCACCCTCAGCAAGTTTGCTGATGACACCAAGCTGAGTGGTTTGGTCGACACACTGGAGGGAAGGGATGTCATCCAGAGGCAGCTGGACAGGCTGGAGAGGTGGGAGTGTGTGACCTTTATGATGGTTAATAAGACCAAGTGCAAGGTTGTGCACCTGGGTCAGGGCAACCCCAAGCACAAATACAGGCTGGGCAGAGAAAGGATTGAGAGCAGCCCTGGGGTTCTGGAAGGACTTGGGAGCGTTAGTGGGCAAGAAGCTCAACATGACACTTGCACCTGCCACCCAAAAACCCAGCCACATCCTGGGCTGCATCACAAGAAGTGTGGCTATCAGGTCGAGGGAGGTGATTCTGTCCCTCCAATCCACTCTGGTGGGATCCCACCCGGAGTGCTGCATCCAGCTCTGGTGCCCCCAGATCTGTCAGAACAAGTCCAGAGGACGCAATAAAAAGGGTTGGATCACCTCTTCTATGGAGACAGGATGAGAGAGTTGTTGCTTTTCAGCCTGGAGAAGAAAAAGTCTCGGGGAGATCTTAGAGCACCTTCCAGTACCTAAAACAGACTGCAACCAAGCTGGGGAGGGACTGTTTACAAGGGCATGGAGTGATAGGACAAGAGGTAATGGCTTTAAGCTGAAAAAGAGTAGATTTAGATTAGATATTATGAAGAAACCTTTTGCTCAGAGGGTGGTGAGGCCCTGGCACAGGTTGCCCAGAGTATCTGTGGCTGCCCCATCCCTTGCAGTGTTCAAGACCGAGCTGGATGGGGCTTTAAGCAACCTGGTCTAGAGGAAGGTGTCTCTGCCTCTGGCAGAAGGGGTAGAATTAGATGATCTTTAAGATTCCTTCCAACACAACCATTCCATGATTTTGTGATTTTCCCTCCTGAGGTCTGACTTCCTCTGTCTGTCACTGCTCTTCCCACCATGGGTCCAGTCTGGACCCTCTGCCAGCACCACACTGTTCCCCTGGGAATAAAAACATGACGAGAGTGCAGCTCCCATGAACAAGTTTCACTTTCAGTCTCCTGGCTGCCTTGCAAAGAGGCAGAGTAACTCCCAAAGGCATGTCCTGCCTCCCCATCCAGATGCTCAGCTAACGTGGGCTCGGCATGCTTTGATTTATGGAGGCTGGGTCTGGCTCAAAATGTTCTTCCAGAACAGCTATATTGGCTTCAGTATGAAAAATTCACAGCAGCAGCAGCCAAAATTAGCCTGAAAAAAATCTTCCATGTGGACAGTGGCGGGAGAGAAATTTTATCACCGTAGATTGTGTTACCCAAAGAGGTTGTATATCTACAACAGTAGAAAATCTCCTTCTGCTACATGCTGCATCAGTATTGTTAGGACCTGCTGGCACTGCTGTGGGGATGGATACCTTAGAAACAAGGACAGACATAAGTATAAAAACTGGTGATTTTTGGTGTGCTAAACCAGATTGTCAGTGTCATCACAGACTGAGAGCTGCTGTTCTAAACTAATTTCTTTGTTTAAAAATAATACTTATCAGAAATTCTCCAAAATTAAGAAATGTCAGTGCTAGATCATGCATTTCCAGCCCTTATTTAACAAGCTGTTAGGTATGTGCAATAACAGTTGGACAGCTTCTCCTGGAGTAAATTATTTCTTTTAGAGTAACAATTAACAGAAAATAAAAAAGTTGCTGGTGAAAAAGACTGTACAGGGGTAGGTCTGGAAAGGAACGAAAAATCATCTGTCCCATAACTCTGCATGGAAGAAATAACACAATATTGCTACAGGTAACTTGGAAATGAGATCTTTGATTTCTAGTAATAGAAACAGGTAAATAGAGATGTTGCTGCTGTCATGGTCATTCTGTCTGAGATGACCGGGTTTATATGCTGCTTCTGAAGAGGAACTTCACAAGCTGCTTGTAAAAGCTTGACACTTGGAAAAAATTGCCTGAAAGTTGGTGACAACTCCTCAGACCAAGTGTATGTCAACTATTCGCACTTCACGTCTCAGATGTAATGAGATAAAAATGTTACAGGAGTTCAAAACATCCTGTCAAAACACCTTGCTCTCTCTTTTTGCACCTAAATCTCAGTGTTGTCTATATTATCCATGGCCAAGTACAGTCCTCATTTACAATTGTGAATCTCAGTCTCCAGGTTAATAGAAACAAAATCCAGGGCAGAATTTCACAGAGCTGAAGGTGTATAATGCTAAAAGTTCTCACCTTCATTTTCCCAGTCGCTTCAAAGAGTAAGGTGTTTCTGGAACAATTTAGTGCAAATGTAATTTACACACAGTACTTTAAGCTTGCTGCCTGCTTTGCCTTAGTCGAGCAATGGCACAAACGTGCCATGACTAATCACAAACCCAAAGGCACCCAGTGTGAATTCAAGACCCCAAGTGGGTTCAGTGAGATTTTTCACTGCCAAAAAGGGACGATTTTGGTGCAGAATGTTTGACAACAGCTGTCTGTGTCTCCCTGGGTTGCCTAGGAACAAAGAGCAAATGACATCCATTTTGGGACACAGAAGGTAAAGCTCTTTAGGGCATTCCCAAACTCTGAAAACCTCTTTGCTGCGATGAATGAGGTTGTGCTGCTGGATGAGGAGCTGTTGACCCTTGTGTGTCCTCTGTTACCAGTGCTATCTTGGAATGCAGGGAGACTCCAAAATAAGAGTGTAGTGTTTCTCGGTGGCTAAGAGAACAAAACTTTCAGCTTCAGGAATGTGAAGTGTGGTTGCAGAAAGCCATCAAGCAGCGATAGTAACAAAAACACCAATGGCATCTGTTATGGATTGTAGCAAAGAAGATCAAGCTAAAACACACAGGATCATTCTTTTAGTCAAGACAACCAAGACACTACTGCACATGTTGCTGAAAGCTGAATGAAAGGGCAGTGCTGGTGTTATACAGGGAGTTACAGCAGGGCCTCTGCAGGCATACCCTTGTTCTAGTCATATTCATACTTAAATCAGTTCATATCTAAAGCATAGCCTCTGCACCCCTAAACACACCTGCCAGATCCCTCAAAGGAGCAAAGCCTAAAGTGGATGTGTCAGCTATTAGTTTACATAAGAGTAAGTAGTCTCTTAGTAGTGCCTGCTAATACCTTTGAGCTTCAGCCCCCTGAGCTCGCCTCCTTCTCATGCCTTTCTGTATGCATTCTGCACTTCCCTGCTTCAAAAGGACTTCAGTTTTGTGTTGTTTGATGCCCAGACTATCAGCCTTGGTGCCACTGCTGAGCATTGTTCGGCAGATGAAGAGCCTCAAACCCTGGGAGAAAAGCCATCACTGTTTCTGTGCTCTCACAGTCCTAGTTCAGCAAGCCACATAAATACAGACATCGCCCTGATGGGGATTCTGTCTGCTTCTCTGGGATGGTCATTGCACTGGAAGTTGTGGAAATGCTTGTGCTAATTGCTGAATCAGACCCCAGTTCACACAGGTTACCTGTCAGCCCGATGTTATGGATCAAGAGGGGAAAAAATGAAATCTCCTTATTGGCTTTGACAGCCTTGGGACTTCACGCAGTATTCTGCTGCTTTAACACCAACACCACCCCCCCCCAAGTTTATCATAGCAGAACAGTGTTGCCTTGGAGTGCAGAGCTATGGGTGAACCCTTCAAATCACCCACTGCAATATGGGGCTGTGGCATGTGAGAAGCTAAAGAAAATGTCACTCCCCAGCCTCCTCCTCCCTCTTTTTCCCAGCCCTGAGCTCACTGAACTGCTCAGTCCAGCAGAAACTGGGCTCAGACATTGCTTTATTTCTTCATTCAAGACACTGCTTCACTCACTGCTCCCTTTCTACAGAAAGCAAAGCAAAGTGCATTAATAGGTGGATTAAAGAGAGGAGGGAAGATAAATAAAGAAAAACTACATATCTTCATAAGATTTTTTTCAGTATGTTTCTTTAAAAATGTGCTGAATAAGTAATTTACCTCCAGTCTCAGAACTGTGAGGTTTAATGAAGCTGACATTTCTTCCCCTCCAATGTTATGTCAGACTAAAAACCTTTTCAACTTATAATAGATATGTATGGTAATAGATATCTGAATGAAAGATCAAACAGACATTAAGTACTGCAGAAATAGCCTGCTAAAAAGATGAAGTCACCCTCTAATGACACTATTATGACACACAGATTAAAAGAAGAACCAGTAAAAAAGAAGGATGATAATGCTATTGTGTTACTCCACTAAGGTATTTTACCAGTGAAATGAAGTAACTTGCTTTCTGCATCTGTCCACTCAACTGACTGATGTTTTAGGGAAAAAAAAATGTGCAGGAGAAAAGAGCTGTTCTTGAAGGAGAAAAAAGCCCACCAAGCAAACCCTACCTGTATTTGGGGTTGGTAAGTAGTATCAGATGAATACTGCATTTCAAGCGTTTGATCCTGTGCCTCCAAAAACTACAAACATCATAAACCAAAATTAAAAACTTCGCCAGCAGTCTAGTACACATAGTAGGTTCAAACTGAACCCCCTTGAGGAAAGGATAATTACTACCTTGTTGTAAAGCAGATGCATTTTTGGAAGCAGATGCGTGCAAGGTGACCATACTTTGGGAAACCACATTTGAAGCAAATATTTATTTGCATAACAAATAGAATACTTTCTACCAGCCCATTATGCAGCTAAGATTAGCTCAGACCTTTATAGTGACACTACATAGATAATAAACTGAAAGCAAATTTCAGCTGGTGCAGTTTCGCTGGTTCCTCAGCTGTCCAGCCGTGTGTGGGTCGGATGGGTGGAGACCTGTGTCGCAGTGTGCCTGCCAGCAGTAAAGCCTCTGAGACAAGGGGTCAGAGGGGCAATTCCACAGCACGGGATCAGTAGGATAGCTCCTTACCACAAGGGGAATATCTTGGAAGTTTGCCTGAGAAGGCTCAGGCTTCTACTTTGTGTGCATGTAGATAAGACCATCCCCTAAGGAGACAAGCGCTCATGGACACAGCCCACCTCTACTGCAACCTATTTATATCTGCCACACAGACAGAGGACAACGTGATTCAGATGTTAATCAGTTCCTGGCAGCATTACATAGCCTCCTTGAGTACAAAGCAATATAGTTCTGCAGATGAGGCAGAAGCACATGGGGGTTCATTGAACCCTCCTACTGCAAGTGCCTAACTTAGGCACAGTGACTGCTCCCATCCACTGTCTGCACAGGGAGCCAAGATCTGGCAGACCTGGATTGTGGGCGTCTGGTGTGCTCACTGCTTTATTGAACTAAATTGCCATAACAGTCATGACAACTAAGCGAGGCACCTATTTATTGTAGGTGGTCTGAACACAGCCCACATTGCCGGGGTGCTGTGCCCTGCCTTCATCTACTCCTCCCCAAGCCATGAAACCAAAACACCATCAATTTGCTACAGGCTGCTGAGAAATGAGAAGCTGTTTCCCCTTTGCTTGCCTCAACATGGACCTTAAATGCAACTCCTTTCTGAGAAGAACCTGCAGAAATGGCACTGCAGGGTTGTGCATGGGCTCTGTCCCAAAGACTGCTGGCTGTGTGTGCTCGCTTTGTGTGCAATTGATTATTTGTTTCTAACTGTTCATGCTGTCCAGCCAGTGTGAGGACTATATAGATGGATGGTGTATTTTCTTGATGTCTCTTGCCATTGCAAAGGGCATTCTGCAGGCCAAACTGCCTTCTAAATTCCAGGTCTTGAGGAATTCAGAGATCCTATGCAACCCAGCTTCCCTGAAGCAACTGGTGCCTTGGGAGAAGCAGAAACTAGCAATATATCCAGTCCTAGGTGCCTAGGACTCGAAGGGCAAATTCTACACTATCCCCTTTTGCATCCCTGTTTGCGTGAGAACCCAGGAATGCAAGGAGGTGACATTTTTTGCAATGATTTTTCAGAACAAAGCAACACTGCGGATGTGCAGGTAGACAGCAGCAAGATACTGGTATGTTCACAAAGCATTTCTCCCTGTACTGTAGAAGCAGCACATTAATGAAACAGTCAATACATGGCTGCTTTTTTTCCCTGCCCTTATCTGCTACCAAAGGCTGAACTGGCTGAGTGAGCTGAGTCTCTGTAGCTTCTCTGGTTCCCTTTGAAGAGGTTTGTCTCTGTGATACAGCAGCACTGCTACATCCACAGAACAGTAAGTGTTGCTTCTCTTGATGTAGTCCTTTTATACCTACTTGCTGCTTCTGGGCTTTGCTTATCTCTCTTTTTATTTGCCTAGATAAAAGACAATCATAAAAAAATGACCATATAGTTGATATGACAAAAATACTGCCTTTTAAAACCAAAAAAAAATCTGGTAACCCATATACAATTTCGTAAAAAGGGAAGATGAATTGTTGAATACAAAGGAGACTGACCTTGAAACCAAGCAGCAAGGCCCAGCTTTACCCATGGAACTGGGTCTAGGTCTCCTTTGGGCTCTGTTTTCTTCCTCCATTATCCTTTTCAGTTGCAAGTGTCAGAAATTATATGAGGACTGTGCTGCAGTCTTTCAGATGGGTGTTTTCATGGTATGAAACAGAGGTTGTAGGTATACTGCATGGCAATAGTGAAGAGCTGTGCAGTGGTGAACCTTTATTTGGGACAGCTGTGTCCCAGGACAGCCTTTAGGGTCATCTTTACCCAGAAAGATGCCCAAGCAATGTCTAGGAGAGTGCTGTTTGGCACATACACATACCCTTTCAGGGAACAGGTCAACAATTTAACATGAGGATGACCAGCAGTCCAGTGCCTGGGCTCACTCCTGAGGGATGCTTGACCTACCTTAGATATGCAACGTGAAGTTTGATTAATTCCTCTTTGTTGGTGCTTACTTTTCTCCATTGACAAAAATTAGTTTGAAAATTCATTTGCTTAGATTTAGAGTGTTTAAGTTTCAGATGGCAAAGGAGAGCAGATAAAGAATGCCCTTTACTGCTTCATTGTGGCCAACAGGTGCAGGGAAGTGATTCTTCCCCTGTACTCAGCACTGGTGAGGCCACACCTGGAGTACTGTGTCCAGTTCTGGGCCCCTCAGTTCAGAAAGGACATTGAGGTGCTGGAGCAGGTCCAGAGAAGAGCAACAAGGCTGGTGAAGGGACTTGAGCACAAGTCCTATGAGGAGAGGATGAGGGAACTGGAGAAGAGGAGGCTCAGGGGAGACCTCCTCACTCTCTACAATTCCCTGACAGGAGGCTGTAGCCAAGTGGGGGTTGGTCTCTTCTCCCAGGCAACTATCAGCAAAACAAGAGTGCATGGTCTTAAGCTGTGCCAGGGGAGGTTTAGGTTAGATGTTAGGAAGAAATTCTTTACAGAGAGGGTAATCAGGCATTGGAATGGGCTGCCCAGGGAAGTGGTGGATTCTCCGTCCCTGGAGGTTTTTAAGATGAGACTGGATGTGGCACTTAGTGCCATGGTCTGGGAACCACAGCGGTAGGGGATCAAGGGTTGGACTTGATGGTCTCAGAGGTCTTTTCCAACCCAGCTGATTCTATGATTCTATGATTGATACTCAGTAGTTGATGTCAAGTAAGAAACCACAATACATGTAGAATCTGGCATTGCAAAGGATCTGTGTCACAGTAGGTGTTGCAGAATATTACAAGGCAAATATTACAAGCTCTTACACTGAAGAGCTTAGGATCTAAGTGAACAGCATATATGCACGTTCCTTGATGCTTTTTATGACCATAAATTAGTATACAGCGGTCTGAATAAACTCTTTTTCAAGAAATATTTAAATCAATATATGAAAATCAAAATATTTGATTTCCCCATAAGAAAGCAATAAAAATGTAAGCAACACATTGATCATGAAATGCTGATTGTCACAATTGTCGCAAGCCTTTCAGTGGGCCAAATTTGTCAACGTAGCAATAAATTTATGTTATCATCAGCAAAAAAGAGCAGGAATCTGATGCAACCACTTTCTGATGCAGCAATCTGTGGGGCCCAACTCCCTCTGGAGCCTTGGCCATTGCATCCTCATTTATATGAGTGTGTATTGATTGTACAATGGCACAAAATGGAAAAGTGGTGATTCATACCAGACCTTCATCCATTTGACAAACTGGAGGGCACTAGAAGACTGTGTTCCATAGATCTCTGGCAGAAATCATAAACTTTTGCAGCTTCCAGGGAAGATTGCTAAGAAAAATGTGACAGTCCTGTGGGCTTACCTTGCACTTTGAAAGCAAACTGAGAGGAGTCTACACTTTTATTGGGAAACATAATAAGCTGACAAGACAAAAAAAATCCAAATGCCACTGCAGTAGAAGCTGGGGACATCTAAGTCTTCATTGCTGGAGGCCTGATGCCATTGCTCATGGCAGAAGTGTAGGAAAGAAGCCTCTCCACAGTGGGCAGACAAGTTATGCCAATTCATTGATGCTCAGTTGTTCCAAACCCTAACCCCTGATCACTATCCCTGGATTTACCAGGTGTTTTTCCAGCCACTGGAGGGCTCATATTTTTTGTGTTTTAAATTTAAAAGTAATATTGGAGGGGAAGACGGATGATGAAAAATTTCATCTGTTTGTAAAGATAAGGGCTTTAAACTGAAAAAGAGTAGGTTTGGATTAGATATTAGGAAGAAATTTTTTACTGTGAGAGTGGTGAGGCTGCCCAATTGGAACAGGTTGCCCAGAGAAGCTGTGGCTGCCCCATTCCTGGAAGTTTTCAAGGCCAGGTTGGAGAGAGTTTTGAGCAACCTGGTCTAGTGGAAGTTGTCCCTGCCCATGTCAGGGAGGGTGGAACGAGATGGTCTTTAAGGTCGCTTCCAACCCAAATTGCTGTGATTCTGTGTTCTATTATCTGAAAGCATGCCCACATCTGGACTGACCTGTGCAGAGGACTACGTGATAGGCAGTCCTAATTACTCTTTAATCCATTTCTTCACAATTTAATTGTTCTGAAATGCCCCAGTCACTGAGCATGTGATGAGCAGTTAAAGACCGACAGACCTTCAACCACAATAAAAACCGTGTTGTTTAAATTGTCTAGATAAATGCAGGGCATTTTATGTAACAGAGGCAATAGACATACAGGTTACGTACAAAGGTACACAGACAGAAGAAGAGAAAGGTGATAAAATATACTAATAATACAACTCCAACAGAGTTTGACCTTGTCCCTATATTGTGCAGAGGTGGTTAAGGCTGAGTGGGATTTACAGATATTATTTTGGCCACCAGAGGGTTCCCATATTTATCCATTTGTGAAGTTGAAGCAGTGAGAGAGTAAGGAACATAGAAAAGCCACTCTAAAAAATGTGTGAAAGCAATAAAGATCAAACAAAGTGCAACCCCAAAGTAATGCAAATAATCTACATGCAGCTTCAATTTAATTACTGTAAAAATCAGTGACTGCATTTTGCAGAACAAAACCAGACATTTCTGCACTGGTTGCAGCACCCTCATTCTTATTTGCACCATTGCTCATGAGATCAGGATTCAAGCAGCTGACGATAAATTCCGTGTATGTAGGACACCTATTAAAGGTTTCATGTGATGTTAGAGTGAGTAGGTTAGTACAAAAGAAACCCCACAAAGTAAATAAGATTTCAAACGTTGTGGTATTGTCAGGGCAAAACCCCAGATTCCAAGTCAAGTTCAATCCTGCAAAGCTAGTAATGGCAGTGCTGTTTTCCTAACTTGGCTTCAGTCACTACCGTGACTCTCAATTCTCAAATAATAGGTGATTCATCTTAATGTTATTTAGGGAAGGAGTCACAATGGCTTTGATAAGTCAAATGATGGTCAGATATTTTTCTTACAGCTCATTAATTTTCCCAGGAAACAATGGGCCAAATCCTGCTGTCAGTTATGCTACCAAACTCAGTATACTAGAGATGCTTTTTAATCCAGGCTAGATCTAGATCCCCCTCTGACACGTACCTGATGGGCTCTTGGGTTTGTGTTTTCTGATATGCTTCATCAGATCTCTTGGGGCTGTCCTGAAAATGTCAACCAGAAATATGTTCATTGCAGCAACGTGATAAAATCTCTCTGGAGAGTGTGATCAGGGACAGCCCTTGGTCTGAGCAGGCTCCTTGGAAACTTTATCCAAGGTTTCATGGTTCCACCAGAAGACTCAGACCCTTGGTGGGGGGAAAACACTCAGGGGTGTTGCCTGAAACAGTGGAGTAAGAGCTCAGAGGGCTGCAGTGCCTTTCCCCTCTGAGGGGAAGGACATAAGGATGCTCTCTCTTCCCCTTATTGGTAAGGATGGTGGTCAGAGAAGCAGCCCATGAAAGTGTGCTTGTGGCTTTCCTTTGGTTGGCTGCCCACAGGAGGAGGTTGAAAGGGCTGTGTGGCCCAAAGAGCAACTCTCAAAGGGAATGACCATTCTCATCCTTCCTGAGAAACTCAGACATCTTCCCTGTCATGCAGGTTTCTCCTTTGTCAGCATACCAGGAACTCCACCAGCTTGTGCAATATGGTCCAAAGGTTCAGCAAACTCAGAATCTTTTTCCTTATTTGAGGTCAGAGCCTGGTGCCTTCAATCGTGGCAAAGAGAGACTTACTGCACAGTCCACTGACTTCAAGGAAGCTCCTCATGAAAAAATTTATTTATTCAGCTTGAATAATGAGCACAAGAATCCGGCTTTTGATAACACAGGCATGGCAGCTTCACAGATGCTACAGCATTCAGTATTATATCAAAGTTTCAATTTTTATTTCTAATAAGATGCTGACCTTCTAGTCTTCATATGATGCATTATAATTAGAAGACTTATTGAGAAGCCTAATATAATATTATACCCACTGGGGAGTCAAAAGTGCAAATAGTAAAAATATCAAATCTCAATATTTAATTAATTGAAACAAATTAAATTTCAACCTATTTCTCATTTCTGTCAGCTATTTAAGGTTGCATTTGAACTTTAGAATTTATGCAGATTTTCATACAAATGTTCTGAGTCAGAATTTTAAATGACTACGATCTGTGTTTGTAGACACACTTCACAGCTTTTTTAGGAGCTTCTCAACCAAGAACTTCCACAGCTCTGTCTGGGAGGAATTAATTGAATATAACTACTCTAGTCAGGTTCCTAAACGGGTTTCAGACACTTGAGAAAGCCTGGCCTCCTTCTTGGTGAAGAAGGCTGCTGGAAGACTACCTTTTAAAACTCCCCAATCAGGCTGCTCTCAAAGAGCAGATTTGTCCCGAAATATAGGTAGAAGACAGAAGAAGGTATAAACACAGATTGTTTCAGTGAGGCAGTTAAGAGCAAAAGGCAAATAGAAGCAACTTTCATGAAGGTTGGGTTGACTTCCATTTTTGTGTCATTTCTGACCTTTACCTAGTGTGCAGAAGGCGTTTTGTGCAGACAAAAGAAATAGTGCAAAAATAACTGAAGGGCTCTTGCAGGTGCATTATCAAATCACAACAACAGTCTATTTGTCCTTATTCCTTGTAATGATATCCTAGGACTGCACTCGTTGGCTTACTACTAGCTAGTGATTTGTTGTCAAAAATATATAAGTAAATGAAAACAGGCACTCAGTAAATAAATCACCAGTGATGGACCTGGAGTTCCTCTGAGAAATTTATTATTGCTAGACAGTCCACATGGCTGCAGTTCATCTGTGGAACTGCTGTTCTACAGTTGTATTTCTCCATGGTAGAGAAAATTTACAGTACTCAATCATATGCCACAGTCCTTTGATTAAATGTGGATTAACTGTACATGATAGCCCAGAGCAGCTTAAGTACCATACAGTGTGTTACATAAATGCATGTTCAGGATTATTACACATACCAAAATAGACATGTACTTGATAGAGGTTGTTATGGTTTACAATTCCCTTTTCCCTTTCCCTCTCTGTGGTAATAACTATACATGTATTGGCCTTAAACACCTATATGTCTTAAGCACAGGTTAAATTATAAAAGAGATTGCAACATCTTCTTTGTCCATCATCATCTAATAAATCAACAGGTCCATTTCTGTGGATTGATGTAATGGCATTTATGAGCATTGGCAAAGTCATATCCACTTAACTGATGCAATTAAGTAGTGCCGTGCTCTTATTATAATAATAATGGATTGACTGATGAGTAATTTATTTCTTTCCAATGTAACTGACAAAAATAGGCTATATTCATAGACAACGCAATGTATTTGGATCATAAAACTGCTGTCTTATCAAATCCACCATTAGCTGAGATTTATCCTCACCAGAGAGTGGTGAAAAACACTTTAAACCAAGGACCAGGCTTAATGAGGAATCCTGGCCCCGATGCGTAAAGTCCCACAGAGAAGGTGAATATTTTACTAGCTATTTCTCATAAGAGAAGTGCTGCTAAACACTGTCATAAAAAACCAACTCTCAGAGCTGCCAGCTGAACTCTCTCGTCTAAAGAAGGAGATGACTGTGTTTGGTTTAATTTTAATTGAGTTTCCAGGAAAAATATTTCCTTATTGCCACTTGTTACTCCATACATTCTCCCTGGCACTCCTTTCCTATCAATATTGCCTGGATATCTGAACAAATCAGTGCTTTTACCACCTTCAATTGGTGTTTTGGAGTACCTTGTTATTTCCCATGTTTATGAATGTTATTTCATAAATCATAGAAGAGTTTGGGTTGGAAGGTGCTATAAGGTCTTCCCAGTGCCTTGTCTTCTCCAGGCTGAACAACACTAACTCTCTCATCCTGTCTCCATAGAAGAGGTGATCCAACCCTTTTCATTGCGTCCTCTGGACTCGCTTCAGCAGGTCCATGTCTTTCTTATTTTGGGGACCTCAAAGCTGGATGCAGCACTCCAGGTGGGATCCCACCAGGGTGGAGTAGAGGGACAGAATCACCTCCCTCAACCTGCTGGCCACACTTCTTGTGATGCAGCCCAGGATGTGGCTGGGTTTCTGGGTGACAGGTGCACACGCCATGTTGAGCTTCTCATCCACAAACACCTCAAATCCTTCCAGTACCCCAGGGCTGCTCTCAATCCTTTCTCTGCCCAGCCTGTATTTGTGCTTGGGGTTGTCCTGACCCAGGTGCACAACCTTGCATTTGGTCTCATTGGCCATCATGAGGTTCACACAGTCCCACCTCTCCAGCCTGTCCAGGTACCTCTCTTCCCTCCAGTGTGTCGACCACACCACTCAGCTTGTTGCCATCAGCAAACCTGCTGAGGGTGCACTCAGTGCCACTGTCCACGTCACTGACAAAGATGTTAAGCAACACCAGCCCCAATATGAACCCCTGAGGACCACCACTGTTCTCTGGCTTCCAGCTGGACATCCACCTTTTGACTGCAACTCTTTGAGTGCAACAATTCATCCATTTCCTTAACCACCCAGTGGTCCACCCACCAAATCCACATCTCCTTTTTAGAGACAAGGATGCTGTGTGGTACAGCGTCAAATTCTTTGCGCAAGTCCAGTTAGATGACGTCGGTCACTCTTCCCTTATCCACCACTGCTATAAGCCCATCATAGAAGCCCACCAAGTTTGTCAGGCACAACTACACATGTGAAGGACCAAATTATCTGCCTGCTGGGAATTCACACGATTTTGCTGGTTGCAGCAGAGCTGTTCCAGTTTACAGGCTGCTGGGGGCCTGTAGGTGGGCAAGGACAAACACCCTACCTCCAGGCAACCCAGGATCTCTGCAGTGCACCTTGTCTTTGCTCATTGCCCTTACCTCTATCATTTGTTTTGAGTATAAAAGCTCAGAGTTCTCAAGGGCATATTACATCCATTTCCATCATAACTCCCTTTAAATTATGGGAGCAACAACTCTCTTCCACTGAATACTAGCCAAATGTTCTAAATTCCCATTTCACAGTTTTTTATGGTTCAAGAAGAAAAGAATCGACCAGATTATCTCATTTGACCTCCTGTCACTCTAAGAACACAAAACAGAGCCTGAGACTCCTACATTAGCAGGGAACTGCTATAATAAGGGATAAGCCAAAATGATTCCCCCCACTTTCTGGGAAACAATGGATGAAGAATCATCCTGACTTTTGCAGTTCGATCTCATGGAAAATACCTACCCAATTCCAAAATCTGGAGGTCAACATGACCTGAGCCCATGAACCAGGTATGCTGGTTGAGACTCAGGCAAGGATGATTCAACATGTCACCTGGGATCACTATGCTGTCCCATCTGGGGGTCTTTCTTTATCTGTGGGGCATATTCCTTGTGTTCCATATGTGTTTGTCTGGGGTTTTGTGTGTGAGCACACAAGTCTTTACCAAAGGGGAATTCCCTCCTTGGTCCCTGAAGCCCGAGGTCCAATGTTTGTTGTTGTTTGAAACTGTTTCATTTGTGAGAAATAACACTGGGGACAATCAAGATCTTGTCCTCTGCACAGATTATGAATGGAAAATGGGACATTTCACAAACTCAAGACCAACAGAGATCGCCACAACCACCCCATACTTCTGACCACAGTGTCTGTGACACCCTGATGAGGAGGGGAACAGCTCTGCTGATGGAGGAAAAGGACTTTACTGCTGAAAAAAGAGATGAGACCTCTGTTTTTTCTTATTAGATGATGGCAAATACCCTAAGTTTCCCCAGCACTGTCAGACTCATCTAAATGTTACACCAGGAAGCTAAAAAGGTCTTTCAAATGCACCACATGAACACTAACATAAAAGTAGAAGATGTGGTTAATAGTATTGGCTGGCCTAAGAGGGAGAGAGAGATCTAAGGATTTTTATTTACTGCTGTAAGTGTTAACAAAGTTTGAAATCAAGGTGGTTTATGATTGAAGACAACAAATAGGTTAATTTCTACTCACTGGATCCAAGTATCTAATGCAAGGTTAACTCATTGACCTCACCCCAAAGGCATTATGTATTTAATTTTCAGGGCACAACTGCACGTTACATGATGACCAGTAAGATCATCAATACTGTCTTTTATTTCTGTTCTGAAACTTTTAACAGAAGAGAAACATCTGATCTCTGAGAAGGTGTGATCTATGCCTGCACTCATGCACTCATATATTATTTATCTTGATCTACAAGTGATGTCTTACAAAGGGGCCCATGGAGGAAAAATAAGATCCATTTGTGCTACCTTTCATCAGAAGTGTTTATATAGAGTCCTCTCTCTCTGACCACAGAGCAGACATCTCATTCCTGATACTACACCTCCTCACAGGAAGAAACACTAATCGTTCTCACCGCTGCAGAATGTCTAGTTCTTGTTGTGACTTAAACTTGCTACTTCAAACGCTCCTTCCTCCTCGCAGATGATGTAGCCACTGCCCTTATCAGACTACTGATGCTCGATCTTGAAGCACAAGCCTCTAAGTCCCTCCTCTGAGCTCATGCACACGAACAGAATGCAGGATCTTTGTTATTGAATAGCTGTTAAAAATGGTTGCATATCTTTGATAAAGTCCTTTGGCACTGGAGAAAAACAAAGGTGAAATAGCGTCACAGTGTCAAAGGTTAAGTGCTGAATCATGAAAAACTCCCGTGTAATGAGTACCCAAGCCTGCCTCTTCTAGGTGTAGTACCAAGATATTGGCCTCTGAAAATTCAACAGAATGGATTCACTGTACTGGTGACCAACATGAAGCAGGGAAATGATAAGAAAATCAAGGATAATGGCACTGTTGGACAGGCATGTCACCCAGTGAAGAGAAGGTTTCAGCTTCTGGCTAATTTGTAGTTTTCAATATATTTCACTGTACTGCCCAAAAGTTGAAGAGCTGTTGTGACACCACAGTCACCATACAGTTAAGGTCTGGAATGTGATGTTCTGGTGAGTTAAGAAAAACTTTTTGATTACCCATGCTTTGCACCTGGAATTTAAACCAGGGACTGGATATGAAATAGTGCTGGATGTGCTTTGGAGATAAGAACTCACTCACCACACCAAGAGGGTTCTTTTTTGTTGTTGTTATTACTTTATTTTTCTTGTGGCATTTATTCCAATTCAATTAAAATAATAGAAGTTAATTTTAAAGACATATCTAGCTTTTTGAAACTTTAGAGACATAAAAATTGTCAAAGGGTTTCAGCTTTTTCTGAAAGAAGAATGATCAGTCAATTTGCAGTAATGAAGCAGTTTCTTACTATGTGGTCAAAGGGAAGACAAAAATGGCCATGCCTGAAGAAGAAAGGGACAGTTCTATTTGGGTGGGATAAATCAGGATGAGATGCAGAAATGTAGCAGAACGGTTTTCATTATCAGTGTCAAAGGAGAATCATGTTGGCCACCTGGGAAAATGAGTAGCATGAAAGACTAATTCTTTTCACAGCTGGATAGACTACTGGGTCCCAGCAAACTTTATAACCTGAGTTATAAGAAGAAACCTTGGGAGGGAAAAAAGAGAACATTCCTGATTTTTGGTCTACTTCTAAAATTCTATCCCTAGTCTTTCAGCTTAATCAACATCCTAAGAAGGCCTCAGGGATCAAAAATCAAGAGAGCTGTTGCCGAGAACTGTGTGCAGAAACAGGTCAGGCTTGAAGGATCAGTGGGTACTGAGTCTGCCAGAAGATGTGTGCTACTGTGAGACACTGTGCATCTGCCTATGGCTCCTGGAAATGAAGGCAAGCCAGACAAGCATAATAATGGTAGCACACAGAAGACAAGGAATTTAGAGAATTTTTCTTCTTATTTGAGGGTGAGGAAGCTCTGTTGAGATACAACATGCAGGTTTTTTCTGTTATGTGCAAAGCTGGAGTGTGTTGACACAAGAATCATAGAGTCATCCACCTAGATTGTTCCTTTGCTGCATATTCCCTGTACTCATAGAGCCCAGAACAGATAATCAAGGCCCATCCAACCATTTAGACAAGGCCAGAATTCCTCTAGACTAGAAGTAAAATATGGCTTTTGATTCACTCAAAACAAGATGCTGGAAACTCGGGAAAAGGTGAAACAACAAAGTCCCTAACACCATCTGCATTACTTCAGCCACCTGAATCTGCCATATCTTCTGGATTCTCTCCAGAAGAAGTTCATACAGAAGAAAGCAGTACCACAGGCCAGTTTTATGCAGCCTGACACTGCCAGTCCTCACTCCCAAGGGAATGCAAGAGAAACCCAGGAAGACATTTCCACTTATATATAAGGAGAATTAACGGCTACACACCTCAAAAAAAGCTAATGCTTGGACCCATGTTGTCTCTGCAGTACTCCCTTCCACTGTTCTCTGAAGAGCTCTCTTTCCTCCTCTCTTGACACATACCTCACTCCCACTTGAATATTCTCCTGCACCATCCCATCTGTGAGAAGCAGACAATATATTGCTGGCTGACATGCTTTTTAGGAGGCTCCTTTCACCCTTACTATCTTCTTTTCATCATGAATACACAGTGTATCTATCAAAGATCCCTTCTCAGGTCCACTGTCTTTTCAGGGAAGTTTCTTTGTATATCCAGACACTAAACAGCTTGGACCTGGGAACACTTCCAGTAGAGGACCAAAATCTATTGGGAGAGGCAGGAGAGCACATAGCTTTGATTTTAAAATGCATTTGTTTCACAACCGAGAACTAAACAGGCTTGCCTGAGCCAGCAAACCAGAAATTCTAACCAAGCCTGCAATCTGAATATTGTAAATAGGAAAAAGAGTAGCCCAAAGGCATAGTGTCCAGCAAGAATACCTTGAGAATGGGATGATGGATCAGAGATCCCACATGTCTTCCCCTCATCCTCATCCCTACTGGTGCTATCACCCATAAATGATGGTGCAAAATATACAGTGTTGGAGTATTTGTAGTCAACAGCCTCTGCTGCAAGGGATCCTGGCTCATATCGGCCAGTGGAGCTGCCACTGCATAAATAACAGCTCACTGACACAGTGTGAGATCTGTGTTTGTGCCCTTGGGAGAGTTTAATCTTTTTCTCAGAGCCTCTCTCCTTCAAGAAATTGCAGTGAAGGGTGTCCGTGATGTCACACTGCAGGAGATGCAAGCTCAGTGGAATGGATATGCCCATCTGCCCAGCAAGGCAGACCACACTGAGATGGCTAGATCTCTGAAGATCTTGCTCAGCACCCTGCTCTTTTCAAGTGGGAAGATTGATGGTAACTTGGGAGTATATAAGAGAGAGACTCTGAGGTGTCTCAGCCAAAAATACATGAGTTTGCCCCAGCCTCTTGCATCCCAAGGTCAAACTTTGCATGTGGATGGCCAAATTAGACACAAGTGTAAACTAACTCACCTGCAGTGTGGATTGTCAAGGGACCAGAAAGAAGATGAGAGAGCTGCAACATGAGTTGCAGAGAATATGTCTGTTCCCACATTGCACTTAGATCCCTAATGTTTTCTACGAGATCCTTCCCTGGCACTCTTTAGGGAAAGTACAAACTTGCAGGTAAAGAAATTCTTGTGGGAACAAGTAACTAGAAAAAAATATGGAGAAACGAGTAGGAATGCGTGGTCATATGGTGGGGATTATCAGTGGAGTTTGTCACAGAGATCTGTCCTGAGACCTCTGCTCTTCAAAACATTCATAAGCAACTTGGAAAAGGATGTGAGCAGTAAGACGACCAAGAAAAAAAAGAAACCAAAAAAACAAACAGTAAAGTTAAAAGCAAAAATAATTATGACATATGGCTAAAGGATTTCATGTTAATTAGTGACCAGCTGGTAAAAACAGTCAAATGAAAGTTACGTGATAAATGTGGGATAGTAGATATGAAGAGAAAGTATTCTAAATATAAGAAAGGGATGGTGTGTTCTAAATTAGTATTACTATTCAAGAAAGGGAGTATCAAGGAGGGATATCAAGGAAGGGTGTCACATAAGATTATCAAGATGCAGATTTTAAACAAAACAAATTATTATTAAAAATAATATTTTTTTTTTCACATGATGCATAATTAAACTGCGGAACTCCACTGCCACAGGATGTTGTAGAGGCCAAACATATAAATGGGCTCAAAAAGCAATTAGACAAATTCCTGGCTGAAAAATTCATCGAGCGTTACAAAACGCAAAGATGCAGATACAATCTCTGGCTCACGGTGCCCCTAAGGCACAGACTGCTGGGAGGGTGTGCCAGAATAAAGTATCCTTCTACACTCTACAGTTGCTCTGCTTTTGTGCTGTTCCCCGAAATACCTGCTACAGGCCATTCTCAGAAGCACAACACCGGGATGAGGATGGATTTCTGCTGCCACTGTTACGGGAATAGGTAGTTATTCACAAAGTTAAGGAAACAAAATAAAAGTTGGAATTGAATCCAGAGAGGGGCTGCAGCATTTGTGATTGCTGAAAAAAATAAATCAGAGGGGATTTGACAAACGTAAGGTGAAAAGATACTGCAATAGAAGGAGGATATCAGTTTTAGCATATAGGCTGGTCAACATAAAGTAAATGAGTATCAGTCTTGTACTGTCAGGCAGAGAGGGGGCTTTCCACTCAGTGAGAAGCTTGTAAGGCTTCTGGGGCCATAAACCACATTAAGAAATGAAGCCCACACAGAAATGCTTTCTAAGACATCATTTAGTAAAAGACATCAACCCGATCGGTGGAGCTGTATATGTCACTGATATATTCCTTGCAGCTTACCTTGTTTTTCACTAGAATCCAAGAAAAGCCATTTGTATTTAAATGACTGTAGAAATGGTAAATTGTTTCATCTGGGAGTTTAATAAATGGTTTGCCCTAGTTTGTCAGAGTTTGCCGTAATTTTACGTGACTGGCCACATAAATTTGCTGGAAATGATCAGATAGCAGGAGATTGGCACAGCAGAGGAATTCCAACAGAAGCTCAGAGTTAATGAATCTCCACCCATGTCCAGACACGCGGATGGGGAGAAGGCCAGCCAGCAGCACCCAGCTGGGATCCTCTGAGCCGAGCACACCGGCTGTGGGATGAATCGCCTTTGCACTGTGGTTGTGGTGAGAAACTGTGTCCAGACCCTCTGAGCACTGGAGGGGTTTAAAGCCATATCCCAAAACAAATCATTATGACACAGAAAATAATTCGTGTAGTGGATATAGGCTGCTCCCTTTTAACTCCTGCTGTTAAAAAGCAAATTCATTCTGGGAACTCACAGCCACCGAGACTCTGCAGCACACTTCATGTATTTTGGAGGAGCCCCGCTCGTGCTAAAAGCTCAGGAGCATCCTCAGTAGTGTGGGACCATGGTGGTGGGTTGAGGAGATGTGCTGGCCTCTGCAGGACCATCACCCCACGTGCTGGGTCTTAGCAAGGTGCGCATCACCTCTCCACGGGCCATGGTTTGGCTTGGTGTGGCACTTCTTCTGCCTGTCACAATCAATCCAAACTGAAAGCAGTTGCTTAGTTCCTGGGGTTTAAGGCATCTCATTAACTGCTTCAGCAGCAAGGTAACTTCTTTTTAAGTTCACAAGTCTATTATCCCCCTTAAGTTTGTCACGTTGAAAGTCTTCCTAAAGTTAATGGATTTGAAAGGGGAAAATACGCCCTGAAGTGCCTGTGATTTCTGGTTATCCTGATTATCTGTGCTCTGCAAATCAATATAATTGTATCTAGTTGAATCTATAGCCAGACAGGCTGAGGAAAAATAAATCCAGCAGGGGTTTGAACTTCTTTCATACATCTTAATAGGGACATTATGCTTAAACCCCTTTGTGACCATTTAAGTGATAAGACCATTAAAACCAGTGAGTGGCAAAAACAGCCCTCATCATGAAAATGCATTTTAGGTGTCAAGTGGATACAGTGTTAATCTTAACTATCAGCATCCTTCCACAAAAAAATCACAAAAATCAGGAAAAATACATTGCTGGTCTCAGCTTACTACCTTGGGGACAATTTATGGGTTTTTCCTAGTTAGTTTGAAGAAATGCAAAAACTTCTACAAGGACAAGGATCCTGTGTTTACAGGGAAATGGAATATAAAAGATTTTTTTTCCTTTTTCCTCCTGCATATTTGGATTTCTCCTGTGCACAGTCTATGACTTTCAGCTACAGGCTATGACTGATCCCTTGACAACTCTAGTCTCTGCAAAAAATTGTTCAAAGTCAGACCTGGGGCTGTGTCAGTTCCTAGAATATCTGGGGTTTATATCTTCTCTAGCCTCATTTTAAATTTAAATGATAACAAATGCAATCTGACCCCAGATGGAACAGAACATATTTTTACATCAGATTGGTGTTTTTACTAATATGACTTTGGTAAGGATCTCAAACCCTAACCAATCTCAAACAACCTCAAATCTCAAACAATCATTTATGCTGAACCCCTACACGCTTCCTAAGAGGAAGATGAGCTCATGTGCCACCATGGAAATGATGCACAATGCCAACAGGAGGCAGGCATTGCCTTGCAGGGAAGCAGTGCTGTGGTCTTCTGGACACATCTTTTCCCTCTTTTGTCCCCAGCTCTTCTGGCTCTTCTTGAGTTGTTTTTAGCAAATGCTTTATATGTTTATATTGCATCAGCAGAGGGATTTAATGTTTTAAAGAGGGGTTTTAATGTTTTGTTTTATTTGCAGATGTACCTATTGCATTTTGAAAACACTGCATAATCTACTCTCTTCCTCAGATTTCACTGTGATGGGATTCAGACCCAAAAATAGGCTATTCCTTGTTTCTTCCCCCACAACCTTTTTTTTTTCTTAAGAAAAAAAAAGGTCTGTAAAATACTTTATAGCAGACTCACCCCGCACCTCTGTTTTTTGGAAGAGGCTGGAGAGGACAAGCCTCACACAGGGAGGAGAAAAAACATTACCAGCTGCATGGCAAAAAGGCTTTTCTGATTTTGTGGGCAAAGGGAAATGTCTTGTTGCTTGGGCTTTGTGGTGACAGGTCTGATGGTCTCAACTGGCAAGACACTTCTTCCATCAAATACTGGTTGAATTCACAAGACTTTTTCTCTGGTCTTTAAATCTAGTACTCAACTGTCAGTAATCCCTTTCCTGCTTTCAACCAAAGGAAAGATATGTGCCATGAACAAAGGGGAAGGAGATGCCACATATTAGTAGCCAAGAAAGGTACCAGTATTTAAACATCAAGTGCTCAGTTCAGACAAAGAGGGTATCTGATGAGTCCAGTGCAAATACACACCCTCACATCTACTGTGGTCATCTACAGAGCCATTTTGGTTGGATTTTTTTCCCTCTTTGACCCCTCATCACCTCTTTATTCAGCCTCCCCCAAGCAGAGCATGATGTCTGAGTCAAGCTTTTGAACTCTCTTCGTGTAAGTAGGTTTCAAAGGAAGCAAACAAGCTCATACATCCCTTGCCTGTGTAGGTGTGTTCACATATTTTTATTTATTAAAAACAAAATAAAAACATAATCTGATACAATTAAAGATGTGTTTCAGAGAGTGGTCTGTGCTGAGAAATGCTTGCACCTGGTATCATAATTCATAATGTTTAAGAAACAAGTTGGCATTAAAAAGAATCAAATGACAACGTAGATAATAGGATCCAAAAGTGCCTCCCAAATTATTGAAAAATAGAGAATTGGATAAGATCACTCAGGCTATTTTTCTAATATTTTAGAGTAGGAGTTTCCTGCTCAAGTCTTTGATCTCATAACTTTGCCAGCTGACAATGAGATAATTAAGCGTTATGGACAATACGGCAAGAATGAAAATCAGTGCATTTTCAAGGGAGGGACTGAGATGTGAAGTGATCAGAGAAGCAAAGTGTATGTGAAGGGCAAATTTTTCAGAGTTCTGAATATGGCCCATTGCAGGAGGATCAGTTCAAAATGTTAATTCAGCAAATAGAGGTAAAAGCAGTTATCCAACCTGGGGTTTTTTGTTTGTTGGTTTTTTTGTTTGGTTGGTTTTTGTTTGTTTGTTTGTTTTTTTAATTCCCTGAGCTGATGGGACATTTATTGCATTTTTTTGCAGCTTTTGCTGCATCTGTTTGTTAATCACATAATATAGTTAACAATGCCAAAGGAAGAGAGCAATTATATAAAAAAGGAACTGAAAAACTATCCTCTCCTTGAAGAAAGAGTTTGGAAATGACAACAAGGCACAACTCTGTGAACCACTGGGCCTGGGGAAGGCTTGGGGGTCACAAACTCTCCAGACTGCGGTGGTACAGTCACAGTTGTGCTCAAAGGGATCATGGAGGTTGAAGGTGGGTGTGCAGCCATCTCAGCACCCTTTTCAGAAATACTAAGGAGCCACAATGGAGCAAATGAGAGATGGTTACAAGAGGCCAGAGTACTCCCAAATCCACCATGGTTTTGTAGTAAAGGAGAGATTGGAATCAGTAAGAGAAAAGTTGCTAAAACCAACCCTGCTCTCCTGCTTCACTGGCTGGTCTGCAAACTGCAGGCAACTGGCTAAAATAATAGATATTACTGTCTGCTTGGCTTGGTCAGTAAAGGAATAAATTCTTCTGACTGACCCACTCAAACACAGAGTATTCTGTAGGTATGTGTTGAGATGAATTTGAATTGGCTAAAAGGAATACAAACATACATTTTAGCAGTATTATAGGAAAATTTTCCTTTTTATCACACCAAATAAGCACCAATAACACCCAGAGACAATATTCAACAAAGGCAAAATGAGCTCAAAATACCAAGGTCCTAAGACACTGTTTTGTCACCCTTATGGGATTTTACAGTGATGTGTGCTAAGTCCAACCTAGAACTTGGCTCTGGACCAAACCCAGGGCCAGCAGAGCCTGAGTTTGTAGGTTTTTTAGGAGATCCAATCCTGCCATATGTTTACCAGCGATATCATAATTGTCTGTGCATCCTCAGTCTGCTATGGATTTTGCAGCAGCTGTCAATAGCACTCATTCATCACGGGCCCAAGATAATTGAAGCGCTCCATCTGCTGCAGAGCCACTATTACCAACACTGATACTAGTGTCAGTAACTTACTGAAGAAGGGCCTGAACTTGCTCCTAGTGAAAAATCAATGGAAGGATTCCTGTTGGCAGAAGTGGAGGCAGCCCTAACCCTTTCAGTACTGAAACCCTGAGCGGCTGCTCAGCATCCAACTGCACGGCACCGTCCACTCCTGCTGTGCCCCTGGATCACTGGGAGGAAGCAAACACAGGCCAATTTAGGCTGTGATCACATAGCCTTGGCAAACTGGTCCTGCAAGGCACTCTGGAGCACAGATCCCTGCTGAGGAAAGGACAGGCAGAGCAGAAAAGTCAGAAATGGGCTGAAGAAACAGATGACGTCAGCTCACATGGATGAGAGAGGCAGAATTCAAGTTATGCACTCAGTTTAAAGCTCCTGCCTGCATAAACAGTCAGACATGTTTACGGGAAAGTGCTAAAGGAATTAATCTGTTACTCAGCAACACTAATCAAGACTCCTACCCCATGCAGTTCACAAAGTCCTACATCTGTGCATACCTTTATATTCATGTTCACAGTCAGCCCCATTCCATCTTCTGTCTGCAGTACAAAGAGAAGGAAAAAACCAAGGTCTGCACAGTAAAACTAGCTATTGTGATAAAGCATCATTTTCTTTCAGATAAAACAATTGTTTTCTATTATATGCAGCTCTCTTTTCTCCTATTTTTATCTACATGTTTTCTTCCAAGAACAAGCTTTAGAAAACCAAGGCAAGTTATGACCTTTTTAACAAAGAAGGGAAAACAGGAGTTGTTGTCCTGCTGTTGTGAGTGCAGATGAGATCAAACCAGAACTTTAAATCAGAAAACCCTTGAACTTTCCAGGTCAGACTCATGTCTAAAGTTTACTGCTAAGGCGAGTCAAAGCCTGTGCTCAGAGGGATGTGAATAGCTCCCACTGAGTTCAGGCAGCGTTCCTTGATTGTCACGGTAATATTTTTGTTGTGTTTGTTTACTCCACTGCAGGTTCTCAAGGATCTGACTTAATTTTCATTCTTTCCTGTTTGTACTCTGTATAAGGAAGGCCACTTGCTCGAATACATTTAGGTGCTCTTTGTGCACAGAATGATGTAATATTAGGAAAATGAGAACTTTAGTGAGGACAGCTGTCCCTGAAGTGTCACTTCAATGGCAAAAAACAAAGAGTGCCGAAGGTTCAAAGAAGATAACACTACAAGGTCTCAAAATACAAAGCAAAACCCAGTGATTTCACTTTTCATCAGAGGAGCACGGAAAGTGAGGCACTCTTCTGCTGTGCAATGATTTAGATGTTTTTTGAAATGTTTTGTTGTTTAGTACATTCTAGACCTGCGAGGTTTTAACAGATAGATAACATTTTTTATTGGAGCAATGGGAATAGCTGGAAAGAGCAGCACATTTGAGTTTCCTGCCAGTGAAATGACCGAGTCCTCCAGAGTATTTTACATTACCACAAGATGGAGGAAGGTCATATAAGATCTCTGAGATAACTGGGAAAACTGTAAAGGAAGTTTCTTTTACAGTTGTCTTTGTCTCTTGTGGATGTCTCCTTACTTCCTCCAATGCATGAGGAGTCAAGGTAGATTTATTTTTTTTTGAAGCAAAAAGGGTAGGAAGAAAGGAGAGATGAAAAATCAACAATGAAGAATAGTTCGATGAGTGGCAGAAGTCAAAATAGAGACAACATAAAACAGCACAGACATGTTCCATTGCTAAAGACAATAATTTCATATCAGAAGGAAGACATGAGATTTTTTTTCTTATAAACTTTGATTTTTAGAAGAGACATAAGTATTCTGACTAAAAAAGATACCTTTCTTTTCAATATTTAATGAGCCTTTATTTTTGTCCATCTACTTTCAGTACATGAAAACAAGGCTCTAACTCAGGAACACACTCTCCAGCTGTAGTGTAACAGATGTGCAAACCATTAGTATCTGCTACCCATTCCAAGTCATTAAATCTGAAACCCTGCAGGAGGAGTCAAAGGTACCATCAGGGGACCTGTGGCAGTTATGGTGTTTCTACTTAGCTGATTTCACTGGAAGGGCCAGTGTTTTACCTTGAGGCATAGAGGAAAGTAAGGAACTCAGAGCTGGATTATATGTGGATGAAATGACTATGAAAATGTACAGCTTGAGTCATAAGATTAATTTTCTGAGCCCATCACCACAGTGAAGGGGAGATAAATGATGTCTCACTGACAGGGGAAGGTGTAAATAGGATCCAATGAACTTAAAAATAGAGTTAAAACAGAGAAGAACCTGGGCTAAATTACTGTAGTGTTTAAGGAAAAGGGCAGAGCCAGGATTTGATTCTTGAGAGCTCAGTTCCAATAGTGAGATGGACGATTCCAGCTGGACCCTCCAATGCCGCAGCAAGGGAAACCAATACAGGGAGAGGCTGGTGTCCAGGCAGGGTCTTCATCCACAGGGTAAGCCAGGATTTGGGAACCACCCTGTCATTTGCATTCAGTACTCCTGAAACCACCACATCATCATGAGCTAACCAGCACTGCAAAGTCCAAGGACTGAATGGGAAGATGCACCCGTCCATGAAGGCAACAAAAGTGCAGGCTTGGGAGTTGATGTGAACTCTTCAGAAATGTCCCTGGGCCCTGTCCACTGAGAACACAGACAGCCCTGGTGGGTACTGAGACTCTACCTTGGCAGACCTTGACTGTTCAAACAAGACCAGGCATCTCATGCATGTACCAGAAATCCAGGCATCTCAGTGTGCCTCAGGCATCTAAATCCCCTTCCCTCTTCTGAAGACACTGCTCCTCCTGAGATAGAATTTCTGGATCTCAGAACGCCTGAATTCACGGCATTTTTGTAGACTGCGTGGCATTCCAACAGCCAGCTGACTTTCTGATGTTGCATGTGGGTGAGCTTTTGCTCACTCTCTTGCCATCTCTCTGCAAGCAGCAGGAGCCGGAGTGGGGCAAGTGTCACAGGCAATATTCAGAAGCAATTCCGGAAACTTTATTGCTCAGAAGTGGCACTCGGCCAGGAGAGGAGAAAGAGAAGAGCTCATAGTTGTGTGCATGCACACACTGACAAAACTGCCACTGATGACTCAGGGAGAGAAATCTGGAGAGGTGACCTTGGGAGGTCATAGAAGACTCGTTTTTGCCAGCAAATATGAACATTTGCAATCATACCGTGGCCTGATGCCAGTCACTGTTTTATGTGCTATCTCATCAAAACATATGAATTTTCAATAGCTGATTTAGAGTCCTACTTGCTGCAGCGTTATATCTCTCCAACTCCTACAGGTTTTGGATTGTACAGATACAAAAGCAGGGTATTGAGGAAAGCTGGCACTTGGGTTGGCATTGTTCTCCATGAACATTTTCCTGCATTCTGAAAATCGCCGACTGGTCAAGTGCCGGAAGGTCACTAAGCAACGTGGCAAAACTGATGACAGAAGGGAGGCAAAAAAATCCCTGGAAAATGAAACTCCTCCATTGTCCGGCCTGGAAGGTCAAAATATGCCATTTCAAGATTGCTTGTGCTAACGGAGGCTCACCCACCCTAGGTGTCAGCCCTTCAGAGACAACTACTGTAAATATCGCCATCTGTGATGTTCCTGGTGAAGGACTCTGCTGATGTAAAGGTTATTACTCATTTATAAACATATGGCTGCTGTAATCCTTCGTTCCTCTATTCATAGTGGGATTTGTGTTTGATTGAGCCTGATTTCAAAACAAAGATGTTCTTTTCCTACTCAGCGCTAAGGAGACATTATCAATTTAATTAATATTAATAAAAAACCCAGCAACTCACTATGGCAAATTCTTAAATCAATAGATGTGATTTGACTTTTAAAAAAAAAATCCCACTGAGAGCAGTCATTCTGAAGGAGCACCACCCAGTCCAGCCTGAAATCAAATCTGCAGTGACTGAAAAAGAGTTTTTGTGAACAAAAAGACAGAGGATCTGCTGTTCATCATTGTCCTATCTAAACAAAATAATAAAAGCTAACAGAAAATGAATGCTTTTTTGACATTATTTCCATCTTGAAAGTCTAGAGAGATAAAATACTGATGTTTACAGTACTTGAGCTGACAGCATCTTTTCAGTGATACTGTGGTAGCGAGGGCTCTGAAAATGTGTTTTCAAACTATGGATTTTATTGCCTCTGTGTGTGATGTGTGAATATTTGAGCGTATACAAGCTTGAGCCCTTTAGATGTAAGATCCCATTTCCTCCATGTAGTCAACAAAGATCATAAAGCAATTTCTGTAGGAGCAAGAGTTCACATGGAAGACCTGAAAGCTAAAAATTCCCACCAAACCAGTTCAGACACAATTCATAGCTTACCTGGTATCTGTCTGCTTCCAGAAGCAAAGGGACCAGTTCATCTGACTTACTGTAAATGTCTCGCTCAGGCTGAGATGAATTACTTCCTAAACTCCATTGACTTTGTGGAGAGTTTTTATTAGGCCCTTGATTAAGAGTTTTGATAACAGAAGATCTTGTGTTTACATGGCTGTCCCTAATATTATGCAAACTCTGGAGGAAAAAAAAAAGTGTTTTATTCTTTGCTATATTAAGATATCTTGCAGTAAACCACACCCCCAACCCCAAATGGGCATGGCTTGGTTCCACATACCAAGACATCTCTCTCTATACTTTTCACCAGCAGATCAAATAAAGTAAGAATTACCGGTACATGATCCTGTCTCCTGAGAAACATTTTTCCTGGTGGGAGACTCACCTGCTGTGTTTTAGATAATGTCTAAAGAAACCATGTTACTTGGATGACTCTAAAAGAATACTTTAGCACCCAGCCCACATTTCATCATTAATAATATTTATGTAATACAACTGCGAGGCTGAGCAGCACATTACGTCATCTCAGCTGAATGAAGAGCAAGCTGCACTTTCCAGATCACAGCACTGCCATGTTTGCATTATGTATGTTGGAATTCAACAATGAAAAAAATTAAAATGAGGGAAACAATTAAGATGGCTTTGCGATTTTTAAAATTAAGCCTGGGAGGGGTGAAGATGAAAAATTACTTTGACAACTGGGGGGTTTATAACTTTTTTGTGTTTAAATCAGCTTAAAAATAGTCCGTTTGTGGTTTTTTTTTTTAATTCTGAAGTAGTGATTTTTATATGCAGTCTAATGTTAGGACTAATTCTTGAATCCCTGAAATACAGCAAAAAAACATTGGAATCTACTGGAGAATCCTCACATCCATGAGAAAGCTTCAAATATGGAGATCTGAATTATCTTTTTATGTGAAAGTGTGTGAATACCCCTGATTTATGGCATCTGAACACCGAACTACCATGCTCCTTCCTGGATTGCCATGGGACAACATTTGCACTACAGCAGAGTTCTCAGCACTTTCTTGTAGCAGAACAAAACATATCAGTGCAGTTAGCAACTTCAGTTTCTAACAGAGTGTGTTAAATTTCCAGATTTTGGAATGTTTTGAATGGTAACAGCTAGTATGCTGAAATACTTCACCTCTACATATTTATGGTTTTCCTCTAATACACGTCATCTGGTCTTTAAGCAAATAGGGTTTCACCCTTTCTACATACCTGGCAGAGATCTAGTAATTGCAGTTATTTGTATGGAAAAGAATAGAAGAACAGAGAGGATAAATTACTTGGCAGAGCCAGAAATAGAATCAAGATTTCCTAAAGCCCATTTTAGTGCCTCAACCTCAAACCTATTCCTGGGAAAAGACAAGGAAGTTTACCATACTTTTTTCCCCCAATTTATTCCATTAAATCAATGCAAAAGGTCTGTGGACATTCTTGCTAGAGTTTAAATAGTAGCTTAATGTAGTTTATCTTGAACCTGTTCCCAATAGGCTTGAGACAAATCAAAACATCTGTGCAGTGCAGGTATTAGTTTTATTTTTAAGTCCACTGTTTAATTGTGGATGATTTCTTACAGCCCTGACTTATGTGTCAGAAGAATTCAGACCTGCTTCTCACATTTTGCAAAATTCAGGGATACTCAGATTTAGGGACTTGTGTTCAATTAATAATTGCAGGCAGACCATTTCTTGCAGATCTGATTCTCTGTGAATTTTAACATTAAGCTCTTAGCTACGACCACTCTCCACAAAGCCCAGAAAATTGTCTATTGCTTACAAAGTTTGTTTAAACTCATTGTTTTGGAGTTTTTATAAAGCAGCTCCAGAGGCAGCTTCATCAGTCTGAGGCACTGTGACTGGTGAAAATACCTACAGTATTTCTTTTACTTTTCTCCTCCAAAAATTCCATAATAAACACTAGAAGTGAGTTTGCCGAGTCTGTACTTACAGGCGTAATCTCCTATTGACACATGTATAAATTACAAGGGGAGAAGCACTGCCCAGTCACAGGGTAACGCTCTATCAGTGAGATTTCTGGGATTTTTTAGCAGTGTACTCTGTATATGGCAACTGCTGGCTAGTGTTTACCTATTCTTCACTTGCTTAAAACCTCTGGTTTTGTCTTGAGGGTCCACGTAAGGTCAACTTCCCACCCCCCAACAGTGGCATAGAAAACTGCTCTGAAGGTGGAAGAAAATGCCTCTCCTCACTGAGCAGCCAGTGTTGATAAAACAGCTCTCTGTTGGAATAGCTTTAAGGGCAAACAGTGAGGAGGTTTACCCATTCAAACAAAGTTAAGAGTGAGCAAATTCTCTTAAAGATGTACCTATGTCTGAGATCTTTGTTTCGTTTTCAGTTACTTGATAGAAAATAAAGATAAAGCCAAGAGCAGGCTGCACTGAAAAAATCCTCTGTGCTCCCGAAAATATTTCTTTTGTGTTCAGGAGAGAAACATAAGAGAAGGCCACTTTAGCTAAACTTGTGACAATAGTTTTTTAAAAATATATTACAAACTCTCATATACATATGTATTTGAGTCCTTTTTAACCTTTGCTTTCTCGCTATTTCTGGGAAAGAACAAGTATGGGGAAAGCACATGTTTTGCCATGTCTAATTTACTCCCTTTTATGGGCTCAAGTCTTAAGAGAAAGCGATCAAAGGTGAGTCTGTGTGATTTGTAAACACAAGACTGTGGTTATATAGTGAAATTTGCATATAGTTCTGTCACCTGCTTCCGTTTGCTTGTCCTCTCTTGGAGCTTCTGATGCCATCTCCACAAGGATTTCCTAAAAACATGTCCACTAATAAAGTAGGACTGTGGGGTTTTCTTGGGGGTTGTCTGGCTTGGGCATGGGATTTGACAGGTTGGTCCTGTTTCAAATTTAGATGAAGGCCAAACTGGAAATTCAAGATGCCGTTAGGAGAGGACCACAAATGAGGAAGGAGTTGATCCCGAAACATGGGGGCAGCCCAGAATCCAGGCACACCAGGATCAAATAATGACTCAGAGCTCCCTGGAAGAGATGCAAGTTAGGAGCCTGCCCCACACAAACACACCTCCTCCCTCTTCCAGGGGTGCGTCCTTTGAAATAGATGTCCTGAAATTCGTGCATATGTACCCAGGAATGTGGACAATGGCTCCATATGCAACTCCTGTTTAAAGGGGAGGAAGAGAAATCCTGAAATGCTGTGCTTCTCCTCCAGCCTCAGCTTCAGCTGGTTTTATATTTACAGCTTCTTGGAGGTGGAGGGGTTGTCTCTGCTGCCCATCAGCAAATTGCCCTTATGGCCTCTTCCTTACAGCCAATCTCACTCTGGAGCTTTGCTTTTCTCCCAGGATGGAGCCTACTGTAGGCTGACTCAACAGGCAAGTGGTGCTCAGCAGAACTGTGGTGTAGACTACACATCTTGTGGTCCAAATTGTCAAATGCATGGAAAGGCTTTAGTAAACAGGCTTGTGTGAAGGGCTTTGGGGTGGTCTGGGGGCTGTCAGGACAGCATCTCCCTCCGTGCTGTTCCCCAGTGGCTGTCTGGACACAGGCAGGGAGTACTTTCTACCTCCTTTGCCCAAATGCCAGCAAGCCCACGATGATAGACACAGAGTAGAGATGTGCTCCATTGTTGTTGCCTGGGCTCACTCTGACCCTGCAGTCCTCCCAGGTATTTCCATGGATGGGTCCCACACCATGCCCTGCTCCTCTTGCATTGAGATCTCTTCAATGAAGTCCTTCCACAATGCTTCTTTTCCCTGCCAGCCCAGCTCTCCTACGGAAAAAAGCATACTGTTGTCCTTCCAGTTTATATTCTTGATCTAACAGCTTGTTACACAACATGACTATTTTTCTGATTCCCTCCCAGGTGTTATTTTCCATGGCCAGGGAAATAAGAGCAGGACCACATCAGAAAAGGCAGCACAGACAGAAAACTTCACCTTCTTAGGAGCTATGAGCTCATTCGCAGAGATAGAGCACTTAAAATGAATTAGTGTATTCCAACACAGCAAAAGCTATAAATAGAGTGCTTATAAATAAACCAGTTTTGTCCCTTGCTCAGGCACCAATTCAGCAGTCTCTCCCTCCGTGTCTAGCACAAGCATGTACTTACATCCCACTGATTGCAATGGGATAAGGCACTTGCTTTCAATTAGGCATGTTTTGCTTAATGTAAGCTGTGATGCTAAATCTATGCAGGTACCAGCCCTTTTTGCCTGTTAAATCAATAGTGCTTAGAAGCCTAACTCCCTACTGTGAATCCGGATTTTACATTTTAGGACAACTTCTATGTTTTATGAATAAAAGGTAGATGTTTCCTCTTTCTAACACTTCTGTTCACTGTTGCTGAGGGAGTACCCTTCCTTGCATAAGGGAGCTACTATTTGCATAGGCCCATCTTTCTTATTCCAACACATAAGCAGCCTCCTTATGTTGTGAAAGAAAAAACATCACAACTGTTAGCAAATCTGCTGAAACAAGGTTTAATTTGAAGGCAAACGCGTGCAGTTATCGCATGTAAGCGACTCCAAAACAGACAGCGCTATCACATCAAACACATCTTGATAGACCAAATCAAAAACCCCTGAACCTTTCAGAGATGTGCATTTCTGGATTGGCAAGAAGAGCTAGAAGATATGGTTCAAACACATCTGCTTGGTCAGACACCATGAGGACAGTGTTGGCATACCCAAGGAAGTGGTCAAACGTTTGATATTATCCCATACAGACTTGGATACAGGTTCACTCACACCAAGTACGCACAGACTGAAAATATCCACCAGCCATCATTATGCAGTGATGCTTAACGTGCCCACGTCAGCCTCTCTGAGCTGTTTTTTATGCAGCTGACAAGAAGACCTCAGTGACTCAGGCAGGGAGCCTGGTGTGAGTGGACAGGATTTGCACCGCAGTTTCTGTTCTAACATACCAGCTCTGCTCGCAGTATCCAATTTTGCAGTTTAAGCCTAGCTTGAAAGCTTATACTGACACACAGAAATACCTTAGGCAATAAATTAGCTTTAATACGGCCGTTATTTACCTGCAAATTGCAAACATGGTTTTGCCCTTGCCATGTTTGCTAGCTCAAGAAATGTCATGTGGATATGTGAGACGCCTCTGAGCGCCTGCCATCAAGTCACCGGCCTCTCCAATGAGTCTCACTGCCTCTTTAACCATTTTCTCCTTGGCTGATCTTTACATCAGAGTGCAAAGCTTTTTCCTTGCAGAGGTGCTGTGTGTTCCTGCTTACTACGCTGTGAGGATTATATGTTCTTTAAATTTAGCTGCAAGTTCATTTTCTTTGCTTATTTTCACATGCTTTCCATACATGCACCAAAAATAGTCATCAGTGTTTTGTTTTGGTTTTAAATACAGAAGCTAGTTTCAGAATAAGCTGGTGCAAGCAAGTGAAAACTCTACCACATTTACATCAGCTATGCAGCAGACCCACAGGCTGAAGGCAAAGCACTGCCCAATATCAAGATAAAATACTGGCTTTTGAAATGGTCTTTTTCACCAGCCTTAGAAGCTAGTTCTTCTAATTGAATCAGAACTGGGAAGAATTTTGTTGCTTTAAAGAATTCTGACATAATTAATACCATATATTAAGCTTAATGGTGGGGCTGACTTTATATACTATGATGCATTTAAAAAATTTTCTTCCCCTACTGAGATATCAGGATAAGTTGATCTTCAGGTTATAGAGCAAGACCTTTGCCAGGGCAAGTGAAGCAAATTCTTTTCTATATCAATCTCTTTAAATGACAGGGTTCCCTGTATTTGTTTGTACATAAAGTAGGAATGATTTCAGTATCCTGTAACCTGTCAAGTGACCATTGTTGGACTCTTCCACCTCTGACACTGTCTGAGGTCGCCACCAAACCTCTAAGCACAAAACATTCCACAGAGCCCTCTTGTCTTCTGTAGGGTTTGAAGGATCCATGATGTTTAGCTGAGCACCCCACCAGGCAAAATCAACCCCATTTCTTGCTGGAGGTGGCTTCTGTCTCTTGTTAAAAAGTGGGGCAGAAAGCACTTCTGGGTTGTTCACATCTGTGAGTCATTTCAGAGAAATCCAGTCTACAACATTTAACACACTCAGAGTCCACGCTGATGGTGTCCTAGGATTTTGTTCTGCACTCATGTTCCCTTTAAGAACACACAATCTTCTCATTGCTCCTCAAAAGGGAAGTAATTTCATTGTGTAACTTTGATTTTTTTTTTTTAAGGAAAATGGTAAGAACACTGAAAATAGTGGAAGAATTCATTTTGTCTTGGTCAACGCTAAAAAAAAATCTTATGCTTTAAAACAAATTTTTAGTATCTTCCAGCCATGGTGTCTGGAGATGCCTAAAGAATCTGCCAATGT
This sequence comes from Manacus vitellinus, assembly GCF_001715985.3. Taxonomy (NCBI): domain Eukaryota; kingdom Metazoa; phylum Chordata; class Aves; order Passeriformes; family Pipridae; genus Manacus; species Manacus vitellinus. The sequence goes on along the minus strand of NW_021940812.1, from coordinate 1,584,802 downwards.
CACCTGGACCTTAAGAACAAACACATTCATCTTGAAAGAAGACAGATTAAAATAAAGGGCCGAACTCTACTCCCACAGAAATTTACCCAGCAGAAACATTTCTAAGGCACCAAACAAACCCTGCAGAGGCTGAGTCCTCAAATATTCTGTATTAAGTACTGTCTCTGGAGAGGTGCTTAAAAATTCATAATATGGTGTATCTATTGATGTATTTAACGGAACTCTGGAGTAAGGAAGTAGAACTCTCCACCACTGTCAAGATAACACTGCCAAATTTTCCTTTGGATCTGTACACCTCCAGATGAAAACCTGAGTTCCCTTGGGGCCCGGATATTATAGTTGGAGCTGACAGCTTGGATCTCTATTGTGAGAAATTATTCATGATATTAGCAGTTCTTTCCTCTTAAGGCAAGCATGTGAAATATTACATCTTCACTCAGATTTCCTGCAATAACCTGATACATAACTCAATATTAGGAGACGTTCATCAGCAAAAACAAACGTGTAAGTGTTAGCGCGACAGTATAATATAACAGAACTCGATACCAGGATGTAGCTGTTGAAATGAACTTGCAAAAAATAGCAGCTATATAGACATTACATCAAGTGAGGAGCCTTTTAGGGAAGGCAGCTAGATACATGCACTGTGAGGCTTTCTCACTATATATCAAGTCTTTCCTCTGCATGAGAGGAGTTTGGCTTTACAATGGAACTGCATTCTCTCTTGCACAGTGAAAATATTTGCCCTTTTTTTATCTGTTACCCTAGTCTAACACTGTCAATAACCTAATTGTTGAATATATGGGAGTAAGCTGTGGGTTGCTATTGAAATGCTTCCTCTGAAGATCTGATATCAAACAAGAGGGAGTTAAAGCTCTGCTTTGGAGCAGGGCAAAGCTTCTCCTCGGATCATGGTTTTCTGCTTATGTGACTCCCAGTTCAGAATTATACCCTTCAGGAGTAGTGAGGCACAGGGAGAGGAGACGTGCAGAGAACATGCACTGCACAGACCTAAATGAAAGCAAATTTCAATTGTAAGGGAGTCTCAGCTTGAAAAAAGTGCAAATTAAATCAACTGGCATTATTTTCCACATTTGAACAAAACCTGACTGTACCTAAAAGGCTCTTAAGACTGCATTTTTTTGTAATATCCACATTCTTATACGTTAAATCCTATTTTTCCCTGAGTGAATGGACAAGGATGCAGTTGATGATTTGACTTCAAAACTTTTGATTCAGGTTTCACTGTGTAATCATCTTGCAGAGCGTAGGCTCTGTGCTCGTCAGGCCCACGTTATGCAGGCTTTGTAATACAAAGAGCAGTAAAGACTGAGTGAAAACCCTTCTAACTTCAACATCTGAGTGATCTCATTCTCCTTCTGAAAAGGAGATTGAGGTTTAAAAGCTAATGCTGTCCTGTGGTCTGTACAATTTTAAGTAGTCATAGGCACATATAATGAGCAGTTGTAAAAGCGAAGCACCTTTTTCCAGCCAAAGCTGAGCAGTTCTACAGTGCTATTTAATTTATACTTTTCCAAATGTGCTTGAAAATAAGAGGTATAGTCTATAGCTCCTATCTGCACTGGATAGCTTTATATGGCATTTGCTTTTCCAGAACACAGCTCTCCCTGAAGTACCCAAGGAAGTCTATGGTCACAAGAGTCACAATGCAAAAGAGCTTGACCTGAATTAGCGCGATGTTTCTCAGCACCAACTGGAAGATCACATATTGCTGGATCAAGGATGAACAGGGGCATGGGGTAGGCAGGGATACTTTGGCATGAGAAATAATGCTAGAGAAGTGGGAGATATACCAGGGATGGGAGCAGATCTGGTGGAAGGAGTTGAGGTAGTTGTGCCTGCTTCTTCCTAAGAGGCAGGAAAGAGCAGATTTCCCAGCAGGAAAGCTGCTACAGCCTTATCCTGCCAGCAGCAGCAGCACCCAGTTTAGAACTTCAGAGGACCCTGGCATAAACAAAATGGGCAGTGGGGCCCTGACAGTCCTTGGCAGACCTACCATGAATGCTTTGCTGACCCCCAGATGAAGTCACAATACTCTCTGAAGGGAATAAAATTTTCTCACAAAATTACAAATGGAAAGACTGAAGAAATTCCTTATGACTTATCTTGTGGCTAGTGGCGAGAATAAAACGTGCACTTCCGGCCTGAAAGCTGTGCCTTTACCCATAAGGCCAACCTTGTGTCCCACTGACATAGCTGAAGAATTACATTGAATGAGTCACCAGCAACTATTTATATTTGAGGGCTTGGAGCACATGCTGTTAACTAGAACACAGAAGTTACACTGCGCTGCTGCAGAGAACAACTTGTGGATGCCCAGGGAAGGTCTCACTTGCGTTTCCAATCCATCCTCCCACACCATCTTTGTCATAGGGCAACAAGTAGCACAGTGGCATTTTTATGTGTTGATTTTTTTCCGCACCCACTCTGATTTCCGCCTCCAATTTGACCTTTTGTTTGCCACAGAAAGTCCTCTGGAAAGCCAACTGGGTCGCCACATCACATAAGACCAACCCCTGCCCATTTTGACGGGCAGAAGTTCAGTGGTCCCCAAAACACTCTTCTACATATTTTCTACTCCAGCTTAAAGGTGAAAAAAGGAAAGCTGAAAGGTTTGAGTGGTCCATTGTATACAAGAAGGTCCCACAGATTCTTGTAGCAATTTGGTCTACAAAGAATTAATCTGGCAAAACCTGTCTCTGTTCTTCATACAACATACCATGTAACACAACCTCACTGAGAGGTTTAAACAAGAACACAAGTATCTGTACACATATATATACACGCAGACACACACATATAGATTTGCATGGACACCTTTGAGTGGTGTAAACCTGCATAATATTCTGCAATTCCCATCCACTAGCAACACAGTCTTCTCCCAGTATGGAATTTACTATGGTCTATGCAGATTAGGTTAAAAAGTCCAGGTGCAAATGGAAAAATAAATAATGGAGCATTATTTTTAAAGCTATAATAAGGCTATGATCGATTATTAAGGTATGTTTAATAAATGGTGACTCAGTTGCTAGAGTCCAACAGGTTTCATGTAACCAGAGCTCACAAACATCTATTATATTTCCTTTTGATGTGCTTATAGCCATCCATAATAATTATGTATGTAACACACTCATAAATCCACTGACTCTATATTAAACCTCTCTGAACCCTTCCTAAATGGAATCTTAATACAAAGAGTGAAAAAGGTATTCAATTATGGAAATAGATCCAGATATTAAGAAACATCTAATGTTAACAATTTCATATGCACATGAGAGAAATACAGTGTTTTGCTAGTTGTGTGCAACCATGTGTACAAAGCATATTCTAATGAAATTGGGAAAGAAATCAATACTTATATTCTGAAAACAGTGAGTTGTAGAGTAGCAGATATCTAAATGTTCCCCTATTTGTATCTGCCTCACTGCATATGTGTTTTAATATGTAGCTTATTTTTGTTCTTTTAAAGAAATTATATTTTCTAGGTTTGTTTTTTTTTACTTCAAAACAATTATGAAAACATAAATGTATATTTCTAAACATAAGTCAAGAATTAGGCCAAATATTGCTCTTCACTGCAGCCATTTTCCTGAAAGTGAAATCTGAGCACTTTGTAGTGAAAGCACAGTACTATCTTGGAAAGAAGTTTGCATGGCAGTAGCCACACTGCTTTAATAAAATGCAAGTTTTGTCTCTCCCACATGCAAATTTGTTCCCATAGACTTCAGTGGCCAGAAACTCTAACACAATTTGAAACACAATTGACAGTATTTTAGAAAGAAAAGAATAGGTGGATTAATATGAAAGTAAAGCTCTTAGACCCTTTTGCATAGGTTTGCACACTGGATTGTCTGCAGAAGCGTTTCACAACCTTTCAATGTCTCTGAGGAAGGAAAAGAAGGAGGCATTTTCATTTTACAGAGATGCATTTTTACTGTATAATCCTGTCCAAGGATCACCTGAGCTTGATTGTTTAATCATTTCTTTAAAACAATGCAAATGGAAGGCAAAGTTATTTTGATCCACCACCACAGGCTGAAAGGCCTTGGCTGAGATTTCATACCAGACAATAGAAGAAAGACTGCAAAGAGATAACAAGGAAAACATGATTAAATCACAGAAGTGACATAAAATCAATAGGAGGAGGCAAGGATCAATAATTCTTTGCTCTGAGTAACAGTCAGTAGCGCTTGTACTCATTTTCAGATTTTTCCAAGATTATTTCCTGTTTGATTTGTGAAGACAGAGACTTTCTTTACCATATTGCTCTTTTAGCATTTTTATTAAGATTATTCTTTTGTAGGTATTTATTGCCTAATTCATTACATTCATTATATTCATTTTATTGGTTTCATTTGTGCTGGCTTATACAGGAGCCTATGACTAATCACAAAGTAGCAACATACAGCAATTATTTAAGAAAAGTTAATGCGAATTTATAGCCACAGTAAAAAAGGAATTTTCAGCTTTTTGTAGCTGTACAGTAGGTTTCATCTAGTTCTTCACTTAGTGTGTCAGTTCACAGTATTTGTTACTAAAAATCCAGTAGACAGCAACAATTCATTAAATTTAGATGTTCTAAAACAGAGTAGCTGAAGCAGAGAGATTCACTGCCATGGAGTCATATTGCATTTATGCTGGGATGAAAGAGGAAGAGGACCAGACAAATTGCATTTTGCAAATTGCCTGAGTTTTACAAACACATCACAAATGTTGAAGCCTGTTTCTCAAGTTTTCCTAAAAATTCCTGTTACAAAGCAGCCCAAACCCATACAATACTCCAGTAGAAAAAAGCAGTACAGGTACAATGCCATAACACCACTGATTCGTCCCACAGCGGATCAGGAAGAGAATATATATGGCCCTAGTCTTGTGTTAACAATTAACACAGTGCTAAGCCTCAGCCCCTGAGAACTGTTCATGTATCTGATTGCCTCTGAGTCTAAGGTTGTAACTGCCCCATATGTAGTGCCCTGGATTTTACTGTCACTGCAAAGTCTTAAGGTGGTTGCCTAGCATTCACAGAACCCGAAGCATCAAGGTCAGCTTTCATAACTACCCTCTGTGGGGTTATCCTCCTGTATCACCAGCTATGTCTGTTTAAAATTTGTCAGTCAGGATACAGAAATCACAAGTCTGGACTGCAAACCTCAGCAGGTGAAGAAGAAGTTATTTTCCTTTCCAATCTGATGCTTTTACTGTTCAGCTTCATTCCAGTCTAGTTCTCCTTTGGATCATCAAAGTTTAATTAGGACAAAGGGTAATGGTTTTAAATTGAAGAGAGTGGGTTTAGATTAAATATTTGGAAGAAATTCTTTACCGTGAGTCACTGGCACAGATTGCCCAGAGAAGCTGTGGATAACCCATCCCTGGAAGTGGTCATGGCCAAGTTGGATGGGGCTTTGAGCAACCTGGTCTAGTGGGAGGTGTCTCTGCCCATGGTAAGAAGGGTGGAACTCGATAATTTTTAAGGCCCCTTCCAACCCATATCATTCTATGATTCTGTAATTATTTCTTCCTTACGAAGGAAGAAAATAATGAAGGAAAAGAATGAAGTTCTTACCTAAATGACTCTCGTAGCTGATAATTAAAACACCACCAAACTCCACTGCAGTTTCAATATTTTGTTCATGTGGGACCTGTCCTTTTGATCACAGGAATCTGTCCCAAAGACTTGGTTAAGATCATGACGGTTGGTAACATCAGGCTGCTTTATGTCCTAGGAGGATTTAAAAACCTGTGAAGAACCACCTCAGTTCATTTTGATGCCTCTCTCCCGTAATAGCAATTGAAAGGGCTTCACTTCAGCTACAGCAGTGGGAAAAACACTGTGACAAAGAGGCTCCCCAAAAGGAGTGAGGGGTACAGAGGCATTACCTCCAAATAATCCTACCTATCTATCTACCTACATATCTACCAACTCCTGGTGTTCTTTCCCTCGGGTGCTTTGACTTTAAAATACACCTGATCATTTAACAACAAACTTACTAAAATTGCAGTTAATGGAGCTCTTCAGAATCTGGCCTTAATCCTCTGGTCAGATGAAAGTCAATCAAAAGTGCCCACTCTGAATTTTCTGGAGGCAGCAGGAGTTTGGAAAGGAAGATATTGGAAGGAGAGAAGAGAAAATTTCCCACAACTCTGACGCTCAAACAACTCTGTTCATCTTTAAGTATAAGGAACGGGAAGTCTTAACAACACAGTCCACATATGCTCTGGGTAGCTTCTATCTAAGGAGAGTGCAGCAGCCATGGATCCCTCCTGACTCAGTGATCATCAGGAAGGGGAAAAAAAGAAAGAGACAATCAGCTGAACTATTTGATCACTGGATCATGTTAGTTCTTGTAATGATCTCCCAACATTTCCTTTCAAGCCCACGTCCACTGCTAAATATGGTCCAGAAAAAGTAAACAGGAGACACCAACAACTGTCAAATTTTGTTCTTTGGAAGCTCCCCAAAAAAGAGAGTGCAAGTTGCCAAGGTTCAGAGGAGCTGAGCAGCCATTAACTTCATAGATCCTTCCCATTCAAGCGTATTCTTCTGCAAATTAAAAAGGCTTCTGAGAATGAATTATATAAATACAATATAAATATGCTACTGGGAAAACTTAGTACAAAATCTACATTAGAGACAGGGATGCACCTTTAAAAGCACATTTTCTTGTCTTTGTTTTTTTTTTACACAGTAAATAAAGTAGAGGAATTATGTGTGTATTTTGGGGTATATACACCTTTTTATAGTGGTCTTCTAGAAACAGAAAGAGAGGAAAGACACATGACTCTGGCATCTCCACTGTGTAGATGGAACATTAGTATTAGCAGGGATATATCAAATTACACCAACCTGTGTGAAATTCCTATTGCAAGAGAAAATGTAGAATTATGAGATTTAAGCAGTAGGCAGCTTGTGGAAAAGCTCAGCCTCTCTGTGCCTTTTTGGTCTGTCTCCATATCAGAAATGTCCATATGCCCTGTCAATAGCTCATCACAAACTGCTGTAACTGCCAGGGCTAAAATCTTATCCCTGTAGATGACAAGGCTGGAATAATGTTGAGTGGACAATATGGGACTGGGTAGTGGCAGTGTTCCTAATAAGACTTACAGGATTCACCAACAAAACATTAAGCAAAATTCAAATTCAGCCTGAGGCACCAGCCCTCCAACCTCTAACCCAACCCATCAATGACAAAATTCTTCACTGGCCAACACAGCTGAAGAGAGAAGAGACAGAAGAGACGCTGGGTTTTCTGTAGACTCAGAAAATTCTAAAATATTTAGCTTGTGAAGTATGTAACAAACAGCACACAATTATATAATGAGCTGTATAGCAGCTTCATTTCACTGACAGTGAAACAACTCTTGAACAGTGTAGGTTCATACACCCCCGTATAAGCCAGAGTGGTGTGACAGTGTAACACACACATACACCTATAAGAACACAGAGGTTTAAATGGCACTCCTGGACTGTCTGCACCTCCTTGCACTGCTTATACCTTGCAAACTCAACAAAATCTTTTTGTATGTTGGCCAGTGTAATCACATAACAATATACTCAGGAGCATTTTGAGGGCAATAATTCTCATGTGTAGACAGTGACATCTCAGGCTAATGTCATACATGGAAATACTACTGACTGATAGAAATGGAAATAGAATACATGAGGAAACTAGATTGGAGAACCTTAAAATGGAAGGAGATGCTTTCATTGTGGCATCAAAGCTATTTTCCTCTTCATGAGGACCTACAGGATTTATGTTACTACTTCAGCAAGGAGCACTCTGGAGCACCCCAGGTTGTTCTGTTGGTCCACAGTTCTCAGAAAACATGAGAAGTTCTCTTTCTCTCAGCTGAGCCCACACGGGACATATAAATAATGGAAAAAGGAATCTGTAGCTGTTCAGGTGTGCTAGAGTAGTATATTTCTAAAATTCTTCTCCTGGAAAATCTGCAGAAAATATGGATTTCTAGATGGTTCTTTTGCCTTGTAGTATGGAAAGAGAAAAATAAAACCAACTATTGATTTTTTCCAAAATACCACATTTTAATCCTTTATAGTTTTCAGTGATAAAGAGACACTGCCTTCAAGCTGAAAGTTTTCATTAACTAGGTTTTAATTGCAATCAGAAGTTTATAGTCCAACTATATATAACCCCATAAATCATCATTAAAATGCCTCCAGTCATGAAACAATGACCAGAACAATAATCACGAAAGTGAGAGATTTACACTCCAACTGAGACAATAGCACAAAAAAGCAAATGTTTGCACTCTTCAAGAATATCAATGTCATTTATTAAGTATGAGTAATAAAATCAATACAGTTGATATTAATCAGTATCTGGGTGGACCTTGTTCTTGGACTTAACTGATAAGATAGTTAGCTATTCGTATTCCTTTTTGGTAAATTAAAATATATTTCCTTGAAGATATAACTTACCAGCTATAATAACGTGCCATTATTGTGATGATTTACAAACATATTGTAAAACACAGCAATGCAACAGCTATGGAAATAAAATAATCAGCCTTCCACCTCTCTGTTACATTAGGTCAGGTCTCTTATTTGCCTGTAATGACAATATGGAATAAATAAATTCCCTGGTACCTGATGAGGGGGGTGAGGCTGACTGTTCTCGAGTATGTGCTTTGCATCGCAATCAATGATGTGTAATGAGGGAGCACATTTAACCACTCACTATTTATAGGACATGTAGAGGATGTCTGTTCCAGAGACTCTTACCTAAGCTGAACTAGAGAGGCACTTATAAAATTGAATCTGCTGCTCAGAGCTTGGACTCTGCTGTAAATTACAATCCATAGTCCTGCCTGACTGCTGAGCCACGGTGAGCTCACCAAGCTGCTCGGATCTCGCTGAGGCCGTGGTTTCAGTTTGGATTTTGTGCAACTGTGTCAGACACACACAAGAAATAATAATCGGGAGGCAGAGAAACACATCACGGGAAGAAAATATTTTGCAAGGGCAACTTCTAAAAGGGTAGATTACTCTGTCTTCAGAACACAGTCCTGGCTCAGCAGTCTTGCTGCAGTCTCGTAGTAATGTTGGTAAAATTAATCCAAACTCATACCATCATTATGAAGAAAAGAGAGGAACTGGTTCTTTCTCTCTGTTTTCCCTCTCATTTGTACCTCTTTTATGGGGCTCCGTCACACTGTGGCATTTGCAGGTCACAGTAGCATTCACTGGGTGTAACACCTATTTAAGCTTATCTGCAGAAAAGAACCTGGCAATGATCTACCTGGAGCTCTTTTACTGCTGGAGATGATCCAGGTTTTCCTTTCCTTCCTTACCACCCCCCTTCTCATCGCACGAAGTAAATACTAAACCTGCCTTGCTGAGCCTGTATGTTGCAGGAAAGGGACTGAAGGTCCAAGGTCAACAGAGCATAACTTCCTTCAAAACAATGGAATTATTTGGGCCTTTCAATTGAATTACAGAGAGCAGGTTTCGATCCCCCAAGCAGCACTGTAAATAAATCTGAATCATTCAGCAGTACAGTGAGACACCCAGAATATGGGGTAATTCAGCTGGCTCACGAGCTGCAGCAAATTATACAAGTTTGCATCCAAAATTAAATTTGCATTATTACTGTTAAAATTGATCAGAGAATGATTTGTTAGATTCAATTCAGTTAAAAGTCTCCCAGTAGTGCTTACATGCTTCCTACCTTTTGCTTAAAGTCACTAAGAACTACCTCCATTGGGCAGGGAATAGCAAAGTAAAACTAAAATATTAAAAACTGTTTTGCCTGCCAAGCACAAAGAAGTGTTAAGCTGGCAGAGCCTGGAGCCTGCCAGAACCTCATGATTTCAGTGCTTGTGTTTGTCCAATAAAAATAATTCTGAACATTTTATATCTCAACACAGCAACTCGCAGTATAAAAATAGAACGCTTTGGGATATCAGTTTTGCAGGCACACATGCATTTTCAAAGAAACCAGCTACTTCCTGCAGAGCTGGGCCTGCTCCTGGAAAAAGTTCATGCTCATCTGAGTTCAGCAATCCAGAACAGAGGCTGCTAAAGCACTGACCTCAGTAGCAAGATTTTTGTCTCATCTCACCCCACCAAAATGGATGATTTAGGGAGAAATGAGAACAGTCAGCCTTTTCTATTGATGTGTCCTCAGTATTAGAAATCTTGATATGGGGCATGTTTATCACTATATACACACTTACACACACACATATGTAATACATCCTATAACTCTAGAGGTACTTCAGTGCTCATGTGTCCAAAGTCTTTCCAAGACAGAAACATAGTCTTGCAACCAGATGGATTTATTGTTGTCATTGTATTTGTTTTTTTTTCTCTGTAGACAAAGACATGCTTATCTTGGACCACATTTTTCTCTATATGCAAGTCAAGTCTTATCTAGGTAAGGTAATCAAAAATAGTGTTGGAGATCAAATGGACAAGAAGTTATAATCTGGCTGAAAAATCAGATATGACGAATCCAGCATAGTGTCTGTAAGCAGGAAGAGAAGAGACTTCGGAAGAACTCTCCACCACAAGTACCTTCTCAGGAATAATTCTGCAGCAGGAACTCCATTATCGCTGTGAGACTGACAGGTTTCTTCCTAGCTCCCCCTAGTGAACCCAGTGACCAGCTCTAGCTCCATCCCCCTGAGATACCCTCAGCCCAGGTCAGGATTTACAACAAATTGATATTTTCCTTTAGTGTAGGCACTCCTTCCATGTCGACATGGTTATTATTTTTCTCCTGAGTCACAGATGGAAGAAGATGAGACCTTTGGAAATTAGAGGTGAGATCCACTTATCATATCTCTAACTATAGCCCATGACAAGTTAGACATTTACTATAAACCAGTTGCCTGGGCTCCGCCTATAGTCAGCACAGAGAGACATAAATACCTCCAGAAGGCCATTCACTGCTGTCTATCTCTTTCCACTGGCAATAGGGGACTCAAGACAGCCCATTTAGATTAGATAACTAAGCATCAAGGGGATAAAGTCAGGTGAGAGTAATCCCTTGTGATTTGACTTCTTTACCATGAGGCCCTTCTGCTGCTCTTGTTAAAAAAACTCGTCCCTAGCTTCAGTCCAGACTGGTGAACAATTTGGTTGAACAAAGCAGAACCTTCTGAGAATGACAAGCCCAGCACCAACCCAAAGCAGGCAGTAGGGTACCCACATCGCTCTCCAAAGGAAAATAACTCTTGGATGTAAATGCAGAACATTTGAGTCCACTGCAAGTTCAGACAACCTTTGAACCATTGACGCAGAAGTGTAAATCCCCCAAGAACTAAGCAAATAGTTGCTGGGATGAGTTCATCCTTTCTTCTTCCGTGAAGCATCCACAGGAAAACAGTTTCTTGAATACCATCACACTGTCACAGATTGGGTTTCTACATGTACCTAATGGATTATTCATTAAAATTTCACTCTGACAATTGAAACAGATTATTAAAGGCTGAAATGCAAGAGCACCCAAAGGCACTGACCGAAACTGAGGTGCCATTGTCCCAGGGGGTGTGTAAGTACCTTGGGGCCAGACTCACCTGCTTTTGCTCCCATTGGATAATCCCAAATAGTCTCAGAGAAGCTGATGGGATTGCTCAAGGAGTATGTTACTCAATGGGAATAGAACCAAGATTTGGTTTACCCTGGGGATCTTGCAAGAGTAAAGAATATGGGTGGAATATTTGGTCCCATTAAGGACAGGAGCAAAGAAAAGAAAACAAAACAAAACAATTAATTTCAAAGAGCTATATTTGACCCAAAGAATAGGCAAAGAGAGGAGGACACATCATCTATCTGTATGATGTTTGTCATTCCCAGAGAAAAAAACACAGAAATGTACAAAATTTGTGGAAAAATATGCAATCAAAATGTCTACAAATATTATTATTAGCAACCTCATATATGCACACATATCTCCATTCTACAGTTCTCCTTTATTTGTCTTTCTAATTTGAAAATATGAATTACACAGGCTAATGACATAAACCTGCTCATAGTCAGAAATTATTTTGATCAAAATATTTTTCCATTGGAAGCATCCAGTTACCTGAAAATATTGATTGTAAAAAAAAAAATCCCACTTGTTTAGTGACAACATAAGCCCAGAGCTGAGGTTCTAGTAAAAATAAAGCATGTTCATGTGTATGTGAGACAGAGTAAAAGTCTTAATAACCTAATGGCTAGGACATAATGAGGGATTATTAAAAAAAAAAAAAAGAAGTGGATAATGTCCCTATGGTGATGAATTATTTATTCAAATGATCAAGTTCTCAGAGGAAAGACTAGGAAAATTCACTCCCCAAACAGCTCAGGGCCTAGGACACACACTGGAAATACTGGAAACTCAATTTTCACTCTCCATTCTCCAGCAAGCAGAGCAAGACCTTCCTGTGATCTTCTGCATCCCAGGTGCAAGTGGAGACTGCTGTCAAGTATGTTTTCCTGTTGTGTTCTGATTTGTTTTGTTTTGTTTTGTTTTTGTGGAAAGTCTTCTGACTCTTGATTTCACCCAGATGCTAAGAGGGGTTCAAGTTCTTGTTACACTTTATGGTGGGAAAAATTCAGTCCAAGTTCTGCCACTGAAGGCTCACATCATTCAGATATTTGGGCTGACATCTGTTCAGGGAGCCAGCACTCAAGAAAAGTTACTGAATTTTGGAAGGAAGTCATGCAACTTTTAGTATCATTCCCTTTATAAATAACAGCTCTAAACCTATCTACGTAATGGCAATTTCCTCATTTAAACTTTCACCAGGGCAGGTAGTAGCAGGGCCCAGGAGTGAGCAATACCCACTGCAGGTCACGGGGTGGGAAAGGACAGAAGTGCACTACTCCAGGAAATACCTGGAAATGCTGGGACTCCTTTGAATATGATCACTGTCTGATTGCACCACAGCACCTGCCAAAAACCACCCTGGCTCTCAAACAGAATGATGCAATTCTCTGTGAGAATGCTACAAAGGTACCCTCTAAGCCTTTCCTGGGTTAAGAGCCTTCATGTCAGGATTCTTAAAGGAAGTTTACTAAATATTATCATTCTAGCAGCCTGATGTCCCATGAGAAAGACAGCACTCATGTGGAAGTAGCCAGGTGTGGGGAAAACAAAAATTTCCACAAGGATTTCTATACGAAATCCCCTTCACTAAAAATCAACAAAATATTTGTGGGTAAACTTAAATGGAACACGCAGCATAAGCTATACATAGTGCTTCTTCTAATTTTAATCTTCCTGGTTTTTGGAGGTCAGCAAAAACCCAGCGTTCTGCAGGTCATTAAAAGGTATGTGAACTCTGTTTGCCAAGCAGCTGGGAACAAGTTGGGATTGAGTTGCAGATTTTGACTCTGTGCATATGAGTGTGTTTATGTGTGCATCTATACTCCTTACACAAAATCTTCTAGAGTTTGCAAAGCTGAGCTTTAACCCAGAAAAAGAATTTCAATCAATGGTAGTATAAAAACGATAACAGATTGCAGATTTTGATTCATAAGCTGGGAAGTTACTGGAAACATTAATCAGGAACACTGCAGGGGAACACCTAGAAAGCTACTGTTTAATTAAAGAGAGTCATAACTACAGAGAAATCATGTGTAAGCACATCAGAATTCTTGAATTTTGATATAACGCCATGCAAAACATAACATATGTAAGTGTTGGTTCAAGGGAAGTCACACTGTTCATAAAGAACTGGCCTATAGATAAAGTTCATGTGAAATCAGGTTAGGACAGGAGGGGAGAACTCAAAAGGATTACTATATGGATGATCATTGCTCATATTGGTATACCAGTGACCTTAATGAATCAATGAGCCAAGTGATTAAATTAACCAGGCTGTACCTGCATGGAAAGACAGTCATTAGAGTGCTCCAAAGCTGGGCTTAACTTACTGAATTAAGAACATGAGGAAAATGAGACTGAATGCTGTAGAAGATATAGACTAAATAATAGAAGCTAATACTAAGGACAAGAAGGAAGTATTGAAGAGAAGAAATGTTGGTCTAACTCTTCAATCCAGGTGAATTTTAGCACTGCCCTCAGTGGCAGCAACTGTTGGAGCAATTCTGTGTTAGACAAAGAAGGACTAGGTTGCTGTAGTGGTTGATGTCTCCAGAGTAAAGTTTAGAGACTGAATTCTGCAGGAAATTAGACAATACTGAAATGAAAAGTAAGAAAGAAAAAGAAAAAAAAACATAAAAAAAAATAGAAATCCACATATCGGCAAGACTGCAAATCAAAGGAGACAGGTTTCAGACAGAACAAATGATCTACAGGAGTAGAGGTTGTGGAGATAGAGAGAGATGTACAGGCCACAGAGCTCTGCCAACCTGAGACACAGGAACACTTAACTAAACTGGATGGTAAAGTCTCAAATCTAAGGGAATGTTGTCACCTCTACTGTGAAAATCACTTTTGCACTTGAGTTACAGTAACACCCTTTCCCTCTTGTGTTTGTTTAAATAACAAGGTAGAGATTTGTTTGTGATTTCTCATTTAAGCATAGCTCAGAAAACTGGGACCATGATTTCACTGATGGTTTGTGGTTGTCATTATAATAGAAATAATTATATTAATAAATGATCATTTCATTTTAAAAGGTTGCAACTGAAAGAGAAACAATCAAGGGAATTCAGAGCAATGCATAGATTCAGGAAGTTCATCCACATCAACATGTTCAGAGAGGATTGTTCACGTTCATTATAAAGAAAGGTACACTATGGCACATGAGGGCCTGATTCTGTTTCTTTTTAAGTGGCAAAGATCTTTTTATGTATTTAATGTGAGGTTTTGGTAATGAGAAGGAGCATTAGAAAGGTCTAAGCATAGCAGGGATGACGGATGCCAAGATATTGTCTCCATTACTGACTGACTGTTCCTGAAGACAAAAAACTTGAGAAGACAAGGCTGACAGTGACTACTGAAGGCATCCTCACCTAGACTTCTTTTTGCAGAGCAGTTGTAAACAGGAGCTATAACTCACAACTCAGACAGGACAGATCCAGATGGGCCCTTTGGCTTCCTTCCATAACAAAATCTTTAATTTTCCTAAGGAAAATAGCTACTCCATGCACATGCCTCTTACTTCAGAGCAAAACTTGGTTTACAAACTCCAGTAGTTTAAGGATTAAAAAGTTTAGCCTATCTCAGCAAATGAACTTTATCAAAGTGCAGGTAAAATCGAGCCTTCAGGTAAACAGGAGCATTTGCCAAGTGGAAATCCCAGCTCTTTGTATATTTAGTAATGAGTGAAGATAAGATTTCTTTTTTTGACAGCATGATGGATACAATCATAAAAGGAATCATGCTGCTGTAACAGAGTATACTTGAAGAGTGAATTTGGAGGCTATGTCTTTATTCCCAAACACGTCTTACCTTTCTCCTGTTTAAAGAACATGAAAGCTAGTTTTTCTGGCATGTGAAAATGTTAAAGTTTTGTTGTTTTTTCTTTACTTCCCACACCCCAATATGGATGTGTTACGTTTAATTGTCAAACTCGGATCTGCTTCCCAGTTCAATAATCACTGACTCATTTAAGCATATTTATTTAATTTTTTTTTTTTACAGATAGAAAAGTACAGTAAGCAAAGGAACACAAGCTCTCGGGTGAACACAAGCTCATAAATTGTTACATGTGATTCTGCTACTGTGGGTTAAAGGAGGGGGCAGCACCAAGAATGTGGTGAAACCAGCTGGTTTGAGCCCTGGTGTTTCAGTATAAAAGCCACAAATCTGCCACAGATTAAAAATAAAGTGAGTTTATTGGTGTCAGCCTGTTACTTTTTGGATGCTTATCCACATCACAAAATGAATAAAATCTGATGTGACTGACAGTCTCTGCTCAGAGAAAAACCTTGTAGCTGCTGGCCACTCGTGACTAAAATCTAATTACCTGGCTCTAGTGGAAAGCTCATGCAAAGAGAAATTTTGCTGTAGTTCACTGAAGAGATACAGCACCAAGATAACTATCTTAAATTAGTCTTAGCATTCACCCAAAAATCTGAAGGTGCTTGAAACACTCACAGAGGATGAAACTAAGCATAGTTTCCAAAAGTGTGGTGGGCATTCATCTTAAAAGGTGCTTTAGTAATTCATGTGAGATTGTCTTTTCCCTCAAAATCTGCTGAAGAAAGCCCAGGGCACAATACTTCATAGTAACACTAAGCTCACAAATTACACAAGTAACAGAGGCATATCCCAGCTCACCTCCTTGGATCCAGGATGCACCAAGAGATTTCAGCAGAAAGAAGATAAAAGCTTTAAAACAGGTTACCCCCCAACACATTTTCAGTGATAACCTCTTGTTTCATGATTGGCCTCAAAATGAGGTTGTGAAGTTGAAATTACAATTTCAGAAGATGTCAACAGGCCAAAAGAATACAACTTACCTGCCTGGGAAGAGATGCCACAGGTCACTGCCACCTGTGCCTTTCTGTCTGTCCATGGAGACAGACATGCCTCACCTGAACCAAGCCACATCCTCCCACACTTCTTAGATCATGCAACAAGAATTTGCAAGGTTGAACTTTCATGTGTTTAATCTCTTGTCAAAAATAGATATAAGGCCCCAATACAAAATAAGATCATAGAATCATTAAGGTTGGAAAAGACCTCTAAGATCATTGAGTCCAAAGATCTACACCATGACACAAAATACAGTCCCAGCTGAGGTCCCTCTCGGTCTAGTAATTGACAGTCTAAAAACTGAGAAGAAGTTGTTATATAACAGGGGTAAATGCTCCTTCTCACTCTTCAAGTGAGAGTGACTAAGGAAAATTTACCATTCTGAAAGGAAAAAAACGGCATTTTTGGTCATACTATTTTTTCAAATGTCTTAAGTTCAAAATATCTGCATTTCTCAGCAAGGAAGAACATAACAGAGTTCTCAGAGGAAAATAAGCTGAACAGTTAGATTTTCAGTTATGACCAGAGCTGAGAGTACTGGTAGCA
Source organism: Manacus vitellinus (assembly GCF_001715985.3). Classification (NCBI taxonomy): domain Eukaryota; kingdom Metazoa; phylum Chordata; class Aves; order Passeriformes; family Pipridae; genus Manacus; species Manacus vitellinus. The sequence goes on along the minus strand of NW_021940812.1, from coordinate 1,567,838 downwards.
TCTCAAGCACTGGCAAGAAGATGGACTCTGAGGAGTGCAAATTGTCTTGTCCAAAAGGAAATGGATTGGGAGATTTCAGTCATTCCAATAACAATATGAGAGAGGATTGGAGATTAATTTATTCATTTAATTTAAAAAGGAAAAAAATTCCCCTCACAATTCCGATTACTTATTTTTTAAGTAAACCATGTTTACTTAAAAAATGATCAGAGAAAAGTTGTTGGGTTTCTATGTCAAGAAAAATTGTAGAATTTGATCAGTCTGTGTTTTTTCTACTTAGAAACATCTTTTTAGTTCAGGTCTGCATTTCAGGAAAATTATCTATAAAGATTTCTGGGAAGTCTTTATCAAATGTGAAAGTAAATTAAGTTCATTGGAGAGGAAATATTTACGATCTCACATAAACTATTTTAGACTCCAATAACTCTCTTGGGGCATTATGTGGACTGTGCACATATAGAAAATCTGGTGTCCTAATGAAAGAGGTTTGTACAAAGAGGTGTCCATAAGTTCAGCAGATATCCTTCCGCAAAGTGATCTCCTCACAGTGACATAAGAAGCATGAAGAAAATGCTGGTTTTACTTTCCAATCTTGAGAAAAACAGGTTACCTGGTGTTTTTGCTTTCATCTCCCTTCATCTCAACCCCTAATGCTTTTTTGTTTTGTAGGTATTTTATAGAAAAACAAGCATAGGAATAACTTACATCTTAAATTCTGTAGCATAGATCTCAGAAACTATGCACTCTTTTAAGAGGGCCTCTCCAAATTCATGGGGATATTTTATGGAATTATAGAGTTCAGATGCTTTGTCAAGACAAGCTCTGCCTTCTTAGAGCCTGTCAATACATTGCACTAACATAATCAGAGGCAAATATTTGAAATGATATAGTATGTGAATATGTCAGGTTAGGATATCACTCATAATTATTGACAGTATATGAACTAAACATGACTTCTATGGAGCCATTCCAGTGAATTCTGCCAGCACAGATCAGGAACAGTGTTTGCGATACTTTCATTTGAAAAATACGAGTGTGTAATCCTCAACACGAAGTTACATATCTTCCTTGAGGAGAAAAAAGGTTGCACAAAAATTCCAAGTTTGAGGAGGATACAGAAGAGCACTTCAGCCCTCCTCTAAGAGGGAGGAGGTCATGGTCAGCAGCCACCTGCTGCTGGGGAATCTGCAAAGGTTGGAAAGGGGATGTTGCAGTTCCCTCTTGATGAGGCAAAACAGAGGATGCACAGTGTTGCAGCCAGTGCCTCTAATACGTATTCGTTCCAAAATCTGCAGGTTGAATAGTGAAGCCATCTATAAATGTAAATATGATGTGATCCTGATCTGGCACAAGAAGCAAAGCTAGATAAACTTCTTGGGATCATTTCTTATTCTATCCCCTAATTGTGCTAAGCAGAATCAAAGGGGTTTTTACGTAGCAAATTTGAGGGTTCTAATATTTTTTTATTTTAAAAAAAAAAAAGAAAAAGCAAGGAAAACTCTGTCTTAAATTCATGATGTGACAGTCACTTAATATGTGAAAAGAACTAGGATTAGAACTAGCAAGCCAGGGCTTTCCAGCATCCCAGCCAACTGGACACGGCTTTGCAGGTCTCAGTCTGCATGGATCATAACAGAAGTACGTAGGTATAAACAAAGGCAGCATTTAATTATAAGTGCACATTTTTTTATTTCACAATACTCTCTCAAAAATGCGTATGTGAAGTAGAAACTTGATGCTTGGTTTGGTCATTTCTTTGAGGCTCTTTGTTAAATAAAATTAATGCGGTGTAATACACATAATACACTGACATCTTATGGGTCTGACATTTACTAAGGTAATAAATTAAAGTAATTATGTTAATGTATAATAAATGCATTCAACAGGACATAGAAACTGTATAGTGTGAGAATAAAAAAAATCTTGTTTTTCTAAGTGGCTGTCATGTACAGAACACTGACATCTTAGCAGTGTTTTTTTGGAAGGTTGATAATATCTTATAAGCATAAATTAAAGATATCTATTCTCTACGTGGTGTTTGTAACTTGAGAAAAGAAGGTTCTTTTGCCTCTTTCCTCTCTAAGACTTGCCATTCGCAGTCTGATTCTTGGTTCACCAAACAACTCAGGCATCATTTTCCTACCTAAGTGACATTTTCAAAAGCCACTTATGGATCTGCAGGATCCAAAGAAGCCCTGTGGTGACAAGGCTGAATTAGTTACCACACTGCAGCTCACCTACCATAGCTAGCCACTCGTGCTCCCAGCTTACTGCACCTACCAAGCAACATGAGCTGGCCCAGACTGTTCCATAACACCCAACTGTGCTGGTGGGTGAGAGGCTGGACACGTCCCAGCAATGTGTGCTCGCAGCCCAGAAAGTCAACCCTGTCCTGGGCTGCATCAAAATTATGAAGTTCTGTCAGAGGAGGTTTAGGTTGGATATTAGGAAAATGTTTTTCACCCAGAGGGTGGCTGGGCGCTGGAACAGCCTCCCCAGGGAAGTGGTCACAGCAGCAAGCCTGACAGTTCAAGAAGACTTTGGCCAGTGCTCTCAGGCACATGGTATGACTCTTGGGGACGGTCGTGTCCAGGAGCTGGACTTTGATGATCCTTGTGGGTCCCTTCCAACTCAGGACATTCCAGGATTTTCTATGATTTTATGAAAAGAAGGGTGGTCAGCCAGTCGAGGGAGGTGATTCTGTGTCTCTGCTCTGCCCTCATGAGACCCCACCTGCAGTGCTGCCTCCAGCTCTCAGGTCCCCAACATAAAAAGGACACAAACCTGCTGAAGTGAGTCCAGAGGAGGCCACAGAGATGATCAGAGGGCTGGAGCACCTCTCCTATGAAGACAGGCTGGGAGAGTTGAGGTTGTTAAGCCTGGAGAAGAGGTGACTCTGGGAACACCCTGTAGCACCTTCTAATGGGACCATAGGAGAGCTGGAGAGGGGCTTGTGACAAGGGCATGGACGTGTAGGGCAAGGAGGAATGGCTTCAAACTGAAAGAAGGGAGGTTTAGAGACCAGGAAGAAATTCTTTATTGTGAGGGTGATGAGGCACTGGAACAGGTTGCCCAGAGAAGCTGTGGCTGCCCCATCCCTGGAAGTGTTCAAGGCCAGGCAGGATGGAGCTCAGAGCAACCTGATCTGGTGGAAGGTATCCCTGCCCAAGGCAGGGGGGTTTAGAACTGGATGGTCTTTAAGGTCCCTTTCAACCCAAACTATTCTATGACTCTGTGATAAATCTCATCTTGTACATTTGCCACAAGTGAGGATACCCTCTCACAATCACCACGAAGTGACTCATGAAGCTGTTGCAACTCAATCTTGTACTGAGACTGCTGATGCACAGCTCATTGCTTAAGAAGGATCACTGTGCTGCCAAATCACCAAGGGTCTTCAAAACCTCTTCTCCATTGGCTTCAGCCAGGCTCAGAGACTACTGTTGGCTGATCCTCAAAATGGGTATTTACACGAGAAGGTGTTTAAAGGGATAGATTCCTTCTGGCTCATGATAATTAATGGAAGTTTCTGTCAGAAACTACTAAAGCTCACACATCATTTAAAACCGTCTACTCAGCAGAGATACTCCAATTATGTAAGTATCCAGTCCTTTTTGAAACACTCGGAATATAATTACCTCAGCAATATCTAGGGATGAGGTTGGCCAGAAAGCTTTAAAATGTGTGGATGAGACCTCCAGCCAAGACAAGAGAGGTATTTCTCACACTACACCCAATCAGGACCAGCTGAGGACTTTTATGAAGTTTCATTTTGCTACATCAGATTGGAAATCTTAATATGCCTCATTCTGTAAATTGTTCTCATTACTTCAATGGGTCTTCATGCAGATAAGGTGAAGTACAAACAGTACAAATAAAAGGGTAGGCTCTTTGAAGAAGAGATCTTTTTATATTTGTTTGAGTAAAGCCTAGTAAAATGGTGCCTAATTCTCTCTTGGCTTCTAAGCTTTGCTACAATAAACAGAAATGAATAAAAATAGCAATATCAAGCTGCACCAATGTCTGCAGCCTACTTGATTTGCCCTGAGATTCAACTGGATACTAATGCACAAAAATACTGATTAAGTCTGAGTAATTTTGCCCCAAATTGAATTCATTTTAACAGCATAGAGGAAGGGGAAATATTATCCTGCTCTTTGCTCAGCATATTTAGATATAATGACATAATATGAACGCATTCCAAAAATTGCCTGTCTTCAGGTAGTGCATTTTGGAGTGATTTCAAAATTCCCTTAGGATATATCAGCAAAACATTTTCCCCTGCCTCAAAAATCACTGAGCTCTCAGTGCCCAATTGTCTGTGTCACCTTGTTTACATGGTGGGTAATTTTCTAGCCTACGGTCTGTGCCTTATTTTGTCAGGCTGCCCTTATGCTACTTCGTGACGATTTTGATTTTCAAGCCTCCATGCATAAATTATGATTTATTTTGCTTTCCTAAAGAAAGGCTGAGTGAAGTAGTACAGTGTGGGGCTTTTTGGTTTGTTTTTTTTTTTTTTTTATGAATATTTCAAGAGTGTGCTTTTTATTTCTGAAGAAAACTCTGCACCTCCAGCAAATAATTTTTTTCTTCCATACAGAAAAATAAACACAGAGAAGAGTTGAAATAAAAAAAGTATCTTTTGTTTGAACCTTGAGAGATGCTGAGATCTCATAACTCCAGCACTGGGGTGAGAGATACATCATACTCCTCAAAAGGGGCTTTCTTTGTTTTTTAATGTTAATTTGCATATAGCTGGGCACACTGTGTGCTGTGGCATTGTCACTGCATTGTTACTCCATGCCCACCAAGAAGTCATGTGCAAAAAACGTGGTTATATGAATAAAATAAACATCAGCATCAACACTGCCTGATTCTGAGCATTGATGAGGCAAATTTCTCTTCAAAACTTACGTAGCTGTTTTTACAATAGCGAGAACCAAAAGATGAGGCCATAATTGAACTGTTGCCCAAAGGCAATTACTGATTGAAATTGATTAATTCTACGAACAAATTTGACCAATAGATTAGTTGTCACGTTATGGCAGATTTGGGCAATACTGCTGCAGTTGTGAAGGAGACACAACCTTCTAGCATGAATAGTTAATACAGTTTGTTACCCTGTAGAGTTGCTTGTTGAGTTACCCAAAGAAATCTCACCGGGGAACTGAGCAGGGCATGCTACTTTGATGCTATAAAACCATTGTTACCTCTCTGCTTTTATGTATGAATCTGAGGAATTGTTAACACCACCACAAGCAGTTTGCTCTGAGCAACACAAATGTAATGGACTTAACATCAAAGTGATGCAAAATCCACTGAAAACAACAGAAAAGCTCCAGTTGAATCCAGAGGACTTTGAATCAAGGCCTAGCAGGGTCAAGTCTGCTGTTCTAATGGGTTTTCTAAGGGGATCCTCTGGGAAATTGGAAAAAGGATTCCGATTTCTTGGATCCCAGGATTATTGAGGCTTCGAGCTACTGCTTTTGCAGAATCATTGGCTCAGCTTGTTTCCCTTTCCAGCCCGTGACACAATGGCACAGGAGCTCTGAGCTTCATGGTTGCACAAAGGACCCTTTGCACCTAGGAAGCCTCTCTGATTGCCTCCTTCCCTCCATCCCTCTGTCCCCTCAGAAAAGATGCTCCAGGAAAACACTTGACATAAAAACAATCAGTGCTGCCACTGCATACCCAGAAAGAAGCTGCATTAAAGAGTTCCTTGCATCATCACCTGTCAGAGAATAGTGGGGTTTAGGTGCCAGTCTTTCTGCAGTTATCCAGTCCTTCCACGCTTGGAGATTAAGCTGCTGAATTGGGCACTTTGTTACGTTATTTCTGAAACCAATATGGATAATAACTGAGGGTGATGTGCAATGTGACAGTCTGCTCCTAGTTCTGGCTTCACAGTGATTTCACAGCTGTGCCGGTGACTTCAGTTTGAATGGGTTTCTACACAAAATTCAAGGTTTTGTTTTTGTCACTGAAAGCCCCACGTGGCTTGAGATGGGAGAGCATAAGTCTTCCTGAACTGTCACACAACTCAGTTGTAGATGTCATCAATGATGTCCTTCTGAGGTTTCCTGGTGTTATATAAGCAACTATGAGTTAACTGTGCTGAGGATTGGGCCCTTCTCTGTTCATAAGGACATATTAGCTGGTGGAGCATCCCACATGCCATTTCCTCATATCTACATCTTCACTTGGGAAGGACAGTGTTTTGTTAAGCTTTCAGGAACATTTCAAAGACCTTTTTTCCTCTATCAAGGTGTTTCAGAGGGAAAGGACATAAATGAGCAATGTGATAGGTACAGGGAGCTCTTATTTTTGTTGGGCAACAGATGAGGCATATGGGTAATTTATTGCACTATAATTGTGTTATGTGATATTGATGCTGCAGTATTAATGACTGCAAAGTGCCCAGATTGATTCAGATGGCCATTTACTGTCATTATTACAAATCTAAATAAATAAATAAGAGCAATTGAATTGATGTATCTAAGAAATGTTTCAAAGTCACCCGGTGACATATATGTAGGTGCTTGTGAACAGAGAGAGACTCAAACAATATCAGGGACACTTTTTATTGGGGTCAGAAAGAAATAGAACAATTAAGTCATTTTCAGTCATATACAATATATTAGGAACTGTTTTAACAAGCGCATTGCTAAACTGACTGGCATGAACAAAGCATTTTAAAAAGCTGGGGTGTAAATATGCCAGGAAAAAAGAAAGAAAACATGTAAACTATGCTCAAAAATAGTCTGCAAATGTAAGGAAACAAGAAAAACTAAGACAATCATGCACATACCTCTCCTGCTACCATGGCCCAGTGAATACAGTGGTTACCATGGCTGGATCAGGCTATGAGGTGGACTTTAGAGGGCAAGCTTTGTTTCTGATCTCTGCCCAAACAGAGAGCCTTGATCCAGTCTGTTGGTTTGTGTACTCTGAGCAAGCCAACCTCACACTGCAAGAGCCAGCAAGTTAAGTTTGAATTTATCTCATGCCTTCAGGTTTCTCTTAGCATCCCCTGTCTGGATGTCATATCATATAGACCCAGAGATGTATTATCACTCAATATTCCAAAATATGACTCTGCACTTTTCCCCTAAAATGCAAGAACAGTGCAAGTCAGACAGCTAAAAATCACAAGCATTTCACAGTGCTTCTTATGTATCCACCTTTTTTTTCTGAACAGAAAACAGTACATTAAAATGCAGATCTTGCTAGAAGGTAATTCCTTTATTAACCATTTTGTGGGGAGTATATATATGTATTAAACATAGCCTCTTTATTTACACTAAATATTTTACTAGCTTCAGTAATCATTCATACTGAAAGAGATGAGAGCAAGTCCGTTAGAATGAATAGCTTCTTCAGACTCAGAAGTATGTTTGAGAATAGGTGGGACCCAAAGATAACCAAGTAAGAACCTGCTGGTATTGATCTGCATGCAGAAAAAGTTCTATTTTGGCTCTTCCTCCACCCACAACCTCTAACGATCATTGACTCTATTGCCCAGATAAATTCCTTAGATAAACAATCAAAATCCAAATCAACATACTAACCATTAATAATCCAGGTAACAATTTTTATAACAACAAAACCAAGAAAAAGATATGATTTCCTTTGAAGGTTTATTCTTAGCAATGTTTATGTGATGCAAACTTTAGATCTAAGTCTCCTGCCAATGACCAGCAAAGCAAGCTGACATTACAACTGGAACTAAATATTAGATATTCTTGTACTCTTGACTGGTGCTTAAGCAGCTACATTTCATTATCTCTTAATTTTATGGGTTATCAGAAACTAAAGAAATGTGTTTTTGTGGTTGTTTCTTGCCTCAGAATTCAATGTACAGAGCGACAAGAAAATAACTTAGTTGGTTATAAAATTGTTATTAAAAAAAAATAAAAAAATAAAGCTCCAAAACTTGTCCATTTTGTATGTTGCTGCTTTGTTTTGGGCTGGGGGGGTTGTTGTTGTTTGAGGGTTTTTGTTTTGGTTTGATTTTCTTATTTTTTTAGTGTTTGGTTTTTTGTGGGTTTTTTTTTTTTTTGTTTTTGTTTTTGTTTTTAACTTAACAACTACTTTCAAACTTCTACTCCCGGGGAGTGCAGAAAGCTGTGTAAGCTGTGAGGAAGGTGCTCAGAGGTTACTCCCAACATCGAGCTCCCCTAGTGGCTGTTTCCCTCCCACCGTTCCTGCATGGACAGAAACACCTGGGTTGGGATTTTCCCCACTCATGACTAGAAGGAAGTGACTGAAAAGGGATGCAGATCACAACCCAGGAATGAAAGAACAAAAAATAAAAAAGGATACTCCTTCCTATCTGGGGCTTTTGGTACAAGAAAATGTTGGGTTATTCAAAGAGAAATTAAAATACCTACGAAAGAAATGTAAGGGCTTCTCTATAAACCTGTAATCAGACATTACATATTGCACTGTTGAGGATATAAGGAAATCTGGGGGAAACTCTGCTTTAAAGTTTGCTTCAAGAGCAAATATGAAATAAAACATAGATAACGATGTCTTATGAATCATTTTGCCTACAGTAATTGTTACATGTATGATGAAAGGCTGTTTTGACCGTAGTCAAGCCAATGATTAGCATTAATCCACAAGCAGATGGGTATGAAAATGGCAAAATCAATGCACATAGACAGAGTTGTTCTGTGAAGCAAACATTTTCTGCCTCTCCATGCACACAAAATATGGTTTTCTTGTAGCAGGAGTACTCACAGACTAATGCCAGTTTAAGGGAAAAGCAGAGCAGATACCAGGTTTTGGCTCTGTGGCTCCCTGAATTTTGCAGTCAAACCAAAATGAGTGGAAAACTACAAGCTTAATTTTTCTTGTTGCTGCCAGGGTTTGGGGGTTTTTGGAAGGATATTCCAAGGAACAAGTACTTGTTCTGCTTGTCATTGTAAAGGTATAGTTGCCAGCTAGACAGTAGTTCTGGACTGAAATTTCTAAGATATATATTGCAATACTACCAGGATAGGCAACAAGGGATGGTGAGTCAATTCTTTTAAATGAAATAGTCTAACATTGCCGTAAAAGGGGGTGGGGTGTAAAAAAGAATCAAACAAAGCTTCAAATGAAAATCCTGCCTGAGTCTCCTTCCACTTATACCAGTCTTACTCAATCATAACCTCTGGTTTTGCTGAAGTTATTCATGATCTACTTCTCTATCAGTGATTGCTTTGATCCCAAATATCTTGGCAAACACCAGAGGTGCAAAGAGGCTACAAGAATGAAGCTTTCATGCTCTAAAAATGGATAGTTTAATAAAAAAATCATATATTAAGTGTGAGAAAAAAAGGTGGCCATTAAGGATGATAAATTATTAAGATCCAATTAAAAGGTACACAGCATTTGCATCTCAAATTTTCTGAGGGAAACATCCTGTGTTTTGGGATTCATCAAGCAAAATGTATTAGTGCAACTTCAAATGGCCAACCAGCAACCTCGCCTGTGCAGTCTGAACCCTTCCCTGCCTTTATGCAGAGCAAACGGCCATCAGCAAATCCAGATTTCACAAAAGAAGAAGATAAATGATAAGTGAGATCCTCAAAGAGCTTGACTGGAGGCCAGGTGCACCCACCACTGCCCCACTGCAGCCCAGGCCCCATAGGGATGGCCCAGGACAGTGCTGCCCCACAGCCCTGTCCATGGCCCCACGGTGGGGGGAAGCCTGGCCCCCTGCCACAAGGTTTGGCAGAGCCACTGGAAGAGCTTGTGTGTCATCGAGGAACTCTGGGCCATGAGGCTGCGATGGGTGCTTGCAATAGGACTCGTGGGGTCAGCAGTGGATGCTCTCGGGACTGTGGTGTGTGCTGTGCCCTGGGGCACCGGGGGATGACCCAAGGGGCTCCCCATCGCTCTGCCAGAGCTTTGGGGGCTGACAGGGAGCCTGGCGGCAGCTCCATGGGGGACCTGGCTCTGTGGGTAGCAGTGTGGAGGGAGGGGGTCTTCATTCAGGGGCCTCCCCGTCACCCTGGACCTGGGCAGCCCTGAGGGGCCCTGGGACCCCTGGGGCAGGCAGTGGCTGTGGCTCTGTGGACGGCCTCGCAAAGAAGGTGTGCGGTGGGGGCCCGGCCGCGGGGTGTTTTGCTGTTTCTTCTGAGGTGTGGGGGCGGGGCAGGGGCAGGGCACGGATCTCCCCGCTCGGCAGCCTGGGGCCGGTGCTGGGGCGCCGGTCGGGGCAGGTCAGTGATGCCCCGCGGAAGGGAAAGCGCGCCCGGCGCTGCTTGACAGGGACTGGGGGCTTGGGGGCTATTTTTTCGCCCAGAAGCGGTGGCATTTAAATAATAGATTAGAAAAGGAAGAAGCAGAAGCTTTAGACGCGGCGTAGGAGAGGCACGGGCGCCATGCCGGAGGCCGCGGGTGCGGGCCCGGCTCCCGGTGGGGCCGCGGCCACCTCCAGCCTGCGCTGAGGCTGAGCAGAGCCTCCCCGCTCCCCCAGCTCTGCTTTCTTTCACATCTAATTTGATAGGAGGGGGATTTCGAGCTTCCCACAGTTACAACTTTTCTTGATTTCTCCCTTCCCCCCGCCCCGCGCATTTATTACTTGCATTTAATTAATTCCTTCTTTGCGTTTCCTTCCCTGCTAATCTTTGGGTGACTGCTTTGTACATATGGCAATCTGATAATGAGGGAGTTTATCCTTATTCTCTAGACTTCTTCTCTGCGATGTCCACCCGTCTAGTGCCTGGGATATCGATTATCTTTCCTTGGGTAGGGGGACAAGGTAAGAGGGGCGATAAAAGATTTGCAGTATTCCACACCATTAAGAATAGCTTTTATTCCTTGGCGCTGTTTAATCAACTGTTATATCAAGTCATGCTGTTTAAGCAACCACATCAAAAGAACATATCCTCTTTTGTATAAATTATATATTCCTTGTATCTGTCTTCTCGCATGCACGCAGACGGCAAGATAAAACTTAAGTTTGTTTTTTAATAGCATGAAGCAGGTATTTAGCTGTTATACAACTTGTTTCTGCAACTAAGTTGGTTGATAACAACCTAGAAGCCAAGCTGCTGACTTTCTAGCTTTTTACCCATTTCCAAGTCAAAACTCCTCAATTTAAAGCTCGGAAAGAGAAATCAATGATTCACTAAAACTCTACAAAGAAACATAAACAGCAGAAGAAAAGTTTAGGCTAAAAAAGAGGGAAGAGCACCGGTTAGAGCCAGCATGAGAGTTTCGGATTACTTTTTTCGGCTCTTTTCTAAAGTTTACCTAAAAAGACCACTTTGTCCCTTGAAAAGTCCATGCTGCCCTGCTTGTTACAGTTTACGGATGCACAACTTTCTTACCACTTAAAAACTAATTTTAAAGTGCATTTTCACATGGATTAAGTTGATTACTCAGGTCGATGTCACAGACTGGAAAAATCCCATATGATTGTTAGCTCCAAAGAACTTCTTTTTTTTTTTTTTTTTTTTTTTAGATACCCACAACTAAAATAAAGTTGATTTTTGGATGTGTTTTGTTTTTCTGAGAGACAGAACTTTTAATTACTTCAGCATGCTGTCCTGGAATTTTTAACAACCCCTAAAAAAACTCCTTAAAGTTTCTAGATCCTAGGACAAATTGTATTTTCTTAGGAGCAAAAGTAAATGAGCACTTTACAGGCAGAGAAGTGTTTGTTCATATGGGACTCTGCTGTTCTGTCTAACCTGCTCTATCAGCCCCATCTCTGCAATTTTGCCCGTCTCTCAACACCTTTGTCTGATTAGTAGCTTTTGGAGATCGGGATAAAGACATCACTTGCCACGCTGCATGAGATAACAATTAATTTAACATTAAACTTATCCCCTTTCCATTCACTTTGCTTGGATCGATCTCTGATAATTGTGTTTGCGGATGCTTTCAGCACTATGCTTTTCTTAAAAACTTAATGACACCCCGCAAGGAGGTGTAAGAGTCTAAAACGCTCCTCTCCGACTTTGACCAAAGAAACAAAGAATATAGCCCCAGTGTGCTCAGGAGACCATCTATTTTTAATCAGTTGACTTTTCACGCACTTTCGAAGATACAACACTATTTTAAACTGGGTGATAGTCCTTGTTTTATTAAAAAAAAAAAAAGTGCCTCATTGCAGTTGTGTGATACATAAGTCAGACACCCTAACTTCATCTAACTGCCGCCTCGCATCAGACCTGATTCTGCCTTTAAAGTGGTCATTTAACAGCTAAAAGGCGAGTGTGTTTTAAAAAGTACGTCTTTAGGAAGGAGAGCAATCTCCCTTTTCAGGGGGAAGAAACCTGTTACAAAGCCATTTAGGTGGGTGCGCTCTGAAATGGCATTATTCCCCCCCGGGCGTTAATACTTCCCCAATACGTTCCTATTTACACGGCTCCCCGACAATTCGGCATTTTATTTAACCGCAACTGCCCTTAGAATCTTGACTTGGACTGAGGCAGCCTGCTAATCTTACTTTTTTCCCCGTCTTTCACAGAGGCATCTGTTCCTCTTGCTGACAAATGTACCATTCTGCCAAGAAAGTTTCTGACAAAAAAAAAAAAAAAAAAAAAAAAAAAAAAAAAAAAAAAAAGGCAAAAAGAAAAAAAAAAGCGTGTAATTGATGTTATCCCAAGAAAGCGCGATCTCCACCCCTCTCAGCTCCAAGCCCTTCAGGTAAAAGGAAAAAAAAAATCTTTCAAGAATTTGTTGCCTTTTTGAGGGTTAAAACATCAGAAGACAAGCTTGTCTCGCCTTGGCCAATCAGCTCTCGGCCCTGGCAGCTATAATATAGAACTAAAGGCAGACTCCTCTCACAAGCGTCTTGCTTTGCTACCATTAAAATCAGACCCTTTTTTTGTCTCTCGATTGCTGTCTCACGACCAAACTCCGATGTGTTCCGTTATCAGCGACCTAAAGCCTGCCATTCCAGCACCTGTCTTGCTAGGGATCGGTGGATAGTATACGATTCAGAAAGCAGACAAGGACATAGGAGGAGAGAGAGCTCTAGAGACAGCCAGGGATAGGCACAGAGAGCTTTGAAGTAATTGGATTCAATGGACGAAATGCTGCTGTTGACAAGAATTCTCTTGGTGGGCTTCATCTGCGCTCTTTTAGTCTCCTCTGGGCTGACTTGTGGACCAGGCAGGGGCATTGGAAAAAGGAGGCACCCCAAAAAGCTGACCCCTTTAGCCTATAAGCAGTTTATTCCCAATGTGGCAGAGAAGACCCTAGGGGCCAGTGGAAGATATGAAGGGAAGATCACAAGAAACTCCGAGAGATTTAAAGAACTAACCCCAAATTACAACCCTGACATTATTTTTAAGGATGAAGAGAACACGGGAGCTGACAGACTGATGACTCAGGTAGAGCCACAGAGATACCTGTATTTGTGTTTGTTAACCTCTCTGAGCAATCCTAAAGGACGCATCTGTCTTAGCATTTTTGAAAGCCCCCCCTTTCCCTCTCCCCCTCCTCCCCCCGCCCCTCCAAACTCGGCTAGTTTTCCCCATTGAATGTAAATACCATCTATCCAGACAAGTTAGCAGGGGCTGGAGCTGGAGCTATTTAGATATTTGGTGGGGGAATCTGTGTGGTACTTACAGTCATTACCGTGCCATGGCGTTCCCTGTAACTTGGTTAGAGATTGCTGTTTGCATTTGTCCCCAAGGATGCACTTTGATCAAACGAATTGCATACAGCTCAGAGGACCCCAACTGTATAGTGACCGCCGGGCCACCCACTCATTATTACAAACGTAGTCCGTGGTTGCTGCGCCTGCTGACTTGATTTTTTATATATATATATTTTATTCAATTTCTCTCTTTTTTTTCTTCATTTCATTTTAACCTTCATTATTATTATTATTATTATTATTATTGTTATTTCTCTCGTGAGCATATTCTAAATTTAGTAGGCATGCAGTCGTGCACTCACAAAAGGCAGCTGAAGCCGGATCGACCATTCCTCTCCTGATTCAGTATTATATAGCTCGTATTGCAATACCATCATTTGCAATTGTGCCCATCAGAGCGTAAATATATTGATATTTCTTTAAGGATGCTCGCCACCAATGCTCTGGTACTTCCATAGGGGAGGGACTTGCAACTTATCGGCATTGCATCACCTTCTGTTTTAAAAAATCTGATGGCACAAGGTTTACAACTGGGTAAATATTGGATCTCGGGTGGAATCGGATTGCGGAACCATATTATGAAAAAGAAAAAAAAAAAAAGAAAAAATAGAGAAACGAGAGGGAAAGAGAGAGAACCGCTCCGAGAGTCACCTCATAATTATTATTCATGCTCAACAGAGAGCTCAGTGAAGTCAAGTGCTCTGCCAATTCCGGAGTTTCAGAAACTACATGCAATCTAGACACTGGAAATGGGTTTCCTCCAAATATAGGTCAACAGCGCTTTTTTAATATTAATACATTTAAGCCCCACCTTCAGTGCTAGAGCAGGACTCGCCTGGAAGGACTAGGCGGGGAGTGGACGCGGGTAAAGGGGGGGGGGAGAGAGTGGGGAGTGGAATTTCCCAAACTCTCCCCGTTCCTCGGCCTGATTTTCCGCACGTTGTCGGGTCTCCCGGGGCGAGGGACCGGCGGCCGCCACCATCTCCTCCCGACCACCTTAAATCGCACCGCACCTCGGAGCGCGGCGGCGCCTCCGCCCGCCCCCGGCCGCCGCCCCGCGGCAGGGTGCGGAGCGCAGCGGGGCCGGGGCCGGTCCCCGCTCGGGCGCGCCCGCGCCCCTCCGCACACCCGCGGCTCCTCCGCCCCCGCTGCCTCCGGAGCCGCATCTCTAGCATTTTCAGCTCCACTTACTCCCCTCGCGTATTGATCGCGGCGGCTCGGGTTTCACCCTCCCTCCGCAGCCGCGGCGCGGCGCGCAGCGCGGCGGCTCGCGGGAGACGGGCTCCCGCCGGGGCCGCGCATCCCTCTCGTCCTTCCCTCCCTCCCTCTCCTCCTTCCCTGCGCGCTGCGCGTGCGTGTGTGCGCGGCGGAGCGGGGCGCGGCGCGCGCGGGGGAGCGGGGGCGCGGTCGGGAGCGGTGGGCTGCGGGCCGGGGGGGGCTTGCGGGGCTGACCCCGCCTGCGGCTCTCCCGGGGCACGCCGCGCCGGCTACGCGGGGCTGCTGCGCTCCCGCTGCATTAGCTGGCAGCGGCTGAACTCCTGACCTTCTGTCAACTTCCCTCAGACGAACGAAACGAAAACAAATACTTTTTTTTTCTACACCCCCCCCCACCTTCTCCTTCAGCGCTTGTTGCCATGCCTTAGACACAATGGGGGGGAGGTGGGCTGAGAGCAGCGGGGACGAGGAGGCAGCAGCCCCGGGTACCCGGCGGCAAAGGGAGTTGTGAGATGGGGGAGCGAGACTGAGAAGAGAGCAGGGAGAGAGCGGGGCTCCGGCACGCCTCGGCCAGGCAGTGAGAGGGAAATGGAGCGGGGCTGGGGAGCGGGCGGAGGGGTTGCCCTTGCCCACCGCTCCCCGGGCACGGCTGGGCCCCTGGCGACCCGAGGTGCCGTCCTGCCGCCGGTTTCCCTGCCTTGCTTTCCTCTCCTTCCCTCTCTCCCTCCGCCAGCAACCTCTCGTTAAATCCCAGCCTTCAAACGCCGGCTTCGGGAGCCCTTCAACCATGGAGAGATTTTTCCTGAACAGAATCGTTAAACTTGCAGAGTGGTTGCCGAATGCATTAGTCGCTAGTTAATATTAACTCCAGAAGGGATGGGGGGGGGCGAACGCAAACAGAGGTAGGTAAGTCAGGTTCTCAACTTTGCAGTGACACCAGCAGTTTGCTAAGGGCTCCCCTTCCTCCCCTCCCTCCCCCCCCACCCCAGCCATTGGCTGGATTCGGGGGAGAGATAAGGAGGCCAGGTCAGTATGATAAAGCTGGAATTTGTATGAAAAAAAATAGCGATCTCGTGTAATGCAGGCACACAACCGGTGCGTGATGTGAGGAATTTAGAGATCAACTTGGCATTTAGGAAGCCCACCAGGTTGTTTACACTGACAGGTACCTGTTAAGTATTTCCTTCAAGCAATTCATTTGTGAAGAGATTAGGAGCTGGCAGGAGAGGGCTTGTTGAACAACTTTGCCTCCACACAAAGCGTTAGTGGAGGCAGCCCTGCTGAGCTTCACGGTGGCTGAACAGAATTGGGCTTGATTTGTGGCACACGACCCAATGAATTAATAAATAGTCTGGGCTTCACGGCTTTTGACTCTGACAATCCAGCTCAGGCAGTATAAAAGGGAAGAAAGTCCTTTAGGAGGCCGTTTCTTCTTTATTTCCCCTGAAGCCGGGAACTGGTGCTGGCAGGGCCGAAGCGGCAAGAGTCCCTCGGCGCTGCCCTCACCGCTGCCCGCATCCCGGTCCGCCCCCTCCGCTCCCGCTGCCTCCCGTGGGGGGCAAGACATCGCCGTGTCGCGCAGTGTTGTCGCCTTATCAGTAGCTGAAACGTTCGATCCTTCGCCCCCTTCCCCCCGTAAATTAGTGGAAGAGCGTATCCATCCTCTCAGGTGTGAGAGGAAGAGAAGGAAAAAATAAAATAAATCAAACTCAACTTGTGCCGCTGCACTTTGCTGCCGGGAACAGTGCTGAAACCCAAACACCGGTCTCTCTACATACAACGGTAGGCCAGAGAGTCCAAAGTGAGCTCACGGTTGTGTTTTATATTTCTCGGGTACCTGTGTGTCGCTGGTATCACTTTTATGGCTGTTGATAGACACAAGGGAACTTTCTTGCTGAGCAACCTTGTCACGTCCCTAAAAGTAGCGTCGTTGGGGTAATGGAGAGGCTTTGCCTTTCTGGGAGCTGTGAAGGGGGACTTTGTGGTCTGTTATTAGGTGTGCTGTGAGCACACTGGGGAGAAGGGTCCTGCAGGAGGCCAAGAATCCCAGTCAGGCTAGCAAAAGTGTGGGAAGAGCAGCTTACTGCATCCCGCTTGGCTTTTATCCATCTCGTCAAGCGAACCACATCGGGTATATCCACGACTTGTTTTACTCTCAAAAATGGGGAAGAAAGCTGGCAACGTGCGTGTTTCTAACTCTGTACCTTTAGTCAAGCGCTTTTCAATGCTTTTGGTGCTGATTTCCTCTTTCGGAGGGCTGAGAATCCTTTCCCCTATCACACTGTGCCTGTTCTCCCCCCCTTGTCTAAGATAGGAATCCCCCCAGAACTTTCAGGGCTTCATTTACAGCTCACCTCCTTCCAGTGCTGCAGGCCCCTTTCCCCTCCCTCTCCCCATCTTGCCCCCCTCATTACTCGGTCCCTGAGGGACCCTGGTGCTGCGGGGCCCGGTTCAGCCCGAGGAAGGTCGGTGGCTCCGGAGGGGCGATGAAAAACCCTGCAATGCTTCTCCACGGAGTTGTAAGCGTTTCACTCCACACAAAGAGGCTCCTAGCTTGCATAGCATCCCTGCTTCGCTTAACTTCCCTCCTTGGCCCTCCCTTGCTTTTCATCTTCCCACTAAGAGCTATATTATTGTATGGATTTGCTCGGCTTTGTAGGCGAGCGCCGATGTATGTTTGAAGCGGAGTGAATGCTCCCAGCCCATGCAGCTTTGAGGGCTCTAATGAGTGATGGGCGAAGGGAGAGAAAAAAAAAAAACAAAACACCCATCCTTCCAGCACATAAAGGCTGTTAACATGTATTGATACCCTTTTCAACACAGAATTAAGCTGAAAAGACCCGGAGAGACATTCCGGGGGGAATCCGTGACTCCGAGATATATGGCGAGTGTTTGTTCTCGGCAGAAACTTTGCTCTCGGGAAGGGACTGGGCACTTAGCGGCAGGAATTTGCTCCGTGCAGGTGGCTTTGAACCACCACACTCGCACCCGGTGGTGCGGCCGGGGGGGTTTCCCCTGTCCCCGCAGCAGGTGCCGGGGAGGGGACTGCTCAGTCCCTGTGGGTTTTCGTGGTGTTTCATCCCCTCTTCCTCCCATGTCCCCATGTTTCACACTCCTCCTCACCTGCTTCCCCATCCCTCCCTGGCAACGGGGGAGAAGATGCTCAGCTCTGGCTGAGCCCATTCTGCCGCGTGTTTTGGGGGGAAGGGAGGGCTGCCGCCTATTTGGCTGGGGAGGGAGGGTAGGATGCGGCCCAAGGGGGTATAGATAACGAAGTGGGGGTCTGCCCCTGGCTGCAGCATCCCCATAATGACCTTTCCCTGTCTATCCGTATCCCGCAGCGCTGCAAGGACAAGCTGAACGCCCTGGCGATCTCGGTGATGAACCAGTGGCCCGGCGTAAAGCTGCGGGTTACCGAAGGATGGGATGAGGACGGCCACCACTCTGAGGAGTCCTTGCACTACGAGGGCCGCGCCGTGGACATCACCACCTCGGATCGGGACCGCAGCAAGTACGGCATGCTGGCCCGCCTGGCCGTCGAGGCCGGCTTCGACTGGGTCTACTACGAGTCCAAGGCACACATCCACTGCTCCGTCAAAGCAGGTAGGGCAGGCAACTTGCCAGGGACAGGTCGGGATGGGGGGACACCCGCGGGCCACGACTCAGCCCCCCCGAGTCTTCTCTGCCCTGATGTCA
This sequence comes from Manacus vitellinus, assembly GCF_001715985.3. Lineage (NCBI taxonomy): Eukaryota > Metazoa > Chordata > Aves > Passeriformes > Pipridae > Manacus > Manacus vitellinus. The sequence continues at coordinate 1,549,321 of NW_021940812.1, read as the reverse complement.
CCCGGGTTCCCTCCTCCTGTCCCCCGAAGTGTCCCCATCACCCGGCTCTCCCCGCCGGGGCTCCTGCGGGGATGGGAGCGGAGCCCCACCGGCGCAGGGGTGGGAGTAAGGAACGAGTGAGGGCGGAAAGAAAAAAAAAAGCCCAGCCAGCTGCAGCACTTTTGCACAGAATTTTTATTTGGGTGATGTTTCTTCCCAGCCTTCCCACGAGCGCTGCGCCGCAGCCACACACCCTTCTCCTCCCCCCGTGGGATCTGATGCTTTCCCCATCCAAAGAGCATGTTCAACACAAACACTCGTGGCAGTCTCCAGCCGCCCCGCTGGCTGCACGCCTTACTCGCGAGCGCTAATCTCCGAGTGGGAGCCGGCCAGGAAAATAAATAAGTAACGTGGTCCCCAGCCTCCTTCATCGGTAGCCGCTAGGAAATTCCCAGATAGGGATACACATACACATAATTTTTTTCCCTCCCCTCCCCTGTGCTTACAACGCCACACGCTGTCTCAACCCGGGAACAGCTCGCAAGAAATCCTCGACTCGCAGAGTTCCTTTTTCTGACACTTGACACTTTTTTGGGGAGCAAATCGGTTGGCAAGTGCCAGCCCCCTGCCCTCCCGTCTCCCTCCACCCATTTAGATGCCTTTGGATGGCATCTAAAGCGCTTTTCAAGAGCATCCTCTAGCCCAGCAGCCTGCTGGATGTGTCAAGAAACATTTGGTTGCAAAGGAAAATAATGGGCTTTCTTTAAATATAGCCGTTTGTTTCGAACCCAGCAGCCCCAGGGCAGGGAAACCAGTCTGCTCATCTGCAGGACAGGTTCATTGCCCCACTCCAGCCCGAAGCTACCCAGGGGCTGAGCCGAGGTAGCACTTCTCCCAGCCCGTGGAGGCTTTGTCCTGAGAGCCTGCTACTGCTTTTGTTCAGCTCCTGGGTCCTCTCTAGCCAGAAGGAGGCCCTGCAGAACTGTCAGCTGTGTGGAGATATGAAACATCCCTTTCAACAGCCAAGATGGGCTTTACAGCACAAGGTGTCTGATTGTGGTGTGTGGTGACCTTAGCCCAAGCACATCCCCTAATCCACCCCCGTGGGCATTTCATAGGAGAGGAGTAACCCCAAGCTGCTCATTGAGATTCGACACACACGGAGTTGGGGGCAATATTTAGAGGGTGTCACGCAGGGTCGTGTGACTGTACGAGGCAGGCTGAAGGAAGCAGGCTTGAATTCCATCCTCTCACCCTGATCTTAAACTGTCCAAACCTCATTTCATGACAGAGCATCTCATGAGAAGATTAAACCCCATAATGCCAGGCAGGAAGATTCTTTATCTAGATCTCTGTTTGCAAAAAGTATGATCCCGGAGACTGGAATGCAAAGAAGAGTTCCCCCAAGGCCTGAATTATTGTCACCAGAACAGAGGAGGGAGAGGCAGGGGTGGTAAAAGGGACATTGATAATGCGCTACAGCAAGTATTTAGAGCAAGCTTCTACATTTAAAATTCAAATACAGATCTTGAGTGCCTTGGAAAAGTGGCTCTGCTGTGCAAATAATGCTTGGAAGGTCCTGGGTTTTTTGGAGAGTATGTGTGTGAATTGGCACATAGGGTTTCTGCACCTGAACAAATAGGGAGGGGGAGAAAAGGGGGGGAAGAAGCTGGGAAAAAAATGGAAGTGTCCTCTCTTCCAAGAGTGTCTGCATTTATTACATGAATCAGAATGACAATGCTGATCCTTTATTGGATTTTAATTAGAGAACCCAAACAAGCACTGCTCAAAGAAGCAGATTTTCACACCTCTGCCAATTCACTGGCATGTTTGTAGAGCTGCTACACTACTAGATCTATTCATCAAGTCCCTGAATATGCAAACAAAGCTCTAGCCAGACCTTTACTGTCGGCTTGTAGGAAGGTGTAGTTTGCTAGCAGAGGCCTCTACATAAAGCACATAGCTTGTTTGTTGCCATGTCCTCCCTGAAGAGGGAGGCCTTGGAGATCTAACTGCTTCATTTCTGAAGGAGAAGTGATAAAGTCATTAGCAAATCAATAACGGTCTAATTTTCACCCTTCCTGTCCTTCCCGAGAAAGTCATTAGGAGACACTCCAAGGATTTATTTAAACCATAAGTTTCAGTAAGAACTGCGGAGGTAAAATATAAACCCTGTCCACCTTCAGGAGATAAATCACCAGGTCTCTTAACTGGTATAGGGATTAACTGGGAGAAACCAGGGAAAGGCGAGGGAGGGATGGTGAATGCCAACAGTTGTAGCAAACACACTTGCTACCATGGCATAGCATGAGCTACTACCCCATCTTCAGAATACCAGAGCTTTTAGGGGCACTGCAGAGTCCCTCTGTTAAGATAGAGACCAGCCTGGAACATGGCAGAGTTTCTCTCCCACCACCCCACCGGTGGCTGAGCTTCCAGAAAGGGATTTGCAAGACAGACTTAGAGTTTCATTGCTACTTCTGCTTTCTTTAAATCTGAGATTGTTCCTTTCAGTAGCACTGGAAAACGGCTACAGTTCATGACAGCATATAATATCTAAACTCTGAGTAACTCCCAAGAGCTGGAGGAGGTGAAGGAGCTTGAGCCTGGCACAGATGTGGAGCTGCCTGGGGACCCCAAGTTCTGGGACAGGGAACAGCATCCTTCTTCTACTGGGGTGGGAGAGGCTTTTTTTTTTGGAAAGAGGAGTGACCCAGAGTGCAGGAAATGCTGAGCAGGGGTGGTATGACAGCGACATGTGCACCAGTAGCCACCATGCCAAGCAGGAGAGCAGAGAGGACTGGAGACAACACGGGGGCATGTACAGGGTGATGGAGGAGGACTCGTGAAACTCTGACTGTTGCTTTCCAGTGGGGCAAATTCATGTGCACCTTGGAGCAAAGTTTCCTCCTGCTCCCTGCTGTCTTCTCCCTAGATGACCTCCTTGAGTAAGAGCTCAGTGGGGACCCTGAGCACTGCAAGCGCAGACACTTGCTTAGAGGAGAAACCTTAAGCCAGTAAAAGCACTCGGCTTCAAAAGGTTGCGAGTTATCTGGCATCGGATGTCAGTGTAGGGTAAATCGTAGCCAAATGGGAAGTTCTTCCAGAAGAAATTTGTTCTGGAAGAGTTTTCTTGCTGGAAATATTTTGGTCCATTTCCTTAACGAAGAAACTAACTCCTAACCCAGAGAGAGATGCACTGGCTCAAATCTGTCAGGAAGGGGATTCTCACTTGACCCACTGGGAGTAAATGGGGCATGTTCATAGATGAGGATGGAGGAATTTCAGAGAGAAGTCTGGCTGTGTCCTGCACCTATTCTTCTTGGGTGGGTCAGGGTGGTTGGGGAAGCGGCGTGTCCCCTCATACACCCATGCTCCAGCTGAGCTTCTCCCTCCTCTAACCCTGCTGTGCCTCTCTCCTTGCACAGAAAACTCGGTGGCAGCCAAATCTGGAGGCTGCTTCCCTGGCTCGGCCACGGTGCACCTGGAGCAAGGCGGGACCAAGCTGGTGAAGGACCTGAGACCCGGCGACAGGGTGCTGGTGGCCGACACCGAAGGCCGCCTGCTCTACAGCGACTTCCTCACCTTCCTCGACCGGGAGGATGGCTCCCACAAGCTCTTCTACGTCATCGAGACACGGCAGCCCCGGCCCGGCTGCTGCTGACGGCCGCCCACCTCCTCTTCGTGGCCCCCCAGCACAACCAGTCTCAGGCGGGGACCCCCAGCAGCCGCCGGCGCTCTTCGCCAGCCGCGTGCGCCGGGCCAGCGGTCTTTCGGCTGGGCGAGGGCGGCGGCAGCTCCTGCCCGCGGCCGTGCACAGTGTGTCGCTGCGGGAGGAGGCGTCGGGGGCCTACGCCCCGCTCACCGCCCAGGGCACCATCCTCATCAACCGCGTGCTGGCCTCCTGCTACGCCGTCGTGGAGGAGCACAGCTGGGCACACTGGGCCTTCGCCCCCTTCCGCCTGCTCCAGGGGATGCTGGCCACCCTCTGCCCCTCCGGAGGGGGGTCCCCGATGGGCGACCCCACGGCCCCCGGCATCCACTGGTACTCTCGGCTCCTCTACCGCATCGGCAGCTGGGTGCTGGATAGTGACTCTCTGCACCCGCTGGGCATGGTGGTGTCGTCCAGCTGAGAGCATCCTGCGCCGCCCCGGGCCACCTGCCGGCCTCCGAGGGAGAGACAGAGACACAGAGGGAGAGAGAGAGAGACAGAGAGAGAGACAGAGAGAGAGAGAAAGGAGACTAAAAAAGAGAAAGAAAAAAAAAAAAGAAAAGAAAAACCCAAAAGAAAAAAAAAAAGAAAAAAATACCTATTTTTAAAAGAGAGCACGGATTAAGACTTAAAAATAATAATAATAATAAAATAATAATAATTAAGTAGGACAGTCCAAAGTAGACTTTAAGGGAAACAAAGACCCCGGGAAGTTCTGTTCTGTTTAGTTTATAAATATATATATATTTTTATTTGTTCTTTTGTTTCGTTTGTCGGTTGTTGTTTTGTTTTTTTTCCTCCTCTCCTGGATATTTATTTCTTTGGTATTTTGAATAGATGTTTTAAATGATATGAACCGGACCTTCAAGAGCCTTAAATAGTTTCTTTGATAATTTATTATCATGTGAACTGTACTCACACGGGAAAAAATTATTTTGTGAGGCCAAGCAAAACTGCGCAGAGTCTATTTTTCTACATGTCACGTGTGTCCTGACTTTCAGAAAGCAAAATTCTGTACTTTCCCATCTCTCCATTACATTGCTCCGTCATTTCAGCAAGTCTAAAAAACAAGCAAACAAACAGACACACACAAAAAAGACAAACTTCATGGGGGTCCGTAAATTATATTTTTATACACAGAATTGTAAATTAGATTTTTTTGAGAGATCAATACTTAACTGAATCACATTTCGTTTTTTGAAATAGTGTAAAATATGAGAATATATTATTTTAATTTAAATAGTTTCAAATGTAACACCATTTCCTGTATTGTTTTCCATGTTTTGCTTTGTAAAAACACCATTCGGCCACGTCCATGGAAGTCAAGACTGTTACACAAACTTTTTATTTGCAAAAACCGTAAGAAACTTTGTTATTTTTAACTTCAAAAAAAAAGTTTATTAGAAAATAATATTTTTTAAAAAACGCACATGGCGGCAATTCTGTGACGATGGAGATGGTAGTTTGTACAGAGGGGAGAAAAGGATGTTTTGCATTAATAAATTGAGAAATAACTGCTGTAAATTTACTAAAATGTATTTTTGAATATTTTGTAATAGTTTTAATAGTTTTATAGAAATAAAATGTGCCATGCACAGTCTGGTTAGTATATAATAACTAAGAGTTCCTGGTGCATCCCATCTTTTTTTTTTTTTCCTTTTTGCTTATTGGTTTAGGAAACATGATGCCTAAAGGAGTGCCTGTTATTATATTTAGATGTGTTACTTATGACATTTAATTTTGGTACTTTAATTATCGAAAAGAATCCATCACATTTGAGCATAACCTGGAATCTCTTGTAGTGACAGTAGAACCTCACTTATTTGCACGAGCGACCGGGAGACGCGGTTTCCCTTTGCCGGAGCCCTGGCTCCCCATCCGCACTCAGGCGATTCTCCCCTCTTCCAGCTCCAGCCCCGGCTCCCTGTCCGCTTCCTGGCCTGGTCTGGACACTGCAGACAGCTCTTAAAATTGATTTCTGAGGATATTAAATCAAGTTTTCCCTTTGAAGTGTGCAAATGTAAAAGCAGGCAACTGCCTTCATCTTGTGGCCGCACCGGGATTTTAATTGGCTTTAATTTGGGTGCCAGAAGATGGAAATCTGAGGGAGAGACACTGACTTTGGTGAGTTAGCAGGGATTCATGTGGCAGATGCTGGAAGAAGGAGACGGCCACCAGATTTCACTGGCCACTTTGAGTAACAACACAGGGCTTGGGGCCGCTGAGAGCAGAGCAAAACACCATTTTTGCAAAACAAAGAAAGGATAAAGATTTGTTCGTTTATTCTGAGAGACATTCCTTAGCTATAACACAGGAGTCTGTCCCGAGCCACCGATGTGTGAACGCACTGGAGATGTGTTTTTGGAGCTGAGTGGTGTGGCCAGCACTGAATCCCCTGCCTGGTCCCAGCCCCAACCCCTGCTGAGGGGATCATCCTTGCAGGTGCTGATCAGTGAGGTTCTACTGCACCACGTGCTCCTCCATGAGGGGTTTCCAGGAACCCTTTAAAAATTTTGCAAAACACTGTGTGTGCATGTGTGTGAGCGTCTGCAACAGGACCGTGCCGGAAGGGAGCTTTCCTTGAATGTCTTCTCACCTTTCCTTTGGTTTCCATTATTCACCGGTCTAGATGTTCATCCATCGGGCAGCCTTTTGCTCCAGAGACACAGCCATGTTCCTGCTGGGATGGACAGCAGCTCCAGGGCCTCCCGGAATGTCCCTACCTGTGGCCATCTCCAGAGGGTGTAGACCATGCTCTTCCATGTTGAAATCCTAGGAGCTTCTGGAGTGCTGTCAGGAGCTGGTGGCTGAGCCCCGTGCACGAGCACTGCTGTGTCAAGCCCTAACAGATGGATGTGGTCTCTCCTTCCCGTCAACCTCTAGTCCAGGACCACTTCCAACCTCCACAGCTCGGACATGGCTGGGGAGATGAGACTTCAGTGTGACCACCAGCGTGCTGCAGCACCAGGACAGGAACCAAGCCACCCTAATGCCCTCCTGATGTGGGGCATCGTGGGGGACTGTGGACTGCCTGGTGGGTGCTGGGGACCTGCTGCCCACCCCAGCTCGGACTCTGCCACCTCCATGTCTTTGGGGTCTGCTGGTGCGTTGAGGGCTGACAAGGCGGCTGGTTTGGGGCATGTGAGAATGTGATCATGGAACAAATGAGTCCCTGCTCTAAGAGCCGGGCCTTTGCATGTATGGCAGTGCTTGGGCATCTGAGCTCTCTTATCCCTGTCTCTGAGTGGCAGATGACATTTTTTAAGGCCTTTACACTCAGAAAAATGACCTTCTCCAGAGGTCGGGCAGTGGAGGTGTTTAGGGATGTCAGCGATCAAACTTAAAGCCATTGGCCTGGGGGCTTCAGTCTAAGTTGTAACTGAGATGTGAATGAGCCATCAGAACAGAGCCCATGCCTGTGTCAGTGTAGGGCATGTGTCTGGTAGGGATCATATCAGACATTGCTGCATTTAATCTTCACCAAAAGGCCAAGACGAGCTCAGAGCTTTGTGGTGGGAGAGAAGCTAAGATGCTGTCTTATACTAGGATCAACCTGTTTGGCCAAGCAGAGAAGTGCTGTGCCATGCTCTCCACTGCACATATTCCAAGAGGCTTTCTGCCTTCCTCTCACCATGTGTGTGTTCCATCTCTTCCTCCGGCTCCTCTCATCCGGATCACCCCTCCGTGGTGTGCGTTAGAAGTGCTTCCTTAGATGGGCCAACCCAAACTGTAGCTCCAGCTCTCGTATGAAGGATGTACTGTCAAAACGTTGTGCAAAACGTCTAGGAGATGTCACTGTCCATTTTCAGGGTCTGAGTATGGCAATAGTTTGTATAAAATGTACACATAGTGGTGGCTACAGAGTAGTTTATGACTAAATACATATCTATTACTGTTAAAATAATGTATAAGAATGTACTTGAAGCTATTATCCTTGTGCTCTGTTGTCTGAATAATTAAAGAAATTACAGAGACTTCCTGAAATGTCTGATATGTGACAGCATTCCTACTGCACACTCTCAGCTCTGTGGTTTTTACCCTGATGACATTGAAACGGGGAGGGGGGATTTGGCATGGGGCTCTTCAAACATGTGAGGAATTGTCTGTGTCGCTTCACATGATGGTCACAACCTCCCTCTTCTCCTACCTAGAGCCACGTAGACAGTCTGTCGTTTACCTGTGAAATACTGTGTGGCTCTGCAAAGCCAACTCATTTGAAAGGGGTTTGTGGGGCACAAACTGCCTCCCCCACCCAAGCCAACGTGAGAAGTGACCCTAATGATATAGGGACAGGTTGGTGTTTACCTGTCTGGTCTGTCAAGGAATGCCCTGGTGCTCAGACACCAGGTAAACACACCAAGGGGAAGCTTGGATGCACCAGCAAAAGAGGATCACATCCACAGTGCAATTAAAATCCAAGCACAAGCACTGGGGTAAACCAGGTCTTTCACAGGCAGGGAGCTGTTCTGTGCCACAGCCAGGAGCTCTTTGTGCCCTCACATGTGAAATTTGCTTAGCTGTATCTTTATATATATATATGCACACGATGCACACGTTTGTATACATATATAACATTATTATCCTTATATTAAGAGCTCAGCATACCCTACCAGGCTATAAATATGTTTATACTGGCCCTCCCAAGCATTTCACACCACACCAGGGCTGAGCAGGTGATGTAAATCCACCCGGTTGGGCGATAATTGGGCAGCAGTTTTGCAGCCCCAGTACAGCATCTATTTCAATTACAGGGGGAAGGAGACCAGTAGGAGCATTTTATTTTACTCATTACTGCAAGCCATAAGGGACCACCAGCTTTCTTAAGCTTTTGAAATTCTTTCTTCAGCAGTTTCTGCCTTAAAACCAATGCAAACTTAACTGGAAAAAAGGTCAGTTTTCCATGTACTGAACACTTTGGAGCTTTCAAAGGAACAGAGTTAATGTGATCCTTGGACTGAGCAGGCTGGAAGGGAAAAAATCATCTTTGAAAAATGCATCTTTACAAGCAATGGGATTGTCTCAGATTTGATGGGAGCAGGATGAGCCTTGCAGCCACTGTTTGTGCCAAGATTGTTAAATATAATTTTTAATACTTCACATTTGGGGTGTTTAGGCTTACGTATTTAAATAATTTTGGTTTTCAGTGCTGAAAAGAAGCTAGCAAATCCAGGAAATACGAGTTTAATGATCTTGTCCTGGTTCCAGTAAAATCAAGAGTGGCATCCAGAGCTGATCTGGGTGCAGAGGGAGTTGTGTTGCTACCTTAAAGCAGAGTGCAGGACCCTAAATAACTTCTTTTCCTTTTCATTTTTAAGTGAGAGCAAGCCAGCTCTTCGCACAAATACTTCTGCAAATCAGGAGTGAAACCACAAGGCCAAGAAGTCTGTTTGGGGTAAAAGTATTTGTTTTGATGTCCTGTGACCTAAATGCGAAATAAATATTAGATTTGCTCAGTTTGGTGTAAACAAATGTCCATTCATATTATCGGAGAGGAGAGGTGACAGGGGATGCTCTGTGTGGCGTGACCAAGGAGTGTCCCTTGGCCACCAAACTCACATCTGGCTTCTGCCCAGGGGCAGGAGGGCTTGGGCATGGTCAGAGGAGCAGGAATCCTGTGAGGATAGCATGTGCTTCATGCAGCTCTGCCCAGCTTGCTCAGCTCCAGGGACAGCACAGGGACCCCTTCCTCACCCCACCACTGGGGCAAGGCTTGCCTGGACCAGCTCTCTGGGACACCAGGATGTATCCTTGCAAAGAGGATGTGCTCAGAGGGAAAATATACTTGGGAATGCTACAGCATTCCAAGTTTTGCATCTTTTGATGGAGTTCTGTGCAAGGGAATGGATGATACATCTGTATGCAATTAGAGCAAAATCCTTTCGGTATCACAGCAGACAGGCACTATGTCACAGACCTGTTGTAGGGTTTCTCTGAGTGGAGGAAGCTTATTTACAGGCAGGATACAGCTCAGGCTTTGGCTAATTTGGAGAACTAAAGCGTTTCATGGGCTTCTTTTTTGAACAGTTTAGGCTGTAAGCAGCCTCTGGTGGTCCCGGGTCTAATTCCACTCCATATGGGGACTGCTTAGATCAAGCTGCAGGAGGAGATCCTCAATCAGGTCTCACATATCTGCAAGTGTAGAGGGGCTCCAACCCTCTGAGTAACTGGTATTGTTAAATAAGCTAACAGTTTGCCTCAATATAACAGCAGTGCGCCCCATCAATCAAGAATCTTCCTTTATATTCTCTTTGTATTCATTCTGAGAGGAAGGAGACCAAAGAGTTAAAACAAAATTAGTTTTAAGAAATCCCAGGCTCAAAATCTGGGGCATTTGGAGTTCTGCTGAGCTCTGCTTCTGCTCCTGCAGCTCTCACTGAGCAGAGAGCTGAAACCTCACTCACCCAGCTCACCTTTCTCTCTAAGTCAGCCCTGTCCTGTTTTCCACAGCAGTAAGCAGTGGTTTTAATTAGACTGTGATGAATACTAATAAATATTAGTCTCAGGATTGCTCATGAACAATTCTCTTGGAATAGTCATCGGTTTGGTGTAAGCTTTGTTGGCTTTGCCAAATGATGCCCTTTCTACTCAGCAAGTTTTTCTAGAAATAGGAGCATAATAAATGTACAGTATCAAACAAGTCTGTTCTGGCACAGTATTTGTATGAATAACCATTTTGTGCTATCACCAGTGGAAGCTGTGGGGTTCACAGGCATCAGAAAGTCCAGCTGCCATTCAAATATTTGCAAATAATGAATGTGTGACCCCACAAATAACAACAAACCAACCTGGTTGCTTTCATTGAGAAAAATTATTATGAATCACTGTGTACTGTGGGCTCAATACAACAACCACCAGCGTCAAATGAAGTCTTTCCACAACTTCAAACAGGCAGGGGAGGTCATCTGTGTTTGCTCAGCTTTACCTGTTGTGTCCATCGCTCTCATATTGTGCCATTAAATAATAGAATTTATCAGGCAAGTAAGAATTTCCTAGAGAAGCCAAGAGTGGGCAAATGTCATCTCCTGACTGCGTATGTGCAGCTCCCACTGATGTCAGTAGGGTTATGTATGGGCAAAATGAGGTCAGGCTGTGTTGTCCTACTTTATGTGCCCTGTGGTATTACACTCAATTAAGTTTTGTCTCCCAGGACACAGCCTCGCTCCCACTTAAGTCACCAGGAACTTTGTCACTGCACAACAGTGCAGGAGAAGGCACGAAATACCAGTCTTTGATCTAGAGTGCAATAAGGTTTAACCCATGTATTCAGGAATAAGGATCAGGGAGGGTTAGATTTAGTAGAAAAATAAATAAATGTGTGAAATTCCAACATGGTGCATCTTCAGGAGAAGATGCTTTGCAAACTCACTCACAGCCTTGCAGAGCGTGGTAGCCTCAGCAAAACCTTCTTCTCAAGGTTCCTTCCTGCCCTCTCCCTTCTGCCAATGGCTTCCCCCTGATCCTTGCAGAAAGATACTGAATATCATAGGCAACACTTCTTAGGCAGCACGGGAGAATTGGTCACATCTTCTGTGTGGGAGACCACATGCTTGTTTACTTTGAAAATATTAACCACTGGTTGTGAAGTGAAACTATAAATAGCTGTAGGAAGGAGAAAACAGTGAAAAAAATCCCTCATTACAGACAAACAAGTTGCCAGAAGGATGCTGGGCTTTGAGTGAACCAGTTTTGATTCTTGCTCCTTTGATGGGGTTTCTTCTGATTTTGAGCAAGTAGCTTTTGTCTCCCTGCCTTCATCAGAGGGTTGAAGAAAAACATCTCAAAGGATAATTTTCTCTGGTCTATGGGTCTACATGATGAGAAACACAATGATTGAGGTATCATCTACTCCCTGTTCGTCACTGAGGGATCTCCTCTGTGTGCACATGCTGAAACCGAAGGATGACCCAGAACCTTTGCTTGTCAGACTGTTTGAAAGCCCTTTTATTTACATATTGGTTAAAAAAGGTGTTTAATTTTTAAATCTCTCACAACTGCCAGTATCAGCCATATTTATATCTAAAATAAATATATTTATTATGGGATTTTAAAGCCCATTTTAAATACTCTTGAAAAAGATGACAGCTGGCTTTTGCATGGTCAAACTCTGCACTGCACACTTAAGTCATGAGGAGGACCCACAAGGCTTTAGCCAGCTCAAGGCTAAGAAACTATTTTGGCTTCTGATTGTGTCTCCATGTACCTCCATGGTATGGCTGGCTGGCTGGAGGAGTCTGGATGGACAAGATCTCTATGGACTAATGAGAGAGCTGAGACACCTGCAAATACGTCTGACTAGGTGTCCTAACTTTACAGCTGAATCCTGCCCAAAATGTCACTTCAGCCCTTTGTTTTTCGCAGAGGCTCCCCATGAGGTTCCAGATTATATTTGGGGCATCCTTGACTCATCCAGTGGACCTGGTGTGAGGTGCACATAGACTTCCCTTAGCTCTGCAGAGTGACCAAGCTCTGGGCCTAGACATGTTCACCCTCCTCTCTGCATCCATACTGGGGTAAGCCCAGTGCAGTCCAAGGCCAGAGCTTTCTCTGGAGCTGGTTCTCCACTGCAGGATTAGCTCAGGACTTCAGAGAGGCCACAAACCTCAGTGCCTCTCTTTCCAAGAGCAAGGCACACTTGTTCAGCCTTGCCTGTGTTGGTATAAACACTGTGCACGTACAGTGTAGTTAATTAAAACTATTCCCACTCCATTTTCCCCTGGGGAAAGGAAAGGAGAAGATAGATGCTCATGGGAGAGGTGCTCATCACGTTGCTTAATGTGATCTGGAGTGGGACACACAGTGTAAAAAGTGGGGGTAAAAAGCTGTGGGGGGCTGAGGGAGCACCATGGAGCCTGTGGAGAGCTGCCCCTGGAAAGAAATTTCCTGTGTACTGTCAAAGGAAAGAAGTGATGTGTTTCTAGGAGTGAGGCAGGACATCAAGACTGTCTACTCCCCCAGGAGAGAGGGCATGGATGGAGGATTGCCCTGAGAGCCACCCAGCATGGACTTCTTGCTTGGGACTTTTTGGAATCTTGGGGACATCCCACCTTCCAAAGCCCAGGTTTTAGGCAAGTCGTGAAAAGGACAGAAGAAGTCACCAGTGCCTGGGTGTGGGCATGACACAGCTGGGTCTACGCTCTGGTGCTCAGCCTGAGTGACTCAGTGCTGATGCCAGGAGCTGTCCTGGGCATCAGACACAGAAGAACAGCCTACAGCTCTCCCACCCACTGCTCCTGAGTTACTCATGGAGGCACTGGGGAGTCACTTAGGCCTTTATTCAGTGGTGTGTGGATGTGAAAGAGCTCGTTTATGGGAAGTGACTGCCCTGGTCTGTGCAACCAAGGCTGTGACACACAGGGCTGTTTTCTACCTCTGGGAGAGGCTTGGCTCCTTGGCTCCCAAGCACAAATACAGCATCCCCTGCACTGAGCACAGGACATGGGACAAGCTTTTCTGAAGCATTTTAATTTCAATTCAGCTCTGGTGTCCTGCTTTTGTCAGTGCTGAGCAGCTTGGCACTGAGCTGGTGGTGCCACTGCAGGAGGGATGCATCTGGTACCCATCAGTGCACGGGGTCATGCAGATACATCAGCTGTCCTGGTGCCTTCCAGCAGGTGTTGAACAATATCAGATGAAGAAGAAAAGCTGTAGCTCTGTGGGACCTCACTGGTGGGCACTGGCAGACGCTGCACCAGTTTGCAGCAAAACCTGGTGTATGTACAGCAAGAAGGACCAAAGCACCACCAAGATCCCAGACATGCAAGGGGGTTTTGCTTTTCCCAAACCAGGATTAAACCAACTGCACTCAGCAATGGGCTGGATGCTGCCGCTCATCAGGGCGGGGGGGATGTCTCTGTGCAGCCCCTGCCCTGTCAGGGACTGAACACCAAGGCATCTGGACTGCACTGATGCCACTCCAGAGAGAGCTGTGCTGTGCGTTCCTCACCTGGGACTCAGGTATTTGTGACCTCATGACAAGAAGAGCTGGCAGGGTAGAGCCCAAGAGAGCCCAGATTTCCAAAATTAAAGTCAGATTTCATGCTACAGGTTCCCAAGGAAGCAAATTGTCACTTTACAAATGTAATAAAAGGTCATGTCTGGAGTCCTCTTGGAGTTGCTCTCTGCATCAAGGAAGTGTTTTGCCTGATCAAAAGGTGTTCCCTTTTAGGGTTTTTTTCATTAGCAAGGAAATGTCTGTACTTTGGTTATCAACTAAAACTAGGAATGAAACACACCTAAATGTTATTTCTCCTTTGAGTATAACTGAATAATGAGCAAAACCAGAATATCTTCTTGCAGATTTATACATCGAAGCTATTCGTTTCCTGTTCAAAGGGACCTTGACAGGACAGAACTATTTATTGAGAGTTAAATAATGACATCTGTTATCAGGAATATCAAATCCAGTGGAAGATGTTTCATATTAAAAAAGAAACTCAAGGCCAAATTTCCTCTTGATGAATATAGACACAGCTTTACAAACTTCTTCAGAGTTTCACTCTTTACACCAGGATAAAATTCAACCCAAGGAGCTTCTACATACAAGTCCTGTACACATGTGCAAAATGAGTTTGCTTTTAAGAAGTGTCTCACGAAAAAAAAAAAGAAAAAAAAAAGGGCAGAAACAAACCCCCAGACCTTTTAGGATTTGTTGTGTTAGGTGGAATCAAAGTGACCTCTAGTGATTTCCTGTTAACTGTGCAGCTCGGCAGCCGCCCTCACAGAACTCAGATGGTGCCATGGTACAAATGCAATCAATATCTGATTAAAGCAAAATTATAGCAATTTATGACTGTTACAATAACCATTCCTACAATTCAAGCATAGAATATTTTCTCAAACTCTACCTTTTTTTTTTCATGCAAGATTCTCACTGTTAAAAGAAGAGGAGTATTTTTATTAGCCTGTTAAAGATCAGCAACACAATGAATTTATTAGTAACTTATCATCCATGTGTCTTCTGGCACTGCTGACGTGCTGTTCTTCGGGAATAGACAGGATAGGAAGTGCACTAGATTTGTGATTTAACTCATTTGTTCCTACTTTTTGGAACAGTCACAGACTGATCACAAAATTATTACCAGTTGTGTGGGGCGTGTGGGGTGTTGCTGAGGGGCTAAGCCATACCCATCCCCAGGTTCAACCAGACTGGATGACAGGAGAGAGATTTTCACCTCTACAAGGTCATCTTTTCCCTCTCAAACTATTAAGCTTTTTTAAAAAAAGAGCATAGAGAGAGGATGTTACTATTCATCAGTGGTGGCGGAAATGAAAATTGTGTATCAGCCAAATTATGTCAGTTTACCATACAAATCAATAGCAAAGGGGGTTAGAAATGGGATGTCATCATTCAGGGGCAATGGGGGAGAAGCTCTGTCAGCAGTGAGATGGTTGTGTGCTCTGTTCTAATATTCCCAAGGGATATTTCAAGGTTGGGGAAGGCAGCAAAAATCATTGATTCCTTTGGCACAGGAGGTTGGGTTCGGCACAAAGGAAATGCTCAGGAGATGCTGAGCTCTGCTGGGGCTCCGAATGCAGATAGTTAAAAAAACATATGTCTTCCACAGGTCAGATGTGTCAATCTCTGGACCAGAGTTGGGTGAAAAACAGGACCCTATTCCTGCCAGAAAAAGCCCCCCTCAAGTGCTTAATTTTGCACATGTTTCAAAGAAGTTAATCTCTGACCTGTGTTTCTTTCCTGCCCTATCTCTACATCCATTAAAGACCCTGAGGTTTGGCAGTTGCAGGATGAAGGACAAGAGCATTGCTTCCATGTTGGTCTCTTTCCCTCTCCACGATGGTCATGCCGAGAGCAAATTGCTGTTTGAACCATTTCCAGGGCTGATTTAGCATTCCCTGTAATTTTCACGGAGGCTGTGCTGCAGCCACTGTAATGAAATGTGCTCCCTTGTTGTGGTCAGTGCCACTTTCATCACCCTCTTGCAATAAAGCTCCCTTTTTTTTTTATCCCTGGATTTGTCAGCGCCTTCCCAGCAAGTACTGTTTGGGACATTCCTAAGATACGTTTCAGAAGGACTTTGCAGGGAAATGAGAAGTTTTGCAATGGGTGTTGCCTGACTTGCTGTCTCAGCCTGACCCTCTGGCCCCGTGAGGGATTCTGTGGACCCTCCTGCCTCTCTGGGGGGTCCATGGTGTAAAACTGGGCTGTTTTCCTAATGACCACTTCTGTCCACCCCCAAAGAGCCCAGGTTGGACCTGAGTGTGGGGCTTTTATTTTCAACCTATGGTTTCACCTGCTGCCTCTCAGGAGCATCTTAGGAATCTATCCTCCTCCATCCTGGGGCATGAAGCAACTTGAATGAGTAAAATGATGCACATGTTTGTCCAGGGCCTAGAAATTAGCCAGAGAAGACAAATTTGTCACCAAATAATGAGTCCAGCTAGGAGAGAGACCCAGCCCAGGCTCTGCTCTGCCTGGATAAGCCCTTCTTCAGAGCTGCGACCAGGGAGCCAAGCAACAGGTCCCATCCACATTTCTGTGTTAAGTCAAATATGACTCAATCTGTGTTTGCTTTTAAGGCTTAAGGACTGAAGGAAAACACTTCTATTTGTCCTGAGCAGCAAAGCCAATAAAAACAGGTGGGTAAGAAAGAGCAGGGGGCTCACACTGGATGATCTGGTGCTAACCCTGAAGTATGTCTGAGACTGAAGTATCTTTATTGGTATCAAACCAAACCAGCATCTCTCTGTATTCCAGTCTGTTTCATTCACAAAGAAATGTGCACATTTTATTAAGCTCCTTAAAAATTCCCTTTTCATTTTGGATTAAATGATACCATTTTAATGAAAGGCATCGGCTAGAAAAATGCATTTTGTCTTGAAATAATCACTTTCTGGTAAGGAACCATTTCCTTATTTTTAAAGCCAGGACTGGGATAATCCAAAATACTTGCATAGCCTTTGGTTCCCAACCCTGAAAGCTGTAAAAATTTAATTTATTTTATACATGCATGCTGTGGGGGTTTTTTTGCCAGCTAAGGAATGAGAATACAGAAGCTAGTTTCACTTTTGTGGTCTAATAGGTCAGTGCAGATTTACCATTTTAAACATGTGCAGCCATAAATACAAAACAAAACAAATTGTTGCTGCTGCTGTGATCCAAACCCCAAATTAAAAACAAATACAAATTAGAAATCCCCTTTAGAAATCGCATCTGTCTAAATCTGCTGAAATATTGTCTTTATGACAGAACTCAGATAACAACAGCGCATAATAGTTGGATGTTTTAGAGTATTTTTACTAAACCTTTTTTTGTTTGTTTTGAATATCCTAATACTTAGAGGCATTTTTAAATTTGACTCTGTTAGCATGTGTTTGCATGTGTATTTCAGATTGTATTGGGTTTTTTTCAAGTTAGCTTCCAGCCTCCACTTTTTGCAGAAAAAATGTTAAGAAGGTGAACCTGTAATGTTAAAAAAAAGTCCGAAACAAAACAAAAGGAAATTCAAATAAAACTTGAGTTTAAAATGATCTTGTATTTATGTCATGGTGAAGTTTGCACAGTTGAAATCAGCATCAGGAGACAATTCAAAAGTGGAACATTTAAATTCTTTGATGCTGGAAGCTACAGAAAAGTATAACCCAGCCAGGTGACCACCAGCCCACCCAGCTCAGCCTGTCCACAAGAGAGTGTGTCACCCTGGTGCTCCATGGGCACTCGTTTGAGGAAGGTGAAACATGACAGTGTTGAATATTCTATGAAAAGTTCACTGCTGTCTGAAGGGAAGTTTTCCTAAGGAAAGTAGGTTTGACAATCTGTTCCTCAGAAAATGTCCCATTGAATTCGTTGGGACTGGAAGCGATGGTGGAGTGCAGACACAGAGACTGCTGGAGAAACAACCTGGAGAAAGAAGTGCAGTGCAATACACTCCTGCAGACTTCTCATAACTACCTGTGGTGATGTGTTTTTCCTGCCCTGGCACCCAAGAGTGGATTCAGAAATGTCGGAGGAAGAAGCAGGAGAGAGGAGGGACAAACATTGGGGCTGGGAGTGTGTGTTGGGGTCCCTTCTGCTCCCACCTCCCCAGGATGTCCTTCAGGGATTCCAGATGGAGCCAAGCTCCAGACTGCCCTCATACCAGAGGGGAGTGAGTCAAAATATTGTAACAGCACAAGGCTCCCTGGCCCTGGTGGGGCTGCAGAAGCTGCCAAACATATTTTGTGCCCAGAAGGATAAAGAAGTGTTTGCCAGCCTAGTGCTAACTGAAATGACAAGTTGCCTGAAAGCATTGTGAAGCCCTTTGAAGGTGCTGAGATTAAGGGCTCTTCTCCCTGTATCTTCCTGGGCTATGTCTGTGGTTTAGTCAATTTTGTGACACGCATGAAGTGTCGAAAATGCATTTCTAGTCCTCTTCAGGCACCCTTGCACAAAGCAGGACCAGGTACATCACTGCAGGCAAACCACACTCCTGGGGAGAAGCTGGCAAGCCTCTGAGCAGCAAAGAAACCAACCTTTTGGAAGGTTTATAAGGAAAATTGCCATAAACCAGGTTTTGTAGTTCGACTTTGCATAGGAAAAACCAAAAGGTTAATGAAATATTTAGGTAAAGTGGAAGCCATGCAAGGATAACTTCATTCACTCTATAGAGAGGAAGGAATCAAAGAGAACAAGTGCAGCTTGAAAAACACCTTGCTGTGGTCTGCAGCAGAATGCTGATACTGAACATGGGAGGAAGAGAAAAATGTCACATGGGTATTTATGGAAAATGCCTGGATCCACCACAGAAATTCAACTTGTCCTTTTATGCCCTTAAACAAGAAGCCTTCCTGTTCTCCATCCAAGAGCAGACAGGAGTCACCATTTGAGATGATGCATCCAGAAGGGATGATGTTAAAGAGATTCATCAAATAAGCTGTGCTGGCAGGTGAGTGACTGGGCAACTGTGAAGGCAGAGACTAATTTGTGGCAGGGGCCTGAGCAAGCTCAAGGCACATATCTTGACCCTGGCATAGCACAAGAAAATAAAACAGGTTTTAGATGAAAGAAGGATCAAAGATAGAGAGCCAAACAGAAAATGGGATATATATTGTACCCAATTGATTGGGTTGGTTCATGTAGAATTGTTCTTTGATAAAGTCAGCGATTTTATTTTATTTTTAGACAGAACAATTGATCTAAGAAGAGTTTGCAATGATGTGACATTAGTATATGCTACCTAAGCCTGAGAAGATGGAAAGAAGTAAAGCTGATGTGCAAGCTGAAGCCTTGGCAATGAGGGCCTGTGAAGGGCTCACTGTGAAAAAAGGAGGAGGAGACAAATGGATTTCCTCAAGCATTAATTGTTTCAGTCAAAAAAGCTTTAGGAAGCAGCACATGTGCATAGGAAGAAAGGGGGTTCAAATCTGAACTTTTACCTTAGAATTCAGGTGAGTCTGATGATGACAGAGATGTAGGAAGAAATCCAGGGGTTTGTGTACTCTGAAAGCTGGAGGCTTGGAGAGAAATCCTCTGCTGAAAAATTGCTCATCCTTTATGTACATTAACACTGCTTGGTCACATCAGCCATGGAAAAATAATCACTCAGCAATACATCATGTCTCCAGGAATTTCACCAGGTTCCACAAGTGTCTCTATAGCTAATTACTTGTTATTTAAAGCAGTGTTTAGCTTGCACTTACACATCAGAAGAGATTTTCAGGACTGACAAGCCTAACCTATATGTATCAGAGCAGCAGTCAGGAGATGGGTAGATGGACAGGCCCCACTGAAGACACCCATTCTGATTCAAGCTCCAGTAAATCAGGCCTGTCAAACTCAGAGGGCAGGAAAGAGCTCTAGGCTCAGCTGCAGGAACAGGTGTGCAGAACCACAGCCCTCGACAGGATGCCTGGATGGGATGTCCAGGTGGATGGGATGTCCAGGTGAGGTGACTGGGAGCTCTCACTTGTGGCTGATGTTATTTTTGGTGGCTGCAGTGAAAAGGCTGATGTGATGTGGGTAGGAAGTGAAGTTATGCAGTGTGGGTACAGGCCAGGTCTGCTCCTGACCAGAAGCATCACCCCACCACAGAAGGGTGCACAGGGTAGTGCCCAATGCAGGGGCCAGTTTTGGTCCACTGGGGATGCTCACTCTGTGCTCCCCAGTCCCAGAGCCCACACTGTCATCCAGCTTTTCCATTGTCTGCTTTGGTTCCCAATTCACTATTTCTCACAGTGAGTTTCCCTCTGTTCAAGAAGCTACTCTTCTTTAATATATCCACAGTTACTATTGAATTAAAAACTTCCTCTTTCAGCCTCATTCCAGGTAAAGAAAATGACAATTAACCTGATTCAGTTGTGAGTTAATTCATTTAATCTCCAGGTGCCCTTAGTCTTTAAATTAATACCCCTAAAACATGGCTAAATAGCATTCAGCTCTCTTCCTTTAATTATATGTATAATGAAGCTCATTTAGAAAGCAGTCAGCATGGCTGGAGATCACATTGCAGGCATTACACCTCTTTCCCACTACCATCCAAATGCCCTTTTCCAAGTTAGGCTGACAGTCAGGATTTCAGTCAGCACCAACTGCCAACACTGGACCTAAAGAAGTATCACACATCACAATGGCCTGGGGATTTTTGGTTCTGCCAAATACGGATAAGAAATGGCCTCAGTGGACTGAGCTTGTGGTGTGTTATGGTTTTCCTTGCCATCCACCAGCAGACAAAATGTGCCTCACATCAGCTCTGGCATCCCTCAAACACTGTGAGTGAGCAACAAAATAGGGTTAAACCATTGTTTTCTACCTGATCTCTTGAGTCTGGAGAAAAGGAAGCTCAGGGGAGACCTTATTGCTCTCTACAACTCCCTGAAAAGAGGTTGTAGCCAGACGGGAGTTGGTCTCTTCTCCCAAAGAACAACTGATAGGACAAGGGGAAATGGCCTCAAGTTGCACCAGGGGAGGTTTAGATTGGATTTTAGGGAAATACTTCTTCACAGAAAGGATTGTGAAGCACTGAAACAGGCTGCTCATGGAAGCAGTGGCCTCACCATCCCTGGAAGTGTTTAAAAGAAGTGTAGATGTAGCACTTGGGGACATGGTTTAGTGGTGGGCTTGGCAGGGCTGGGTTAGCAGCTGGACTCAGTGATCTCAGGGGTCTTTTCCAACCTAAACCATCCTATGATACTTTGGTTTACTGCCTGGAGGAAGGCTGTGACCTGGACCATGTTTCCACTGAATCCTCCAGCAAAGTTCTTTCTTCCATTAGCAAGGATGACACCAGAGCCTGGGGAAACTTCTCAGCTGAGTCCAAAACCCAGTAAAAGGACTGAGGACAGACAAATTTTGTCATGACTTCCTCAACCACAGCAATGATGGTGGCAGAGTGGGCCAAACACCTGCAGTGGGCAGCAAGGGCAGCACGGGGGAACGAGGTTGAGTCTGGATGCCCTGGTGCTGAGGGGGGTTGAGCTTCTCTGCCATCGTGGGGTGGCATGAATGGGGTACCCAAGCTCACATTCTCCAGAGAAATACTTTCTTCTTTACTCAGTTTTTTGACAAGTTGAATCTTTTCCTCCAGGGTTACTTTGGATGAGCATCTCAAGCTCATGAACAGCCACCCCTCACGAACAGCCCAATGCAAGGAGCATCCTCCCTGCCAGTCCAGACTGCAACAGGCTGCGTTTCCAGAGCTGCTTGCTTCTTTGCCTGTTCATCATGCTTCTGTCTAAAGACTGCTGGGGATGCCAGGGGGAAAAAAAGAAAAAAACCCTGCCCAAAACACTGGTAATTATTTCCTGTAAATGGGTTTCAGTCTGGTTACATTTCTGGCTCAGTCTGACGCAGGTTTTTTTCACGCCCTTTCCAAAATCACATGTTAAAACTGGTTCTCTGAGAATATTCTAGGGCATTTAGCACAAATAATTCTGATGTGAAACGGCAACAAGGGATTCTTTTTTTTTTGTGTGTGTGTGTTTCCATGGGGTGTTTCTAATCGTGGCACAAGGACCATATTCCTGTGGGAAACATGATCTTGCTCTTCTTGCCCGCTGCCAGCCCCCAGCCCCCTCTCAGTACACCAGACACCTCTCCTGGCACTTCTGGGCTTGGCATGAGGAGACAAAACTCTGGCATGACCAACGTGTTGTTCAGCATCAGCCCTCCCAGTGGCCCAGTATCACTTTTGCCCACCCCACTGCCCCATGTGGTGCCATGTCCCTCCATGGGGAAATCTTACTGTGGAGACAGGAGGAGGAAGGGGAAGGTAAGCACTAAAAATGGATCTCTGACACACAAAAAGGATTAGAGATGGGCACAGGCTCTTTCCCGGGTGTAGGGTCCCCTTCCCAGGTGGGACAGGGCTCCCTCATGCCAGTGGCTGTGCTAGAATAGGCAGCACACTTTGGGCAGAAGGTTTGGGAGGGGACTGGGTGGTGCTGTCCTGGGGGAAGAATTTCTCCCCATGCCTGTGGGAATTGCATCACGGATTGCTGGCCTGGGGATGAGCAAAGGTGTGGTTGAAGGACGTACACCAGACTTACTTGAGTTTATGAGGCCGAGGAAGAAGAAAAGCCTTTGTACCTTCTTGCCCGGCATGAGTCCTTGCAACCGGGGCCAAAAAATCCCAGAGCTGGCAACAGTCGTTCACTCTGTCTCTCACCCTGGCACATCCTCCCTTAAGATACACTCACTAACATAAGGCAACCAAAAAAAATCTGAGGACTTTTGTGAAGCTTGGCTTTCATGCATCTTGTCATGGGTAACTTCACACCTTTACTTAGGAAGCAACCCCACATATTTTGTAAATAAACACCACCTTCATGGAGAAGGTTCCCATCCATTCTTTTGCCCACTCTGCACTTTAAAACAAAATCCAGGAGATTTGAGTAGAATTACTATAATAGTGTCAGCATTTTTTCATTTGCATTGAAGTTTCTGATGTTCCAAAAATGCTTACCTTCAATACCTTGACCTCATGGACAGGAGCCTGTAAGGAGGCGAGTGTTGATGGCATGGCTCCTGGAGATGGGGACTTAAGGACACACTGAAGAATGGTAAGAACAGGACCCATGTGTCCCCATCAGCTGAGTCTCCCTCCCATGGCCCAGACCCTGACTTGGGCTGTGTTCTGGGGGCTCCTGTCATCCCAACCCCTTCCTCTGCTTTACAAAGAGGTTTTTGGAAAGAACAGAAGCAGCCAGGTACAAAGGAAAAAGCCTGAAGGGGAATAAACCCTGAACTACTCTTTTTTCCAGGAGGGAGAAAAACTCACTCCTTTCTGGTTGTCTCTGCACCAGAACATTTGGTCACCCAGTCCATTTTTCGGCATTGAAGGTTCCTCCTCACCTTCCCTTGGGTCTCTTCTGATCCCTGGGGTGAGCATCACCTTCACCTGAGCCAATCCCCCATGGCTGGAGATCCTGGGTCTGATTTGTCTCCTCCATTGTAAAGGACCAGCTGTACCAACTGAATGCTCACAAGTCCATGGGGCCGGATGGGATTTATCCTGGAACTCTGAAGGAGTGAGCAGATGTTATGCCAGGACCCCTCTTGATCATCTACCAAAGGTCCTGGAAGTCTGGGGAGGTCCCTGCTGATGGGAGATGCCCAGTGCTACCCCAATCTACAAAGAGGGTGTGAGGGAAGACCCAGGGAATGACAGACCTGTAAGTCCAACCACAGTTCCAGGAAAAAATATGGAGATTATACTGAGTGCTATTGAAAGGCATTTAAAGGATGATTCAATCATCAGGCACAGTCAACATGGGTTCACAGAGGGAAAGTCCTGTCCTCAGTGTTTATGTTTTAGCAAATACGTGAAGCTGGGAGAGCTGCTGGGCCACACTGGTGACCAGGAGCCTGTGCTTGCGAGGCACTGATGGTGGATGAGAGGACAGAGGGGTTGGGTCCTGGTTGGGTCTCCACATGTGATGGGTTGGCTAGTTTTGCCTGTGGGATTTTTGGGCTCCTTTGGGTTATTTTTTAGGGTTTTTTGGCGGTATTTATTTATACTATTTTGATAAAACAAATATTTCTGTGATCAGTAAATCACCTGCTTCATTTAACTGCCATGAGAGAAGGGGAAAAGTGAGGATGCAGCAGCTCCCACATACAAGATTCTCAGAAGATGCTGCCTCTGATGTTCAGCAATCTCTCACGTGCTACCTTGTCACTGGTGCACACCCTGTCTCCTTCTGAGGCCAAACTGAGGGGGAAGAAGCCAAGAAGAGACAGCACCTCATAGCAGGAGGAGGCCAAACTGGTGGCTGCATGTGCACTGACTGGCCTGTTACAACCCACAGGACCTCAGACATTTCATGGGTAAAATTCTCATCTAAAAATGCCTCTAAAAAGCCCCATCAGAAACAGCCACTCAAAAGAGGAGCAATGAAACAGGGACTGAAGCAGAGCCTCCCTGAGCTGTTCCTTCACTGCTGAGGCTCCAAGCTCTGTGTGCACCACGGTGGCTCATGGCAGCCATCTGGAGATGACCATGGTCATCTTCTAAAGAAACCAGATGAGTGATGTAATGACAGCCACAGTGTGGTTAAGCTGTGGCCAGAGGCTCCTCCCACCCTCCTGAGCTGACCTGAGATGGTACCTGGTTTCACTTGGGCAGTACACAGCACGACCTCAGATGGGCTCTTGCATAATAATAATTAATTTAGTCATTAGAGACATCATTTTCAAAGTATCCAAAGTATTTGTATCCTCATCAATGCCGTAACACAACAAATAAAGCCAGAGAAATGTAGTGGCATTCAAGCCATTACCGTCATGCTTATTTCTGTGTTTCATCTCATGTTTCTTGCATATTCCAAATATTTAGGGTTTGACTTGGTTTTTTGTTTGTTTGTTTGGGTTTTTGTTTGTTTGTTTGGGTGTTTGTTTTAAATGGGATTTGGCTCCAGCATGATCTGAGAGGATGCAGGTTTCTAACTGGAGCACTGCAAGTCCTTTCCTTCCCCCGTCTAAGTCAAGGTATTCCCCCTCTCTGGCCTGTGAACAAATGCACTCATCATATTTGTTCCCTGCAATTGATTAGAAAAGAAGAACAAAACAGGTGCTTTTAGATCCTAATGCACATCTTTGCAATAAGAAGCACGAGGGCTCTTGCTTTGAAATAAAATGGGCTAGGAGACAGTCACCAGTTTTAATCAATAATGGGACTATTTTGGCTCTGGGCTCATCCCTGCAAGATGTTGTCTCAAGGTTTTGAACCTCCCTGGGACCAGAAGGGCAGGAGGGATTTGCTGAGTCACTGAAGGACACCACCCTAAGAAAACATTGCACTAAGAAAACCTTAGTGCAAGATGCTGGGAGAGGTTTAAGGATCCAAGATGTATGCACAGAAACTGTTGGAAAGGATCCCGCCTTCTCCCGGGACAGCCCCTTCATCAGCAGCATTCACAGTGTGAGGGCCCATTTCACCTCTCTGAGAGGGGGTAATTATTTCTTGTCAGTTAGACTCAATCACTGAACTCTAAACAGCTGGTGGTAAAGAACCATTAGCCTCATTTACCACAGTGATAGCCTTTTAGCTCTTCCACATTTCACACGGTCTCTGCCATTTCGCCAATAAATTCTCCCTTAAAAAAAAAATCATAAAAATTTATGAGGGGAAAAAAAAAGGCTTAAAATGGAGGTAGCTAAGAGAAAAGGTACTAAAATTTTCAAATGAAGATGAGGTTACGTACCCCCAGCTGTTTGAAGTGCAGTGATTGAGGGTCTCGCTGATGAGGGATGATTACATTCCTCCTGCTCCTCGCCCCCATTAAAGGCAACATGCATCCTCCCTCTGGATATGGCTGATTAACAGTAGCACAGGGACGACCTGGGAACAACCACATCTTCCCTGTTATGATGTGATCCGTGAATTTTCCTCACTGTAGTGAACGAACACAAGCCCTTTCCAATAAGGCAGCACCTCTAAACAATTGGAAAGGTTCATAGCAGTAGGAGCTGTGGGTGTCACCTTGCAGAGAGGCCTGTTTGTGGCCGTATTTAAGACAGAGAATATATAAAGAAACTATCTCTTCATTCAGTTAATTGAGGTTTGGCTTCCAGGACTGGTTTTGCCACACAAAAACCCAGGCTAGAAATAGAAAAGGACATACTTACAACGCTGGGGTTCTCAAACCGTACCCAGTTATTTCCCTGTGACTCAGATCTTGCATCCAGCTACTGTTTGCAGAAGCCCCAGTTTCAATAATAAGGCTAATAATGATAACAATAATAATTTTTAAAAAGCAAATGATAGGAAGTGACAAGGAACAGATTGGTATCAGGGCCACTGATCTGCAGAGAAATCTTAAATCCATCCTGGAGCAAATTCACAGCAGCACTTCTGTTTTACTGAAGACCTACCTAAGCACAAAGCAGGAAGGATTCAGATGAGGGTTCAGAGTGTTATTTGTAATTTGATTTATTATCAAGTTCTCTTAAAGTGTTAAATTTCAGGGAGATATTATAATCTTTTAACAATCAGACCCTGCTAGTGAGCTGGATTTTGCTTGCATGCAAAATACTCAAAGCCAGCCACCACTACTAACATAAATATTACCCAGAGCAGCCTATGCTCATGAGTACCTGACTCAGGACCATTTAGTTCTGTGCAGCACTAAACAGACACTGCATATTTGAGAAAGTTACCCAAATTCCTGTGATGGGTATTGGAAAAATCAGCTTGAAGACCCCTGCTCTCCTCTGCAATGAGGGCTATATGAGCACCCCCTGAACACCTTTTGAGCCTTATCAAAACAAATGAAACAGGTGGCTTCCACGTTTTTTCTTTGAAGCTTTTAGCTATTTCCCCACTTCTCAAGTCCTGCAGTGTGGGATCCACATTAACTAAGACTGTGGAAGGCACCTGACTCACTGCACAGATAAATGAAGAAAAAAGCCTCCCAAACCCAAACCCCCTCCCTCTGTTTTTACTGGCTTTTGCCAGTAAAGACTGTGTGATGCTGTACAGGAATACCACAGTTTCAGAAGACACAGCCTAATTTGTTTAAGACCCAGGAAAACAGGATTGGAAAAGGCTGTGGGGCTATTCAGTCCATCCTCGTGCTGTCTTAAAATCCTTCTTATGGAAGTAGAATCCTCTCAGCAGTAATTTAATGAAAAGGTTGTTAATTAGGTAACAATCAGTGGAATACTGGACTAGAGCCAGAAGAAATAGAAATGCTTAACTCCCAAGTCCTCTCCAAAGCATCCCCAGTGCTGACCACATCTCCATGGAACGATTTTACCGGTCAGCATCTTTAATTTTTCACTAGTTGAAGGCACACCTTCCCCTGGGATCTTTCCAGAGCAGCATGGATGGGTGAAAATATTTAATGTATATTCAGCAGTTACCAGAATTGACATCTGAAACCAAGGAGCAGTGGCACCGTGTGACCAGTCAATTCTCATTGACCCAACTAAGGATGTTTTCTGTAGCTTAAGCCCTGGTCTTTGAAAGGCTGAATGTGTAGAGCAAAAGCAGAGAAAATCTTCGATAGCTGAACCATTCAAAAAACCTTCGCAAAATAAATATTCACAGGGTGTTTCCTCTTAGGGCTGTAGGGAGGTGGTTGATTGGGTTGCTAATTTGAAGTCCAGCACTAAATCTTCATACTACACATACACATACTAATAACTCAATTCTGGAAGGGCCTCATGCATCCAGCCAGAAAAGGCAGTTGTCCTTTTTCTCTTAGATCACCACATCTGCAGATCAGGTATCTGAAACTAATTCACTGCTCTCCCTCTTTTCCCAGTGTCTCTTACAACAAAAATCCTAATTTATTAATACCAGAGTGCATGCTCTTGCACTTTGCAAGATTAAATTTAATCTTATCTCTGTTATTCTAATTCTCTAGTTCATCCAATTCCTCTGAGATACTCCAACCCTACTTCTTTTCTGAGCCCTCCCTCATCTGTCTCCCATCACGCTTTGGTGAGCACAGCCAACTCTTCCTGCCCAAATCATTACAAATTAATTAAGGCCAATGAAGACCAATTTTTGAAGCACTCCACTAGGCATCTCAATATTTGATTTTAAAGGTTTATTTGTACCTCCTTTGGTCACTCCCTTTCCATCCCTTCAATAACTAGTTTTTAGCCCCATTGATTTCCTCCATCTCTTTGCAGTTGTCCGCCTTCCAGTTCTCAAAGCGCATCCCTGCAGGAATCCTGAAACCTTCCAAAATGACAAGTTCATCAGCAGGACATTTTAACTTCTAAAGACCACAGACTTGTATGC
This sequence comes from Manacus vitellinus, assembly GCF_001715985.3. Taxonomy (NCBI): domain Eukaryota; kingdom Metazoa; phylum Chordata; class Aves; order Passeriformes; family Pipridae; genus Manacus; species Manacus vitellinus. The sequence goes on along the minus strand of NW_021940812.1, from coordinate 1,521,445 downwards.
CCAACCCTTGCCTGCACTCTCAAAAAGGGAGCTTGTTTTTGGCCCGTGCTGTGCAATGGTCAACCCATTCAGTTTATGGCAAGAGTGGACTGCTGGGTCGATGCTCTGTAGTGCATCAGCTTCACTAAAACACAAACTCCTGCCCCAAGACCACAGATCAACAGAGGCAGGGAAAGAAAGTACAAAGAAACAAGGAGATAGAACTCATCACGTTTGGGGTCTGAGGGGTTTTATTGAAGTTTGCTTTGGTTGGAGCCTTATCCAGAGGAGATGTGAAAGAGGCCATGCTGCAGTCAGACGGATATTTACTGTTAATTCAAAACAAAATCACAAGTTGAAAACTAAGTTGGAACTTTGTAAACAAAGATGGTTAGCCCTACATGGCTCACTATTTAAATCACTGCATCAGAGGTATTGTTTTCACCTTGATGAGCCTTCTAAGTTTACTGCATTGCTTGTAACTACATGTCCTCTATCAGGGCAAAAGGAGAAAAAACAACTTGGGGTATCAATACTCTGTGCCCAGGTAATGATGTTCTCTTGACATCTATCCCCAGTAATGATGTGCCATGTTAGTAATGCTTCCCTGGAAACATGTATGCTGGATCACAGGTGCCACTTCCAGTGACACCAGGACGACAGTGGGATTTTTTACATTTAACTTTGTGAATACTTTTAGAAAACTACTTAAAACCCCTACCAAGTGCAAGACAGTTGATTCTGATCTCTTTTCTTGAGACACAATAGACCAGTGGAATTAGCCTCCATTTATATTGATATAATGTGTTCAGAAAATAATTGATGGTGACCAAATTGAGCTTGCCAAGGGCCTCTCTTTAGGTTATAAATTAAGATAGGCAATATTTGAAAGTAGAGATCTTTTATTACACATGTCAGTATGGTTAAAAAGCACAAGAAAACCTTTTACACTGACCAGCTTTTCTCCTATATGTATGTTACAAGATTCTTCTTAGGCTCCAGACCCTTTGAACTAGGCACACAAGCACAAGTCCCTTTTACCATCACTTATCCTCAACCACTTTCATTTCCATCCTTTGCACAGCTGTGGAAGAACCCCATGCTATGATGGTGATGTAAAAGTAGAGGCTGAGAGATGCTACCATAATAAAAATGGTAAAATAATCTGGTATATAAAGCCATTTTCTAGAAGTTTTAAGTTCAAGCTGTACACCGAGCGACAACGTATGAACTTATAAAAATCAAGTTTTATTGACATATTTTAGGTACAATAAACATATTTACATGTTCACATTTTAAACATGGAATTACACGTAAAAAAAAAAAGCTTGTACACGAGATCATCTTTGTGTTTCCATTTTTACAGTCATTGAAATAGGTACGACAGAAAGATCTCTTATGCAAGTGGAGGATTTGGTAAAGTTCAGTATTACACTCAAGAAATTAGCAGTCAACACCTTGTGCAGATGATGCCGTAGAAAACATGAGGCAGACGCACTCCCAGTGGAGTCAGTATGATAGAGTCGGGCTGCTGAACTTATATCCTGAACTGCCAATAAACAAGCTCTGCAATCCAGATTAGAGCAGTACATTTGAAATGATTCTCAAAACACCCAAATATATACACACTGCTTAAGACTTTACAGGTTAGGAAGGATCACATTCAGTAATAGTAATAGGAGGTAGAATCGTGTCGACAGTGTTCGTATTTCTACGTGGCAATAAGAAAAAGTGCTATTACTATCACTGAATTCAAGAACAGAACTCCTGGAAAAGTGAAAAGGATGAAAGAGTTGTTAATCCTGTTGCCCTGGCTTGTCACAAATGCTAAAGCATGTAAACAACATGTTTAAATTCTCCAACACGGGTAAAACTGCAAAGCAAAACTGTTAAGTGATGCTTCTCCAAGGCTTTGGGATGGGCAGCATCTCCTAAGATGTGATACCTGTACAAAAGCAACCTCAACCTACACCAAAGTCTGGAAAGGAAAGTACAGAATGATGGGCTTTCAGGGTAGGAGATCTAGGCTTCAGGAACACTAAAAGCACTGAAAGAATAGAAAAGAGAGCGAAAGATCGAATGCAACGCACTTGGGCAGGAAAACATCCAGAGAGATGAACAGAGTGAAAAGAGCAGGAACAGAACAAGGATACAAATATCCTTGAAGGAATGGAAAAATGGGGGCAAATGAGATGGAAATGAAGTAAAGTATAGGGTAGAGGCAAAGGGTACCACAGGAAAAAAGAAAGTTGACTTATTCCAAGGGAACTTTTATCAATAAAATTGTATGCAAAGGTACAGAAGATCAGCTGTGAATAAATGAGTGTTAGCATCTTGTCTTTGCTGTAAGTGAAAATCTCTGTTCATTAGAAGTTAAACTGCTGAAAGACGCTTCATCATCTGAAAAAGAAAACCTGCAAACAAATGGTTTTGTTATTCTAGAAAAAGAAGTAAAACTCTAAGGGTTTCCAAACTCAGCCCGAGGGACACTAGGAAAAAAATACAGTGCTTATTAAAAACCATTAGATGCACACAAAGAAAATCCTGAACAAACATAACATTAATACAGCAGTGTTTGAAACTGATCTTCCAAGTGACTACACACATTGCAATACAGCTACATGTAACTGTACATAGATTCTTTTACAAAAATATTTGTAATCTGTAATATTGTTTAAAATTTAGATGGTAAAAATCACTTAACCCAAGTGCTGTTACATTACTAAAAGCCATGTAACCTGTTGAAAAAGTGTTTGTATAAAGCCCATTTCCAGTTAGTTAGAAAAATCAGTGCATCCAACCAAGAAAGGAGAGAGCAACACAGGCCCCTAAAAGACCCCATGCGATTAACTTTCCCCTTGAGGTTTTCTTTAGTGCAAAAAGGACCACACTTTCCACCAACATATGCAGAGAAGTAGAAAATGGAGAGTTTTGTTTTCTTTTTTTTTTTAAATTAAAAACCCCAACCCTGCCAAAAGCAGCATTATAAAGACCAAAATGATCCTTCCCAACCATATTATACCAGAAGTTGGCATACGCAGGGATCCAATATGAATCTGTTTTTGTACACAAGACCCTGTGCTCATGTGGTTAATAAGTCATCTCCACGATTAAAAACCAGGTTACAAAAAAACCTTACAGAAAATCCTTAGGATTTGATACTAATTGAAGGTAAAATACTTTCAAGTATTATGTTTATGAATTAATTAGAGGATAAGGCATGATTTAAGGTAACATTGAAACAAAAGCCCTATGTTACCCTAAATGACCTTTATAACATAGCTAACTTTCTGCAATCCGTTCAGGATTTGTTTCCTTTACATTTAATTTCTCATCGAACATGCTGCTAAAAAAAAAAATAAAAATAAAAGCACAAAAAAATGCATTTAAAAAGAAAGGTTTTGTGTGTCTCTGAACAAAAATGTGGTTTTGACAGCAAACAGGTGGAGCCAGATTTCTATTTTCGAGTATCATGACTCGAGTATCACAGACACAGTACTACAGGAAGGACAAGCACAACACAATACTATGCCAGAGAACAAATCTAGGGTATCTCTCAAGTAGACAAGACAAAAAAAACCCAAACCAAAACAAAACAAAAAAAACCTCAAAAAAAGAAACCCCTCAGTGTCCCACCCACCCTCTTGCCCCAGCTACAAGGGCAACACACCCACACACACATACAGACATGCAGTTACTGTGTGTAGTGACAGGAAGTGCCTACAGCAGCTTCCAGGAAAACTGCATAATTTCAAGATAAACAGACAAAGGGTACCATATTTTAAAAAAAGATAAAAAAATTCAGCACCAAGTAAAAGATTTTTTCTTATACCAAATAGCTAATGCTAAGAAAAAACTTGAAGATACCACCCCCCAAGGTTATTCTGAAATAACCTTTAATTCTCATCTATATCCTTCCAGTGAAAACCTAACACGGAAAAATTAAAAGGCTCAGCCTGCTTGGCATTTAATGGCTAGAAGGACTTTCTTACAGAAATTTGGAAATCCAAAGTGAATCCAGATTTAAACTAGGGGAATAAACCAGGCATCTGAAGATATCATACAGAGTGGGTGCTCATATTTACCCTTCTATCCCAAAGTCATCCTGGAGATACATGTGCAGTATCCCTGCCTAAATTTATTCTCTGCCACTGCTCAGAGATGAATATTTGCGTGGCAGCTTCCCTGGCTATGAAGGTGCTACAGACCTGCCCTCCTCCTCCTCCTCCTCCTCCTCTTCCTGCCCAGCACCATCGACCCCGAGCGTTTCCAACACTGCCATCCTTCCATCACACAGCACATGTGCCTCACCAGTTGCCAATATTGAGATGAACGTGCCACATGACCAACCAGAATTACGTGCAAAACCAAAATATCCCAAACTTTTGAGAACAACATTACACGACAGACCTAATTTGTACCTGTACAGCACAATGGAACAAACCTACAAACCCCAGGCCTTGGTCTGACAGTGCACTGTATTTCCCCTCAAAAGTTAAAGGACAGAGTTGTCTTAGGTTTTTTTTTTAATAAAACAGAAGTAGAACATTCTACTAATATACCACAGATCATATGGGTAATCCAATCTTTTAGTCAAGGCAAAATATGGTTAGTTATAAAGTGAATTTTCCAGTGCTACAAGATGGAAACAAAATAATTTGGGGAAAAAAACAAACTGGCTTCATATAACCACCTATTGGAGTTGCCTATTAAAATAATTATAAAATTATGCTAATAAAAACTGAACAAATAATACACAGATCAGGATATATGTATTGACTTACTATCATCTTTATAAAAATTTGAAGATATACACAAAAACACATCAACATTTATGGAACTGTATCCATTAAACTTGGATAAGACAACACAAAAAAACTAACAAATAGCTAAGATGTGGTTGACTGTAAGCACTTTGAGTAACATTTTAATTTTAAAAGGTCAATATTTACATACTACATTAAATGCCTATTTTTCTTTCCATTTTGCATCATATTGTGAGTTCATGATAAAGAAAGAACAAGATAATGGTTGCAACAGATCTTCCAAGAAAGTTAACTTAAGATGCTCAGATTTATCTATGTGCTGGAAGAGAACATGGCAAGAACACTTCTGTCTAGCTTTACCTCTACTTCCTTTGGGGTTTTTTTGGGAGGAGACAACAAATGGATCTAAAAGAGTTGTATCATCCAAACTGATCAATGCCAAGAGATCCAGTTTTAACTTAGGATTTGAGAACTAAGAGAACACAAACATTTTAACAAATGACTCACCTAATTGCTACTTTTGCTACTAAGTTTTTTTAAGATTTTAGAGAGACACGGTGACAGCAGAGGGTGTGAGTATGTATGTATGTGTATAACAGAACAAATATAGACATACATACATATAGTATGTTTACATACAGTAAATGTCCAGGTACTGCAGTAAGCAGCTAAATCAAACCCCAGCAATCCACCCATACCCTGCCTATGCACAAGCAGTAATCTACTGCAACTGCTGTTAAAGAGGATGCATCTAGTCATTAAACAGGCATTGCTTACGTCACTCCTACATTTAAATAGATCTGAGGCCATTTCATGTCTTTATTCCAAAGCCACACATTTGTCTCAAAAAAAGAATTAAAAAAAATATAAAACCCCACTGAATAAAAATTTTTAAAACTTAAGTTGGCTGAACCTCAACCTCTTTGGGATGGATTCAAAACCCAAAGCAGGAGCGTTTCTCCAAACTTCTTTGACTTTTGAATCAAACCCATATTCTTAGGCTCCAAGAAACCCTCTAACCCCAATAACATTTGCTTCTGACAGGACAGCTGATCAACTGCAGATGTTCCTACTGCTGAACTCAGCTGCTGGCCTGTCTGACATTGGCATCTAACCCAGATTTTCAGGCACGCACTACCATCACTCCACTTCGAGATGTCTTCCCATTCTTCTCATTGCAGAGAAGCTGTTCCCTAACAGTGTAACTGTTTAATGACTTGTTTTAAAGAAAAGCATTTACTTCTTAAGAATAAAAATTACATAACCTGGGGAGGCAGTGTAGGGTCCTAGAGCTGATGGTGTGAGGAGTTAAACAGCTTGGGGCTTGCAGGTCTTCAGGATCGGGTCCCACCGGGCACTTCCTGCCTGCAGCTCATGCTCTGTCCTGGGCTTGTGTCTACCCTGAAGCACTAACAGCACTTTATGTATAGTAGCTGTGTTGGCTGTTATTAAGCATTATGCATAAATGGGGAACGATGCAGGTGGGTGTAGACCTCACTTCCATGAAAAAATTCCCATCGTATTGCTGTGTCTCGTTATTAAATGTAAACGGACTTAGGGTATTCTCTCAATTGTTTTCCCCAGCACCATGTTATTACAATGAACAGAGAGCAGGTTTACCTAGAAGACTTTCGACAATACTTATTCAATTTTTGGTAACTTATACTTAATTGAAAATCTGGACCAAAAGTGTAAGAAAGCCAATCAGGCATTTGTGATTTCGTTACCACTAACTCAAAAAAAAATTCTAAAAAAATTAAAATCTACGGTAAATTTGCTTAGCTCAAACTTTTCCACTTGGCACACCTATTTTGGACCCCATTCATAGCTCTTTCATTACATACCAATAGTGTTCTTCTGTGGTCACTCAGGTAACAAGCCTACAAGGTTTCTGTAAGTGCCCCCCCTTCAAATAGTAGGTGGAGTGCTTAAGAGTATTCTTAAAATAAAGCATGAAGCAAAAGCTCATGGTCTAAAAACTAAGGAAATGTTCATAAAAACTGGAATCCAATATAAAGATGACATTTTAATAAGTTTATTCATAAGTAACTGAGAAAATTGTTCCTTTGGCAACACCATCTAGATGGTTCTAACCAAAAGGAAATGTTATGAATTTCACTTTGAGTAAAATAAAAGCTTCTTAATGTTTGCAAAGAATTTTTGGGATCTGACATGTTCATCAGATATTTACAATGTCCTTATAGTCCTATATGTATCGGGAACAACACATCAAAACAAGTCCTTTCAGTTACGGGTTTCTTATGGTTCAGCATCAATCACAAAATAAATCTCAAAGAAAAAAACTAATCAAAATAAAGCATAAGGCAACCATGACACACTAGCCCAAAAGAACTATCAGGAATGCACCACTCCTCCTGTGTAACATTTTTGGAGTGACCCACCAAATACTTCTTTTTCCTTGTTATTCAAAACAACCTAATTACAACCTGGAGTTCACTGCCCCACGATGCTGAAGGGTGAAGATCCCTGTTTTTAAAAACCAAGGGAAAATACAGCAGTGTAATTCCTACACAGGGTTTTATGGAATAACTGGATTTGGAAAGAGAAGATGGAAGTCTATGTTGGAATAGAAAAATGCAAAGACAGACTTATTTACAGAGATCGAAACTACAGTTTTCCAGTGTCACCTCCAAAGCTTCTCGGCAAACTGCTATTCATGAAACAGACCACGTTCAAATCTATGCAGGAATACCTTCTGTGCTCTCAGATATACAATGCAACTAATGTGTTTTGTTTAGAAAAATGAGTTTTCATTCAAATACCTTGCAGTGAAGATAAGAGCAACCATTATCAAATATTCTTTGCTATGAAGAAAGTTTTTTAATCTTTCGCTGTAAACGTTCTCTCTCAAGTCACTGTGGTCACACAGTAGGATCTTGAAGAACAGTGTCTACATGCATTGAAAGCATTTTGAAAAAAAAATTAATCTCTAACTCCATGTGGTTACAACAGAATGTGATGAAACCGAACAGAAATTCCACCTTTGCAGATCCTCTCAAACCCATCTCTTCTGGAGGACATCTCCGTGCTTTCTGTAGTTCAGCAGAGCAACCAAAGACTAAGTTGAAAGGTTTCACAACCCGATGGTTTTGCCACTGTGTCTCATGTAGCTCCACAGAACGGCTCAGTGAGTGCCGGGGCTTCTCTCAGCAGACATCACTCAACAATCAGTGCCACATTTATGTGGGACAGATCTATCATGTGCCTGTTAAAAGGTTAAAGAAAGTTAAAAACACAGTACTCAAACTGATTCTGGGAGTGGAGAACAGGCAAGGAGGTTTCTCTGAAGGTCACTAATAAATAGATGCAATATTGAGATGAAACATTGAGCAGAGGAGACTGATTTTATCTTTTGAAGGGAGGGAAGGAACTGAGGCGGCAGCAGTGCTTAATTATTTACCTGTGGAATTTCTGTTGAAATGCTAAAGCATGTGCTGGCTCCTTAAATTTTGCTATGGCTTTCCGTTGTTGAGGAAGCATCTGTAAACTCTGCAGAGACAAAACCCCAAAAAGATAATAAGATAACCACTTATTTTGCACCAAACCAACTGAAATTTTGCCATATTTCTTTTTTTCAGAAACATATTTCAATTCTTTTACTGGTGCCCACGGAATGGAAAGAGACTTCTGAGACTGCAGTCAGAACCCCAGCTGAAAGTCTTTGAGTTGGCGCATTAAGGAACTGTACCAACTGCAAAACCCAATCTATCACTCATTATGCAAAGGTGACAGCTCTTCATTCAATCTATACAGATGAACCAAACCCCAGAGCCAAACTCCCACCAAGTCAGAAATGCTAACTGGTCAGAGCTCAACTTCCCACACAAGCACCTGGAGTCATTTACCTGATGTATGCTAAAGGATCAGGGCTTTCCATGCGTTAAACAGGGCAGAAACAGGAAAAAGTGGTAGGTTTTGATCTCTCGACTGCATTATCCTCACACTGTTTTAACAAAATAAGTGGACAGCTTTTGACAGACACCACCACAAAACCCCAATCAAATGGATTAGGTCACCACTTCCAAGTCCTCCTAGTAGAGGGAAATCATGGAACACACATCTACCCAGGCAAGTCCATCTGATATGTGCTTCTCATGCTATGAGAGTAGCATTTCACAATGCTCTATGACAAAACCCCATATGTAGTACTGACGTCTCCAAAACTACAGCACACCTCAGCGAGGGCTGGGGAGAACTCATGTCCCTGCTCCCTGCTGCAGCAGGAACTCTGGGCCAAGATGATTCCAGAGAGCAGTCGTGTAGCCTTGGTAATAAGAAGTTATCACACTTACTAAGATTAAAGTTGATGCTTTGAGTTAGCACTTTAGTTAGAGTAATTTTCAAAAAGACACTTCGGAAATTCGAGAAGATGAAGCTTAACACATTAAGTAGGTACACACCCAACAACCAATGAGAACATCCAGCAAATATTCAGCATCACAGAATACTCAGGATGGAAAAACTGTGATCCTCAAATCCCACTGCCTGTGAACACAGGCCAAAGAGATTTCACAGTAACTTGGTTAAAACACATCTGAAGGCTTCAATAGTAATTTCAAAGTTCCATGCCACAGTGATTCCAGTATGTCACAGAACATTTTGGATGTTTAATGGCCTATGCTGTGGCCCATTAAAGACAATTGTTCTGATTCAGCTTTCAGTTGTTCTTACGGCTTTGGATGCAGAATAAAGAACTACTAACATTTGACTTTTCTGTGCGTGAGCTTCTACATAAAGTCAATACAGTTTTATGCTGAGTTTTATATAAATTTATATATGGACACACACATAAATGCATGTATACAGGCACCTTGAAACTTTTCTATATCATAACCTCTTGATGGTTAGGTATGAACCTAATTCTCTGCTCCTGCATCTTGCCTGGAACTCAGCAGCATCCCCCAATTTGGATGATTCCAGCACTGATGGTCAGTCTCCAGGATTTTGAACTTTACCTGCAAAAATTCTGTATCATCATCATCTAGATTGCTAAAAAAGTACCACAGATCTTCAGACAAACAATTATTGATTGGGAAACAACATACAACCCCACTTGTCGACACATTTTAAGGGTGACATACTTTAAGACCTCTCAGTGAAAGAATTTTTACTCCAACTAATGTGTTCCCTGTTCATTCAATCTAATGCAGCATTTTAAGCAAGATGTCAAATGCCTAGATTGAAATTTGCTATTAAAATTGCCTATTTCTATCTTTTTTGGACAGGTAAGACTCTCTTGGTAAGATACTTAATTAACAAGAGCCATGGTACCTGATAAGTCATATTTCTTTGTATCTAACCCTGACAATTCAGCTTAGCCACTTTCTATAACTTACCTATCTGTGATTCTGAAGTAATTAATTTTGGCGTAGCTACCTTGCACCTTCTTGTAATTGACAGGGAACTTCCCTCTCTGCAGGAAAATCACAGATGTTTAATATTTCCATCACTCCTGTGATTTCAAAGTGAAAGCTGAGTAAAAGTTAAAGGATTCAGCAAATCTAAAAAGCATCAGCAGGTTAATTTGCATAGTATAGTTTTTGGAAAGCTGCTATGATGAAAAGGTTTAGCTAAGTCACTGCAACTTCTCAGTTTCTGAGATGGTAGAAATGGGATTTAGCTTTAAAAAATACTACTTGGCAGATAACTTTTTTTTTTAATCAGAAAGCTCTTCACACAGTTAAGCACATTTTACCAGCAAGAATACAGTCAGGCTGCAGGAAGCACCAGTGAAAGACCCTGGATAAAGCTCATTTCTCTTGGAGATTATCTGCTGGAGTGGGTGACAGAGGTGCTGAAGTTTGTGTTCTCCTCCTTTACTGATCTCACTTTTTTATGTTTTAAAGAACTGTATCTAACACACATCTTCCCAACACCACTTTTCTGGCTAGAAAGGCCTTTAAATCAGATTTGGAAACAACAGACCTGTAAGAGTTGACAAAAAAAAAGTATCTCTGAATTGCAGTTAAAAAGAAGTTGACACCTTTAATATGAGAAAAACCTGTTTGAATCACTGAAAGGATGAATGTTTCAGTGAACAGCTGGACAAGAAGAGCTGCAAAAGAACCCATGGACTTATCTTTCCAGCTGCACCCTGCATGTTCTGCTGTCACCTGCTTCTCTCCCCTCTCCAGAACCACCTCCAGCCCTCCTGCTGCCAACTAATCCTCACCACAGCATCAGGTCTCCCTCAACCACCACAGCAGATTTTCCCAAAGCTTTTATGCTCCAGAGCCCTGTTGTGATCAACTGAAGAAAATGAAGCTGTGTTTGGTGACTTTTCCCACAAGAACTGAACTATTATTGCATTAATATTCTTGAGATGCACAAAAGCAAAATTTGATTTTGCACTTTATACAATCATGATAATAAATTATTGAAAAGCTTCTCATTAATTAGCATATAAAAATTTGACTAGAGGAAGACATTCTGGTACAGTATAGACTCATTAACAAAATTAGGCAAAGTATCTAAATATTATTATAGATAACTTATTTATACTTTCTTATGAATTAATAAGTTTATTGACTGACTAGTTTGGGTACTACCGTCTTACACTGCATTACTGCCTTATTTTCCAAAAAAAAAAAAAAAGAAAGGCAAAACACTAAATGCATTTTAATATTTAAATGCTTTGGCAACGAGGCATCCATTCTTGGATAAGTCTCTGAAAAACATCCTTTATCAGATTTAGTGTCACTGGTCAATACAGACAACTATGGAAACCAAAAATAACCTATCTGATGCTTCACTGAACTGCCCAAACATTACCCACTACTCAGCCCAAGGTAAGGCAGTAACTTCTAGCATCAGCATCTTCTCAACTGCTGTAGTTACAATGCCTATACTTAAGACCAGAGTTAAAGACTGTAAAACAAAGGATAAACTAAGAGTACACAAACACTATTTCTGCATTTGGAAACTGTCTGAAAAATTTTAATTTAAGTTGTTTTAATACAAATTCTCAGCCTTCGCTGTACTCAAACTATGGTAGCAAAAATGATGCAGAATCACTTTATGTTTGTTTGGGTATATGATCTGAATTGGGTATTATTCTGTGACCTAAAGATTTTGAAAGGTCAGTCAGGGGAGGCAGGGAACAACCAGCCAGGCAGCCTCTGGATACCAGCAGGTTCTACCCATTATCACTTGACTTCTCCTTTAATGGGAAGACACTCACTTTTCCTCCACAGGAGACTTCCTTGTTGCCACATTGTGCTCCACTAGAATCTCCTTCTATCATGAATTCCTAAACTGAAATATCACACTCCTCCCAAATGTCACAGTTCTGAGAAAACAACTTCATTCACATCTTCTCTTTAAGTTGACCTACTCAGATGTTCACCAGAGGATGAAAACCCCTTCCTGGATCCACTCAACTGTAAAGGATTGACAATACATACAATAACTTCCAAGGGATTTCAAATGACTGGTTACTTTACAGATTTGGATGTACAGATCTACTGTGCAAGCACTTCCTGATAGCAACCTGAGATCAGAGATATTCTGGGCAGGTTTCCATTTGACTCTGGAGAACAGAGATTAGATTCTGACATATTCCCAGTATTAAAAATAAAAAACTAGTTTGGGATGAAGAAGAGTATCTTATATGGAAGGGATTTAGGCAGCACAGAGCTCATGCCAATCTTGACTGTCTCCTTTTTCTGCTTCCTTAGAAACCACCATAGGAAGATGCAGATCTTGGGTTGAATGGAAAATGCAGCAAAAACCAGTATTTCATAATCACTCATACCTGTGATTGAGAGTTTGCCTGTAAACTGTTTTAAAACATACTAATTAATTCAACAACTTAAAAAATAATCAGCAGCTCTGGCTTTTTCTGCAACTGAACTATTACCAGTGACTGAAGTATGAATATCATAAAAGGACCCTCTGCAGGGATTTCTTTAGCCTGCAGATCTACACTGCACTGAAATTTCTCCTTTACACACTCTGTAATTAAATCCACATTGTACAATATTGAAATAGCTGGTATGATTTTGGTAGCACATTAATAAAGCTTCACTGCAAAACCCAGAGCCTTGAGACAAACAGCGGGACAGCCATAAGTACCAAAGTGAGTTTGGCATTAGGAGTGCAGTCCATATGAAGCTGCTAAATAACATCTATCCAAAAAAAGTGTTAACTTTCCTAACCAACATCATCTCCAGTGTGTGATCCTCCTAAACAGAATGATCGGATTCTATTTATTCTTCCCTCTCATTTATAGATGCAGATACATTTTTATTATCCTTGCAGTCTCCTGACACCTGAAGTATCTTTCCTGGCAGCATCACTTCCCAGCCACTACCAGAGGCTGAGACAGAATGTATCCATTTCATCCTCAGCTGATGCAACTGATCTCTTCCATCTTCTGTCCCTCCTTCCTGCTTTTCAGCAACTTTTGACTTCCTGCTATCTGTCCTTAAAAGTGCTCAGCTTTCCATCTCTGTATGCAAGAGGAGGTGAGGAGAAAGACATCTGTAGCTCCCATACTGCCCTACAGCAAGGCTGAACTGGACAGGCTCTTGTTGGAGCTGCTCTCCTGTTCCCCCAGCCCCAAGGCTGGAGCAGGACTGCCCACATCTTCTCCCACAGCTTCTGCAACAGCTGAAAATGTTTTCTCAGGCAGAAAGACCACACTGGTCACGACGTCAGCCCGTGCACCTTGTGTGCTGTGCCTCATGGAGAACCCCCCTGCTGATCTGCAGGAGCCCTCGTGTTCTGGGTCTGTGCATCCACGTGTGCTTGCCATTTCCACCGATACCTCTGTAAGCTGAAAACAAATCCAGCAATTCGGAATGCAGCGTCAGGGCAGAGAGCTGCCTTTACCCCAGCTGAGCACTAGGTAGCACTGTCACCCTAAGAAAGCAGAGCAAAGCGCATCAGGCATTGCACTTGTTTTTCCTTTCTGAGATCACAGATGGCTAAGTAACCAGAGGAAAACCCACGTTTGTAAACTACTACAAGTACAGCAACAATTACAACATTCTCATCACCTCTGATATACGTTTTGTATACAGTTTTTTCCTCTTTTTTTTTTTTTCAGCATCAGAATTTATTACCTTAAGTCTTCACAAAGCAATACTGAGATTTTGCATTGATGTTTTATGTTTGCAACCATTTGATGTATGAAAACATGATTAAAGATGATGATGGAACACCTGCACGGAACCATCCCTCAGTACTCAAATTACCTGGAGACCTAGGAAATGGTCCAGTCTACCTGACACCATCCTGAAAAAAGCCAATTCATCTGAAGGTAGCAATAACTAGTTGAACACGAGCTTCTTTAGACAGCATAAATGTTAAACCCAGATTCAAGAGCACAAAAAAAAAAATAAATACAAGCACTGTTTTTCATGACCTTTGCAACTTATTAGTAATCTGTTTTATCAAATGGTTCTGGATGGATATGTACTGAATGTCACTGCTCCAGTACTGCCCTCAGGAGACTCCATTTTGGTGATGTGCTCAGAAATCTCCTGTACTTTCCACCACTTTGGAATACATAATTTTATTTATAACATGTAATTATTTTAGATTCAGTACTCGAGTTTTACTGCAGATACATTATTTGTTTCTGAAAGCTTACCCTCTCAAAAAAGAGTCTGACAGCAAACTGTATGCTGAAAGGAGGCACTTGTTCTGCTAATTTCATCATGTTGGAGCTGTAAAATGGAGCTATGATGAAAGAGAGGTTCCTGGAATCCTAAAGATTTTCTTTTATTCAGTGTCTTGAGAATCTTAGTGGTATTTTTTTCTCCTATATTAATATCAAAGCAGGTTTAGTGAAGCAGGGATAAGAATTAGAGTCTTCAGTGATTAGGCAGTAGAGGGTATTTCAAAGGTTATATGTGGGAAAAGATCATTTTCTCCATTTCTAGAGTATGGAAGAGAAGAAAGGTGAATTTCCAACTTCAAGTCTAAGTCTCCTCCATCTTCTCTTATGCTACACCCAAACCATGACAGAACCACCACCTCAATGCAAGCTGATGGCAAAGCTTGGAGCACTGAACATTGTAAATCAAGGGAAGTTTTTAACTTCCCTTCCCCAAGGTTTGTACAAGGTACTTGCACATTGAGAATGATACTGACATGAAAAAGCTGAGAATAAAACCACAAACTTTTGTACCCAGAAAAGCAAAGTAATCTCTTCCTCCTCGTTCACTTCATTGATAAATTATAGACTTATTTGTGGAAAAAGTTAAAACTTTCTTTTATGCCAGCAAGGATTCACTTACCAAGAAAACACATGCAGGACAAACACACTGTAACAAATATCTGGATAGCTGGAAACAGGAGCTGGTGTGGGATCAATTACTCTAGAGATGCCCCAGCACGGAAGGTGAAGATTAAGCAGAGGTCCTCTACCAGGTGGGACAAGAGCTCATGATCTATTCTGCTTGTCAAAGAGCAGAGAGATCCTTGGGAAGTATTTCTTCCCCTTCTTTGGGAGCTATGCCTCAGTGAAGGCATTCCCATGGTTATGTCTTGACTGCAGCAGAAATTGATACACAGGATATTTGGATTTCTGAGCTGGGTTTGGATGTCGCTTTCAAGCAAGATGCTTGTTTAAACATTAGAAGTGTATGACCTACAGTTTGTGAATCTTTAACCAGGGATTTGGGTGTTGGACAGCTGACATGTGTCATTTCAAGATACTATGCAGGCATGAAAACAACTCCTTAAGTTCTGATTCAGATTTAAATTTCCTTTACAACTGCATAAAATAAGCACATTTCCCCCAAAGACAAGTAAAATGAAAAATTCTCTCAAAAGCTCAGTTGATCAAGTAAAATTTTGCTGTTTATAGTCAACAGCTAAACATAGGATATTCTACACCTTAAAGACTGAGTCAGACACAACTGACTCACCATTCCCTCCTCTTACTATTTCTTCAGCTCCACCAGAACACCAGCTAAAAACCTGGGCACCTTGCCTAATTTCTGAAAAAGCAGCTAGAATTTCACCTTGCTGTTTTCGCACAATAGCCATCTCCCCAAATCCCTCCTATTTCAGTTCATCAAGCTGCAACACTTCACCTCAGAAGATCAGAGCTCTGCACTACCCACAATCTCTTTTCTCTGGTCGTGGCCACGACCTGCCCTTCCATTCACCACTGGGCTCTCTCCAGCAGCTCACTCCTGCACTCCCCGTTGCAAAGTCACTTACATGAAACGCATTTTGAAGGAAGAATGAGGAAATAACCAAGCAGAGTATCCCTTCGCTGCCAGAGCCTCCCGACCATTCCCAGTTGCAGGGGATTTTGTACAGCACTGAGCACAAATGCTACTTAGAACATTAATTTACAGCCACAAGAAAATCCACTCATGCACTTCAGGATGTTGACCTCTTTGAAAATCTAGCACCATCTGTGTAAAAATGGTTGCTGTGAACAGCAACAATGCAGGTTTTCAATCATTCTGTTTTCTGTTCTTGTCCTCCAAGTCACCAAAAGCTGCTGCTGCCTCTTCCTCATTCACTGCATTAACACTTTTGTGGTGCCACTTCTCACGGCATCATAAAAAAACAAAACCCAAAAGCTAAATATGCCATATGGTAGAACCAGTCTCATATTCTTCCTACAAAAGGATCACTTCTCCCCTGCATATCTCACCATCCACACTCGTGAAACATCATTCAGTCTCGAACATGACAGGAAATTTTTAGCCTTCTACACATCACATTTGAAATTCAACTGCAGATTTAGCATAAAACCATTCTGCATCATTAGCTAAATTCAAGCTTCTCTTTCAAGTACTACTTCCAGATCTCTGATAAGGTGAAAATAGATGATAATTTAGAAAGCATAATTTCCAAAGTTACAGTTGATGATGGTGCAAGAATGCAAGTTCTGTAGGGCACAGGTATGTATCAAATCCCACTAGAAAATCAGTTATAGTTTTTTCTCCTATAAACACACCTTTCTAAAGTGGTCTGTAACATTGAATTGAGAGACCAGAGTTTGGAGTCTGCTATGAAACAGCAAGTCCTGAATAAATTTTTTAGGACATTCTCAATAACTTCTCTCTACTGCGAGTATTTCCTTGCAGGGATTCTATTTATCTCCTTCTAATATTCTCATGCAAGATTTAGCAAGTAAACATGGAATAAATGTGCTTTGGAACTGTCTGAGTAATTTCCTAGAGTACTACAGAACACGAAGGCACAAAGTATTTTGTGAGAGTAGTTTTGCTTTCCCAAACAAATTAAACCTCTCTGAATTGACGATGTAAATAATTCAGCATTATTCTGTTTACTAAATTGGGAAGAAGTCAGGCACAGTGTTCATCTTTAGGAGAGCAGTGTGTTTTGAAACAGAGAGATGATCCCTCTAATAGCGAAGTCTCACAGAACAGGCTCCAATTCATGCACTGTATTTGTCTGAAAAATGTTGATCCTGTCAAAAGGAGCACTCAAAACTGGGAAAAAAAAATTCTCATCTGTGTGTTTCATTATTCATTGACTGATATTTTCAAATGTAGTAACAATAAATCAGACAGGGCCTCCTAAGCCCTTCACTACTTTGAAAACCTCCTGCTTTCCATAAGTCATTTAACTGACACATCAGTTCCAGGAGGCAGTTTACGAACAGAAGCTGCACAGCAGATACACCAGTGTGTGTGTGTCATAACCTTGCTCACAGGCCCCTACTAAAGAGAAACTTCTAAAATAATGAAGGATCAATAAAATGCTCCAAAGAAGACTGTGTTTTCCTCTGAAAAAGCATATGGTGCTACACAGTATAAAATGTCCACTGGGTAGTGGTCATTAAGTGCTTGTACCCCAGGACTGCGATGACAGGAAAAGGTAAATGTCAAAACAGAGAGTAGGTGCAAGCCAACAATATAAACACAAATAGCAACCAAAAATACATTTGCTTCGATATGGTCATCTGGCTTTAAAAACCTCACAGAACAGACAGGTTTGTATTGCTTAAGAAAATGTCAGATAGCACAGGAACTCCAAAATGAAGGAGAATTTTGCAGCAGGAATGTGATGGTTAGCAAAATCCTCCCGTGCCGCAATATCATCACGTGCCTGTCTTTGCTACCAGGTGTAGCGTGTGTGGGTGGGGGTGCCTTCAAACATAAATTACCAATAAACACGCATTGTATTTAGTGTCAGGGAATTAATTGAGCTTTCCGGAATGAAAGCCTTTTGGCACAAAAATGATAAACCGAGGTTGACCTACCTGAATGGGTCCCACTGACATCAGCAGGTTTTTCAGTTGGACATCAGTAGTTGATGAAGAAAGCCCTTCAACTGACACAATACAGGGCTGAGGTTTGCACTCCACCACTCGCAGGTTCTGTTTATTTGGCATCAAGCGTCCTCGGCCCATCTGGCCTGCTACTCCTCTGCCTCTGCCGTGCATAATGACCTGCCAACAACAAAAGTAACAGTATTTTGATTTACTTACCTAGTGATTCTGCTTACTGCATTTGACAGATGATACAAAAGTTGGCGATTTACTTAAAGACTTGATTAAAGTACACACTGATTTTAAACAGTTTGTTGCTGTTCGCCGATTTGAAAGGCCACTTATTAACATATTCATCCACTGCTTATACAAACCTCTTTTAGAAGGGCAGCAAATATATTGAGTTATATATATTGCATTCAGGATAAAAGCCTCAGATCTAGCTCAGACTGATCAACTAAGCAGTGGAAGGTCTCGGACAAAAGCATATAACCTAGTTTTCAACACTGATCACATCTAGCAGCATGTGTTCAGCTCCCATATTTTGAGTCTGGACAACAAAACCAAGTTGATCCCTCTCCTTTTTCTCTTCTCAACCCACAGGTAAATTTAATGTACTCACAAGATCAGCAAACTGCTTCAAGCACCTCCAGTCTGTACTGCTACTAACTCTTGGTCTGTTCTAAGAATGGAGAAATGGCTAAATAAAACAACTTTTTTCAAAGCTCCCCTCCCCCAAATCCTGTAGGATCTGGCACCACAGCATACTCTGGAGCAGGAAATGTACGGATTTAATTCTTGCAAATTAAATATTGAACAGTTGGAGAGAGGAAAAATAACAATGAAACAAGAGTAACAAACATTACACAGAGTTTTAACATTTAACATTGAGTCAACACAACACAGTTTCCCACTTGGAAAGCCTATGAAGGGTAACAACTTTTCACATTCTTCTGCATCAGCAAGGAAACTTTATCCTTACATGAAGCAGGAAGATTATGGCCAACAGTCCAAAACCAAGAACTAAAGGCCAAAATACCAGCTATGTTCAAGGCATGTGCCAGCTTGCAAATGCAGAGAAGGCACACGGTGCTGCTGCCCTGACCCTTCCCTGCCTCCTCCCAGTGCACAGTCAGTGCAAAACATCAAGTTACGAGATCACCAACTATTTTGAGTGACACCAACTTCGGGGATTCAGCAAAGAGCATCCTGAAATAGTCGCTGTGTGCTCCCTACATATGCAAGAAACAGCCAGAATAAAAGCTTAAACACGACTTCAAAAAACCTCTTGGTTTTAAAGCCAGAAAGTACGTTGCATACCACCTCCTACTGTAGCTATCTTGGGACACATGTATTTCCCCAGGGAGTGCTGTGCTGGCCAGAACGTCAGCAGATGAAGAAACCTGCAGGCATCGCCAGTCTGTGCTGGGTACAAACAAATCTCTCCAGATTAAAAGCTTTATATGCAATTATGCATCTCCTGGGTCATGCAGCCCTGCACTACCAATTGACAAACAGAATGCTAGTTATTAATAGAGCAACACAGCTACACAGTGAAACTTCCACAGCAATACGCATCTAAAAATCACCTTTTTAGGTTGATGGATTCCCTGGATGTTTTTGACTCCTTGAGGAGCTGGTGAATGGATCTGTGCCTGCTGCTGCTGTTGGTGCTGCTGCATTCCCTTTGTCAAAGTGACCTTCCGCACTGGCTGCTGTTTTGGCTCCGGGGGTTGTTGAGGCCGCTGGGTCTGGCCCTCTGGGTGAAAAAAGCCAGCATCCTCTCCCCCCTGCTGAAATCAACAACACAACAGCGGCTCAGTGTCCAGGCACTGCACACCCTCACCCTGAGCAGCCTCCTGCCACATCCAGCTCACTCAGAGAGTATCCAGGGCTTTGCCTGCTAAAGCAAACCGGTGGCCACGGCAGGCACGTGCAAGGGTTCAGCCTAGAAATTGCACTTCAGCCTAAAATAAATCCATGGTATCTGAAGAACAGTTTACTTTGTTTGGACTTTATTATAATTACAACGTTCAATAATGTCTTTTCATATTCAAAATGGCAAGATGTTTTCATTTTTCTTTCTAAATCATTCTTCCTCCCAGGGTTACATGTGTTATTTATTACTTTTTTTTTTTTTTTAAATAGAGACATTCACATTGCAGAAGAAGGAGCAAGGCTGGAAGAATCAGGCAAATACTCTGCTCATCTTTAAAATTCCAACCTCTCTTCAGTTAAAAACTGGTATTTATTTTGAAGTGCATACTCATTCTGCCAACTTCTATACCAGCAGCTTTATAAGCAGTCTCCTTCCTCAAACACTGTACTAGAAACAGTTCCTCAAGGGTTGTTTTGGGTTTTTTTTTAATTTGTCTCATAAAGTTCTTATTATATTTATAATCACAAGCACAATGAAACACCATCTCAGTGCTTCTCTCATCCAATGTAGCTCTTTGTTACATCTCTCAGTGCAATCAAGCACAGTAACAGCAAAAGCTGAAAGCACTGAAATTATTCCCTTCCACTGCCTCTACCCAAACAGTTCAGTTTCGTCTACAAACAGGTGATTCTTGAATTTGTGTCTGGCTGTCCAGATCAGATCAATCACTGCAAAACACTTCATGGAGCAAGAGACAGCAGAGCCTGACAAAACATCAGGTACTTTTGCATCTATAAGGTGCATCATACTATTGCATGGTTTCAACAGCAGTATCTATACCTTGACTGGACTCCAACTTTAGAACTCAAATACTAGTGAACATTTTATCTGCAGGGTGAAGGCTTTGCCTAAGTCCCAAACCAACTCCTGGTAACCCTGCAAAAGCTCTCAAATAAAAGGCATATCTAGTGAAAAAAGTAAAATATTATGAAAGCATCTTTACTTACAGAGGGTTTTTTCCCCCTTCCTTAACTAATCACAAGCCAAATCTACTTTGCATCTGTAACACACGTCACAAACCAGAGGATTTCATACTGGCACATTTCTTGTGGATAAGGAGACAAAATACAGAAGGAACAGATTTATAGCCTAATAACAAGATTATCTTCATTGACAATACAATCTTTACCTCTCAGCACTAAGTAAAAGCAAAAGAAACACTAAAAGGGACTAGTTACTAAGTCCCTTCACTATCATTTCGTAAGAAATAATCTGGTACAGGTGGTACATAGCACAGTCTCACGTTTTCAAGTTCACTACTTCACAATTCACACCTCTAAATCAAGGCCTCTGTATTAAAAAGTACATGAAGGTTACATCTCAAGAATTCAACTACATAAATCCCAGACAAATGAGCCTCACAGACTCTTGCACCATCTACACTTCAAAAGCATAGTCTGTCATAGGGAAAATCTTGAACCTTGTCCTGGCTTTTGTCCATAGTGTCCAAAGTGAGAAAGCCATAGAAATCTGCACGTCTTTCCCACCTCTAATGAAATACAGGGTGTTTTTCTCTGTTTTTCTGGCTCCACATCTTCACAGAACATTTTGTATACAAACCTTGGAGAGCAGCGACTAGTGAGAAATTATAAAGCTTTCCCTTCTGAGTTTCTCTTCAATTACTATTCAAAAACATAAAAGCAAGAGCCCTCTTGAAAAATCCAAACATATACACAAAACCTTACCAGGAAACCAGCATTAAATCCTCCTCATTTTAGTATTAGTTTCAATATCAGCATCACCATAAGCTCTATGCCCTGATCAGATAATTTCTTTTATTCAACTCTACAGCAGCTGCAAGATGATGAAACTAAAAGGAATAAAAAATTCTAGGAGGAATTTAAACACTATAGCTGGGAGTTAAAAATCTAATCTCTGCTAAATGCCTGCTGTGAAAACCATAAATATTTGCAACCATTTCTTTCCAAACCAAAAAGTGATCCCGGCACATTGGAAGAGCATCTGAGAGCAAAGCCCTCAGGTACAAAACACACTGAACATGCTCATTACTGAAACTTCAAAAGCAAACAATCATTTCACATAAAAGTCTAGGACAGCCAACAACCACCCAATATTTAACTACCAAGCTCAATTATCACCAAATAAAACTAAAACACAGAGCTGTGTAACAGAGTCAAAGGTATCAGCACATAACTGGTTCGCGCTGATGAAAAATCTGATGGAGTTTGTTCCCTGCTGGGGTCCCAAATGCCACCTCTGGGCTTCACTGCTGACACGATGCTCCTGCAAAAGCCTGAAAAGGTAGAAAGATCTCTGAGCTTTTTAATGAATTAATGTATTTCAGAAATAAGAAAAACTTACACAAAACAATAAAGAAAGGGAATGGAACAAGATCTGTTTGTTCCTGCAACAAGAAGGAAGGAAAGGCAACTGGATCAACCCCTTTCTTTATACTACTGCTCTGAATATTTACTGGTTTCGAGATGACTTGGAGATGGGAAACAGAGATGAAACTACAGCAGTGCTTCTCAAGAGAGCCACTTGGTGCTCAAGGATTAAAAGAGCTCCCTCCAAATCAGCAAGACATTGTTTTCTGTTGCAGGCAGCCTGGCCTCAACAGAAGGCAAAACCTGGTGGTTTTCTTAAGAAAATAAAAATCAAATGTGACTGCCAGGTGACATGTGCCTAATTAGCAAAATGACACAGCCTCGGAAGATGTATTTTAGCAGCAATTCTTTTTTCACTGGTTAAAGATGTGACAAGGACAAGCACTGAGCCAAAATGAGCAACCTCTGCAATACCATGTAGTGGCAAATCAGACTCACCACCACCATCATCCCTTAATCTTTGACACAAGACAACCAGTGGCTTCTTCAGACACATCAATGACAAACCAAGTCAAGCAAAACACCTGCAAAGAGCTTTTAACATCTGGACTTAAAGCTACAAAACCTCAGAGCATTACTGACAGGTCACATGCTCACGCAACATTAACATTTTGGAGGAAAGGACATACAATTGTAACGATGACTCTACATATGCTGACTCCTGATGTTCACTCATGAGCTAAACAGTGAGCTGGCACCAACATAGCAAAGCTACAGGCAAGCAGGTAAGTCCACTGCAGCTGTATTGCAGCACCTGCCCCAAACCACACCTAAATCACAGAAGTTAAATTGCTAGCAACTCTTCTACTTAAAATGTCTCAGGTCTAGCTCATCTGAAATCAACTTTTGCTTTTCCTAAAGACAATTTCTGTATTGTTAATTTTTCATCAGCTTATAGCACTGCCCTCCCCACATTTAAATATACAGCAACAGAAGGAGGTATTAAAATTTTAAGCCTCTTCATGTCAAAATATATTTTTATCTGATTTCTTTCCTTTAGTATTTTGTAATGTACAGGGCAGCACTAAATTTTTCAGAGATGCATCTATTCATCATCATGGCCTGTCTCATAAAATCTGATGCACAAAGTGCTGAAACCAGGTAGAATACCATAGTCCATCACAGATACCTGAGACTGATGGATACAAGCTGTGATTTTATAGCTCAAATTTCCTCTGAAGTCTTCTGCATAAAAGTGAATTTCCATTCTTTGTCTACAAACCAATAAAGGAAGAATTTTTTTTTTATTGTCTACTCCTTACTTTCTATATTATAAATCATTCTGACCTTCAAGATCTAAATTTCCAAGTTTTACAAAAGGTCTGCCTTCATAGAATATACCAAGTTGGAAGGGACCCACAGGGATCATCTACTATATAGCCAGGAAAGAGTTTTCCTGAATGAAACTTTACCATTATTTAGTTAATTCTGGAGGAATGAAAATGCCCTTTTTTTAAGTTTTAGGAGTTCTGTTCATGTATACAGCAAGACTGTTAGCAGTGCCAAAACAAGTTAATTTCAAATACTGTGTGTAAATAGAAAAACCTCAAAAGATGGAGGCAGATGGAGTTGATCTACATGTGAATGTTTTTCAAACTTCTACTGTGTAAAAGTTTGCACAGTCAGACCTTCTGAAATTGGACTAAAGAAAGAAAAAACGATGCCATTCAACGGCCAAGAATTTTAGAATTGATTCCCTGAGGTTGTTTTTCAACAATCTCTCACTATACATATCTATCTATAGTCAATGTTGTGTTTTGAGAAACGTAGAATTCTGTCAAATATGAGATTACAAATTCTATAAGCAGAATTTTATGAGGGACTGCTTAAATTTAGCAAGCTGAAGCCCTCCACTCTATCACAATCATTATGACAGTTTTATGATGAAGATGAAGTTTATTTGCCACCAACATTAGCAGGACAAATTTATTTATAACGAATGCTTTAAAATGTACTGATAAAAATGCCTATTGATACTGTCAGAGCTGCTTGCAATTTGACAGATCAAATCTTATTTTCATTCTTAAACCCCATGAAGGAATGGTATCACCAACTTGCATTCTGTAGTGAGCAAATTGATTAATCCTCCTCTATAGAAATCTCAACTCTTGATTACACCTATCAGACGTTAAGCAGCATTATTCTACAGTGACAACACTTGACAAATTCCCAAACCATTTTTCTCAGCCTTTGTGGCCCTGCTAGCTTGTATTAACCCTGATGAAAAATTAATTTTCCTTATCTTCTGCTAAACCCCAAAATCCAAATCCGCCAAACTGGCAACTCTTTCTGTAAAGGTATTATGAAAACCTCTAAAAGATTAATTGCATGTCTTCAGGTGACATTAAATTAATTTCTGTACTCGTGACAGACATTTGATACTCCGTACTGAGAGGACAGATAACATTGTCAGGATACACAGAAGGACAGTGGTGCAGTGTCCCAGGGCAGCCTCTTATGAATTCTCCTTTCGATAAGGCCATACTTCACTGTCATTGGCACTGTTAGTGATCTTGCAGCCCATAGACCTCACTGCACAGGTTTCTATTAACCACGACAATGCTGTGTCTATCCATGTAATCTTTGTAAAGCTAATTCAAAATCATCCAGTAGTAAAGGGATGCGCATGCTGGATAAGGCACTTAAAGGGAATAAACTCAGGTTGATTTGTGTGAAAATAACACACAGAAGCAAAATGTTGTCATCTTTTCTTAGATGCATTATAAATCAAATTCTCTGTAGCACGATGAAGACCTAAATCTTGCAGGGAAATCTCAGTCCAAAAATGTGCCATAATTGATTTCTTGTAAGAAAGGAGAAACCCCATATCTGTTACCAGTTTAAGTCGATATTTCTAGAAATTAGTGCCTTTACAGTATCACAGTAAGCTGGGGAAGTGAAGCATCCTTTAGGCTATTAAATTCATCTTCACTTTAAGGACTAGAGGAATGACCGTTCATCAGCTACATAGGTTTTCATATGTAAACTTGTATTTTACTGATACTGTGACTGACTATTAAAAAAGACAGACATCTACACAGACAGCTGTGATCCCCATGTAACCAAGAGAAAGAAACAGTAAAACTATGTAGAACAAGACTGACTTTCATCTAATATATATGAGTATTTTCTTACTACAATTATCAGAAATGTGTATTAAAGGCAAACCCCTAATAAGGAGCTATTTCTCTGTGACTGGTGCTCTAAATGCTTTACCACTTTCATACACCTGGTTGACAGACTGGGGACCTGGGAACAGGAAGCCTAATCACTTGCCAAATATCCCACAACCCAGTGACATGACCAAGCACTGTTTCTGAACAGTTGACGATCTGTTTTCAATCTGTCAAGTGCCAATGAGAAACACCTGGAGACCTTTTTTTTTTTACAGGCCTTCTAAGACCTTTAAAAGTCTTTTTTTTTTTTTCCCAAGTTCAAGAATAGCAATACTTAAGAAAGCTGCTCTCCCACCAGGGTACAATACACTATCAGCAGACAACTCACCATTAACAACTGGTTTAAGATATACTAATGGTCTAGTTTTGACTCAAAGTACACACAGAAATAAGCTACATAAGTGATAAAAGAACCAAAGCATTCCCAGTTCACACCAGAAAAAAAGACACTTCTAGTGCTGGTCAGCAAATTATGGGTTATTGTTCCCAGCCTAAAATGTTTGCATGGGGCAAACTTAATTCAAACAAGAGCAACCAGGCTATGCAATAAATAAATAAAATGCAGAAACAGTTCCCTTCCTGTGCTACGCTGCTTCAGTGAGCCATGGTATGATGAGTATCTTTTGTGCCTAATGGTGTATGAAGAGTCAGAATAGCAAGAAGAAAATGTTTTGTAGAAAAAGCAGCTAATTCCATTTAATCCTCCGTACTAACACAGTTCTTAACTGAAGTGTCTCCTCATCTGCCTGAGAGGAGAACTAAGGCAGGGAGAAGGACTGGCCAAAGAGAATCCCAGTCATACCCACACTGCATGAAGTTTCACCAGGAGTGACAGAAACAGAGTTGATCAGTGTTGAATCATGACTATGTGTTTTTCAGTAAAAGCACCCACCAGCTCATTACGAAAAAAAAATTGTGTCAAAGCTACAGCAAAGTCAAGGTTCTGGAATATATATGTACAATACTCTCTGACAATACCTTCATTTTTACATGCTTTTCACAAAATACGTAATATAGATAAACAATGTTTAGAGTAAACTTTCCTGGTTCGCTTTTTGGTTGCCAGTCTGGGATATTTTTTGTACAGGGAATTTTAGCAAAGACTGGACACAGAGAATCACCAAGAGAAAAAGCTCCTGTTGGAAAAAATCAGCAATTCAAAACTTCTGACGGGTCAAAGCTCCTGAAGGAGCACTTCCCAGTTGGACACCAGCTGTGGCACAGAAAGCCAGTACTGGATGTCAGAAACCAGTACAACTACAGCTTCCCTTCTCATGTCATGTCTGGTCTTTCTGGTTCATGTTCCTTGAAGCTTAAAACTAATGGCAAGGCAAATCCCTCTTTTGTGCTGCTCTAAGATCCTGGTGTAGTCTTGACAGAGACAACTCCCATTACCTCCTTCCCCAAACACGGTGTCGAGTGTCTCCTGACTCAGAGCCAAACCTCTGTACTAAAGGTCTATTCCAAGTGGTCCAACCCAAAATACCCTTTTAACAAGGGGACTTGCAGCTTCTCAAAATATTAAACTGTACAAATCTGCAAGCTTACCTCCCAAGAGACTGTATTTTAAATGAAAACTGGCTCTTTCTCTTTGTAATGCAGTTTAGTGGTGTCACAGCTGTCTTTAGAAGGAAACTGGGCTACAAGATACTCTCTAACAGCAACACTGTATCAATATGAATTTTGCACTATAACATTTATGATGGCAGAAAAATTCTCCTTTGAGACTTAACAAGCAACATCAAACGCTGTGCTTTCAGGGTGTTCAGGAGGAAGCAGCACTCTTCTTCAGCGTACAATTTAAAAGTCTCCTGAGGAAAGGGAGAAACCCGTTCTGCAATTTACAAAGGCAATACTTTATTGCATGTTAGATCCAAATTATCCACAGCGAAGTTAAATTCAATTTAGGTAAGTATCTCTTCATCTTTCTGAGGATTTTATTAGAAATCCATAAAAAGTATTACCTGCGACTAGTTTGGTTGTCACCTTAAGTTCCTCTAGTTGCTAAGTGTGTCCACATGTGCCCTTGTATTTCAGTTTTACAGTAACCAAATATGCCCCAAACAGTTCAGCACAGCCTACCTCCTAACCCCCAAGCCATGAAATAGTCTGTCTCTACAGGGACCATCCTCACTGGAGGTCTGGGAGGACAGGGATTATTGCTTGTTTTCAAAAAAGAGATTTTTCTGTGAAAATACTACACATTTTTCACACCAGAATACTGACCCCCCTGCCATGGGCACGGACACGTTCCACTAGAGTAGGTTGCTCCAAGCCCTGTCCAACCTGGCCTCAAATACTTCCAGGCATGAGGCATCCAAAGCTTCTCTGGATAACCTGTTTCAGTGCCTTACCACTCCCACAGGAAAGACTTCCTTTCTAATATCTAATATAAATCCACCCTTCTTCAGTTTTAAGCCATTTCCCTTTGTCCTATCACTCCATGCCCTTGTCCAAAGTCCCTCACCAGCTCTCCTGCAGCCCCCTTTAGGTACTGGAAGGTGTTCTAAGGTCTCCCCAGTCTCTTCTCCTCTCCAGGCTGAACTGCCCCAACTTTCTCAGTCTCTCTTCATAGGGTAGGTGCTCCAGCCCCCTTATCAACTTCATGGCCTCCCCTGGACTTGCTCCAAGATTTTCTTACAATTAAGAAATCAATGTCCATTTGTGAAGTATTTCCACAGTGAACTCTTGCAGGTTGTGGCAGGCAGAGTCCTTTTTCAACAGCATTTACATTAGTGCTGCTTCAAAGGTCTTGCCCATTTTGCCATGGTACCTGGGAATTCAGACACCATGGCTTCTGCAGCTCCCTTATTCCACTTCAAATAGTGCTTCCTTCAAACAGTGGGATACAAATAAACTGCAATGCCACTCTCCCACTTCCTAAAAAATTATGGACCATATAGAGCAAGAGTTCCTGTATCCAGGGCTCAGTAAAGGGCTCCCTCAAGAACTTTTCACGTAAATGCCAAAATTCTTGGTGTTTGCAATTCCTGACATATTTAGATGAAAGGCGCTATAGAGCTTTCAAGTCAAATATTTTTAATTAAATTTGAACATACACACGCAAGTAGAAACAAGTACAAACATCAAGCAAACTTGATTGACAAGGTTACATTATCAAACAAGAATCATCTCTTTTTCCATACTTAGAACTCCACATTCATCTCCCACTTCTCAGTTACTTGAAATAGGAACAAAGTTGTCCATCTTCCATTTCATTTTTGCAATCTGACATTTTTTGTGACAGGCTTTTCAAACAAAAGAACTTGCCAACCCTTTTTTCAAGCTTTTTGTATGAAGCATTTCAGGTTTTCAGGAAATCAGGATGACAAATAAGATACTGCTTCTAATGCAACAGGGAACATCGAGTTTTTTATGTATTTATACCTATATATGTATTTATGAAAAAAATTCATTGTGCAGCCTTCCACAAAGACTGGTGTGTTCTTGGTGCAGCATAAAACCCAGCATTTTCAGGCCTTTGGGACACACATCTCTCTGAGCATGGCAGCTTGTTTTCTGGCTAAAGAGAAATCATCCAACAACAACATAAGATGACCAAACGATATAGAGATTTTAAGATACTATAATTTCCTATAGAATCTCCAACTAAATGGAAGTAATGCTCAGCACATATTTCATATGATCTTAAGATATCTAAGGTTGCAGTTGGTACAAACCTGTTCTTCCAGGACTAAAACCACTCCGAATACATGGGCTTAAAGAATTCAATTGCATTTGGTACTAGAACTATTTACCAACAGACTGATCACAGAGAGCCCAAAGACCACCACAAACAGTCAAGGTGTTAGAAAACATGACTCATCAAGAGAGAGTGAAGGATATCAGTGCCCAGAAACAGTTAAGAGATCTTGAAAAAGAGAGTCAGACACAAAGAGATATAAATTCTTTCCCATCTCTCTTCAAGCACAATACAAGTAGTCACAGATTCAAAATTAAAGCAAGAAAATGTAGTTTGGTCACTAAGAAAATTCTCTTAAATGTACAGGTTTGATACTGGAATAGAAGGCCTAAGAAATCTACAATAACAAGATCTCAGAAAAAGGCTGGACAAATCTGTCAGGAATACTACAGAGTTCATCCCCCCTTCAAGACAATACATTATTTCTAGTCTTTTTACCCTTATTTTCTATAATTTTATGATGACATTTTGAAATGATTGGGGTGTTTCTTTTCTACACTCTACAGTCTCACTGACCTTATTCTTACATGTACCCTACAAGTGCCTGTATCAGAAATAGTGTGGTCAGTAGGACCAGGGAAGTGATTCTCCTCTTGTACTCAGCCCTGGGGAGGCCACACCTCAAGCACTGTGTCCAGTTCTGGGCCCCTCACTTCAAGAAGGACATTGAGGTGCTGGAGCAGCTCCAGAAAAGGGTAGAGAGGCTGGTGAAGGGTCTGAAGTGCAAGTCCCATGATGAACAGCAGAAGGAGTTGGGGGTGTTTAGCCTGGAGAAGAGGAGGCTCAGGGGAGACCTCATCACTCTCCATAACAACCCAAAAGGAGGGTGTAGCCAGCTGGGTGTCGGTCTCTTCTCCCAGGCAGTGACAGGACACTGCCTACCCAGTGATAGGACAAGAGGACAGAGTGTTAAGCTGTGCCAAGGGAAGTTCAGGTTGGCTATCAGGAGAAATTTCTTTACAAAAAAGGTGATTAGACATTGGAAAGTGCTGCCCAGGGAGGTGATGGAGTCACCGTCCCTGGAAGTGTTTTAAGAAAAGACTGGACGTGGCACTCAGTGCCATGGTCTGGTTGACATGGTGGTGTTGGGTCACAGGTTGGACTCACTGATCTCAGAGGTCTTTCCCAACCTAATAGTTTCTGTGATTCTTTAGGACTGACCTCAGGCTCCTCAGCAAGCCAAGCAAATCTCAGATGTTTTATTAGTAAAATATACCAGTATCAATACTCAGCAAATACACTGGACTCCTATATCTGAAAAGGAAACCTCTAAGGAAATGCCACACAAAACAAAGCACACTGGATCTATCAAAAGATATTTGGGTCTCCATGGGGAAAAAGAAAATTGACCCAAAAATAACCCCAAAACCCCAAAAGAATCAAAGTTCATATGCTAAACACTGCCTCACTTTCCAGGAACATAACACTTAAAAGAGTAATTAAAATGAAAAACTATTCATTGTACTGCCATTCCTGCATAAATTATATGAGTATTAGAAAGGGATGGGCAAATCAGTATTGGGAGGAAGGTGAAGGGTAGGATTTGTTTAAACAAAATATAAAAAAGCATCAACAGACAAAATCATTACTGACAGTACCAAATGTGTCACCTTGATACACAGACTTAGTCTGACATCAAGAAATGCTGAATAATTTTCTACTTTTTTTCCTAAAGTATATGAAGCTATAAATTAAGGCATCTTATGTATCAGGTAAACCAGACAAGTTATAATATTCTTGAAATTTAATTAGTAACTCTTACAATTCCAAAAGTAAAATCCTCTCACAAGAGAATATTGTGGAAACAGATGAAAGGCCATTTTACCTTCTAGGGACTGAGGGATATTTCTACCTGAAGGTCAGAGATCTCTGTAGTACTGCTGTGCCCAGCAACACAAATAGACAGAAACTCAGCCTGGTAAGGACACTGTTCTCAAGAAAGAAACCATTCTCTTCTGACAGTATTTGTACACCACAGATCTCACCAATATGGCACACTCCTTAACTGTTAAACAAAAAACATCACCAGCAACACAAAACCATTTAATCCTGGTTCTACAGATGGTCCTACTAAATTAATAACAGTCCCTGCTACCAGCTTCTAGTTTAGGCCAATTTGGTATAGACAGAGTTAGTACAGGTCTGCATTAGATCAGCTTTCTCAACTGAGAGTTCTCCTATGGTGCTGTCCATGGCTGGCAGGATGGAAGAGACGGGACTTGCCAAGTCTCTACCAAAATGAATCCAATGAGATTCAAAAGGGACCCTGCATCGTGCCTACTCATGAGTCATCTCACTCCTACAAGGGTATTCAAAACATCTCTGCATAAAAGAGCTCAAGAAAGAAGAAAGAGATTAGATGGAGAGCAAGGGCAGGGCTGCTTAGCTGCAGGATCGAGCCAGTGCACACAGGTCAGAGACACCAGGCATCCCTTTGGCCAAAGGCAGGGAATTGGAGGAAGCACTAACACATGCTAAGGAAAATGGCTCAGAAAAATGAGATTTGGCTTTTGCTTTATATATAGTGCTCAGGCAAAAGCTGTGAAAATAAACAAAAGCATGTAGCAGGACTAAACATTAGCAGTGGTAACTATGATCTGTGATCGTGATAGTATTCAGAGTCCAAGCAGTTTGCAACTATTCTTTTAAATCCTGTCAAAAATGGATAAGAAGATTGGCTGCTCTGCTGCTCAATTTATTTTTTTTCCTTGTGTAGTCAAAGAAACAAAGTCACAGATTCGGCTTGTCACTAACTGATTAAAAATTAATCAACTATCTTGATCAGTGTTAACAGCTAATTGCAATGCTTGCTCTTATTCTCACACAGTTAAGGAAACTTAAAATGTCCATGGCAATATGAAAACAGTAATAAAGGCTACATGTAAAGAACCTGGTTCACCTTGCTGAAACCTCAGTACTGAAAGTTAAGAAGGACAGAGAAGATCTGCTTCTGTGCACAGAGGGGTTACACATACATTTAATGAAGCTAATTGCTATTGCTTACTGTAAGACTTATCTGAAACATTTATGGTCTTCTAAAACAGAGCACTGTGATAATAACTATTTCATTGTGAATGCTGCTGTGGAGACTGATAACCATTTGTTATGAAGAGCTGTTTACAGTTGTGACTGGCATTGTTTTGTTTCACCACATAATAAAAGAAATCGTGCATGACTGCTTTATTCAATTATTCATGACACACAAACCTGTCATACCTCTTGCAGGCCACTGGGATTTCTGCAGACATACTTATATATAAATATTTTTAGCTCAACAGAATCAATTTCTTCCAGCTTCTCACACTTTATTCCTCTGTACTTAAGTTACCACCTCTGAGGAATTAGAGCTGACAACAACCTGAGCTGCGAGATGTCTCTGTAGCCAATAAGGCCCTGTATGTTAATATTTTCAAAGACCTCATAGTCATTACGCAATTCACCATTTTAAGCACATTTAAGTTTGAGCTGTAGAGAAACATTTACAAAAATTAGTTAAGACTTCAGCATTTTAACTTCCTCTCTGTTTCTAAATGTAAAGCCTTAGCCTCCAAGGCCTTGTTCAGTCCCTGTTAACACACTGCTTGCTTCATTACAGATTACAGTTATGCAAGTTTGCCTAATTAATGCTCTGAATAATGTAAGAAGTATTCTTCCAGAAAAAAAAACCCCTCCGATGTGCTATATCAGATCCTGCTTTTCTCCTCAGCATAAACCTGAGGACAGACCTCACACACTGATAATATGATCTCACTATGTCCCCTCAACACAGTTTATTTAGAGCCCTAACAAATTAATTTCTCTTTTCATTAAGACAGAAGAAATTCGGTCAAGACTTTCTAACCAAAACCCCAGATCTTAAATACGCACACTGCCCTCAAGACCAGCATTGTGAGTCTTCCACAACACCAGTGCTCAAGGGACACACTGC
This sequence comes from Manacus vitellinus, assembly GCF_001715985.3. NCBI lineage: Eukaryota > Metazoa > Chordata > Aves > Passeriformes > Pipridae > Manacus > Manacus vitellinus. Next base: position 1,488,378 of record NW_021940812.1, on the reverse strand, counting down.
AGATAATAGACCCCTCATCAAAAGATAAGGAAATCTCATTTAGATGCAGAAGTGAAATGGTAACATTTTAAACCCAACCAGTAACAGAAAACATCCCCCTCCAACATACTGATTAAATTGGTTTCACAACACGCTTCCCAAGAAAGTAAAAACAATCCTCCCTTGAGTACAGAAACCACACTAACACCAACATCTGCACACAACTAATTTAGGTGGCTTCACCTACCAAATAAGCAGGTCCTAGCTTTTTAACCAAACTTTAATTAAATACAGCCACCCAAATCCTTTTCTCTGAGCAATTATCAGACTGACCTATCAACCTTAAGCAAAAGGAGCTCAGTTGAGCAGTCTTTCAGACTCAAATTACAACTTAATAGAAAGGAGTATTATTTCAATTATTTCAATGTGATTTCAGTGGTAACTGCCTGGCAGTAAAGTGTTACAGGAAACATTAATTTTTTAATAACTGCTAATAAATTACAGTTCTGAAAATATAATATAAGGACTATTAGGTATGCTAAACCTGTTACTTCCCCCATCACCTTAGGCCCATTTTTTATTTTGGGATTACACAGAATCAAACACACAAAAACAAACCATGACAAGACACACATATGAGATGAGCCTTGGAAACTTACCCCTCCTGACAACTTAATCACCCTGACTTTGCTGCCGACATGAGGCCCATCACTACCACTGTTTGTCCGCTGCATGACAGTCCTTTTCACCCCCGGTTTCTGCTCCTGGGGCCTGGCTGGTACCGAAGCCACTCGAGCCGTCTGTGTGGTGGGCAGCGACGCTGCAGCAGGTTTTGTCTGTAACGCTTTCTGCGGCGCCTGAGGCTGACTCGGAGGAACTGTCCTAGTCTGCCTCAGCTGCTTCACTGGTTTCATCTGCTGTCCTTGATACTGCACATCCCCCACTCCACTCTGGAGGAACTCTGTGGGTTTGGGTTGGATATTTGGAACTACCGTGTCTTGCTTTCTAACAAGGAGTCTGTTTTTCACGTTGTGCCTGGTGTGCAAGCCGGAGTGGGGTATGTAGGGGCTGCCGTTGGTGGGGAACTCGGAGGAGTCATCCTCGTGCTGCATGTAGGACTGCTGTGTGGAAGGCTGCTGCTGCTGCTGCTGTGCAAGTCTTTCCAGCAGCTCTCTCTTCCTGGCACCAGCCTGCTGCTGCCGTCTCAGCTCCTTCTGCTTCAGAATTTCTTCTCTTAGACGCTTCTGCTCTTCTATCTTCAAACGATACAACCTAGTTTCTTCATCTTCGTCTGGATACTACAAAGGAAAATGCAAATGAATTTATAAAATTCTAAACAGAATACTCAGCTTGGTCAAAACAACATTAAATTGTTGTTTCAGATGTTGTAAAGCTGTAACTCTGAAGAGCTTTTTAAATTATCCCTGATACCAAACCAAGGCTATTAGTGGAGTGCATGTGCTGCTAAGGTTTATTTGCTATTCATTACAGACAAACAGCTCAAATCTGGTTTAGAACTTAGATATACTACTTCCTAGACAGAAAAGCTTTAATACCACTTGACAAATCTGATCAGAATACTAAAAAAAAAAAATAATGCAAAAAAGTTTGACAAATTGGAACTAATTTAAAAGTTTCCAAAACCAATTAAACTATTAATATAATTCAAGATATCAAAATATGTTTCAAATAGAAGGTAACAATACAGAGGCAACCCACTGTCACACAGGTTTTATCTTGCTCTTTTCTGACAAAGTAACAAAAGGTAGGGTGGTAAATGACCTGAAAGGCCCTGATTAGAACTATTGATTTTTCTCACAGAATTTTCAGCCTGATCTCAAACTCATTTGTCACACAATAATTGGTTATAATGAACAGCACAAGTCAATCTCTCTGACCTTGAACTCATGCACTCTCTTCAGAATCAAAATGTTGCCAAATGCAGTGTTGGAATATTAATGGTATATAGAGAATGCCTTTAATATTCCAGCCCTGGGCCCCTCTGAAAGTACTACACACCATCAAATAACCTTTCTAAAGATTCTTCAACTCTGGCAGAACGAGTTCCTATGAAAAGCTGTATAAAAATGGACAAGAGTCGAGGAAATGCAGATTCTCATCATCCTGGAAAAGACATCAAATGGCTCTTGCAATAATATCACATGCATTTTTCAAAATTAGGAAGCATGCTTTTTCATTATATTACTTCTTTTTCTTTTCAACCATTTGAAATATGAAGTTAGACTTGTACAGAATGCTTACAAATGGTAACGAGCACAATATTCTACTCAAGATATATTAATCACCACTAACAAAACCAGGCTCTATTAGTAACGATGCTTTGCATGTTGGCAAATGAACGCAGGAAGAATGCTGAAATACTTCTCAAAACCTGTGAGCCCATGATGAACCTTTATGTATATTGGAGGAACTGGGTGCAAACTGTCGTCAACACAAATGTTGGTTTTTTGGTTTGGTTTTTTTTTTTTAATATTTAGAGTGCTTTTAATCGTGGTGCACCCCAGAATCCTCCCCAAGCCAAGGGATCTACGCAGATATAGAAGCCCGGCAGACTCATATCTGCACTTATAGAATCCAGATGCACAAATCCTGAACATGTGTTCCCTTCAGCTGTAACTGCTTCTTCCCTGGGCAGGTTTTGATAAGGATTATTCCCACAGTTACTGAAAAAAACAGCTCCATGTCTCACTTTAGAAGTCTAATTAGAAGCTTCTAATTAGAAGTCTAACCAAAAGCCTAAAAAATGGCTAAATAAGACTCCAACAAAACTGGACTTATAAAATTTGTATTTAATTTCTGAATATGGGCTGTAGTCCAGGGATGAGGTCTAACACAGTCCTTTGCACGAGAATGCTCTATATACACTAAGTTCTGATCGATCTTTATACTTTTTGGACTATAACAGTGGTGATTAATGTCTAATCACAGTGACAACTAGATTAGAGGTCTGTGTTGACAGATGGTAAGAGGAACATACCTCTACAGGAGGAAACACAAATATTTCATCTTATACTGACAACTGAAAATGCTGATTGTAGTAAAAAAAAAAAGGAATATGACCCTTATGAAATACAGTGAAATGTTAAGACCCTTAAAAATGGTTTGCATAGGATGACAAAACACAGATAAGCTCTGGCTAGGAGGAGGATGTGCTGTTATGCAGATCCTGATGCAACTAATAAAGTTTGCAGTCATTTTCAGAGACACTAAATATCACAGTTATTGAAATTGTCAGAACAGAAAACCCATTCCACTTAATGAACTAGTTTATTCACTTGCTTTGTTTTAGATCAGAATATCCTACAATTTATCTAAACAAGCTTGATGGATGTCATGAGCCAGTTCCAGGTTTACCTTTGGAGGTAGCAGTGCATTTTTTTCCCCTCCCGTTAAACTGAGGTTGTCAACACCAGCCCAAGTCTGCATGAGACCAGCGTTTCTATCAGCTGCCCTTTATTATCAGGGATTTGCTTGCTCATTTGATCACCTAACAAGTTCTGAAGGCCTTGGGAGATGTAGATTATGATGTGGTAAATTCAAAACACTAACTCAAAGGTTACACAGCAGCACAGAGATGTGCACTTTGCAACATACTTAAATGAGTCTTGCCAGCAGTCAAGGAATGAACATCCTGAGGGACTCTGACTAATATGTCCCTGTAACAGTCCTTGGAAGATACATTGACTTCAACTACATCAACATTAAACACAAAAGACAACTGACAAACTGTATTACTAACACATATGAAGTTAGAAGAATGCTTAGTAGAATATTCAGGCAACTTGATCTCAAATATAAACCAAAATCTTCTTTTCAGGAACTCAACTCAGGACATTAATAATGATCCTGTGAAGTCAAGAACTTCTTAAAGGGTAAGGTTCAAAATCAAGGGCTGAGAGCCCGAGGTTATATGACAACTGCAGATCAGTCTGTTAACAGGCTATAGGTAGACCTAAATCCTTCACCTTCACAAGCAAGTTATTACTACTGTTAATTTCTCAATAAAATACCCTTGCAGCTAGAGGAAGATCAAACAACATAAAGGCCCTGTGATGATTAACACAATATTTGCATTAGAAGTCAGGTTTAATTTGAATTAGTTGTACAATGACCCAACATTACAGACTGAGAAGGGCAGCAGACTTCTCACCTGGATGAAAACAGGGATAGTTAAATCCCCTCCTGCTCAGCTTTAACTGCACCTGATATACATTATACTAGAGTGGGGGCATACACATGATCTATAGTATATATAAATGACCTATAGCATGTAGTAAGGAGCTTCAGCATACAGAACAGGCAAGAGAGTATATTGGGTCAAGAGATGAAAACAAAAGGCAATGCCTATTGACAATGATTTTCATCCCACTAGTTTAATAAGCCCAGTACAGATTTGTCCAACAAACAATAGCACTACCAAGAAAAAAAAAGAAAAAGGTAAGGGAAGCAAGTATTCTGCCTACAGAATCAACTGGGAAAAAGCAGACATCCTTCAAAGCTCAAACTATTATAATTTTCACATCCTGCATTTGGAAGCAACATTATCTGTAGGTGAAGAAGCAAGACAAACATAGAATACCTGTTTTCTTGGACAAACTATTAATGCTTCCCATGTTTTGTGTAGAAAGCTCCATAATATGAAGAAATAGTACATTGTATATAGTTCCTCCTTTTACAGGACGCTGCACACTACAAAAGGCCAGAGATGCAAATCAGTTCCCGTGGTTTTGTGAAGGTGGGCTTTTTCTGCCAGGTTTTGAGAGTTTTAGTTTCATCTGGGGTGGATTTGCTTTTCTGTTTTTCTAAGTGGAAATTCTCATCTATCTTTGAACAGCTCTTGAACACAATTTCACTGAGGTTTGAAGGGAAGACTGAGCCTTAGCTGTAGGTTTTCTTCTGCCTTAAGGTCTAAGGCAGCTTTGATGGAAATTACCAAAAGAAAATGTTGCAGGCTGCTTTTCTGAATCTAGCTGAAGAGTACTATAAGAGAAGCAGGAGTCCTACATCCTTCTCCAGGGGAACCTAGAAAGGCACTGCTAACTGAAGAAAAGGTAGCAAAGACATGCTGTAAAACAAGGGATTGAACTTTCTACTGAAATTTAAGTCCTAATATCAGTAGCTTGCTTTCTGTGTAGTGAATAAATAAAAAAACCAAAGAAAAAAAACAAACCTTTTCAGAGATCTGAAGGATTTATTACCAGTTAATAGAATTGAATGCTGAGTCATAAGAACCAGACACTGTAAGTGTTCTGGTTTGCTATCAAGGAACAAAAAAAAGAACTGGGCAACGAGGCTCACTTATGTCCCTCAGTAGAATGGGTGCAAGAACAGAGTCAAAATGGTTTGACTCTGTGGCATAAACACAAATCTATTCAGCAGGTTTGCCTTTATTTTTTTCAGTTGCAACAATAAAAACATAAGAGGCTAGAGCAATTTTGTCAAAAAATTCACGCCAAGTCTTTGTAAATGGTACAGCCAAATCCAAAGCACACAAAGGAGGCCAACGAGGATGGTGAAGGGCCTCGAGGGGAAGCCGTGTGAGGAGCGGCTGAGGGCACTTGGTCTGTTCAGCTGGAGAAGAGGAGGCTGAGGGGAGACCTCACCACATTTTACAACTTCCTCTTGAGGGGAAGAGGAGTGTAGTGGATTGGTTAGAAATGCGAGGACATATGAACATGGCTAAGGCTATGGATGAGCTGCTAAAGTACAAGACTACTGCTAAAGTATAAGATGCAGTTTTCACTAGGCCCATGAGAAAGTCTGAGATAGCAGGGCCGTGAGAAAGCAGCAGCGTCCTTGGGTATCCTAAATTGAGCTGAGAAACAGGAGCTGGGCATTACCAAAACAAAGGCACTTAACGAGCCACCTGTGTAAACAGTGGGAAGCAGTTAAGATGATATCACCACCTAACTGAGCACCAATAATGAGCCTGATTTCTGTAATATTCATGAACCTATTATAGAGTGTATATTAAGCTACTGTCAATCTACAATAAACGAAGTTCCTGGATATGCACTGCCGAGACGCCAGCACCGCGTTCATGTTGGCGGGGTCGCTCCGTTGTTTCCGGCCCCGTTCCGTGATCTCTTAGAGCTTTCCGTCGCGACGTTATTACTGGCGCCCGAACAGGGACCAAGTGGGGGTCCCTAGGAGGTCAAGTCGGATCTCCTGGGTTGGAGTCAAGTCGGACTCCCGAGAGCCAAGTCGGGTTCTCGCAGCCGTGGTCGGACGTAGGAGTTTCGGTCGGTCTTGCCGTGCAGCACAAGAAGGCGAAAGGGCTGGACGAAAAAGAGCTCAACTTGCCGCCGCCGGACGCCTCCCTTTCGGGGATTTCGGACGGCGAAAGAGTTAAGTTCCGTGCTTCCAGGGCCCGGCGCCCGGGACGACTCCTGAAGAAGGAGGCCCGCCGACAAAGCCGCAAAGTCTCGTGGTAAGGGCTGCACAAAGCGTGGTAACACGTTTTTTAGGTAATAGAGGGACAGGCGGCACTATCATTGCTCCAATGCTTTCTGGGAAAGCGGGGAGTTAAGACGAACTGGCTTTGTGGCAGATGCTGCTTTCATGTAAGGGCCAGGGATATGAAGCGAACACTGTAACTGCCTTTACTATCTCTACTTGGAAAGAACTTAGTGATAAACTCTTTACTGCTGCCTGTAAGGGAGAAAAAGTTGCTGCTTCCCTCCTTACAATTTGGCGATTGTTATCTGGAACAAAGGCATTAAAGCACAGTCTGAGGACATTAGGATGCTACTGGATACCATCATACGGAGAAATCGTGTAAAAAGGGAGTCGAGCGGCGTTGAAGGGAGACGGAGCGGGACCAGAGATCACGGAACGGGGCCGGAAACAACGGAGCGGCCCCGCCAACATGAACGTGGTGCTGGCGTCTCGGCAGAGGAGGGGCAGGCACTGATCTCTGTTCTGTGGGGAACAGGGACAGGACCAGAGGGAATAGCCTGGAGCTGTGCCAGGGGAGGTTTAGGTTGGATATTAGGAACAGGTTCTTCCCCCAGAAGGTGGTTGGGCACTTGAACAGGCTCCCCAGGGCAATGGTCACAGCAGCAAGGCTGACACAGCCTACAAGTGTTTGGACAATACTCTCAGGCACATGGTGTGACTCTTGGGGATGGTCCTCTGCAGGACCAGGAGCTGGACTTGATGATCCTTGTGGGTCCCTTCCAACTTGGCATATTCTGTGATTCTGTGAAATTGCATCATCTGGCTGCTTGTGTTCAAACCCACAAAATATCCTAAATAAAGAGCACCTACATGTACACATCACACATTTCACAATGCTGATAAAATCAGCTCATGAACCTGAGAAAGGTATGAAACACACTACAAAACACAGGTGCTGTACCTCTTGGACAAGAGAGTGAATAACAAGGTTACAAGTTACTTGAAGAAACAAACTGCTCTCTTGCCAACTTCCAACTGGAAAAAAAACTATGATAAGAATCTTCTAAGCACAGTATAAGAGGCACCATTATAAAATCTCCTTTCTCCATTCTTCTCCTTTTTTAAACTCAAAAATTCTTAATACTGCCTTCATTCCTCTTATCCTAAGCTGACCTCAGCATGAGCACAATTAGGCCCACATCATTAAGACTTTCCAATTTCATTGACAAAACAATGTTTCAGACCGAGGATATACAAGTTTAAATCCTAGAGAGTAAGAGCTATTTTAAACAGGCATTTAAGGTCAGTATTTTGCAGCCTCATAGGACCACAAGTGTTCCCTTAGTAAAGCAGAAATACAGTTTTTAATCTTCTAGTCACTTGCATTGGAAACCTTTCAAATATCTATATTTAAGGTGAGCAAAACCTCTAATAGCCAATATTGCTATTTCTTTTTTTGTGCTTCATGAATGATAGGGCACTCAAATATAGCCACTGATTCTTTGGGAAGAAAGATGCAAGGAAAATATTAATAATTTTCCAGTTGAAGACACTTGCAAAATAACCTGCCCACTTCAGTTATGAGCAATACAGCTAGAAAAGATGACAGAACTTAACTCTTTCTCATCTTCATAGAAAGCAAAAGAACCAGGTGAAGTTAAGTAAAGAAAAACACACAAAAAAGACTGGAAAACATTACATTCTGGCTAAGGAGAGAAATGTAATAACCTACAACACCAGGGAAGAATATGGTTAAATGCTTGGAAATGATCACTGTTAGTGCACCAATCCTGTCTGCAGGAGTGACAATTAAGCACCATCAGTGAACAAGACCACTGCAGTGGCACAGCCGAAAACGGACAACTGCTATTACACCTTTTGCAGTGTAAAGCTCTATTCCAGGTCTGCTTTGGAAGGAGAAGGATTCTGTGTGTGCACACATTCCCACACTCTCCTAATTTTCTTGCCAAGTATGTACTTCTACGGCTAATAATAGAAAACACTAGGAGACTTCTTTTTTTTACAAGACAACTCTTTTTCAAAGATAGTTTTGACATAGAAACAAAAAGAAAGCTTGATTTGTAATACCCCAAGAATTCACATAAGTAAGATTAGTTGGTTTGTTAGAATATGTTTAAAACATAATAGGGAGAAAACAAGACGACTGCTCTGGGTTTTTTGTTTGATTGGGGTTTTTTTAATTCACTTGATTAAGAGGAATTAAAAAATATTCATACCTTTTTCTTAACATTGCCAGAGATATTTCAGAACTAATGCCTTAATTTTCATATGACTACACTATAGAATAATTTCAGGATGTTTTAGATGGGGAGGCCTGCAGCTGATTTGCTTCAAGACTTACCTTACTAATGACCTAAAGACAGAGGCTTCTCTGAGGCACATTTTCTGTGACTAAGATTATTCCAAGAGACCGAATCGAGGAGAAGGAGATTAAATACTTTTTCCAAAAAAGGTGACAATTAAAAGCTGAAAAAAGGATTATTTTTCTTTTTACTTCCATTGAAAAGCAAGTGCACAGGAGGTCAAATGCTGCTAGCTATGGGTTTCTTTTGTGCCTCATTTGTAGAAATTAGTTATGACCATCTCTAATACAAGAACAAGATGAAAAGGTAATCATGAGCAGCTTAGAAGGAAGACAGTATTACCACAATTAAAGCTTTCAACAGTTGTTGAAGAAAAACCTGGTCCATGAGACAAGATTCATGGTTAACTACAGCTATGAAGATTTACAGTTCTTCACAGAATAAGCTGATAAAGTACACAGGGTGCATTTAGCCATCATGATTGAGATTAAAAGCACCATCAGTGCAATCCTACCCACTCTCTCAAACTAACAGTGCTCACGGAGAGACTTCTCTAGCTTCCAGGGAAATGGTCATCTGTTCATACTACATAATCCAGTGGAGCTGAAAATGCTGGTGTCTCTTTTTTTTATTGGGTAGAATACTAGCAGAGCACTAGCAGAGCAAACAGCATCATTTTCTTCCAAAATGGAAAGCTTTAAAGCATCTCCTATTTTCCCTCACACGACAAGGTTTCATAAAAGAGAGATTTTCTTCTTCAAGAGCAAGAAGCTCCTGCGTGGATGCCCAAGGCCCTAGTGGAGACTGAACAGTCTAAAGGAAAACAGCATGAGGAAGACAGTCCTCCAAACACCCCTTTTTTTTTATCTTTTCAGCCATACAGCATCATAAAAAAATGAAAGAGAAGAGGCTTTCTGATTTAGAATATGATCATCTGAAAAAAAATCCTAATTCTGTAAGATAAAAATGGACAAAACAAGTATTTCAGAGGCTTGTATCACTGATGACCTTTACTCAAACTCTGCCTTTTCATAGTAGAAATGACTCCTCCTCCTGCAAAACAGATTCACCACAGCCTTGCCAACCTTCCAGATATTTTTTGTCAATGGAGACTGTTTCTGCTATTGTACTAATGGAGAAAAGTGCAATTCAGAAGGGAGGCCTCTAGTGGCACCAAAAATTATCTGTTGAACAACACATTAAGTGTGCTTACAATTCATAAGTCAGACTAGAAAAGTTTTCAAAAGGTGGGAACTTTGTTTCTGGATTGTTTGGGTTCTGTTCTTTTGTTTAACAACAACAACAACAAAATCCCTTACCTCTGGTTCAGATTTTCCCTCTGACTTTGCTTGGCCCACCGGTGTGATTGCTTTAGCTTTCACTTCAGGCCTTCCCTGGGAGTTTCCACCACCACCAACAGACTTGTTGGCAGACACGGTGCTGGTGATGGGTTTGACCTGAGCAGCTGGGGTGGAGTTTCGCCTGTTGTTGCTCATTTCCATGGCATGGGACGGTGCTATCGGCAACTCGCGCAAGTTACTGTTCCTTGGAGCACTTGACTGTAGCTGCTGATTTGAACGCTTGACAATGTTCTGTGATGGTGTACTCTGAAAAGCAGGAAGGAAAAGAAATTGCAGACTTCCACTACAAACCAGGCTAAAGTGTTTTTAGTTTCACATTTTCCTGATTTAGTGAAGTTTGGGGAAACAAACTGTTTGAAGAGGCACAATATTTTTAATGTTAGAAGAGAAATTACAGAAATGAGAACATTTTAATAACCTTTTTTTAATTAAAAGCAAAACTTAATCTCACTTTTCAAACACCATTCTCAGAAATTGGCTTCACTATGTGACTTACTTTCCTAATCAAAGCAATTATTCTGAACTATAGTCACATTGTCTTGAGCACTGCTACAGACTGTTGTGCTACCCCAACCTACCAAGCAACAGAATATGCTAGACAGGAGCAAACTCACAAGACATGAGGGGCACTATCTGAACCAGAAAGCTGATTAGCAGTAGTACAGAGAGGCCTTCAACTTGAAAGACAGTGTCAGAGAACTGGGCTCGCACACAGTCACAGGCTACCAGCAGTTGTAAAGTCTTATTAAGCAAACCTATCCTTCAAAAGCCCTATATTGCTACTTCTTGGGTAACTGTAACATCTCCTACTGGACCCAGGTGAAGAAGAACACTAAAGACTGGAGGAGAAAAGAAAAAGGGGAAGATACATGTTGTATTTTTCAAAGTAGATTATAAAATGACCAAGGCAGAAAATAAGCAAGAAATTATGAAAGAAGGAAAGGGAATAAATGTGACTGAAAAACCACACTAGTGAGTTCTGAAACTTGTGCTTAAATGCCTGCTACTCATGCAGAACTATGCAAGGCAACACTGGTGTACATGGTACTTACATGCCTTGGCTTCATTGGACCCTGTCGTGGCTGACACTGCATCCTGTTGTTATTTGGCTGCTGCTGTGTGGCCTGTATGTGAGGCCTGAACTGGGGCTGGTTCATGGGCATCAAGGGCTGTGGAGGCCCTTGGAGATGGTGATGGTGTTGCTGCTGCTGCTGCTGGTGATGGTGTTGCTGTTGCTGCTGGTGATGGTGCTGCTGAGGCTGAGGTTGTGGCTGAGGTTGTAATGGAGGATGCATGGGACCCTTCATATGAAGAAAAAGATTATTTTAGTTTCAAGGTAATAAACTCCTGAAGAAAAGTAGCTCCAGCCTCACAAATCCTTAAAACATCTGTAGGTAGCTATGAACCAGGTTAAACCAAAATTATATAGAGTGAAAAGCAGACTAGCAGAAGCAGTGCAAGGCTGTTCTACACTTAAACCTCTGTAAGCCAACAGCTGAAGTGGAAACAGACAAACGCAAGGGTGCACCCTTTTCTAATGACTTTTAAACTGGCTTTTTGTTTGTCTGGAGGTTTATTATTCCCCCCTCCCCCAGGGGGAGGGGTTTCCCCGTGGGTTTCCCCGCGTTCAGAACAGACACCATGAAAGGTCCCGCACAAACATTCCCCCGCTCCCCGCAGGCAGAGGGCGGTGCCGGCAGAGGGCGCTGCCGCCCCGCGCTGCCCGGGCCGGGATCTCGGGATACGGGATCTTGGGATGCGGCAGCGCGGAGCAGATCCACCGCCTTCCAGGCATGGCAACGACAGCGCCACAGGTCCATCCACCTCCCGCCTGCACGCCTGAGTCCCCCGATTTGGTTCCGTGACTCCTCTGAGCCCGTACCTGCATGCTGGGCTGCGTGTGCGGGGAGAGGAAGGGCTGTCCCGGCGCCTGCAGGAACTGCTGCCGCGGGGGGATGAAGGGCGCGGGTTGGCCCGAGAGCCGGCTGGTTGAAGTGAGAGGATCCCAGCCGGGACCCTGGGGCGCATGTTGGGACCGCATCGGCCGCTCCCCTGTGGATACAGGGCTGGCTGTCGCTGCTGGCTGAAGGACCGGCCCCGGACTGCGGCTGAACGGCATCGGGCTCTGCGCAGGGAACCGGTGGGCGGGGCTGTTCAGTGAAGGGCGGCGAGGGGGTGAGGCGGTGGAGATACGTGGACCCGCTGCTCAAACAAGGGATGACCCGGGAACCTTGGATCTGCGGGAATCAGATAAGTGATTAAATTACAACCTCTCCATGACACATTTAGGAAACATAGAGCTCTATTTTATAGTTTTGTAAAAGTAACCTAAAATTCGCAGAATGCAAAACTGTATGGGATGTTTTCATTTTAAGAGCTCCCCTCAAGGTTATGTTTCTCTTGCTCCTGCCAGTTGTGTATAAAAGGAATTGATCCTTGCAAGACAAGCACAACTGGTACTTTGCTGGAATCAGCAATACCTTTTTGAAATTCTACTGTAATAAAATCAATGAAGGATTATAGTTTAAATCACACAAGAACTCATGAAACATTGATACCGTGGGCTGACCGGATATTTAGCAATTTTTTACATGTTGTATGTGTGTAAAATGTCTGTATACATATACACCGTAAATGTATACATTATATGTCTGTAAACATATACATTAAATATATACACGAAACATATATATGGTATAAACATGCACTTAACTATTTTGTTTTCTGGGTTGTATCATTCTAGCTAACCTTGACAAATTTCTTACACTGCACACGCAGTCCAGGCAGCTTAAAAAGAGTTACTAGTGTAAACTCAAGTGTATAGAGAGTACTTGTTACCTGAGATATAAAAAAGTGCAACATTTTTAATGCAATAATCACTTAGATATTATTTTTTTCGTATCTGTATAAATATCCAGTCATGGTAGTTACAGATGAGAACATACAACTACATTAAAAAAAGTTAAAAGATACCAGACAACCAGAACTTTTGGCATGTACCAGTCTGGCTACATCAAACAGGATCTTCCAGCCTTCAGGTTCTTCCAAACTCTTCATGGTGTGGGATATACACTCCCACTGCAGAGTCACTTTACAAAAACTGGATTTGGGGATTTTGTTTCTTAATGGGAATGAAAATGCTTACCTGCTATGAAGAAAGGATCTCTATCCTGAGGAGGTGGAGGAGGGAGTGGTGGTGGTGGTGGTGGTGGCCCTCTCCACTGGTCCTGGATTGGCAGCCTTGGGGCTTGGGAGAAATTAGTAGGAACTGGTCCGGGTGTATGCTGCTGGAAGTCTGGGGGGCCCTATTTAATAAGGCAGAATCAAAATTAAGACTACCATCCAGAAATTTATGTACTGTCTACTATAACTTTTTTCCTCTTAAAAATACAATTGCTTTATGAACTATCTCCTGCACAAATTGACAGCCCTTGCCGAGTCATTCCTTCAAAATGGAAGATATATTAAACTTGAGTACAGTATCTTGAAATGAATTCACAATGTTTTAATAATCACTAGCACCACAGGAATACCATTTCTTCTCAAGCTTATTGAAATCCATGCAATTATTGACCTTCTTTCCCATTAATCCAAAAAAATCTGAGTGTCTACTTTAGAAGACATTCCTGACATTTATCTTCTTAAACCGTACCATTCTTCATCATCAGTTTAGTACAATGTAACCTACAGAAAGTGAAGCAGCTTTACTTATAAAAAAAAGGGGGGGAGAGGACAATTTACGGTATTCAGAAAATTAAAGAAATCATCTTTCTAAAGGAAGTAAGAGTGTAACATTTCTGTCTATTGACAGCTTAGCATCTGAAGCATTATAAGAAAGAGGACAAAATTTTATTTCCTCCAGTAAGATATAGGGTTTTTTCTCCTCCCCTCCCCCCCTTTTTTTTAATGTAAAGTGAACCTTTGCATACTACAGGAAGGATGTTAATCCAAAAGCAGAACTTTGAAGAAGACATTTATTGAGTAATCCACACAATCATTTTTTACTTTTATATCAAACACATTGGCAACCCCTGATATACAGAATAAACTGCTTCATTCTTAAGCATTTCCTTATTATGTGAGTAAATCAAGTAAGTCATGAAAATAATCTACGAACATTCTTATTTTCCTCTTTATAAGGACTCTGGAATCAGTGGTGGTATGTGTTCTGTCTATATGTGACGCTCACCTTGAAGCTTAAAATTTGCCATTGCTGGAGACAAGCTTTTCAAAACAGATTTCAGACCAAAAGCTCCCTGATAGACTGAAGTATGGTCATCAGCAAAGGGTCAAACAACTAAGTTGCTGTGGTTTATCATTTATCTGTTGAGCTGCCCTCACCAAGTCGGTCTTCCTCTATCCTATTTGTACTGCACAAACACTGACATTTTAGGAAAAGAATTTCTCACACTGCAAAATGGGTATTTGACCTGGAAACTGAAGTCTATTCACTAAGTAGCACAAGACAAAGCTGCTTCACACCCTTCTACCAGCACAATACAACTGGGATTGGCCAGGCCCAAATATCTAGATGGGAGGCACTGAGGAACAGAGGTGTTATTAAATCTGTGGCCTTCCTGAAACCACCTAAATGGGGTTATGTGAGATACTGAGACATCTTATTTGGAAGCAAGACTGCGACTACTTATTTTATGTCATTATACAGCCATCAACTGTAAATACTTTATCATTCCTAGATATTAAAGGGCCTATATCCCCTTGTCAGTGTCACTGTGGGTATTTCATTTAGTGGAAAGACATTATATTACACTCAAGCATGACACTCCTCATAACATACACACTGTTTGTAGGAGGAGCTGCTACACTTCCGCAAGTGAACAGTTACCACACACAATATTCTTGCCACCTCGGAGCTGACTAACACCTTTGAACTTCACAGGCTGTCTGCAAACAGCAGCAGTTGGAGGAAGATGGAGCTATTTGGGATGAAAAACCTGACATTTATTTGTCCCATAAAAATCTGTTCAGGTTTAGCTGAACAAGGATGTTCAACTGCATTGCCCTTCCCCTGTGTTGAGCAGGACAGCACTGGCTGCCTGCCAAAAGAGCAACTGAACACAAACCTTGAAGATCCAGACCCTTTGCTCCCAAAAACATACCTCTAGCACCACCACACATAGGAACTGCCAGAGGTACTTTCAAACAAAGATTAAATGCATTCCCTCACCTCAGAAGCCTTGATGATAAAAGGCTATTTCTCAAACTCCTGCTCTTACAGCCCTTCCCCACGTTGCACATCCTCGAGGGAGGCACCCAGCAAACCAAGTGGTATTCAGTTATTTAGTTATTAGTTTATCACTGGATAATGCACAAGGTCATTGCAACAGTAGCATGGGA
The DNA here is from genome assembly GCF_001715985.3 of Manacus vitellinus. Taxonomy (NCBI): domain Eukaryota; kingdom Metazoa; phylum Chordata; class Aves; order Passeriformes; family Pipridae; genus Manacus; species Manacus vitellinus. The sequence continues at coordinate 1,472,936 of NW_021940812.1, read as the reverse complement.
GAACCCGGTTCATCAGGGCAGTTTCACACAAGACGGTTTTTATCTTGCGTCTTATTTACAGCACGTAACCACATCCACATGTCGCAGCCAGGGAGAGAACACGGTCTTGACACACAACCTGCTTTTTCTTATTTTCAGGGTGCTTCACTTGGAACCTCTCAGATTCTTCACATTTTTCCCCAGACAAAATACATGCCTACATATACCTTAGTCATTTTTAAAATAGGCAGTGAAAAACAAATTATGTGGAAACCTACTGAAACCCAGGCTAATAAATCCTAAGTATCGCATATCTGCCACCCGAGCTGAAGCACTGGCAGCAGCAATGATCTGGCTGGGCTTGGTTCCAAGCACCAAATGGCTCTGCAGTAATCACAGTCTCCTCTACCTGCTTCTTCCAAACTCAGTGTTTTCTGCCCCGGTCCAATCTCTCCCCTGTCAAACTTCAGTTTTAGTGTGAGGCTCAAAGGTAACAGGCTTAGGCTACAAAACAAGCAGGGATCTCACCTTCTATGACCACATTTGTAACCCACTCTCAAGCATCTTCCCCAATATTAATTCTTCACCCAATCTGCCATTTTGTTCTCCTGATCCTGCTTGCTTCAGATATCTTCTCTCATCCCCATCATGTCTTTCACTCTGTCTGCTGGTTCCTAATCCCAGCACGGACTCCCAGCTTCCAGATTCCAAGCTGGTGGTCTTGTGCTGTGGCAGCTGGTCAGGAGCTCCTATTTGCCCCCCCCAGACCCTGACTTCCTTCCTGTAGTCTCACTCCAGGCCATTTCCCCTCTTTTTCCTAGCAGGGAGACAGAAGCCAGTGAGAATAGGCTGAAAAAGATCCTCTACTTGTACTTTAAATAAACAATTCTTTGTACCAGCTTTCCCTCTCCTACCAACCTTGTTATTAAAATCAGATCTACCTCCTGCCAAGGCAGCCCTGAATTGCAAATGCATGGAAAGTCCTGTTGAATTTCACACAGCTCTTACATACTGAAACATCCTCAGTGCAGCCAAACTCAATTTTCTTCCTTGAAAACTGAGCAATAATAAAACATTTCTAAATTAACTCATTTGGGCATAACAATATTTTTCCACAGTTTCAATTTTGGCATAAAAGTATTTGGAAAATTTCAACCAAAAGGATTCAAAATGAGGCCAGCAACTAGCACAGGATCTTGATTTAGGCCATAGAAGTCTGTTAGTATTACACACACTGAGAGCAGCTTTATATTTCCCATTATAAGGAAACTTTAAACCTTTATGAAATAAGATTTGGGTAAGTTTTAGAACTGAGTAATACAAGGTTATTTTAGATCTAAGAAAGCTCACATTTTTAAAAAAATAATGTTACAAAAAGTTACACAACCCAGAAACCAGCAAGATATTTTACTGTTAAAAATACAAGCAATGGTAGTTTCAGGCTCGCTATGATCTTCAGTATCAGAGGTGTTCATTCAGCTTAAGAAGCAAACATTTACTGTCCTCTAAATACTTTCAGTGATTTTAAAACAAAGTAACAGATTATCCAAAAGGTGGTGTCAAAAAATCCCAACAAATGCTCACTAAGATACACTGCGAATTTTTTTTCCTCTCTAGTTTTATTAGCTGTGTATTTCATACAAGTACATCCCACAACATAAGTTTGGGCTAAAATAACTCCAAAACAGTCCAACAAAGAGCAAGAAGAAAATATCCCAAGCTTGGACCTCTTCCTACTTTTTTCCACCCCTAGCAGTTAAGAATTCTGGGGGGTTTTCCACTTACTTTTTTTTTTAAAGTAAGATTAGTAAGTCCCTCACTGTCAGGATCCATTAGTGCCAAACCCACGACCCTTCCCCTTCAGGGCACTTAGTTTACACACAGTGTTGAGGTTTTTGGAACCTACAAGTTTCAAAACTGGCAGAACTCCAGAAGTATGGCTGACATAAATCACACCACAGGAAAGCTGCAAGATACACAGACACTGAGTATTGCTAACAAATACCTACTTATTTGATTGCTGAGCAGTTTCTAACTTCATGTATATGACATTTTGAAGAACTACTAAAATATGACTGATCACATTTCTTGGCTGACAACCAAAGGCCAATCATGCGAAATTAATTGCAAAGACATTTGTTATTTGCTGAAAAACGAATTACCAATATTTGCTTCTAAAAAAAAAGAAAAATAAATTAGTTTGATTCTCTTCCTTCTTACAGCCAGAAAAAAAGACTGGCCTCCACTTTTTTCCTAAACAAGCTTTGCTTCTACTATACCTAAAGAATAAAATAGAATTCTGCCCTAAATGACAGTAACGTGGGCAGGCAGAAGGTTGCATTTTCAGATTTTACACTGCTGAGATTTTTCTTCTGAAAAAGTTTTCAGGATAATTCCAACAGGAATTCGATTGTGTGATTGATTCATTTCACACACTCCATGTGAAACTAAAACTCTAACATTCAACTAGAGCTACTGCTTCCAGACACAAATGAACTTTTAAGAAAATATGTGAACCAGGATGAGTACTTTTCTGAGTGATGTTTGTCTATTTTTCTGAAATGCCATTACAGTTTTTTTCAATTTAATAGAAATATAATAATATTACAATTTCAACTTTTACTTATGCCAAATTCTAATTGTCCTAAAACCAGTACCAAGTAATGTAACAGTTCTCCATTACTTAAAGCTTTTGAGGGTGTGCTTGGTTTTTTGGGTGGTTTTGTTTTGGTTTTTTGCTTAACAGTAGTTAAACTACAATTTTAGGAGTGGATTATTTTGACATTAGTGTTAAACTCTACATTCAGCAAGAATTTGTTGCTAATAACCCCCAAGTGCCCTCTGGTATTTGGTAGAAAAGACCATACAAAGCTACTTAACTTCAAAAATTAATGAAGAGCAGGTGCAAAAGCCAGGTTTCATAATGGTCTATTTTTGATAAAATAAGCATACTGTAACATAGTTGCATAATAAATCTTTATATGCACAGTAGTTGCTCCCATTTTTCATGGTTTTGGTATCCGGACAGTTTCAAATTACACCCAACTATTCAGTACACATATCAGCTAAGACTCTCTACAAAAAAATCATTTTAACTATTACTTCACCATCATTAAATCTTTTAGCAAACTTCCCTACTCAGTAAATCTCACAGTGGTGAAAATACCTATTTTTAAAGTAAACAGGCTTCAACCTAAAAAAAGAAAACTGCAAATTTGTATGACCAGCCGAGGCTACAGGGTTCTACATTTCAGTCCAACATTGGGGCCCACTCTGACACTGGGGGAAATGACAAAATATTTATGTGCCTTTCCAGTGAGATCCCACAAGGCTGGTTCACATTCATACAGAAATGGTTGCAACAGCTGAGTTGCCAACTGTCCATATGAGAAAGACCCAGCAGAGCACATATGGTAACTTTTCGGAGGAGTGTCCTCTCCTTCTCATCCTTACTGGATAATACACTATTATTAAGAGTGATTATTTAGCATCATTATCACATTGATTACTTAGAAATGCACCAAAGTGCAAGGAAAGGCTCTTCAAATGGAATTTTTAGCTAGATTTAAAGCTAGTTGCACAAAGAACACAGAACCAGGAAACAGCAGATGTTTCTCTTGGTACATCTGAAGCGAATGTACCCCAACCTACACACGCCCCTTCCCAAACCACCACCAGCACAGCAGCACTTCTGAACCACCACCTGCAGACAGTAATGGTAACGAGGAGTTCAGAGACCTGAGAGAGAAACTGCTGTTCTGGAAAGCTGGAGGGCTCTGGAACAGCCTCTCAGCAAGGCTCTGTGGGCTGCAAAGGGACATAGTCTGACCATTCCTTCTTTTCTTCTCTGAAAACCAAAACGTGTGAATGCGTGAACACCAAAAGCAAGGTACTGATCATCGAGATTTTTCTTAAACTACCGAAGAAAGTAATTTTTGGTCTGTACCTTTTTCTGTTTTAAAGGAGTGCTCTGAAATCTGTATAATTCATCCTCATGCAATTTTACTTTAAAATTTTTAAAAAAGGTGGTATGTAATAATACAAGAATTGAGGTCTAGAAGGAAATTACATTGGAAATAAGACTTCTGTGTGGATTTCCAAAGAGACCACAATCACAGACATTTTAGAAATAGTTCAAAGGAGAAGGTAACAGCACACTGAAGTGCTACTGACAGCTATTTTGTCTAAATATTTAATTTTGTGAAGTTTACCCTTAAAAAGAAAAAAAGCATACCAACTCTTCCTCCCACACATCCCATAATTTACAGCACCTCAGACTGACATTTTTATACAATTCTGAATGACCGCATGTTGTGCAATTTCCTCTTTTACTAATTTCCATTATTCAATATAGCTAATGCACAACTTACACCTTATCAATCACTTTTTGGGGGGAAAAAAAAAGGCAATGCAAACTTGTGTCTACAATTCATTAGAGTTGTGAATAGCTCATTGAACATGACTTTCACACACTCAGGCAATCCCACCTTCTGAAAGAACACGAGATAAGGTTACTTTAATCCTTCCAAAGAACTGCACTATTTTGCCTTCCTTTTATCCTTTTAAATATCCTTCCTAGTTAAGAAATTAACATTTTCTCTCATACAATTCTTACACAAATTGTACTTTTACTTTTCTGCATCTCTTGTTAATTACATGATGTTATCTCCAATAATCTATTCATGAAGCACAGATAACTTTGGTTACCAATAAAAGGGAAAACTTAGCATAAATTGCTTAGCACAAAGTTAATCTTATAAAGCAAGGAATAAAGAGGATCTAACAGCTATTATATGACTTATCAGCTTCTCTAAAAGGGTCACTACTTTTTTTCATGAGACTAATTAAATACCTTAACAATGTCATTGAAACTTCATGAATCTTTCAATAAAATACACCCTGCCTCTACAACATGTTTTCATTTATTAATCTCACTTAAAATGCAAAGAGCCAGGAGAACCCCATTGACAGTTAAGCAGGGCCACTCAGTTAATTCTTCTTATATGGTTTAAATGCAAAGAATAATGACCACTATAACCTATGACAATTAAAACTATAGCCATCTGTCACAAGATGTTAATCCTCTTATTTCAGCAGCTACTAGACTTTTTGAAAAGCTTTCCTAAAATGCCTACCTTCTGATGCAAGGAACTGACTTTTCATCCTCTTGTGTAGGAAACCCTGCTCCTATATCTTGGATATGGTTCAAAAATTTTCAAGTAGAAATATATATCTATATAATCCACAAAGCATGGGTCCTCATGTTTAAGTTTCACAGTATTTTCATTTACTGTGCACAGCATACAGAAAGAGAATCACTCATAGAATTTTTTTATTATAAAATTTATTTTGATATTTCTTCAAATACAGTTTAAATGACTCAGTAGTGTTCCTCTGATGTCTATGACAATCACATAAGTCCATCAAGGGGAACAGAAACCTAGCAAGCACTGTGGATCTCCCGATGAATTTAGTATAAGATCACTTGATATAAAAATTCATGCCTTAAATTCATGCCAAACAAGGACAAAAATTAAAGTTCATATTGGCCATGAAAGCTAAGACAACAATTGTTATGTTACCCATATGTGAGGCTTTTCAAAGCTTCTGGAATACATTTCCTGAGGGGAAAATGCATGGAGATAGCCAAGTGCTGGTTCAAGTACGTGAACTGCACAGACCCTGGCATTACAGGCAGACTGAGTCTGAGAGAGCTGAAGGTAATTTTTCATATTAAAATGTACCACCCAACTTGGACAAACTTCTCTTTGATATTACACAACTCCCCTAGACAAGAAAGAGTGTTGGGAGGTTTAGGCACAAGTCCAGATCATCAGTAAGAGAAATCACCAATGCCTCATTTTCACTTTTAAGGTCTCAAAGCAGAATTCAGAAAACATGGAAAACCAGTACAAGCAAGGAGAGAAAGGCATGGAATCCTCCTCTTCAGGAGTGGGGTGTAGAAGACTGTGTGATCATTTTTGTTTGGTGCCCTCTAACTTTTTAAGATTAAGGACAATACAAATAGGAATTGGAGTCAGAGTGTAAGGGACGCTAGTGCCATTTAGAATGATGACCTCTCCCTTGAAAGATGAGAATTTCATAATTGTTTTATTTAAAGACAAAATCCTTCTGCGTTTTTTTGGTTGTTTGGTTTTTTTGGTTTTTTTTTTTTTGTTTGTTTGTTTTTTTCTGAAAGATAACAGTTTTAGGGATGTGTAAAAAATTAGGGATCCAAAACCTTTGGGCCTCCTCTGCTCTCAGAACTAATCAGATAAAATTTAACAAAATTCATATATTTCCATTGGACTTAGAGACTTCTCCATGGAAATATTACCACAGTGTTTATTGACCTTGTGTATCTTGGTGACCTGCAAGTCACTGACAGTTAGAAACAACTTTGTGGTTACAACTAAACTGGATCATGAATATTAAATTCAAGATTTCTACATTACACTCCAAGCTTGAAGGTGCAGTTATAATTAATTTAAAAACAACTGAGAACCTTAATGTGACTTGGGGATGATGCTTCTCCTTTCAACAGAAGATGCTCAGGTTGCTACAAAAAAAGTCAAGAATCAGCCAGCTTTATAGAAGAAATTAGAATTGCTGCTAACCTGGACTTTCACCTGTATTAGCAAAGGATATTTCAGACCTGATTATTTAGTAGCCAAATTACCTGATTCACAATTTTTAATTGTGTGAGGAAATCTCATTTATGAGGTGTTCTACACATCTCTGACCTTACAAATATGTTGATGTGAAAATTTTACATACTCAGAGCTCCCTGTGTGCTTGCAGGTACTACTTACGTGTTCTGTAAGAAGGCCTGAACATTTTTTCCTTCTTGGGAAAGAATCCTACAGTCACAAGCCAGAACATTCCTCTAAATTAGTTTATTTTATTGTAAACAGTAGTGACTGACTGTTCTATAATGAATTAAGCTTTTTTCCTTTCACATTCTAAAGAATTGGTAAAAAATGAAGGTGCAGAAGGTGAACAAATACCAGTTTATAGATTTACTTTATTTGTATTGTGACGACACAAATGTACTATATTCCTTTTTAAAAGGACATTTTCTCAGCTCAGTGAAACAGCTAAAGACAACTATACTACCATCTACGACTCCCTAATATTATAGTAGATATATTTCAGTTCTCTATTCAGTGTTTAAGCACTAAATTACTCTTAGTGCATTGTACTCGGAAGGCAATTGTGTATTTTAATTGGATTTCTTTATAAGTCTTGATTTCTTCAAAGTACTTCTTTAACAGTGCCTAATTAATGGCAAAATAGCATATGCATAATACCTTTTGCTCTTTGCCTTGATAAAAATTTGTGCTTTGCTTACAATTCTTTAAAAACTTCAAATTTCATTCATACAAATACAACAAAAAAACAATGTACAATTTTTATCTATATAAATAAAATCTTTTTTACTCTTGAGCACTGGCACAGGTTGCCAGCTTGTGGAGTCTCCATCCTTGGAGATACTCAAAAGCCATCCTGACATGGGCCTGGCTAAATGGTTCTATGTGGCCCTGCTTGAGCAGGGGGCTGGATCAGGTGACTTCCAGAGGTCCTAATCAACCTCAGCCACTCTGTGATTCTGTATTTAGCAGGTGCTAAAGCTGAGCTTGAAGAAAATCCAGCATCATTAATAGAGAGGAAAAAAAAAAATCTACAACTCTGTTTTTAACTCGGCAGCGCTAAACAGCAATCACTTAGCAGAAAGGTAAGTGACAACAACTAAAAAATATAAAAGCACAAGTCTTCTGCTCAATTTTAATACCTACAGAGCATGTGCACACTGGAGCTAGCATGACAAGTTAAAGGGTTACTGCATTTAGAAACCATCTATTTCTCTCTTATTTAATAGCTGTTACCATCATGTTTAGCTGCTGCTGCTCCTCCTGCAGATGGGAATTCATTGATATGATTAAATTTGATGGTATGATAATGTATGGTAATCGTGATTAATCAGAAGCCCACTAGCAAATGGAGGATGTTGGGTATTATGTCACCTGCATTTTAAACTGCATTCCCTCTATGTCAGCCTGACAATACTTGACAGCTGGAGGGATCTCATGCTGCATCTGCTTGCTACTACTTATAGATCTGATAAGAGAAAGTGCCCATCATTCCTTCACTATCTTAAGTGCTGTAATTATAGGGCTTTGCAGTCAAGTTGTGAAAACAGTACCTGTTAAAAACGCAAGCTTTTTGCTGGCTGCTGAACAAGCTCTGTCTCACACCTGCAAGGGCTATAATCTGAAAGAAATGTAATTTGATGCAGCAGTCTCATTCAAACATGATTTGCATGAAATGCTGTATAAAGCAGTATCCAAGAAATGTCAATCAACACCACCTGATACCATGTATCCTGTAAATGAAAACAAAATGCTTCCTACACTACCTGTGATCTGCCACTGCTACACAGCGATAGAGTGAAAATTCCATTTACTGTTACTCATTATAGTGAAGCCATAGCTAAAGCAGAATAATTGTGAGGAAGTAAGAGAATCATTTCACAACTAGCAATTTTTATTTCCATTACCAGTTCGTCTCCTACATGTGTACTGCTGCAAACGTACGAGTTACTAAGTATCACTCTAAAATGACTCTCTGTGCTCAGATGCAGGACTGTTTAGAATTTGTCCTTACTGTGAGTTTTGCAGAATATGAGCTACCATCTTAATAACAGTTGATAGAAAACCTTCACATGTTTCAAATTCACTTATGGTTGAATTTGAAACAACAAGAAAAAAATTTACTTCCTATTTGCATTTCCCACAACAAACCCCAAACACTATTGCAAGGAGTTTTATTTTCAAAAGCACTGCAAATTTCTGCCTCTGTATCCTGCAAGAGGTGGCACAGCCACAGTCACAGATCCACGGTAATCTCATTAAACCAACCCAAGGTTGCTAAAATGGTGGTGTGGGCTGATCCATGTCAGTCCAAGGACCACCTAGGAAAAATAAGTGAACTGTTTTCTAATGTACTTTTTAGAATTAATTTGTAAAATAGTAATATATTCCTTTTTCAGAAGAAAAATTTCAAGCAAGTGGCCATGAAGGACAGCAACATCTGTTTTGAGCAATGACTGGTCACTTGTTTAAAAACCTCTGACAGATTAAATCATGAAGTACTTAAAAACAGTGCCTGAATCACAAACAACACTCAAAAGCTCAGAATTCAAAATAGTTTCCAGAAATGATGAAAAAAATAAATCAAAACTAATCAACTGCCTTTCACAGCATCCATTTAAGACACCACCTCATGTCCTGAAGATCAAGTGGAAGCATTTCAATGAGAATATAAAAAAAAGTTTACTAAGGTTTTTAAGGGGAAAAAAAAAAATCATGCATTCTTTGAGATTAAAGATTATTTTAAACAGGAGTGCTAAGTTCCAAAATCAAATCATATCAAAACACACTGGGAACCAAAAAGACATGTGATGTAGGATATTCACAAGGGTCTGAGGACAAGTCACTGTAATAAAGTCTTAAAAATATTGAATAAAACATAATTCATGCAATACAATTCAGTATTTTCAGACTTGAATCCAACAGTTATGTGAAAGACACCAACCCAGTGCACTAAGGTGTCCTCTTAAAAGAGAAAAGCTCTGTGCATTAAAAGCCACACAAATTAGTCACTAGACACTCAGGTCACTTCATCTTGTGCTTTGTGCCACTTCAGACCATTCCTGACTCCAGCTCTGAAACTCAAGTTGACCAAAGTTAATAAAATGTGTCTATGGGATGGACATCTGCCCGGCTCACACCACACCCAGGGTGACAGGTTAAGGACAGTGCCTAAATCAGAATACATTCCAACTTCCTGAAAATTTTCCTGGCAAAAGGCATACAGCTGCATTGACAGGCTCTGCTCTCTCTGCAGCAGTTTCAGAGGAGAATCTGGGTCACAGAGAGAGGGGAAATGGCCTCAGACATGAGGAATTCCTCTTTTCTGCCTTTAACAGGGTGAAGCAGGTTATCCCCAACTTTCTCATCTCTCCAAATTCCTCAGTCCAACCCCAGTTTTGGATGGTAGGGATACCTCACAATTTCTGGCTGAAGAATGCTGACATCTCTCCTCTGCCACACTCTATCCCAAAGTGGGCATGACAACATTTCTTCCACTTTTGTATGTCCTTAAAAAAAAATGTATGCATGTGCTACATAATATTATTGTGTTAATTAAGTTAAATAAATGGTGTTTGAAGCCAAAAGCCTCTATAAACTTTTCTTCAGGCAAACACTGAAGTATTTCAGACCCAGAATGTGCTGGTGTGATCTGGACCATCAGCATAGCTCCTCGTTTCATACTCTGTAATGATCTGACCTCTATAATAATCAGTTAACAGCAGCCTTCATATAAAGCATTTAGAAATACCTCTTCCATTTTCTATTTAATTTCTTCTTCCCTTGTTCTACCCCATTTTCTTCCCAGAGCACAGGAGTGGAAAGAGAAACTAGCCCACACAATAAACACCGGATGGAGGACAGGAACCACAGTGGTCACTCTTGTGTGACAAAAAACCCACAGGCTCCATATCTGCACCAGGGCATCCACGGGAATTAATAAATTGGTCAGACAACACATGAAAAGTTCAGAAGACACATACAACTAGCCTGTGAATAAAGTCTTCTGTCACCTTACTCTAAATGGATCATTTCCCAAACTAGACTGTTATTTGTGAAATACCAACTGTGATGCTGAGAACTCGGGAGAAGGCATTTTAACCACTTTAAAGCAAAGGCAGATGACAAAAGCAAGACCTTCAGGAGGACTCTGCCAAAGAGGTCTGTTCTTTAAACAGTTTAAAGAAAAAAGGCAGTTGGCACTTGCACAATTCCAGGTGAATTCAAACTACGCTTGAAGACTGGATTACTATGAACTGCAGCCACCCCAAGAGTACTGTGCAATTCAGACAAGCAGAATTCACCTCTTTAACTCCCAGTTACCACAAGTCCACCACATCTCTCAGCTGTGACACACCTCTGATCTATCACTCATTCAGTCCTTATCAGCAGCATATAGCTCTGAAATATCATTCACACTGAGTCACTTTGAATGCTTATAGAGTAAGAGATAGATAACTTCATTGTTTTCTTCAAGATTAGTGTAAATGTTAAAATAACTCTAAGCAGGGAACAGAGATTAATTTCCTTGCATCCTTTCTAGCACTTCCTCTCTAAACATTTCATGGGTTAAGTTTTTTAAGAAAGGCATAATTGAACAATGAACTCTACACTGAAATATTAAAATTGAGATTCAAGGTTAAGGGAATTTAATCAGTTCCCACTCTAAGAAGGTTCAATCTTGATCAACACTACCCTGATGTAGTACTACATTATTTCCCATAATTTAGAACTCACACCATATGTTAACATGCTCATTACAACTTTGTTCAACCCTTCAATTACATCCTTCTGCAGAGGGCTCTAAGAATTAACCATTACATGGTTACAAGTCATTCCATCAGCCCTAAATTAGTAACACCTGGTTTCCAATAGATTTATGACTGGCAATTGATTAGCTCTGATTGAAGCTCTTCCCATGCTGGGAGCACACACAGGCTCCTTGTGCTAAGAGGTTTCTCTCCTAGGTAAGAAGAGAACTCAGAGGCAAATTTTTCCTTCAGTTATGGCACTAGCCACTCCTGGTCTTTTCCTTGCCAAAACTTCATTACTTCCCATGTTTCCACCTCACAGAAACCATCCAGTTTAAAGTTAAAGTGGAAAGCAGACTGCAAATATTTAATTCTAACCACACAGGTTTTGAGAAACAAAGTCATCAGAAAAATCAGCTGACTATTATCCTTTGATTATGCAATCCTGAAAACAAGAGCAAATTCAAGTCATTACATATCCAGAGATTCTTTATACAGTGAAGAAAAGGATGAATGAACTATAGTTTGGAACAAGTCTTTGATCTTTTTCAAATGGCTTGTCAAAGTTGTCTAACCATTGCTGTATTGCTGTAAGTGAACATTTATACATAAACAAGTGAATTCTAATGGCACAAAGGCATCTGACATGTAACAGAGCAAAAAAGGTAGTTCTGCAAGATAAAACGTTAGTCAGAAAGTAAATTTGACTTCAGCTCAAGAGCTAACATACTACATTTAATAAAACAAACATGAGATATGTACACAGTGACACTTAATTCCTAATCCTAATATGACTGATAACCTATGCAAAATTTATAAAGTACTTCATAAGGGAAGTCCATTTTATACCCACTTTGCAACTCAGTGAGTCATGGAAAGATGAAGTAACTTTCTCAGGGTCATACAGCATGTTACCAGCTGAAGCAGAAAAAACCCAAACCAGTCAGGGCAACCACCAAATGACACTGCTGGATCCTCTCAGGTTAGACAGCCCTCCTCCTCCCCCTTATGAAAAATTAATTACAGTGACTCTTTTCTGGTGCACTGCTTATATAAATAAAAAGGCAGCAAGCAGTGAAGTTTTTCCTGCAGGCTAAAGGAGCAAGAGTCCTTCCAAAAAACATTTCATTTATTTTATTTCCTTCTAAAAACTGTTGCATACAGATTACCTAGGTCTGCAGTACTTCTTAACTTACGAAACCAAAAGTGAACAGAATTAAAATCTAATTTCACAGTCAATTTTAAAAAAAGTTAATTTCCAATTTTTCTACACTGATGTAAACACACTTCAAAGATGCCAGTTACAATGCCTTTGCAGATATTCCGTATTCTCCAATTGCTTTTGCATCTCAAATTGTGTTTATTGGCAAATCAACTTAGTGTCAAAGAAAAACAAATGCAAGACACTTGTTTTCATAAAAAAAAAAAAAACAATTAAAATTGCTTTTAAAATGTAAATAAGGTCTCTACATAATACTAAAGGCTGGTGAAGAAAATTTCCTCTGAAAACCACAATACCTTTAACAGAAAAATAGCTCCAGAAACATTTTATTGAAGATAAAATATAACAGGAATTGACTTAATGAAACTGCTGTTTTACTGCTTAACCTTTTAAGACTTCACAGAAGAAAAATGGCAATTCAAAAACTCAGTTTCTGTACAAAATATGTTCATCACAACTCCTCAGCTACATGTCCTGTATGAAAAGTATTCTGCACCAAAACCAACCAGGTCTGCCACAGGGCAATCAAAAGTCACAGCAGGTTTTGTGAAATCTGCTTCTTTCAAACACATCTGATCTCTGTCCAGTAATTTACTGTGTGATACTACACAGATGTTCAGACATCTACTTTCCTCCTTCAACACTGCACTCATCAACACAGGATAATTTTTATGTGTTTTATGTATTTGGGAAGCATAGTATACAGGTCTTTGTTTGAAAATATTTAAGGCAATATTGCAACCTAGGTTTTCTTTTGCTTATTTTGATACTTTTCAAACCATTTCAACTCGAAATCTGGGATAACAAAACTGAAATTATGAGAAAAGTTCTAGAAGCATGGACTCTTTCCATTCATAGAGCTAGAAAAAATATGAAGTGAAATTAGCCTAGTGAAGCAGCTAAGTGTCTTGTTCGTTTTCCAAGTTAGAAATGTAAGAGAAAGCAAGGTCATGCAATGCCAGTTCCATTTTTTATTTAAAAAGTGAGGGCATTGAAATGCCTGAAGTAATGATAAAAATGATTGCTGAGTTTTACAATAAATATATATTACTGCTTTTTAAGCTTAGGGATTATTTCAAATAGCCTTTTATTATATCAAATAAAATAAGGATTCTATTCATACAGAAAGAGTCAAGTAATAAAATGAAGCCCATATTCCTTAAGACAAGATGCATTCATGCCTCTCCCACTGGAGAGACTGGTTCAACAATTTTACAGTTAAACAGAATTAATTCTACTCTCAAAAATCCATTGACCTTAAGCTTTTAACAAACATTTTCAACTACAGAGTGTATTGTCAATATTTACAAATCCTTAAAATTATATTTCACTAGAACAGCTTTTATTTGCTATATTAATATTTCCTTGCAAATGTATGCTTATCCATATCAGAGAGTAAGAAACAGCTGCTACTCACAGGAAATCTCTGGGGTCCTACAGCGGGTCTTGGTTGGGCAGGAACTGGCAGCAAGGGCACTGAAACAAGAAGCACCTTTTAACACCATTTGTTTTACCTAACAGTTGTTGTTATTTCCAAAAGCAGTTGCAATAAAAAGACATGATTAAAATCTGCTACTTTTACCCTCACATGTCACAGCTCCTACAATTAACTTTAAGCAGCCATTCCCTCCCCTGCAACGTGCAACAGGGCAATTAGGATTCTCCTAGTTAATTTACATAATTTAGTTCTGCATTTTCCAGAATTAAATTGCTCCTTGTTGCAGAAAGAAAAACTAGAATTGTTATTCAGCCAAAGACATCTCTTAGACAAAGCTGACAGAGAATTCCATGTTTCAAGCAGAAGGATACACGATTCATTTGCCTTCTCTACTTCATGCCACTCAACATTTCCCAGTTATCTCCCAGTCTCACCACAAAGCTCCCACAACAAGCATGGACATGAGACACAAACTGGTATAAATCACTGCTCCTGAGGGTTACAATGAGGCAGGCAGCTGCAATTAACAGCACACAAAAACTATTTAACCTGGCCTTGCCACCACAGTGTTTGTATGTAACTGATCACAGAACTGGAGATCTCAGATGAAAGACTGTTATTCAACAAAGAAAAGAATTAGGAGACCCTTTCCTGAAAACTAACTCCAAAACTAGTATTTCAGGAGGATTAGCATGGATGACTTGCCCATACAACTGCATTTCAAACACCAGTCACAGAAAACTATGTCCCAGAACATTCACTTAATGTTATGGCACAACACAAAAAGAGCTACAGCTGAATCACCCTGGGGACTGATCTGTATTTGAATCCTCAGTACAATGACAGATTTCCCATTTTCCAGTGCACTTTTTATTTCCTCTCTGAGTTGTCTAAGTGGTTAAAAACACCAGTGTTCCCATGTTAAACAAAAGGCCTAGAAAAGTTAAATAAAGCACTTCAGACAGCACCGAATGTGTTTGCTCATTTACTAAAAACTTTCAGCACATTTGTTCTTTCTTCAATTTGTTTTTAGCACTTCTGAAAGTGACAGGAAAACGTTTTCCACAGTGAAACACTGACTTGTAGACAGCTACTGTGTTACACTTCAGAGTAAGAAAAATGCTAAGAAATGCAGCTAATTTGAGGGAGAAGTTGGGTGCATTTCTCAACACAGGAGTTTGCTAATATGCCTCAAAAGTCCATTTTTCCTTGGGAATTGAGGCCCAAGAACCAATGCAGCAGAGGCTGTTTTTAGTTCATGTTCATGTCTGGCTTCTATCCACTTTTGCTAAGTACTTGTGGTTTGCTGGGTCAGAGAGTGATGGGGTAAACTAATTGCAGCCATCTTTCAGCAGGGGAGGACTGTGTGCAAGCTTCATATCACGTTACACGAGAAAATGAGTTGAACGGTTTCATCTTGACTTCTAATGAACATCTGTCCATATCAAACAGCCATGGCCACCTGGAAAAAACTGACAGGTTGCACCTGACAGACCTAGTCCTAAAACAGTTCAGGTATTACAGGTCAGGGAGGCACTGAGAAAAATAGCATACAGTGGGAAATGTAGAGAAATGTCAACTGAACAGAGCACTTGAGCCTATTTCAGTATCCTGCCTCTGGCAGTAGCATATATAGAGAGATATATTTATATATTTTAAACAAATTAATTTATTACTCATGAAAGATAGTAGTTCAAACTCTGTGTCCTTTCAATCCTTGGACACTTGCTTCAGCAGCAAAGAAGTCTCAAATAAGCCCTCATTTTCCTGATGTCAAATATTCCATAGGTCTGAAAAGTACGTTTCAAGAATAATACACAGCATGTTGTAAGACACTATTTTAAGAAGATTAATTTGGCTCTTGCTGTATATGTGCTATAGCTTCCAATGCTATACCTGAAATGATGAAGAAGCACTTCCCATATTGATTACTTAGGAGAATTATAATGTGATTTATAATGTGATTTTTCCCAAGACACCAAACAGTTTTCAAAAGGTAAACAGCACACTGAGCTGCCATAAACTGCTCAATTTTGGCAGTGCCACAGCATCCTTGAAATAGATACTTGTGATATAAACAGTTAAGGGGAAAAAACACAATAGCTGTTATCACAGGCTGGATCAGTATTTCACAGTCCACCCATGTACAGCCCTCCAGCATTAGTGAATTGATCATACTGAAATCTGGAGATGCATTCAGCAAAAGTTGCTACTTACAACTCAAAAGCAGTTTACAGGATAGGACACAAAGAAAAGGGAAAACTCGTTGTATGGCAAGTAAGCAACTAAAAGACATGGGATTCAAATGCCACAGGAGGCACAACTGAGCACTAACTGCACAGTACCTGCAGAAAGTATTCGCAGAAGCTCATGTTTTAGGGACTTGACAGACTGAGTCCTTAATCATTTATGAAGCTTCAAAGACTAAAAATAGTACAAATTCATTTGAAACAAAACTGACTTGAAAGTAACTATTTTTTTGAACCAAGATTCAAGGTTGGGCAGGGAGATGGTGGCCACAGTAAGAGATTTGCCTTTGTAACATCAAAGGAATAAGCCAATGATAGGATTCTTCAAGAGTGCTTCTACTTCCTTTCAGGCTGAAGCAGCTGTCTACTAGAGCTGTTATATATGGTATTTTATTCACATGAAAATTTCATAACAATTTACAGGAGGTTTGAGTCTATTTTAGAAAATACTGATACACTCGACGTGCTTCAAGACTAACTCAAACCAAAAAGATGTTGAAAAAGTGTATTTCTGTGATCTGCAGCTGGGAAAAGTGTCCCTGGAGCTGACAATTAGAAGTATGTTAGCTTAATCCTGCCATAAAATTAGAGAGGAAAAAATGCCAGTCTACACTAAAACATGACAGCACACCATTAAAATTACCAGAACCTAAATGTGCATATCATGCACTTCTAGACATGGCATTTTTAGCTTCCAGGCATAATGTTCTCAAAACCAGAATCCCAATAAACTTTGCACCTATCTGACTGTATCCTCCAATGTGTAAAAACCTTCATGTATCTGGAAATATGTTCAGTCAAGAACAGGTAGGCCATCATCAAGAACATGAAGTCAATCTGATCTTTCATAGTTCCTGTTACCCTGAAATAAATGATGCTGTAAGTGAGACACATCCTTATGTTGTCAACCATCAGTCTCTGCCTACTGGGGCTTCAAGTAGATGGATTAAATGGAGGAACACTTTTTAAGAGGAAGTTTAGAATGGCATTCTCTACACTGGAATTTCTATCTACCATTTGCCTGCAGTGACTGCTTAAAAGTTCATTTTAATATGCAAATAACATTGAAGATTTCAGAATTATCCTCATCTACCTGTAGAAGGCTCCTAATTTCAAACACATTTTCCTTAGGTGTGCAAATGTATACAAATGTATAACTGTACTGCTGCAGACTAAGAGACTAAGATGACCACTACTCTCAGTCACTGCAGAAGACTCAGCTTCCAATACATGCTCTCTAATCAAGAAGATTAAATTTCTACAGTGAAATGAGGATCTGCAACTGAAGACTGAAAAAGAGACTATGTTCAGGATAAAGCAAGAGACCTGCAACAGCCACAGTACCACAGACATAGTGGGAAGGTTGAGACATGCCTGAAGCTGCCCAGTAATGTAAAAAAAATCTCAGATAAAAGAAAGAAAATACACAGGTATACTTTTGACATTAGTCAAAAGCACAAGTCCTCAAGAGCCATTCCCAGCATTAGGAGGACACTTGCTCAGCTAGAGACAGAAGATTTGTTGACCGTTTCACAGGGAGAGAGAAGAATAGTCTAAAAGCAATTTTTGCTTCTCACAAAACAGTAACTTCTACTTTGGGAACGTTAGGAAAATGCACAGAAGGCATAAATCCAAGAGCAAAGGATCTTTTGGAGTGATTCCAGATAATCTGTCTTGATGCATAATTTTGTGGAAAGCACCACAGGGAAAAGCAAAATAAGCTCTACAACACAGCTACTACACAGCCATCTGTGAGAAGCCTAATAGATCCCCATATACTGGCAATATCCTACCCTGCCAAGTTCCTACTTTTCATTGGTTAAATAAATGAAGCAAAGATAGCACTGGCTTGGAGTTCTGCTGATTTGAAGGAGCAAAAATACAGAAAACCTAATGGTAAATATGTATAAATATGTATATATCTAATATGTATACATTAGATTACTTTATCTAATCCCAACAAAATCACAAAACAGAGCTATGCAGGAGTCATTTCTTATCCTCTTAGGGATTAAACACTTCCTAAATAAGAAGTAACATTACCAGCTTTGCTGAAAGCTACCCTAAGAAGTCTAGCCCACAGAGTGTTTGTGTTAACTTACAGAAAAAATGTACTTGCAGGCTGTGAATCAAATAATTACAAATCTGGTCCTGAAAGGAGAACTGAGGAATGTATCTTGTCAAGGAAGGACAGCAAACTGGTACCTTTCACAGAGCAATTACAGCACAAGTAGTGCCTCAGTACCCTCTCACTGAAACAGGTGGGTGGTCATTCTGTGAATGCTTGGCTGAAGCTGGAATGAAGTGGGAAATTACAAACTGCAGTACTTACCTGGTTTTGAGAACTGACATCTATTATTTTTAAAAAGCACATTCTCTTTCCAGCTTCCATTTTTACTGCTCTTGACAGGTTTTACATTAGAGCAACAAACATAACAGCTGAAAAGGCTTTGCTATTTTAGTTGGTGACAGTCCAACAACATTATGTCTTACTTCAGGCAAAACATTTGTTTCCAGCTTAAAGAAAACAACAGCAGCCTGAAGCACATTTCCATGCAGTGATAAACAAACAAGCTGTTGCATCTCTGGCAAAGAATAAGATGAGTCATTCTTGCATGACTGGAAAGGTGCTCAGAAAGCTCACCTTGTACAGGTGTCACTACTGTCCCCTTGAAATGTGGATTTATGTGTATGTTCTTCGGTTGCTGAGGTGTCACTGGAGGTGGAGTCATCATGATTCGAGGCGTTTCTATCGGAGGGGGCATATGTAGCCCTGGAGGAGGAGAAGAATGATGCTGATGCTGTAAAGGAAGCAGAGATTGTAACTGTTGCTGCTGCTGCTGCTGTTGTTGCTGCTGCTGTTGCTGTTGTTGTTGTTGCTGTTGTTGCTGCTGGAACAGACTCATAACAGGTTGCTGGTGTGTTGGAATTAACCTCTGTGAATGAGTCTAAAGTCAGACAAAAGAACAAAGTCACCAGGCTTTAAAGTTAAAATATCCTGACATAAATGAGCACAAAACCAAGACACCTTTGGAGAACAATTAAGGCCAATTATGAACAGAAAAATTTCTTTCCCTTTATTAACTGGAACTGTTTAGAACTATCAGCATGGGAAAGCAAAGGAGCAATCAAAGACATTCATGTGAAGGAGAGCAGAGAGCAAGGAAGCACAGAGGGCATGCAGACAGACTCACTTATTTTTATCAGTGAAACTGCCTAGTTTCATATGGTAGCATTCTGCATGTTACTGGAAACTGTCATCAACTGCAATAAGGTACATGTGAAGATCACTGGAAATCTGAGTCCAGGTATCAGAACAAATCCACTAACTTTTGTCTCACATACAGAAGAGCATGAGACAACAGACCTAGCACTAGCAAAAAAAGTCAAAATACAAATTAAGCTAGATTCTTCAGTTATCAGTGCAGCAAACCTATCCATACTGCTTGAAGAAAAAACTACTTTAAAGATACCTTTCAAAGGTACCTTTCCTAGCACGGAAGGAAGTCTCTTGCTGCTCAACACTCATAAACAAATGGCCAAAATCAGTTCTAATAAAAAAAAAAATATGTTTCTTTTCAGAGACTTTCTTCTGCCTCTGAACTCACTGACGCCACATATTAGTACTATCCAGTAACTTCCAAAGGGTAGTGAAGAAGAGCCCCAAAGAGCCAACCTTTTAGCAACAAAGATGTCACACATTTTTTTTAGCAGCCACATACATAAAAAGCAAAACAGCTACATAGTATACACAAGAAGATACTGTGACAAGCACAAAAAATGTTTACAACATTTAAAATCAAAATAGCTAGCAAAGACTGCAGCAAACCAGAAAAGTAAATTATTCAACCTTCACTGTTTTAAAAGCATGAAACATTCTACTGCAGGGCTCTCAACCGCTGAGATAACACCGACTCCTGCCAGTGACCAGCACTTAGTTACTGCTGCTGGAAAAAATCACCTCTGTTTAATACAGACGACCTTGTCCTGCAAAGACATACACAGGCCTTGTTCTACAATCTCAGTTACCAGTACATTTTATGCAAGTGAACAAAAATAAGTGTGGGCTACCTCTTAAACCCACATTTGCTGGAGTTGTTGGGGGTTTTTTGGATGGAAAAAGTCTTTTAGATTGACACAAAGCACAGGGGAAAAAAGCAGCAACAAAGTTTAACTTCATCTGAAATCCCAAATAATAATTTATCTACTAGGGAAGTAATGATTACCTTCCTAGGATTTTATTTACCTCCATGGCTGACAGGCAAATAGATTTTTTTTATTTTTTTTAAGAAATGTCACCAAAAACATTTCTTGGACAAAAACCAAGAAATATTTTACAGAATAATCTTTTTTAAACTATATTACTATTACAGAACATGTTTCCATGTCACAGGTAGAGGACTTCTCAGAGGAATTAAGTTATTCCTCCGTTCTCAGGCAAATCAGCAGGTTAAGTCTGACTGTGTTGTACGAGTCAAAATGCACTTTACATTTGGAAGCACATACTTCACAATCATCAAGTTACACAAAGCCATCCTGCCTAACAGAGAGCAAAAGGTCTACACTGGAACATATATTCCACCTTTGCAAAAATTCACAGTTTAGAATGCATTTCTCCATAACTTCCTGAACGTTCAAAGAACACTAAGGATTAAAAGGTACCATTGTTGATGGCTGGTTTGGCAGCAGTGCAGGCCTGTGATCCTTCATTCTTCCCCTATCATTATTGTCTCTCCTTTGTTCTCCCATTCCGTGGCACATAATGGAGCCTCCTCTTCGCCCTCCTCTCCTGGAGCCGTATCGTCCCTGTTTGAGCTGCCTTTCCCTCTCCTCAAACTCACGTAATGCTGCTTGGGCTTCTGCAGAAAGCTCTGTTAAGAGAGAAAAGGGGAAAAATATTTTAGCTTTGCACTGAAAAGAAGGAAAATACAATGAAAAGAACATTGCTAGAACTATAGAAGAATCCCTGCACTAGGATAAAATTTGCAGGCACTTTGATCTCCTTTAGGTGGCATGTTAACATTTCATTAAAGACATCTCTAAAAGGAAAAAGCACAGATATTAGTGTCTTTTGCACAGGCAAAAAGCAGCAGATAAATGAAACAAACATGAACAAAGAGGTTTGGTTGTTTTGTTTTTTAAGATGGTATTGAAGTTTGCCTTCTGCTGTAAGAGGTGGCTGTAGCTTCTCTCAAAGTTTTATTGCCTTAAGCATCTCACTTATCTGCCAAAATGTCAGGTAGGACAATGAAACCTCCAGTAAACTTTACTGTAAAGGATCTGTTGAGTCTTACATATAAACAGATTTTATCCACCAAACTCTTCTGCACATTGGCCTGTTCCAAAGAAGCACTTTCTGATGGCTGAACTGAGTTTCCAGTATGTAACTAATTACTATTTATTTTATTGTATGTGGTTTAAGACCCAGTTGTACTTCACAAGTGAGCACAAATTGAAATCTGTACTCAGCTCAAGACAAACACATGGCTGCTGCTAACACCCACCCAACTCACATCACAGGTAAACACCAGAGAAGAGAGGGTACTCAACAAAGACTGACAAATTTCCTTGAAATCTTGGACAATGCTGACAGAATATTAAGAGAAAAAGTATTCAGTAACAGACCCAGGTAATGAAATTACTTGAAAATGCAGAGAAAGTCTACTACAGACTTCAGGAAACACACCATGGCAGTATGAGCAGTGCCACTCACTGGGCTTGAATCACCTAAACAGGATAATAAACTTTACCTCAAACATGCAGTTGAGTCTTTTGCCATTTGCCAGTCAGATCCCCTGTTACCTGTGATATTGACTTCTCCCTCTAACAAGACAAAATCAAACTACTCTAAAAGAAACAAACTCCTGACAAATAAAAACATATTTTGAATTAATATAATATATACTTGGCACTACTACACATAGTGGTTGCAATATTTGAACATCAGAATAAAAATAATTTGTATGTGGCAGCTGAGACATTAGTGCTGCATCTCCACTAGATATACACCAAGAACATATAGCTAAGGCAATTAGAAAACTCTTACAGTTTCCTGCGAGTCTAAAAGCCAAAGCTACTTAAACCACCCTCTTAAACATCTTCATAAGTAATCTCCATTAGTCTTTGAAGTTGAGGATTGACAGAAGGGCAGAGAAGGGTGAGCGCTGTGCATTCCCACTGCGGCCGTTGTTCTTACTTGGCTACAAAAACTACCTGCATGACTGAGCTGCAAACACTGTAAATTTGCATGTCCCAGTTTTCAGAAGTATTCAGCACCTCCACAAAGCAGTGGCTTTTTAAAGGAAAAGTTCAGAACTTGCTGATGGCCTGTAAGAACACAGCAAACACAACAGACTTCTAAAAGCTCAGGATCTGCCATAGAGTTTCCTATTTCATTTTTGCGTGTTGGTGATGACACAAGTTTCTCTTTGTCCTTTCCTCTCCTCTCTGACACCAAATTAAATGGCATAAAGCCTTAGCAGATACTCTTATGAAACACTACCTCTGCCCTCAAGGCACATGCCTCGAGACATCAGCAGAGCCCAAGACAATGAGGCTTTATCAGAAACATCTCACAACATGTTTCAGAAAGAGGCAAGGAACCACAGCCCCTCAAATCTTAGTATGGTATTATATGTGCACACTATGGATTTCTGAGGAAAATTAAAACAAATGTACTCTTGTCTAAAGCAATCAAAAGCATCAGATGCAACTAAAACAACCACCTTAGCCATCTTTGGCTGTCAGGGATAAAAAAGCCAGTTTGGTGGGAAAAACACAGCTCTAATTTCAAGCCTCCTTTCTCTCCACACCTGCAGCAAGTTCTGTTTCTTCAGAGGTCTACAAGCATGAAGAGCAAATGTGGGCTTTGACTTGGTCTGCCAGAAAGATGGATCACTAGTTCCCACATACGTAGGGGAGGAAATAGTGTCACTATGTTGCAAAGGAGTAACACTCCTCCCTTTAAATTCTGCAGAGCGTACTGGATGTGCTGCTAGTTGGACAGCTGGGTTTTTTCCCCAGGAATAGGACAGGTAGGACAATTTCTCTGCCATCTTCCATACTAGAACCCTGAACTCAGCAAGGCTGTAGTCCAGAAAACAAAGTTCAGTCACTTCCACAAGTACCTACCACTGACAATCATGACAGATGATAAGAAGCAACTTCCTGTTATATAGAAGTCACATGTGAGGAAAGCAGTTTTTAATGAACCTGGGAATAGAGCTACACTTCCTAAAAGGCAACATTATGGCCAAGTCCCTCAGCCTCTTGAGTACATATTGAAGAACACTGAGTACAAACAACTTCAGAAGAAAGAATTGGCTGCTCTAAACAAAATGACTTCAGAGCACTGTGCTGATTAACCTTAGGGAAGGGATGACGGTATCCATGCAAAGGTCTTTGATGTGCTTTTCACTCTCTTTAAAATGAATAAATCGTTTTCCTCCTCACTTTACACAAAATTTCTCAAAGTTTAAAGGCCATGTCCTTAAAGGCAGAGTCCCCGTGTTCAGTTTTTCAGTCAAGAAAGTGAACACGTGTGTAACACCAACCTTGGAAAAAACATCCCAACCCAAATAAAAACCCTCAGGAATTCACTGCAGCAAACATCATTGCATTCATACCACATCTATGACCACAGAAGTACAATATAACCACATGATTTTTTAAAAAAAGAGATTACATCAACATCAAACATACTTCCCTCACAGCATGCCATTAAGGCAACAGTGTCCTATAATTTCACTTAGACACAAAAGTGCAGGTTCAGAACCACAGAAGTCACCACTCATGCCATGAACACCTCAAGTGCTGTATATAGATATACAATCACCACACAGTAAAATATAGTCAGTTCAATTATTAGCTGGGCTGCATGTTGTATTTGAGAGCACTGTGCCACAAATACAGAGATCAAGGAGAGGAGATAACATGGAAGATGGTTTTGCACAGAGGAAGAAAAGAAAAGAGTCCCTGTCTTCCCTGAGAGCAAGATCACACTGCTAACTAGAAATGAAGTGATGAGCAGAGGAAGAAGAGATTGGCTTTCCCTAAAGGGCTTCTCCCTGGCTAAAACCTTGTGTAAAGTGTGGCAAAAGCACCCTGGGCCCAGCTGGATGGTGCCAGGCTCCCTGCACAGCATGTGCAGGCTGGGGCAGCTCTGGCTCCTGCCTGCACCAACCCTGAGCACACACCTCTGCGGCTACTTCTGCCTCCCGCTGCTCCCTGAGCACAACAGCACTGCAAACCCACAGATCTGAAAATCCCACAATCCGTATAATCCTGGGTAAGGCAGAGATTTTCAACACCAATCACATTCTCAAACAGTTATAAATATATATATTCATTTACATATATATGCAGCATGTTGTAACTTTTTTCTCCTTATCACCCAGATCTCCAAATTGCCTACACTCTGTGCTTCTGCCACAGGACAAGAGTGAAACCACTCAGTTTAATTTCCTAGTCATGCCTGAAATCTCAGCCACTAGTCATCAGAGTGAACATAAGCCAACTAAGCAGGGCATAACAAAAAGTACTGCCACGTCCAATTAACCTTTGTTAGCACTTTGCAAATGGTTCTGAATAAGTGTAATAAGTGGTTTGATTTTTTCTTAAATTAGATACAGAGGGGATACTTTAGTTTGGTGATACCAAAGACATTTTTTCTCTTTACATTCCTTAACAGGTAACTAAATCCAGAGAATAATGACAATTTCTACTCTGGGAAGACTTCAACTACATGCACTGAAAGAAGTTACATATTTCTTATCAAAGATGACAAACTTGGTATCACTAGAAATCAACTGCATAGCTGTCCTACAGTACCCCTCCTTTGGACTTTACAAAACCACTATTTACATTAGCTTGGATAAAGAAATGTTTAGGAAAGATCTCAGCTACATTCATGAGAACACTTTATATTTTTACATCTGTTTTACTGGCACACACTTAGTCTCATCTTGACTGTACAGTTCTCACACACAGTTAATGCAGTGAATCAGCAATTATTTTTCTGGTGTCTCTAAGTGTCAAGATTAATTTCACTATTGCTGGTAATAAAATGGTTTCAAATGACATCTTTAATCAGTAAGTAAGAATGCACTCCTCCAATAGAGACAAGCTGTCACAAAAGGTCACCAAAATGTGACAGGATGGAAATTACGTTTGTAACTTCAACTGAAATGTTAATTCCTCTTTAAGTGTTTTCTCAACTATGTTCATATTTTAGAGTAAGGAGATGTAGGTCTGCAATAAAATTTCATTTTTAAACTACAGCATCTGTAAAAATTTGCTCTATAATCTCAAAAGGAAGTAGATACTTATATGCAAACAAGAATCTTTTGTGGTTTAACTTTCTACCACCTGGTCAATCATCTGGTCTCTTTAACAACAAATTAACAAAAAAAAAAGTTAGTATGAATAGAAACCATTTCACAACAGCAAGATTGTATTTTTGCCAAATACTAGTTTCAGAAAAACCTCTTTATAGAATCATCCACCTTTGCTTCATCTCTTCCTTATATCTCAGAGCTACACCCCAAATCACTTAAAATTACATTCAAAAATAAGTCTAATTCAAACCACTCTTCTTTTAACCTGTAGTGGAGCTTGACTGTTTTCTCCTCACTGGCTGGGATTTTTAGATTAAACTGAAGAATAAATCCACAGATACACAAATGCCCATGCAATTGTCATTTACCTTGCAATTATGTGCAGAAATTTAGTTATCCTAGAGTGCTCTTGCTTTTACAATACTCTGTTTCGTAAAGCCATCAACACCTTTTGTACAAATAAATGTAGTCTGTATGTGGTACATAAACACATGGTCTTATGGTTGTAAACACATTTGGAACTTACCTCAGCTAAAATACCCCTTGCCTGAATAGACCACTCTGTGCCTCTACAGGGTTCCCTTCAGTCTTACTCTAATCAGAATCAATTCCTGACTGCTAAAACAATGCTGAATAAAGGCCCTAATACATGCTTTGCCTGACATTGCAAGTAAAAGCAGCTATTTGCTAAATATGAACAACAGAGGAGAAATACCTTTGATTCAAAATCAAGCACTGACATCTCTCACAGCATGACACAGAATACCACTGTGAAGGTCTAGTTCAGCCTCCTCTGCAGCTGGTTCCTCACTGCTCATGAACAAGTCCTCTTAGCCACAACACCTCTTTACAGAATTAAGGCTTCTCAATTTTTTGCAGGCATAGTAAAAGCCCAAATCCCTTGCATTCAGATTAAAGAATTAATAGGTTATACAATTCACGAGAAAAATGCTTAGAACTAGCATCCTTTGCAAAGTAAAGCTTTTAAGGTAAGAGGAAAATTTCATCAGGATGAGTTCTAGTACTCTAGTATCTGCTCTGGGAATGCAATTCCAAAATGCCTTGCTGTGCAAAGGCACTGACTCATCTGTAAAGAAAGCAGAAGCACCCAGCTTCTAAGTTCAGGCTGCATGGCACCCTCTTAAAGGATTCTGGGTGAAGAATCCATCCCTACAGTCTGCCAAAACTTGAAAGTATCATAACACACATCTTCTCCCAGTTGTATCTAACAATTAGGCAACAGTACCTGACAATTTGCCTTCATTACCAGTTCACCTCTCTTGTGTATCTTGATTCTCTTCAAAAGATCAGGGCTTTTTCTCCATAGTTTGAATTGATATTTTGGTTCAGTAGCAAAACTATGAGAATGGTACATCTTACTGGAAGTAAAACTTAATTTCTGCCCATCTTCCTAATACCTTAATTTTAATTTTACTTATTATTTATTATTATTGCCACCACTCTAAGTCCAACATGAAGAGGTTATCCCCAGTGGGGTGGGCACAACACCAGTACTATATACCTGAATACCCAGAGCACATGAAAGATCTTTAGTTAACTCTCAAAGTCATAAACCAAAGTGATTTTACCTATAGACTAAAACAGAGCAACTGCAAGAAAGCTCCAAATCTACTGATTTGAAGTAGCAGTGGCAAATTCATTAGATACATAAAGCAGTGTTCCTAGAAACAAACACACTCACGTTTTATTACTCAAATAGGAAGAAATTATACCCTTTTAGACACTGCCTAAAGGATTAAGGGGCTTTAAGAGATCCAGATTGTTTCACGTTAGAAAAGCTGAATCCAGAAAAAAAGGGTTTCCGTGTTTTCTAACACACTCCCCAACAAGTTACATTTTCTCTAGGCCAATCCAAGAGCAGGAACACAACAGGTTCAGAGCATGCTTATATTCCTGGGGGAAAACAGCAAACATGTAGGTATTTCACAACAGAACACAAGTCAGAAGATCTGTTTTATCAGCTGAAAATCACCCAAAGAAATTCCTTAAAATGTATTCCAGCACAATACATAGTGAAGCACAGATCAGAGAGCTGCTGCTTGAAGACAGGAAAGCTTTTCAGGACACCACAGAGGTCCCAGTGAACAAATATAACAATGATTTTCAAAACATGATATGTTTAAACATTATTCCTAAGGAGACAGACACCACACGCACTACAAGACACGACATATGGCTTTGGACAATTTGGATATAAGCCAGTCTAAGTTAGAAGGTGATTGTTCTACCTTTTGCCATTAAACTCTTTTAGAAAAGTTTTGGCAAGCCTGTCTTTTACTTTCATTCGTTACAGCTCTGCAAACCAGTCCATTGCCACAAAACCTCACCCAAAGTTTCTGGAATGTTTCTCCTTTCTCTTGTCACATCTGAGAGCCGAATTATTGTTCCTTCTTTCCGTTCCGTTTTGAACCGTAATCGTCCGGACTCTTCATCATCATCCTCCTCTTCATCAGATTCTTCTTTTGTTTCTTCTTGAAGTTCCAGAGATCCAATCGCTGCCTAAACCACAAAATACAAAGGACACACAACATGAAAAATCTATTTTCTCATGATCAGTGTCAAAAGGCAAATCTTTATTTAAAGGCCCTTTTGAACAAATTTTGCTGGCATTACACTTTGTGCTCATGCATAATTCAGTGAACATTTAAGAGCTTGGTGAATTTTTTTTTAAATAGAAATATATGAACTATACAATACATTATAAAGTAAAATCTAGTTAGAAAATAAATTTTGCTGCAACGTTTCAGGGAATATTGAAACTCCAGTTAGAACCTCCAACTGATTAGCAGCTACTTCTTAACATTTTAGCACTGAATTCACTAAGATACAAACCTGGGATACTGCCAGTTTCAAGTACTTCAAACAGTAAACCAACAGGGTCTTTTTTTTTTTTTTTCATTTTTTTTTAGAAAATATCAGTAGCTTGTTGTTTAAAAAAACCTAACAAACACCAACAAAAACCAGATAACCATGCATCTCAATCGCATTCCTCTAGGTATGCATAACTGTACTTGTCCTTACTTTTTCTATTCCTTGAATATTTCCTACTTTCAATTCAGCAATTGATGAAGAGAATGGAGAATGGTATTGAATAAAATTTGAAAATACTAAATCAGTATTCTGGAATGCTACTCCCTTTCCCGTTTTCTCTATAATAGAGAACATTTATTTAGATAATGTCCCAAATAAAAAGGGATCCCTTTCCTTCAAATTAATAGGAAAAAAAATCCATTTCATTGCCCTGTGCTGGCCTGATGAAAATAATGTTTCAGAATGTTACATAAGTTATATTTGATGTCAGCAGTTGAAAATTAGAAGTGTTCTAAGACAGCATGATTTTCCATAAAATTTTTCTGTTACTGTGTATTTGGTTATTTCTTGTTCAAGTCCATTTACTCATTTCTTAGAATTAAAATGCATGTGTAGGCTCCATGCAAAGACTCCAAATACATTATAACTTTTATGCTGCTTGAGGACCAATTACTAAATGAGTGAAATCTAACATGCAAAAATGGTTTAAACTTCAAATTAACCAGATCAGTGCCGAAATTTATATGAAAAAAGCACAGCAAGTGTGACAGTCAGGCAGACACATATCAACTCACAAATCAAGAAAAAGAATTAATGGAATCAGTTGTGCAAGAGACTGCAAATTTCCTTATCCAGTAGCCCAACTTCATCCATAACAAAAAAAAAACGTGGGAAGCAAGACCAGAAACAGGATGATCTGGCAAGACACTTTCTGCTTTAAAAGACAGCACACCTTATGAACTCCAGCTCAAAGCTACTATAACTCTGGTCTGGTAAATAAATGATCTGTGTACTTAATTCCTGGGCTTTAATGGACTCCTGATCCCAAGTTATTTTCATTTAATCATCCCCTTATCTCAAAATGATTTTATCCATTCCCAGTAAACATTCAAGCACTACACTTTCTGACCTCACAAAAATGCTTTAAGGAAGCAGCCAAAGCCTTATACTTCACAAATGTATTTGTTTTTATGTAACAATTTTATAAAAAAAAAAAAAGCTTAAACCAGACAGAATAGCAGACAAAAAGCCCCAAAACTTCAAGAGTGAAAGAGATGTAAACCTCAAAAGCAAACCCATATTGAGCACAATTGGTCTGATTAACATATCCATGTATAATCAAAACACCTCTGAGGACAGGCCGTTGAGACTCATGGAACAGAGGAGGGATGTTAGCAAGGAAAGAGATGCTAAGGTGGTTTAATAAAAACAAACAAGAGGGAAAGACAGGCTTAGCATTTTACTTTCAAAAGAGGGACTCAGAAGAGAAAGGAGTAGCAATATCTCTATTAAATCTATGGTTTGAAGTATCACAAACCCCATAATTTTACTGTATCAATGCTTGTTTTTAGAAACCTTCCCTTCAGGATCAGGATTTGGAAGTCAGAACTGGAGCAGCTCTTTTGCAAGACATTGATCTCACTACACTGAGCCTCCTGTTTTACTTTAAAGCATAAGCCCCAGATATCCACTCTCTATGTCCATGCCCATTAAAAGCTCTATTGGAATTACAGTTTTTATTAACCAAAGACTGGTCTCAGTCATGTAATCTCATCTGTGAGTGCAAAACTTACTTGTGCAAGGCTCTGTGTGTAGCTCAGACTTCAGAATCAGGACTAGAAAGTCTGATAAGAAAGAATCAGGACTATGCAGTCCGTGTAATCCTGAAAAGTTCTGCTATGTTTTAATGAAATGCTACAGAAAATACCTGTGGAAACTGTTGCCTTTTGACAACTACTTATTCTGGGGGAAAAAAAATCCATTCTAAAAAGAAAAGAATACAAGTTGTAACAGACTACAAGACAACTACTTACCTATACAACAATAAAAAACATTTATCAAACTCTTCTAGACTAGCACTATACTGTTTCTAGCCACTTATACCAATTCTGCAGCCTTCTGGGTCTGATTCCCTTTATTCATCAGCATAATGTCATGCTATTAACAAACAACAGCCCTACAAGCATTAAATATCAAAGACAAAAAAAAAAGAAAAAGAAAAATCAAAGGAGTGGATGAAAAAGAAGGCACCAAGGAAAGGCAGTGCTGGAGGATGCTAACTGACCCATGTCCAAGTCTGATTACACGTGTTATTGAGGGATTTGTATTAGTTGCAATGGAGACACAAACATGTCTGACAGCCAACCATATGTTCTCTCCATACAGCTCCAGGAAAGGTTAGCTGAGCTGTGTAGGAGCACACACTCTTCCCCTGCAATTTGTCCAACAGTTGGAGCATGCAAGACTTCTAGATGAGCTTTTCCAATTTCCAGTCAAACAGGATGAGCACTTATGCCAAGACTATAGTATATAAAGGGATTTTATGTTTCAAAAAGACACAACTGCAGACACAGAATTAAGACATACTAGTACTTATAGGATTGCTTTTAATACTTGCTAATCATGAATATCTCTGCATGTACATACACAGCCCCTGAATGGCCACTTCAGGTCACTTGACTGGACCTGCCAGCCAAGGCTTCTGGCAGCTCTCCTCAAAGGGAGCTTTACATTTCCCATTTTGACACCTTGCACAAAGCCACCAAAGAGCTTTGCTGACCCTTACAAAGAAAAAGAACGACCTTTCTTCTACCACAAGGTCAGAGGTTCCTGCCATCCTCATTAAATAATTATGCCATAAATCCCAGTCACTGACCAGAACTCCTCATGCTGGGCTATGAACCACTACTGAGAAAGAGTGAGTGCTCCTGCCCAGACAGCTCCCCAGGCACCTGCAGCAGTGGTAGCAAACACAGTCCAAGGAAAGTAGGAAAAAACACTGCTCAGCATGATCCTCCCAAAAGTGATTATCAAGTGTTCTGGACAGCTTTGTGGCAGAGACTGATAAGATGTTGTAGAGGCTAAACCAGAAACTTTACAAAGGTGAAACAAAGATTTATTAAGTAGCCAGAAAATAGGCAGTGGAGGCATCTACTAGAGGCTAACACTGAAGCAGTAGCAATTGCTCAGTCCTAGGGGAGGATCAAGAGATAAGAGGGCAGATAAGGGGATGTTACACCTATTCCAAGGGCATCTCAACTCCACAGATGAAAAATGGGACTAAAATAATAAACCTAAGTGCCTTTAAATATGTTTTAAAATTGGCTGCTTTGATTTGCACTCTTTTCATCACTTTCCTCCAGGCTGACAAGTAGTGTCTTCAAACTTGAACAAAAGTACTAAAATGCAGAAGTTTTGGCTACACACAGATGGAACAATTCAGACAGAAACATTGGCCTTTTTTTCCCCAAGCCTGTACTCTATCAAAAGAAAAGCAGTATGTAGGACATTTTCATGAAATGTTTTCTTGATTAAAGTCCTCTACATTTCTTATCAGCATAACCCAAGACACGGTTTAAATTTATGCAATGACAAATCCCCTATCATACACTTCACAGATTAGTTCTGATATAAAACAAAGAAATCACGAATTCTAATTTCAGGAGGGTTTATTTTTATTTCATTTTCACATTCACATTTCACAGAAGTAATTAGTGATAGTTTTCCTCTAAAAATATTTAGGACATGATGCCTCATGTGACCGTTCTACCACACCTATTTGCTGTTGAAATTTCCGGGTATTGAGTGTTTCTGCTTTGTACCTTAAGAACACAAAAATATTTTCTGAACCACTGCTACATTTTTCAAGGAAGCTCCACAGAGAGTGTTATTTATTTAAAATCCAAGGTTCTAAGCACTGTTTCAAGCACAAGCTTTACCTGCCTTTTCCTCACAGCTCCCACCTTGAGTGCCACTCCTAACAGGTGTCTAACTTCCCATATTCAATTCACTTGTTTCCTCCCATTATTTTCCAACTCCTCATCCAGTCAGTTTTTCTCTTGGTTTACAGAGTTTCTTCATGCAATCTAATAAGAGGCTTTATTTGGTTTTAATGTGGGAACTGCATAAAATACAACACCAAACACTCTTTTCTGTCAGCTCGCTCTCAGTTGTTCACATGCCAAATTTCAGTCAGGAGATAATAATGCTACTTCTTTGCACTCATTACAGCTCCATTCTTGTGTTGCACTTTTCTACAGGAGAATGCCAACTTTAGCCTTGTTTACAAGTAACAAATGTTGAGATTTTAGGGAGAGTACTGTTATATAACACTCAAATAAAGAACACTCTTCAGAGTTGGAGGTGGCATCTAACCTTGCAATAAAAAGAATTGGATACTCTACAAAGGTTCTCTCTCTTAGTGATATTCTCATTTAGAGAGTACAATTATGAGCCTGCTGCCAAATGTAAATAAGCTACATAATAAATAAGAACAGAATAAAAAGATGCTACTGTTTTGGGAAGAAAAACCTGTGGTAATCTGCAAACCATTAGAATAATGCCAGAACATAGAGTAAGCAAATAAAGATGTGGCCAAAATGCTCAAATTATATGATGAACAAATTCTGTAAAAGATCTATTAAGAAAAACAATAAAAACTTTCATTAATGGTATCTTTTGAATGAAAGGAATTTAATTCTGAATTGGATGAATTTAGACAACATCGTTATTACAGAATTCTCATTAGTTTGTACTCTAAAAATGAAGCTGTACTTTTTTAAGGTCATGAGTTTGACAGTGAATCTCAGCTATGTATTTAATTTTACATGATGTGCATTGTGTCCATCATCTCAGACTGCAGCTGCAGAAAGCCCAAAAGCATCACTCCACTTCCAAAATGCCAAAAAGAAAGTGTATATAATCCAGTGAATGAACAAAACGTGTTTAGACATTACACAATTCTTTCAAAGAGTAGATTTAATACTAGTGAAGTAGCAAATAACTACTTTAAGGTTTATTTGGTACAAGATGTCATGCTTGCAACAGTGGAGGACTGAACAACGCAGGTGGCCCCTTTCAGTGCAGATCTCTGCCTACCAAGGAATGTTGTTTTACCAAAATAGGTTTGATACAACAAGACCATCACAGCACACCCACTTGTAAGAACTTCATAGAGTAACACTGCTGTGTCTTTGAGGAATTAATTTCCTGATGAGTTAAAGCTCCAAAGAGGAAACACACTCTGACTACACTTCTCAGCAGGTAATCCATTCAACCCTATTTAATTAAGAACTGGAATAAAAGTAATATTAAAGCAGATTCCTGCTGGGGAAAGAAAAAAAATCCCCCATCAAAAACTTGCTGCAAATTAAAAACAGGTATGATGCCTCTGTTCTGGGCTATAATCAGTGACTGTATATGTGGCAGTCTTTGGCATAAGCTTTCTCCTTGCAAATGAAGGAACTCATTCTTTCTCCTAAGTAAAGAAGTAAAATAAACTTCACAGGAACTTCAGTCCCAACAAAACTCCTTTCAAAAAAACAATCTAACCTTTGCCCTTCTAAAATACTGAACTTTCCATGCTCACACTCCTCCTCAAAAGGGGATACCCAAGAACTGTATTTACACTCCCAGTGGCACAAATGATCCACCTGGAAAGTGAGGCATCACAGCTATTAGAGATTTAACACACAGCATGCAGTATTACTGTCATTCTCCTACCCAAACAGGCCTCTGAAGTTACTAATGTTGAAGCCAAGACTAAATATGCACATTTTGGCCTATTCCTTATGGTTTTCATCCCAGGGGAGAGAGGGCATCTGATGTATCTGACAATATAGATGCTATTACAATTCATCTTACACAAAGAGTAATATGACCAATAATTCAACACTGGCAAAGTGCATCAGTTCTTACTCTGTAATAGGTACAATTCTATGAAATCAATCTCTAAAAGAACTAGTTAAGTTTCCATTAAATTTACAACATACCTCTTCTGATTCATTTGCCATTGTCTGGGATTCTTCCAGCTCCTCATCAGCCGTATATTCTCCTTGTTCTTCCATTGCTTGCTCATTATATGATTGCATGTAATCTTCATCCTAAAGCAATAACACATGAAGGTGAAAAGACACAGGCAAACTGTACAGAATTGCAAACCCATGGAGAGGTGGGGTCTGACTACATTGTTACGACTTCCAGACTTGAAAAAAGTATTGTCTCTATCAGAACTGTCAATTACAAGTGATATGACATATATACAGTATAATTAGCAGGGCTTTTAACTAGACCATAATTTCAATATCATCAAAACTAAAGCAGTTTTCACTCAGATACCAATGTTATAATAAAGATACCACCTAATACTGTTTGCTCCAACTTCTCCTATACATCTACATCTAAATGGGGTCAATCCCCCATTTACAAATTCATGAAGCAAACTGCAGTCCTTTCTTACCAAAGAAAACATGCACCTATGCACATATACATTAACATCAGATTTCACCCCATAAGAATATAAACATTCTTAAAACACTCTGCAAGCACCTACATATGAGCAGGTTCAACTCCGAAAAATTATGAACATAAAACAAGAGTAAAAGCTTTCCTGAGTAAGTTTGCTTGTATTTTAAAACACCTCACTGATCACATACAGTTTTAATTAAGATTAAATCACTTCACTGGCAATTAAAGCCAGTGCATGTTCTCTAATACGCTGCTTAAATTATATTGAATTATGCAGGTGACATTTTCTGAACTAACCTCCAATCTCTTTATTCAGGTTTAGACAGTTCTCAGTTACAAAAAGGATGAACGAGCAGGACATCAATCACTTTGGGATATTAGCACCTTAAAGATGTCTTTAGCAGGTCAATAATCTTTTCACCTTCGAAGGACTTTATCAGATCTTGTCTAAAGCCTGGATAAAAGCTTTTGCATTAAGTACTTCTAACAATTGGCAGTGTATCTCCACCACACAAAGCTGTTTTCTTCCTTAAGGATACAATCCTCAAGGTCATGATTCTCAACTGCCTTCCCGCATGACAAAGGAGCATTACCTACCGCCAAACAAGCTGTCAACACAAACTTTGTCACAGCCTAGATAAAGAAACTGGCAGACAGTGATAATAGGTCTAATTTCCCCTCCTCCCTAGGGAGGCAAACAGATTTTAAATCAGTCTAAAACCCTATGCACGCAAAGCAGTGTTATCTTTGAAGATACAATAGAAAGAAACTCACTGGAAATTCATCGAGGGGTTCATTGATTTCAAGGTCTAGCACTTCATCTTCTTCTCCAGGCTCTTCCCCATATTCTATTTGGTCTTCTGTCAGCTCAGGATCATTGCCTTCATAATGTCCTTCCTCTGCATACTCTGAAGCATATTCTTCAGGTGCTTCAGATTTGTCATAACCAATTTCATCTTCCCCTTGGTCATACTCAGACTCATGTTCTAGTGACGGATCATTGATGGACTCAGAGATTTCATATGATGCCAGCATGCCAGATGTGGCACTGAGGCTCACCGTGACACCTGGAGAGCTGTGGGATGGGAGGGATTCAGAGGTTGGAGTGTAACAGTCAACTACCCGCAAAGATTTAGCAAAACAAAGCCAACAAACATAAGTTCTCTAAGTTGGTGGACAGAATTATACCCCATACACTATTTGAGTGCATGCCATGTTCTCACAATGCATACTGTACTGCAGCTTATCACCAGCTGCAGGCTATTTGACCAGGGGAATCAAACGAACCAGATGGTTTAGCAGGTCAAACTGGCAAAAGTCCTGCTTTGTCACCAAAGCAGACTGGATTCAATTTTAATTCTAAGACTAACAAAAAATACACAAAATTGCTATAACTGCATCTGTTTTCCCAATCTTTCAGAATATTCTAGTAAAATATTTTTTACTAAATGCATTCATGTTGTTCATTCTTGACTATCTTGAATTCAAAGTTACATTTTTATGACAGATTTAATGTTCTACTTAATATAAAATACATAGTCAATAACTGTAATTTAAATGCCTGAGACACTCTTAACTTAGTAACACCACTGGCACAGACACTGGAAAAAAACAATCAATACAAAAACTGACACATTTATAATCTGCAGGCAAAGCAAAGCTCAGAATTTACTGTTTACAACAGCTAGTGCCATCAACACATAAAAAAGCAACTAACCAACTGCAGACAAGTTAGAAAAGCAGAGGGGGGGGAAGCTCTTCTTGATTTCAGGGTTCAGGGTATAATGAAAATAAAGATATTTTTATTTTTTTTAAGTAACAGTCCTATTGTTGCCCGTAACAAATAAAAACACAAACCAACAGAGTGCCGGTTTATGCTGTGCTTTATTCGGGGCCCCGGGAACCTGAAGACTAGCGTCCCAAGTCAGGATTCCAAAGACTTCCATTCTCAGTTCAGCTTTTATACACAACCAAGTTTACATGCTGTTTCCACAGCAAAACAGTTACATTCAGTTACAAACAAGCTCATAGCAGTTTCTACAACAAAACAGTTACAAGCAAGCTCATACTTCATACTGATAACAATTAATAATCATCTACTCTAATCATAAATCTTCTTAAGCTGTCTTACCCCTAGAAACTGATTAACAGACCCTTACCACATCCCAGGTAACAAATCATTATATACATGCTTGACTAAATCCTTTGATTGTTGTTGCTATCTCTTCAGCACATTCCATGCTCACAAACAAGGTTGCTAACTTACTACTTTGGAGTGCTGCTTTCTAGGCCTACTCTCCTACTAAGCCTTAGCCATTCTACTACTAAATTCGAATTATTCTGCAACACTATTATTCACCATTTTCCTACATTTGGGAGAAAAAGATCCAGGCAGCTCTGAGCTATTTGCATCTATAAGACAGGGAAGATTTAACACAAAAATGAAGACATTATGCAGGATTATCATTATCCTCCCAACTACAGAAGCATGAGGTTGAATGGAAATAGAAGGAAAAGGGAAAGGCTCTCACTCTCTGCCAATAAAACTGCTAAAAATGCAAAACTTGTCTACAGAAACCTGCTTCCACTGAGCAATACTATCACACTTCAGATACTTTCTTATCACTCATGTGGTTACATAGCCACTCCTGCTGCCCAGGGGTCTCAGAGAGGATATACAGTGAAGTGACAGAAAGAACCAATAGGGATTCCCTCTTTTGAAGGGAATAGTCCAACCCTCACTACTGCAGGAAGGAAAACAGCAGCCAATGGACAGCTGGATGGTTGGAGCATTTTATCACACCACCATCAGTCCAATACAATGACAGGACTCCTTATACTACTTAAGGTTAAGCACAGGAGATCTCTGAGATATAAATATATCAATGCATGTTATATATACATTCATACCCCTTCAGATGGCATGACCTGCACAGCATGCAACAAGTAAAGAAAAAGCTGGAAAAACACACAGGCCATTAAAAGCAGCAGTGGTATTGTATCACTTTGGCATCACAAGCATCTTCCCCCTGCATCAGTCCAGCTTGAAAAGTAAAAAGACACTCATTTTGAGTTGTGATGCCCATAACTCAGCTGTGGAGCTGTATCACCAGGGAGTATTCACAGGGCAGGATCCTCAGTGAACTTCTGTGGAAGTACCTGCTCCAGACTATAAACTCTGTTACAAATTTTCTGCTGTGTAATTGTACACAAACAATTAAGCCACAAATCAAGCCTCATCAAGTGTGCAATTCCCCTCCTTAGGGTCTTAGAAGGTAAGATATTTTTAAAAGAAAGACGGCAGAAAAGGACTTCACAGGAGAAGGAAGCTCACAACAATACTGAGGCTGCAAACAGCAAAGCTCTGTAAGTGTTTATAATGAATTCTATATGCATGGGAGATGACACCATTTCTTCTCATAAGCTTTTTATAGATTTGAGTTAAATTTCTGAGATTGAAATAACCAAAATAATGTTATTGATATGCAAATAATGCTACTGAGTACATTAGATATACATCACCAAGTAACTGGCTAAGTAAAAACCAAAACCATTTTAAGCATGTAAGAATAACTTTAGTTTAGTAGTTATCAGTAATCAGTAGTAGTAGCCATTAGTAGCTTTGAGTTATCCAAAACAAGATTCAGGAAAGAAATACCGAAATTCTTGTTCCTCTTCATTGTCACTTTGCAGAAGATCGTCATTCAGCTCTTCATCTGACAAGTCTGATTGATTCTAGGTTTCAGAAAAAGTCAATCATAAATATAAAAGATATAAACTTTTAACTACTGAAAGTTCTGAATACTAAGTATTTTTTTATGAAAATCACACCTCAGAATAAGACCATACCTTCAAGGAAACGACCTAATTTGATAAGGAAAAAAACTACAAGACAACAAATCTTAAAATACATCCTTGGTAGTCTAATGGAAATTTACAGAACTCAAATTTGCCTGTCTATCGACAGTTTTCACTGCTCCATTCTCAAATACAGCCAAAGATGACAACTTGCTTAAGACCAGGAAGGAAAAAAGCTCTAGTTCATGGCCTTGTGACATTGATGCATTAGCAAGACAAGAAAATGCATGAAATTACTTTTAAGTTCTAGAGAGCAAAGATACAGACTGGAGAAAAGGATATAAAGTTGTTTCATTTATTTTTTTTTTAATAATTACCCACTCAGAAGAGGTATCTGCAGATTTGCTAACCAACA
Organism: Manacus vitellinus; assembly: GCF_001715985.3. Lineage (NCBI taxonomy): Eukaryota > Metazoa > Chordata > Aves > Passeriformes > Pipridae > Manacus > Manacus vitellinus. The sequence goes on along the minus strand of NW_021940812.1, from coordinate 1,433,802 downwards.
TTTCCAACCCCTTAAGTAACAGGCAGAAAGGTTACACAAAGGTAGATTTATCTAGAAGTATTGGGATGAGATTAAGTAGAAGGAAGTTTAGCATAAATAGTTCAGGGAAAACTTTCTGAGAAATGTATTTTTACCCCACCATATGTGTCCATACCCCTGTAACATTGCAAACCGAAAAGAATAGAAAAAGCACAAGAAAAAAATAATACTTTGGAGAATCTAGTATTAGTTAGTATTCACACAGATAATTTCATATTTTTTAATATAAGCAAGCAGCTTTATCAACTAGCATTCCAATTACAAAGATATTTACAATGTTAACTGCTTATGTTTTTGATAACTGCATAACACACATCTGCAAGCCCTATAATCTTGGAATTTTATTTTCTTTCTTAAACCAGTACATGAGACTAAGGAACTTCCTATCTTTAATAGGGAATACTTACAGAATAGTTTCAAGAAGTTTATTTGCAACAAATAGACTGTGGTTATAGAAAACTACATCAAATGAAACCTAACTCTTAAGAGATCTGGGTTTCTTAACAAACCTATTAATCTCCAACCAAACCTTAAAAACTATTTTCTAAATGAGTTCATTCAGCAGATAAAATATAAAAAGAGGTGACTAGCCAGTTTGATTTTCCAAACAGGAATCCTGTCTTCTCCTGCAGATATCTGGCAAACCCAAACATACATTTAGTTCTTTTCACAGAGTTCAGCATTGGAAATGGTTATCAGCATGAGGAGTCTATAGCAGACATGGTGAGAACTTGTTTGTGTTATCCAGTTCCAGCTGCTCCCATGTTTTTCCCCTCACTGTAAAAGGGAAAATCCTCCACCTACTCATCAGACAACGCAATAGCAGACTGTGCACACTGAGTGTAATCTTTAACAGACATCACTGATTCCTTTTTTATTTACTCTCTGGTAAATACTGCTGGTATTTTGACAAGTAATTTTTAATAGCCAGGAAATCAGCACTTGCATTAAATTCTCCAGCATGCTAATCAGCACTCAGGAGGCCTCATTGTTTTTTGGGTTTTTTGTTTGTTTTTGGGGGAGTTGGGGGGTTTTTGTTTTTTTTTTTCCTTTTTTTTTTTTTAATTGTGAAATCAATATGAGCTACAGGGAAATTCATTTTGAGAACCATCTCCTGTTTGGACTGTGTGTTATGAGAAGAAATACTATCTCAGAAAAAAGTAGTTTTTCTAAAAGTTGTATTTTAAAAAGCCTCACCTGGAGGTTTTTCACAAAAGGAAACACAACCCTGGGTGCAGAGAGCTCTGGCAATAGGACAGAGCTCAGGTATCAGGCTTTGGGGAGGTGATTGTAAAATACATGAGGTCAAACCAAACACCTGAAGTGGGTAAGTTGAACAACATTCACATTTTAATATCTGCAACAATTCACTTTAAAGCACATTTCTTACCTTCTTTCCAGTTAGCAAGTCCTCTCCAAGCAAGTCATCATCAAGTTCACTGGAAAACAGTACAAAATTTAAGAAGCTGAACCTTAGAAAACAGAAACAAATACCTTACAGGGTACATGCCTTAAAAAACTGACTTGAGGAGAATTGCTACAAAGCCTGCACAAACCCTTTCTTTTAGCAAAGCATTCAAGAAAAACAGATACCTATTTTCAGTGAAACAACAGACCATACATATTACCTCTGCTGTTGCACAGTCATTTCATTTCCACATGCTCTCCCTTCCATATCTCTACAACCAAACAGAGCACAATAACCCAGCCAAAATGCAGGCACAGCCAGATAAAAGCCAGACAGCCAGGTCCCCATTCTTCTAGGTCCTACATTTCAGGGTCATTTTGTCCTAACTGCCAATTTCCAGCTCCCCAGGGAGGAAGTAAGTGAGAGTGGGCAAAACTCAGTCTACAGGTCACCACGTGGCCCAAGACAGACCTGAGCAAGAAGGCTGGGAGGCCAGCTGGCTTGGGAGCCTGGATCTTCCCTAAAGGTCAGGCTTAGGCCTAGATTTTCCCTAAATACTTTACTGCCTCCTTGTCAAGCTGAGGGTAAGGTCAAACAGACACCTAGAGGGTGACAAAATCAAATGCACGTTTCACCACTTTTATACTCATGCCCAAGAATTCAGGAAGCACAGAAATACCTGGTTTACAAAACTTCTGCCATCACGTAGCAACTGTCCCATAAATAAGTTTCAACACAAAGAAACACATTCCAGATTAGCTGAACTTTAGAAAACCTGATTAATCTCATTCTTCTTCCTTCAGTGAAAAAATTATCTAGTGGCAGGAATAAACAGCTTCCCCTGTTCTATAATAAACAGTTGTTATTGACAAATGTATGCAGTAGAATATGCATGTCAATACTTAAATGAGATGCCAGTGCATTGAAATATGAGCTGCTATTTGACACTACTTCTACCTGTATACCTTAAAAAAACAAAAACCCCAAACCAAACCAACAAAACCACCATGCCTTAGATACTACATAAGAACAAAATTCTCCGAACTGAGAATGTGCTATAGGAACAGAATTTCTATAAGAGTTCCTTAGGACTGTATGGTAAATACTTGAAAATGGGGAGGCACTTCCAAGACATAAATAACTGCTAAGAGTTGCTTTTGCAGATGGATATGTCTCTTTCAGAGCTGATTATTGTACAGATAACATGGGGGTGGAAAGGGGGAATAAAAATCTTGTGGGCTAGGAAAGAACAGATGATACACCAAATCAGCCCTAAATAGGACATTATTATCAGTACACAGAATTTATCCATGGTTACTGATCTCAAATATTTCCAGGAATGACTGAACATTGACAAATAGCAATTGTTTTGTGCTCACTTGTAATATTAAACAAAAATTGGGACATAAGACATATGACACGTTCCAAAGAGCAAACTGACTGGAATTTAAGCCCTTTATTTCAGAGACAGGAAACTCTACCTAACAGAAATGGTTGCAGAAGCATTTCTTACTTCAATTTTGTCTCTAAAAAATCACTAATCTCTTCAACTGCCAGTAACCTGACAAATGCACCAAAGGGTTTGAAAATATTTCCCAGCACTATGGTCCACCACTGACAGCTTTTAATAAAACTGCACTGGAGAAATTCCAAAGGATGGTAAGAGCGTTACAGCAGCACTCGAAGACAAAAAACAAGTTAGACATTCAGATTAAGAAAAGGAACGGAAAAGTAAAAGATGAAATTAGTTTTCTAAACATAGTTAGGGATATTAAACATGTTACTGAAAAACATCCTCGACGTGATTTTTCAGAAAAAGATTAACATCTGATGAATAGAAATAACTGCAAACATATTCTAGATTTTTGAAGCTTTGCCTTATTGCTTAGCAGTCAAAAAAATTGGCACTAGCATATAAATGAAGCTTATATCAGAAACAAAAGTCCTTACAGGATGCCGTCCAAAACCTCTAAAAATGTTCAATGTTATTCAGTAGTTTCGTTAATGAATTAAAAGAAGAAAAATGACCATAACTTTCTGAATAAACAAAGTAACAGTGAAAAGCCTGCACGGTAAAGCTGTACTATCTCAAGGTTTCTAAAACAGCCGTATCTGAAGTTCTCTCTCAGAAAGAGGACCAGAAGTACTAAATCCCACCATTAAAAAAACCAAAACAAACTAAGAAACACAAAGCAGGCAAAACAGATACTGAAAGATCTCAGACTAGCTGACAAAAACAGACAAAAATGAATGGCTGCAATCTGCTACCACACTAAGCCACATAAAATAATCTGACCTGGAATAAAAGTACACATCTGTGATAGTTTCACAGTCACTTCAGCCTCACTATCATCAAGACACAAAAGTTTCCAAACCACAGTACTAGGAAATTTTGGGTTAAGGTAATATAAAAGAGTCCACTGGTTTCACAAGAAACAGACCCATTTCCTTACATTGCCTCAACTTCCAGTACATCTAACATTCCCTTCATTGAATAAATTCAGCACACCAAATAAAGACAATAATAATAAAAAAGACAACAACCAGTGGAAAGTTTTCTGCCAGCGTAGAGAAATGAGCAACCTCAGAAGGGTCAGAACAAGTGAATTTGAGCAAAAGTCAACTACTAAATCATTCCTGTCATCTCGAAGGAAAGCACCAGAAATGCAGGTTTTTTTCCAAACCCAAGCTTTGGGTTACCTAAAGAAATACATATACAAATGAACACCCTGTGATAAAGACGTCAGAGTGGCCCTCTCTGGCCTCCAATTTCATGAACATGCCTCATTAAACATGAGCAGCAGCAAGGATATAAATGTTTCAGGAAAAGAACTTGTGGAAAAAATGTAATGGGAAAAATTCTCCAAGAGCAATGTTACATTTGTATCCCAAATTACTGGGGCCTTCCAACTATCAGTTATCACCTCCAGTGTTTGAGAAAGGACAGATATCTGAAAATTCAAAATTATTTAAATAACTGGGGGATGTGACTCAGTCAAGTAACAACAAAGTAAGAGCTGATGGTTGATCACAATGTGTGACTAACAGCAGAACTCCAGCTCCCCCCAAAACAATACTTATGTTGCAAACCAAAGCATGAAGGATTAAAACACCCCAAGACTACTGCATTCATTCAGCCTTTTTTCTATCTTGAATAAACTGTCCTGTACTGAATTAGGCCAGTAGGTTAAAACTTTAAGCAATTACATTAGGCAACAACATATCCACGTACAGCATTTGTAATTGCCAAGACACTCACAGAACTTAACACTTCCAAATACAGCTTGGCAATCTGAAAAGAATAATAATATTTTAAAAACAATATTCCAACACATGCAAATAATATTCTACTGGATATAGTTGTAACAAAAAAAAATTCTGAAATTTTGAAGCTCTGGAATCTTCTGCTCTGCACCTGGAATCACTTCTCTTACAATTTCAGTAAGCTGCAGAACTGCATTTTTTATATTTATCTTAAGTTATATGCAGGTAATAATAAATACATAAAGTAAAACTTTTTCCTAAAACTGAATTCTTGTGTGCTTCAGAGTCTCAGCTTAGGGAAAATACTCTAAAACCTCTGTCAATTCCTATTAAAAACAGTTTTGCTGCAGGAAGTTTACCACTGGGAATAACTTCTGATGCAATGGTTGCTTGACTCATCCAAATTTTCTGCAGTGATGAGTAGGACAGCTAAACCCAAATGTGACCAGTCAGCATGTAAAGAGTCCACCTATTCACACCACAAAGTCAGCAAAGGCAAAAAGTTCAAAAAACATTCTAATACAGAACATTTTGCTTTCAGTACTTATTTTAGGGTTTCTGAATACCCAGACCTGGGACTGGGAGGCAGCACAGTACAGTGACCCAGCCTGAACAAGTTATTTTAATTCCATTCTCAAACCAGAGCAGCTCCATGGTGCAGTTCACCATCCAACCCCCTAACAGCTGTACTGGCTTGACAGAGAGCAGAGACTCCCCACCAGCAAACAGCAGAACGCTCTGTAAACTGGAGCTACTGTCCAAATTCCTTCGTCACACACTTGCCTCCTGGAGCAATGAAAACTACCCACTTAACCTAGCAGAAAAGCATGGAAGAGGAAACTAATCCCTCTGGAATGACAATAATTGTAGAGCAGTTGATTCACTCCAAGGGCTCAGCTGAGTGGAAAACTACTTAGAGTAAAACTTGTTTACTACAATCGTTTGAGTGATTATTACAGCAGATAACAATCTATTTGGAATGGGTTGTTCTTTTTTGCCTTTTACACTGAAAACCACTGGCAAAGTCTGAACAAATTTATTACTAAAAAGGCAACATAGAAAAATAACACAAATAAGTGAAAAGTTCCCCCAGAAAGAACAGACCAGTCTAGCCAGCAGCTTGATTCCTTTCCCAGCCAGATTCCTTTCACATAAAAACCCACACTTATTCTCCCACCAAAAAAAGCAAGTGCACACACACTTCTAAATCTTTACAAGCCACATTGTTTAAGAAGCCTGTACCTAAGCTCTAGTACTCTTCTCCAATGTAAAACTGAAAGTAGGACTCTGAGGTTAAGGATTTAAACATCTAATTAAAAAAAATTTAAAAATTAAGTTGAGCAAATTCAAGTACTAGCAAATACGAACTATTTAAACCACCAAGATCTACTACATATTTAAAAGGAAAACCAAGACATTAATTGCAAAATTGCACACCACAAATACTTTGTATTTATCCAATTTTAAATGGTATCTATTCACAGTGCTCTACATTCCTCAAGGCAAGTACATGTTTGGCACGATCCAGCATCGGCTGACACATGCAAAACAACCAACATCTTCATTAGTATCTGAATGTGCACCGCTCTAAATGTTAGAACACAAAATGCCAGAATGGGAAAACAGAGCAAGGCAATTCAGCACACAGAAACTGAACATGAAAATATTCTGCCTACCTGTCCCAGTCGTCATCTCCTGCTCTTCTTCTCCAAGACCTCTCTGCACCAGGCTTATCAAACTGATCAAAGTCATCATCTGTAAAGAAGGTGATCACGTTAAATAATTCTTACTGAAATGAGAGGTTTCCAAAGCAACCACACAGATGGGATTTTATGGGTGGATGTGGGTGTGTGTGTGTTGTTCAGAAGATGCAAAAATACCTTTTTCTACCTTCCAAGTTAACATGAAGTAAAAGCAGACAAATACCCAACACAGAATCACAGAATCGTTAAGGTTACAAAAGACCTTTCAGATCACCAAGTCCAACTGTCAACCCAGCACCACCACCATGTTCACCATTAAATCACACCCTCAAGTGTCACATCTACACGTTATCCGAACCCTTCCAGGGATGGTGAACTCACCACTTTCCTGGGCAGCCTGTTCCAATGCTTTACAACCCTTTGTGAATTTTTTTTTTCCTAATACCTAATCCAAACATTCCCTGGCACAACTTGAGGCCATTTCCTTGTCCTGTCCCTTGTTAACTGGGAAAAAGGACTGACCACCTGGCTACAACCTCCTTTCAGGGAGCTGCAGAGAGCAAGAGGGTCTCCCCTGAGCCTCCTTTTCTCCAGACCAAACACCCCTTGTTCACTCAGATGCTCCTCACAGGATTTGTGCTCCAGACCATTCACCAGCTCCGCTGCCCTTCTCTGGATTTGTTCCAGCACTTTAATGTCTTTCTTCCCATGAGGGGCCCAAAACTGAACACAGGACTTGAGATGTGGCCTCACCAGTGCCGAGTACAGGGGGATGATGATGGCCCTCGTCCTGCTGGCTACACACGCAAGCCAGGATGCCACTGGCCTTCTTGGCCACCTGGGCACACTCCTGGCTCGTGTTCAGCCACTGTCAACCAACACCCCCATGTTTCAAGAATAAAAAAAACAATATACTACAGAGCTTTCCCTCTTCTCACTCTTGAGGTGAAGATTACCCAAGGAAAAGATAGAGTATGAGATAAACCACTGGAAAATTTTGCCAATGAAGGTCATTCCATAGACAGAAGCTTCCCAGAAATGCACAAAACTGAGATGCAATGGAGGTGAAGGAAACAGTGTCTATGAAATCTCCGCTTGCCTTGTGGGCCACAAGCTCATCCACTACACTGAACTTGCAAAGGGAGTAAACCTCAGGTCAGCACAAGGTAGGTCAGTACCAGCAGCCCAAAACAGAAGAGGGCAGTCAGATGTAATCAATTATCTCAACTGGGGCAGTAAAACCACTACAAGTCACTGAAGCAGGTTACACTGTGTACCTAAGCAGGCACCTGCCTTCCCAGAAAAAAATGGTGCTCCATATTTCTCTCAACAAGTACCCTTAATTTAGCCTACCAAATCATCTTCCATAGCTTAGTTCACAAATTAATATTTTGCTACTTAAAAATATTAAAGCTTCCATTTATCTGCAGAGGAAATGCAAAGGTCATCTGCTCTGTACAGACATCATGTCTTGTCATCTGTGAACTGGAAGCACATACCCTCAGAAATACTGAGCCCTCACTCTCCCACCCTCTGCCTACAGCCTGACAGGGAACGCACACCTGGATTCACTCTCTTTTCACACACTTTAATGACTTTGATAAGACTCAAACAAAGCAGCACATAGAAGTTTTGCTCAACACAGGGGGAAAGCTGCTGCAGTTTAATGGTCTGCAAAATATAGAGGTTGAGCAATCCTGTCCCTGCAGTCTGACAGTCTGAACTGGTGATCACTAAGATGCCATTCATCCTCCTGACTGTGTTTGCATTCAACTCTGACCAAGTACAATGCCAAGGAACAACTGTTTCATTCGACTGGGTTTTCTGTGTTTGTTTGGCTTCTTAAATAAACCTTCAAAACCAAATCTGTCTTCAGCTCTTTAAACTCAACCCAGTATCCTTTAGTGAATATTCCCCACATGCAATGATAAACGTATTCACTTTTCACTTCATATTATCAAAATACAGAAGTTTGAAAGGAGGTAGAACATTAAAAAGAGAAAATTCAGATCTTGCATTATCACTAAATGAAGAACTTTCAAACCAGAAATTTCAATCAAAAATAGCTATGAAAGTAAGACTGCTCAGTACAAATTATCATGTAACATGAGTCAAGTGTGGCAACTCTTCTGTTTTGAAACCAACTAGGGAAGAAATAATTCCCCTTGATCAAGTTCTCCCCTTTACTATTGACAGGTAAATTTAGATTTTAACTCCTTTTCTATATTTAAACTAATTTACCTGGGTTAACACAATTGAATCAACTGTTTTACATTTCTCTGCTTAAACATCTACATATTACAACCTCTTTCTATTCCAATTCCTATTTCACTCACAGGGGAAAGCCAGACAAATACACAAGCATTTCCTATCTTTCTCTTGAATGCTAAATTATCCAATTTTATGGTCTCTGGGAAAAAAAAAAAAAGAGAGGACAGGAAAAACAAAAAAAGGTCACCTTGCTGTCCTTATGGTCATTCAAAACCATGCTGCAGTGACTGTTTTAGTGCATTGACATTTTAAGGGCACAAATATCCTGTTCTGTCACTGTTCTTACAGCTGGATTGCTGTAATCCACTGACTTGATGTAATCACTGCCAATTTTTTGAGGTAATGCACCTGATTTGGCAGCACCCCAAATTACAAGTGTCCACATATTGATTAACACAGCTCAAGACAATGACAAATCAGGAAGACTAACTTTCTTTTAAGCTATGCCTGCTTACTTGCAAGACATTTTTTCATGCCATGCACCATGTTAGAACTAGGGAGCTGTGCTATAAACCAATCTCAGCTCTTGGTACACAATTCTTTCAAACAGACCTTCACATCAGCCAGGTTTAAATCTAGACAACATGAAGTTACACACCACACCTTTCTTCTGTTAAAATCTCTCCACAGCAAAAAGAAACACTTTTCAGTACAATTCATAGTAGTTTTGCAGGGCAGATATGTAATTCACAGCCATAGAAGTCTTTCAACCTGTTATTACTGCTAGTGAAGAAACAATGTCAAAAGAGGGTCCAAGTTCCTGGCAAATTTCTAATGTGGACCTGAACCCCCACCACTCAGGCAACATCATGAACCTCCTGCTCTTCTAATCACTCCCGATTTCTCACATCCTATCCCTTATTTATGAGCAACTTCTACCAGAATTCAAAGCTGAATTACATCCAGCAAAGCCCTTTTCACAAGTCCCCTCCAGCAGGATGCATAAAAACCCCTCGAGAATGACTGGTCAATCTGTGTGTGGTGACTGCAGCTTGCAAGAACTGCTCCACATGTGTCCTCACTGCCTCCCTGTTCTCATCTCCTCTCCCTGTCTCAACACACGTTATATAAAGATCTTTGGGACAGAAGGAGACAGCTTTTCTTTTTTATGCTCATTTGTTCTGTGACAGCTGACACTGACAATGAGTGTTACAAATTATGCCATTTCGACATTAAGGAGCACAAAGCAGGTTGTAGCTTTCCTTTAGAAAAGGAGGTGACAACAGTCACACATCTGCAAATAGCATTCCTTGCCAGCTTCATCACTTGTGAGACAATAAGCACTGCACTGGACACAGACCTTGCAGCTGCAGTGCAATGTGATACCTAATAGACATCCTGAGGCATCATTTTTTTTCTCCATTTCTGAAACCACACAGACTTTCATTTCATTTCTACCTGTCTAGGCAATAACACTGAAAAACACCAGTAAACAACAATCAGCATAACATCTATAGATGTTTCTCCTTGAGAAACTTGTAAGTCAATGTTTGTGCCAAGGGTGGTTAAATGCCTGTAAAACATTAACTTGTACACAAATAAGAACACTCAGCATCAGCAGGGCACAAAACCACTGAGAGCAACAGCCAAAGATTAATTTTTTATTAAAATTCTCAGTACTACTGCGTGGGAGATGAGAAGAAAAAAAAGTTGAGGGTGTGAATCCATGAACATAAGCTTTTAAAGCATAAAAATGTCTATTGGAGGAGTTGGAGGAGGTTCTCTATTTCTTCCAGTGGTCTCAGTGCACCATACACAGCAACTGTTGCTAAGACACGTGAGGCACTGGCTACAGCTCCTCCCTCCAATTCTGGCTCTCCTGGCAAAGCTCACCAAGATGATGTTTGTGCATCAGCTGGGTACCAACTGGAAGATCCTGACAGGTGACCACTAAACACATTAAGCCCCTCTCTAAGGAAGAACTAGAAAGTTAAAACAAACAAACAAACCCAAACCAACAAAAAACCCAACCAAACACAACCTATCAAATACCAGAAAAGCATTAACTGAATAAGCAAGGAGAACAGGCCAGTTACAGAGGAAAAAAACCCCAAATAATCCACCACTTGGCTCTTCCAACTGCAGTTCTAAGAAAACCACCACGATCAAAGTGGCACAGAAGTTTCAGGATGCTGCAGAGACGGACTAAAGCTGTTTTGTTAGACCAGCCTGCCTTGCAAGGCTCTGACCAGCTGTGAACCAGAATAAGCACAAAGACAGCCAAACACACTTGGGCCCCAAATTAAAGGTTCCTATTTTCTTTATACTTACCCTGGCGTAGCATCAGCAATGCTGCAAGTTGTTCTACACAGCTTATGTTCTGGTTTTATGCTTAGAACTTGTATCTTTTTTTCCTGTTCAATAAGAACAGATCACCCACTCTAGAAATCCACAAAATACAAGCCTCATTTCCTCTTTGGCTATGCTGATGGCAGTTTCTAACTCTGTGGACACCCTTTCAACAAAACCTTCACTAATTTTTCTTTGTAAAATAGAAGTCTTAAGCTACACAGTCAGTCTCACAAGCGTAGGAGGTGAATCAGCAGGAACACTGCAGAGCTCTTAACATCATAAAATGTTACTAACATAGCCTAAAAAGGTAGTCCCACATAGCAACTGTTGCTAAGATTGGAGTATTTTACTGCAATGAGATGACAGAGACTTCAAGACGAGGGAAAACATTTGATGACTGCATTGTTGGTCTTCCCTGAAATCTACCTGAAAGCTTCCCAGAACACCAACCACATTCTGCTTCAAACCTCAGCAGTTCCAAATTTTGTGTTTTGGTTCATTTCAATATTACACTATCATGAACATAAAACATGCAATAAGTTTTAGGCATTGAAAAAGCATTGAAGATTTCTCCTTATCCAAAACAAGATGATCCTACAGTTCAATGGATAAAAAAGAATTACTCGCTCTTTGCCCAACAGGTCTTTTAATGAAGTAACTAAGTCTTATTTTCCTTTAGGGTAAAATAAAAATAAACCCCATGATATGATTCTATGACAGGTAAGGGAGCTAGTTAAAATTAAAACAAAACAAAACAGAAAACTAGAGGGAAAAAGTCATTTACCACATGAAAAAGCACTTCTCTATCTTTCAAATAATGCTGATCAGAACAAGTCCATCTTGCTCTATCCCCTTAAAACACCAAACATGACAACTTGACAGCATTCCAACACAAGTCTCTGGATTAAAAACAGTTTACCAGATTATCTTTATGTAATAGTTTATTTCTACAAAATATTTTTCTTCATATTTCATTGCAAAAGGTTATGCAACACATAAGTACTGCAAAAACTTCTATTTTCAGCACCTGAGCACACCATGTAAAAACTGCCCCGTAGCAAACCGAATCTTAGTATCTCTTGCTACGTGATGCAACAGAATAACATCACAGATTCAGGTTCAGTTCCTGCTGACCTGTGTTTTTTCCTGATGCTGTCACAATTTGTCACCAGAAGTTTTCATGCAACTGGTGTTGGCAGCACAGTCACACTGCCAACCTGTGTTACAGACACAGACCTTCCTCAGGCAACCTAACAGGGCATGAAGCCCACCATGAATCCAGTCCCACTTACTACAGAAAATCAAGACCATCACAAAAATCCCATTTGGTCTTACTACCACATTATACACAAATATGCCACATTCACAAACAGTTTAGTTTATCTGTCAGGAACAGACATCATGTAGCCTTCACACTGGTAAACAATTACTCATAGAAGCCTTAAGTATTTGGTGACTAAATATTTATAACAACCTAACAATTGCCTAACATGTTCCTCAATTACTGTATTTCATGGTTTTTTTTCAAATTACTCCTATAGACAGAACTTAACTTCCTCTAAGAAATAAAGCAGAAAAACTAACTTTTACAGGAGAGAAGTTCTTTTTACCTTCCCAAAACCAACTTTTTTTTTTGAGTTTGTCATGATACAAAGCAAGTCACTAGCAATAAGCAATAACAAAACTAATTGTAACATGCTGCCTGGAATTGAAGCTACAAAAGAAACCCCAAAACTTACTTCCAAAGTTTGCTTGAACTAGAAAACATATTTTCTTTGGAAAAACAAAAGTACCACAGTTCTTGTTTCACAAACACTGAACAGTGAAGGAAGGCCAAGAGTTTAAAATGAAATCCACATGAACTTGGTTCCCAAATGGATTGGGACACTGATGAGAAACTGCAACTCCCCAGAAACTCTCCAGCATCCTTCACAGCCATCAACAGTTAAAACTGAGGCTGCATTACAGCAGAACTTAACACAGGACCAATTACTACTTACCTGGAGGTTTTTTGATCAAGTCACCATCTTAAATTATTCTGGACAACAAATTCTATGTAACCTAAAATCTGAGGTTTAGTATTTGATGCAATAAAGCCTGGTTTGGCTCTTGCAAAAACAACTGATACTAAGGCTATGTTTAATTCAGATGACCTGAAAAGACAGAACATTCAGAAGAATATGACTTTCAGTGAAAGTTTATCAGAAAAGTATAAAGAGATTAAAAATTGCTGTGTTTAAAGGAAATCTCCCTGCCACAAGCTCACTGAAGTAGTAATGTTTCTTGGCACTAGTTCTTAGTACAATACTAAGTGTAATACCATGGCACTAGTTCTTGGTACAACAGTCCATGAGCATCTTTGTACTTCATGAACTGCAAACTCTACATAAAGGCCTTTAGCACTTAGAGGAGTTTTAATGTGTGCATGTTCCAATATAACTCTTAAATATTGTGACCAGCTGCACCAGTCCATCTAATAAAGTAGGATGCAATAACCACAGAGACCAAAATACAGGCAGCACCCACTTTCATCTAGGCACAAATGCAGAATCTATTTCCAGTCCCTGTCTGCTGCTGATGAATAGCCTGAAGCACAACAAGTTCAACTGAATTTGTCACACAGGAGATTTTGAATTGGACAGTGGCCCACAACACTGAGAAAGGTGCTTGCTGTGCTAGCAGCATAAGCTTTTCTCCTATTTTTATCAACGGCTTCACAAGAGGTTTTTAAAGCCATTACATTGCTAACAGTACAACAGCAGCCATCAAGTATGTTCAAATGAAATCAAACTGATGACAGCTTAAGTTCAAGCTGGAGGAATAATGTAACAGGCTCGAGGTTAGAGGAACACCCATTCTGTTACTCTTGGTACAGGACTTCCAGCAGGAAGGCAGACACATGGATGGGGCCCTCTTCAGCTCCTCCTCCACCCCAGCCTGTGCCATGATTCACACCCCAAGGACATCTACACCCAAAAGTCTTCTAGGCCACTGAAGTTCATCAGAAGTGAACTAATCTGAAAATAAGAAAATTCATAATAGTTTTCCCTTAGTTCAGTATGGCAGACAATGAAGAGGTGCTTCTTGCTTTGTTTTGGTGATGGTTTGTTGCTTACTCTGCAACCATCCCTCCCTAAATGAGATTAAAATCCAGCTGTAAACTGATTGCAGTATATACCAAGAAAAAATTTCAGCATCCATAGAAAACAGTTGTTACATTACACTATAAACATATGATCAATAAATCACAGAATAGTCTAGATTGGACGAGATCTTCAAAGACCATCTGGTCTCCCATGAGAAAGGGAGCCCAAATGAGATAAATTATCTAGCACCCTGTCCAATCATATCTTGAAAACCTCCAGTAATGGAGACTCCATTATGTCTCCAAGGATATTTTCCCAGTGACTGACTGTTCTCACTGCAGAAAAAAAAAAGTCTTTCTTAAATCAAATGAAGCCTCTCCTGGTGCAACTTGTAGCCATTGCCCTTTGCCTTCTCCATATGGTTCCTTGTCAAAAGAGAGCCTCTCTCTTTGTACCCACCCTTTAAGTAAGATTCAACATGTTTGCTCTGATTCTGATTTATATGAAAGTTTGAATCAAAGGTTGGGAACCACTGTCTTACCCTTATCAGTAAACTAATGAGCAACTAGAAGCCCTCAAGGTTCCTCATCACCAACACACCTACCCTGAATTTCTATGTTTCAACATACAGCCATTCCAGAATTAGGAGGCCGAATCAGGCTGCTTAGCAAAAGAATTTGTAAACTTTCTAGTTTGTCTGTGAAATGTGTCACCAAAAGAGCCTTTACCTTCATCCTCAGAAAGCTTTGCTGCACCAATACACCTGGTCACAAAAGTACATATGAATATTTCATTACTATCTCCCAAGAGCTTAAAAGACTATAAATGACCAATGAATGAGTCCACACATACTGTCCAACAGACAAATCACCTTCCTTCCATCAAATATATTTAAATGTTCAGTCACAGACATTTCCCATTTCATTTTTCAGCCCTATAATATATCCTTACAGAGGATATATTAATCTTTAATCTGTACCCTTAAAGCCAAAACTATCTCATTTTGTAAACTGTTACCCTGCAATGTCAGCAAATTAACATCCCAATCAATTTTTCCAAGACCCAATCTGTACTAATTTGCCAATCGTTAGCCTTTTTTTTTTTTTAAGAAAACACTAGGGTGCTCTTATCTCCGTATCTTAAAGCGTTTCCCTCCCACAAAAAATTCTAAAACCAAATCCCAAACATTAATTTCTACAGTTAAAACTTTAAATGACAAAACCACTTAAGCCAAACAACCACTTAGTTCTGAGTTTCTTTCCCAAGCTACCACCATTGACTTTAGATAGTAGTCCCTTTCCAAAAAGGGTTGCACATTCCACTTCTGTAGGTTCTAGACTCTTTTTATTGGGTTTTAAAAGTGTATTTAACAACCTCAACCAGGAATTTTCCCTGACTAGTGACATGGACACAGGCGTGGGACACCTCCGGGTTTTTTTAATTTAGCAAGTGCTGCACAGTGACCACCAAGACTAAACAAACACTGTTTATATGGGGCAAGGATCACATTTAATTGGCCACCATTTATGGATGAGCCCAATGTTAACGCTGAACAAACAACTGCTTGTGCCCACTTAGCACAAAGGAATCCCAATTCAAGAATAGACACAAACGGAACTCTACAACCAAAAAAAAAGAATTGAAATTGCAGTTTCACCACTTTGTTGAAGGTTGTCTGCTGCTGCATTGCACCTCTACCCATTAAACCAGGCTCATTCAACTTGCAGCAGTTTTAAACACAAGAACCAAAATGCCCCAAAAGTGACACTTTCTTTAAATTGCTGTCCTCGCAATACCACAAAAATTTCCTGACATAGAACAGGCATGCAAAATCTGCTTTCAGATTGCATATAACTGACCTGAAACACAAAAATTTCTGTAAGATAACTTCAATATTGCAGTATATTTAATACTATTAAAACAAGGACCAAGATATTTGAATATTTGCTGTTTTACCAATCAGTGCTGTCCTTCCGGGCCGTCTTCCCAAAACGTCCTCCTAAATTTGGGAATTTCTTTGTAACAGTTACCACAGGAATTGTAATTCTGTACTTTGTTACCCATCAGAGTAATCGCAGAGCAGGGTCTGACAGAGGTGAGTGAGTAGGGGATGAGCCACGACTCTTCTCGCTGACAACATACAGAGACTAAATCACCACAAACTTTTGTAGGGACAAGGACAAGTGGGTCAACTGACAACTCAGCCTTTTTCCAACCTGCTATTCCTAGTGAAAGCAAGGCCCAAAGCAGCAGAAACAGACATGTTCTCTTAACTGTATCTCTCTTGCATACCCAAGTATGAGCCTGGCAAACCTTTCTTTTAATCACCCAACCAAATATTTTCATTTTAGAGTTTGCTTTATATACCAATCAGAACCACAGAGGGTTTTGAGCTGTCATTTAAAATGCTATGTGTAGAGGTGGCCTTAGTCAAGAAAAAGCACCTGAGAATCCTGAGGTCCAGTACTGACTTCATTTTACACTTTTCAAGTGAGACCCTTCTACTTCTGGACAGTCTGTAAAATGAATTATAACCACCCCCCAGATTACAGATATGTTACTTAAACACATCATACACTGCACCTGCAAAAACTATGGGAACGAATACCCACCGTCCCCGAAGGTGTTTTAAGGAAAGACTGAACACTTAGTGCCACGGTGGTGCTGGGTCACGGGCTGGACTCGCTGATCTCAGAGCTCTTTCGCAGCCTCGCTGATTCTGCGAACGCCATTAAGTACAACACACCCATCCCCCCGGAGGCCCCGTGAGTGGCGAGGCCGCTCTCCCCTCGGCCCTGCCTCGGCCAAGGGGCCACACCAGCACCCATCGCTGGACGCCGCCGGCTCCCAGGGACAGGAGCGGCGCCGTGGGCTCCCGCTGCCCCCGGATCCCGCGCCGCCCGACCCTGACCATCACGCCGGCCCGCTGCCCTTCCTCTCCGCGCCCACCCCAGGCCCCGCAAGACCCCGGCCACACGCGCCTCCGCCCCGGGCGGACCCCGCCCCGCGAGGCCCCGCTGCAACCCACCTGCGCCTCCTCCCAGCGCGGCAGCCATGGCTCCTGCGCCCCGGCCAAGCGGCGGCGCCGGCGGCGGTCGCGGCAGCGCCCCGGCCCAACCCGCCGGAGGCGGCGGGTCCGTGACGGCTGAGGGAGGTGCGGGGAAAGGAACGCGGGAAGGGCTCGGACTCGACTTCCCCGCGGGTCCGCTTCCCCCGCCTGAGAACAACAAAACTAACACAACCAGGGCGGCCGCCGCCGCTGTCGCCGGCCGCGGTGCACCATGGACGGGCGGCGATCCCGGGGCCCTCCCCCCGCGGCGGGGCGGGCGGGCTGCGCGCGCCGCTGGTTGTCACCCCCGCCACCCCGGTCGCCTCCGCGCGGTGCGCGGGGCGGGAGGGGGCGCGGCGTGCGCGCGCCGGGGGCGGCGGGGAGCTGCGGGTGCGCGGGGCCCGGGGGCGCAGTGAGGGCGGGGGCGCAGGAGGGCGGAATGGGCGCAGTGAGGGCGGAATGGGCGCAGTGAGGGCGGAATGGCTGCTGGGAAGGGGAATTGAAGGGAAGGGAGGGAGGAAAGGGAGAGGAATCGTCTGTCCCGGCTGCGTGAGGAGGGGGACAAGCAGGGGCTTCACCTGCTCTGGATAAACAGTGACCAGTGGGAATGGGAGGGAGGAGCTCCCACACCTCCCTGACGAGGGTTTGCAGCTGTGTCTTGCCAACGTGGGCGGCTGCTCGGACCGGCTCTGGAATGGCCGGCTCGCGTAGGATCACAGAGTCACGGAATCAATTAGGTTGGAAAAGACCCCTGAGATCATCGAGTTCAAACCTTTACTCAGCCCCACTGTGTCAACCAGACCAGGGCACTCAGTGCCACATCCAATCTTTGCTTAAATACCTCCGAGTCGGTGACTCCACCACCTCCCTGGGCAGCCCATTCCAATGTCTAATCACACTTTCTGTGAAGAAGTTCCCCTGTTGTCAACTTGAACCTCCCCTAGGCCCAGCTTAAGACTCTGTCCTCTTGTCCTATCACTGGTTACCTGGGAGAAGAGACAGCCCCGCACTTGGCTACAACCTCCTGTCAGGGAGTTGAGGAGAGAGAGAAGGTCACCCTGGGCCTCCTTTTCTACAGCCTAAACACCCTCAGCTGCTTCTCACAGGACTTGTGCCCCAGACCCTTCAGCACCTTTGTTGCCCTTCTCTGGACATGTTCCAGCACCTCAATGTCATTCCTTAACTGAAGAACCAGAACTGGATGCATTGGGCTGCATGGAGGCTTCATTAGGTTGCGGGTCCAGCATGAACCCCCAAGTTCAGCTGCCTGTTGGGTGAGAAAAAAACTATAAGTTAGTGGGATTAAAATACACCACGAAAGGGATAATTTGGGGAGAGTTACGTAGATCAGTGATCCCCCATCTTTTAAGGCTTTGAGTGTGCAGGGGAGTAACATGTATAAACTGAACTAAACCAGTTCAGACCGTGTGGTTCTTGCTTCTCCACTCAAACGTCACCCAAGCACACACTGTACAGGTTCAGTGTTACAACATGCTCAGTCTAGTTCACTGTAGGCTGTGCGTCCTTCTCTGCTGTCACTCTAAGCACTTCCCTCCTGGCTGCTTGGCTCCTTGCTCCTCTCTCCTTTCCAAAGGATCCAGTGATCACATGCTTGCCAAGTGTATCAGTTTGGATCACTGATCCCACAGAAAATCAATTACCAAAAAAATCTTCCTTTTGAGTTTCCTTCCTGCCCTCTCCTAGTTTTAAAAGGGGAAATTAGGACTTGTGGCATTCTGCACAGACCAGGTTAAGCACAATATAAAATTATGCCACTACTTGTGAAGAAACCAGATCTGATCTAAAACAGTTTAATGGAGCCTACTATACTACTTTACTTTAGTTCAAGTAAACGGCAAAACTTTCCCAGTTGGACAAGTCCTCATGGAAATAATTAACAATGTTAGTATTTAAATTATCGGCGTTATCTGATTAAACCCTCGCTATGAGAATAGGGAAGTTCTCATGTCACTTTGTTCTGTGCTCCCTGCAGACTTGTCTCTATATTGCGTTTGATCTCATTTTTAAGGTTTCCTTCACAACTACAGAAGCTAGAGGTTTATTCTATATGTATTCCTACGCTCTCACAACTGAATTCTGTCTTTAATTTAGGAAATAGACCATTGGTAGGTGATGCTTGCTGATAATTTAATATGTAGTCCTTCAGACCAGCTCTGATTGCCTGATGTAGGAGTGATGAGTGAATACTAGAACTGTCAGTGGTAAAAACCTATGATTATTTCAACAGGGCCAGTTGCTCTTTGGTATTGATCTTTTTTAGTGAAGCTGGTTTGCAATACAAAAGGGTTTCCGGGCAAAGGACGGAGTTTCCTGGACCCTCTAAAGGCAGGATGGAGAAGAAGTGTGAGGGGTGAGACTCAGTTACAGCTGCAGCCTGTTAAAATTCACAGCTCTCTCATCATAATTCTCTGTGTCCCTTCTGTTCAAGGCTGGGAAATTAAGTGTTAAACATAAGCAGTATTCACAATGAGCAGCTTTTGTGACATTCAGATACATAGAAGACTGTATTTTATGGGTCTTTTATGTTCTATATTTTTGCTCTTTTTAATATCTAATTTGATTGCTATGACTGACACTCCAAATAGAACTCAATTTACCATTTGCTTAACACACCAATCCAATGTTAAAGAGGAATAACAGAATACTTAACTACTATTTTGTTAATATACAGAAACTTCAGCCATTTTGCACAGCTCTGGTACAAAAAAAATGACCATTCCCAGATATCTGAACTTCAGTAGCTGTGGAACAGGGACCTAAACAATAATGGCAGAGACAGGTATGGTGACTCTGCTTACCTTCGCTCAGGACTTTCTATGAGTTTTCAAATTCCAGAAGCTATAGTTGCTCTGGATTCTATATAAAAAACTCCAAATTTTGCTCAGTACTACATACCCTGTGCTATAAAATGCAAGTGTGTTCGTGCCTTTTTAATAAGTTAACATACTTGCAGCCTCTGGAATCCATGAATTAAAATTACTTTATGTGAACTAGTCATCATCACTTTATTAAATACTTTTGAAAGTTCTGCATAAATAATATATTTGCCTGTGAGTCTTCCAAAGCAAATCCGTTTGCAGTCGGGAGTGCAACAGATTGTCTTGCAAGGCGATTAAGTGAACAACAGAGAATTCCAGATCCAGTAATTCTGGTTCTGTACTTGCTGCATTACTGGGGCAGGTTGCTTTGCATCTCCTGCCTCAGATTTCCCTCTCTAAGCTGATAAGAATAGTGCTAAACTTCTTCTTTTAAACCTTTCAGTAAAAACTGCTGTGTCCTAACTTCTGTACATTAAGCTGTTTCCACAGCAATAGTCATTATCACTTTTATTTATACTGGGTTTGAATGTTAACTTTTTTTTTTTTTTTCAAAATACTTAGTAGCTTATTTTTGGAACAGGCACAATCATTTTTTTATGTTTTTTATATTTAAATCGTTATTTATTTTTGCACATACACTCAAATGGTTAAAAATCACCAGTCAGGAATCCAGTACAGCAGCCTTTTGAGTTTAATTCCTTTAAACACTTAAAATTAATACGAGGGCATTAAGAACAGTGTTATCAACAGCAAATTGTTCCTAATTCCCTGGAGAAAATGTGCTTCTAACTTATTCTTTTAACCATAGTTACCTCTTTGTGAGCTTTCTTTCTAGTCTGGCAAACCCAGACTGCATTTTCATAGCATGAGAGGCTGGCCCAGAGCAGTGGTCCAGTTGAGGGCTGAACTTCTCAAAGTGACACTCAACTCCGAGACACTGTTTTCCATTCAAAGTTAAACTTGTCTTTGGATGAATTCCTCCAAACCAGACAATAAACAGCTCTTGGGTTATTTCAGCAACATCCTGTGATGCAACAAAAGTTCTGTCACACTTGACAGGAGATTCTGGATTTAAAATGTACAAATGAGGGGTGAAAATCAAATTCACTCTCTTGTAGGTGTCATGTAGGACCTGATCTATGACCTGTTGGCAGTGGCAGCAATTGTAGGAGGCAGCAGTACCTCTTGAAAGATAGCCACAGGTGAAAGATGCTTTCTCTTTGAGCAAATTCCCTTGAAAGGTGGAAGTAGATTAGGAAGTGGAAAAGACTTAAAAATAATAAATTTCTTACTTAAGAAAAGAGAACAGTATGAGGATTAATACAAAGTTTATGGAAAACGCTGGTGTAATAAACTTTGAACAGAAAACATTCTAAGTGTATTTCAGCCCCACGACTATCTGTAGTTTCAGAGCTGTGAGCAGTTTCATGTGTACCAAATTTTGATATCACTGTAATTTTTCTTTCTGTTTCCTTCTGCATTCTTGTTACATATTTATGCCCTTGCTGCAGCTTATCTCCCTTGTTGTCTGCAATCCACTTGATGCATCTTATTTCGACTGTAGTTTCTTCAGAGCAATGTGACCCTGGGACCCCTGAAACAGCTGCAAGGGTGGAGAACAGGAGAGCCTGTGAGCTGAGAAATGGGCTGAACAAGCAATATGTCAAGTGTGTTATTAATGTGTCATGTGTGGAGTCCCTGGAAAGCTGATCAATCACCAAAGATCAAAATCTCAACAGAACACATATCTTCTTGTAGTGTAAAATATAAAAATTATTACCAGCTCCAACTGGCTGCAGGGAGGTTTGGGCTTTACTTTGGCTTCTGAACTGAGAGCAGCACTCAGAAGCCTGGGTATTGCTCTGGCCCCCAGTATTTGCAGTATATTTTAGGGATCTAGAGAAAAGAAATCAAGAAACACCAACTGTTAAATATATTACAGTGGTTTATTTCTATTTTTTTTTCAGTCTGGATACTGGAAGTCTTAATGACTAAGCTTTACTTCGTTTCACCAGGAAGCCCATCTGGTGTCAGGACAGCAGGGGAATTGGGGTGAAGCTGACAAATGTCAGTCCTTCCTTGGAAGAATGACTCAATGCAGTAGAAAATGTTTAAGATCCCCCATTCTTAGGTAAAGGAAGTGGTAGCCCATGATAAACATATCAGAATAAATAAGTCTTGGGAGTGTTTCCCAAGATTTCCTGACAAGGAGCCAATGTACAGCATTGTTGGCCTTGCCCAAATGCTGAGCTTTGGGAAGGGCTTGCTTGGTCTGGACACAGGCCAGGCTGTAAAAGAGCAGAAGGACATGTGATGACTCCAGGCAAACCTCAGAGCATCACAAGGAACTCCTGTGGCTCAGATTCTTGTGGCCCATACCTGTGAACAAAGCCCCGTGCTTGGTGGAGCCCCACTGAACATATAGACATTGTGCGGAGGTACCAAATGCCAATCATACGAAACTTCCAGATCAGAGTTTATGTTCCTGAGAACTCCTCGTGCCAGAAGGCTATAATCCTGTTAAAAGCCTCTGGGAACTACTGCAATACAAATAATAGTAGCAATAATTAGCTCTGCTTTAATTGATACTGTGTATTCCTCAAATGTCAGTGAAAATTTACTTTGCTAAGCCAACAACTTCTCCCCTGGAACTCTGCTGACTTTACCAGAATTACACAAGGGGTGAGTTTGGATCGTTGTAGGTTCCTGGCATAAATTATCAGCTGTTGATTCCTTGCCCTTTAAAACTTGGCAAGCATACAAGAAGAGTTTGCCAGACATGCAAGAACTAGGTCTATGCATTTATGGGGAAATCCTTTGGGACCATGCACAGAAAGGAGTACAATTTGCTAGAAGTACCCAGCTGTGAAATCCAGGAACTCCCGCACACAACCCGAGCAATTTAGAGTGTATTTAGCCTGGCATTAATACCAGTGGTTCCTGGAAGCTGGATGCCCTCAGCTTTATGAAAGCATGAATGTGATTGTAACAAACGCTGTAAATGTGTGGAGATGCTAAGTTTACAGAATAGTCATAATAGGGAGGATTTTGGTTGGCATAATCTGGAGTCAGTTTATGGTTACTCCTGTTTATCCCAGTGGCTAGGAGTTGTCTCCACAACATTGAGAGTGTAGATCTGAGCACATCATTGGCATAAATAAGTAAAGATAATACAGTTCAGAGCACTCAACATCTTCAATATGAACGTCCTCATCTGGACCTTTGTCTTACTGGGCACCCAAGAATTTTGATGCCCCATCCTTCATGAACAACATCTGCCCTGTCACACTGCTGCAGCTGTGTGCTCAGACACTCCTTGGGGATTCTTTCTAAGGGAGGGATAAATGATCCTTACCTTTAGTTGTCTGAAGCTCAGATGCCTAAGCTAAGCTCGTTGTGTGAGCCTCCTTCATTCAGTTACATTAGATGGACTGAATGATGGCTCTTAGCTTTGGGAGACAAATCTTGATCAAAGTGAAGGGAAATAAATCTCAAGCATAGAGTTGCTGTTTTGATAGTATTGGGAAAGATTAGTGCCAGTAGCAGATCTTGAGTCTAAAATTTTCCATACTTACCAGGAAAAGACTCCTGGCTGGTAGAATTTCAGCACATATTACAGGATCAAACAATTTGTGTTTGTTAGGCCTAAGGGGTAGTGGGTTTAGGCTTTAATGGGGTCTTTCAGAGACTCAGAGATACAATGCACCTGATTTGATGGGTTTATATGCACAAAAGTGGCGTTGCCAAACAGACTCAGGAACAGATCACTCTAGCACATTACCAATAAGCCAATTAGTGAAATGAAGCATTGCAAGTATTAGGCTGCTTTATGCAAATATGTTTGTGTGGAAGAGAGAATCGTTTGAACTGGGTTTAGCATTCAGGAAGACCTTGCCAGTATGATACGTGGTGATAGTTGCTATAGCTGTTATTGATCAGTCTCTTTTTTCACCCCATATGTGTGGATGTAAATGCAATGAGTGATGTGAACCTTAATGAACACAAGGATGGTCAGGATTTAGACCTTATCATGTGAGGTTTTTTCAGTAGCTACGTTTGTTCTGCAGTTTTCACAACATCTTCTAACATTAACTTTGGTTATATTGTTTTTCCATTGCAGTGATTGACAGCATCAGTATTTTACTTGGGAAAATCCACAAATTTTTCACATTCAGCTAAGTTCCTTACCAGGAAGAATGAGAGAATTAGGCCTTACATATCAAATCAGTTCCATTTGGGGACCTTAGTTTATCTAGTTGATCCAACAGATTCATTTATCACAGCCCATCCGTGTTAATCTGGGCACCTTTCCTTTAATGAGTTCCTGGCAGCCCAGGAGCACGTGATGGAACATGACCCATTCCAGAGGGCTCAGGTACAGGATAGAGATGCATTATCCAATGCAGCAGGGGCTGAAGTGCTATCTTGTATAACAAATTATTGACTTCATTGTACATAGTACCAGGATTTAATTAAGCGATAAGGCCCATCATAGTGGCCCTTTATCTAGCAGATAAGGATTTACCAAGCTTACCCAAGAGGTCTTTATCTGAAAGATAAGAAAAAGGTACGTAAGATGCCTTCTCCTGTTTTTAAATCTTTAATTGAAAAGACCTTATTTTTTAAGTTCTAGGCTGTTGTCTTTTCTTCGTGGCTTAGTATTAAAGATTCAGATAGACTTTTATAAGGGAGGTTGTAATAGAGAAGAATGTTACCAGTGGCCTTCACTGGGTGAAATTAATAAGATTTATGTAGTTTTTATTCACAATGCACCAGCTCTCAGCTGAAGTGGAAATTTAGCCTTTGATTCGCAGGAGATTTTCCAGTGACTTCATGATGCCATGGTCATGAAAGAGATTCATTCACCTCTGATTTCAGAGGGTTATAATTGTGATTATGTTGTAAAGTTTAGAAAACATTGGGATTGCACAATAAAAGAAAATAAGGGATGGAGATAATTTCAAGACAGTTCTTTTAATGACCGTGTTGTCAACTAAGCTAAATTATGCCTAATTTTCTATCCTTTGTCTATATAAGCAGAAAACATATAAAGAAATTAAGGCTAATGCAAAGAACTGGCACTCAGAATAAGGTAAACACACTGGAAAACACAAAGCTAATGCTCAGTGGAGAAAAACACAGAGGAAATTCCAGAGAAAGGAGAGAAGAGCATATGTTTTTTATGAGAACGGCACATAAAGGCCACTGCATGGTTGAAAACAGGACAGGATCTTTGGATTTAGCAGATTTAGTCCCTAATGTTACAGACACTTTTTAATAGAGTCTTTCATAAAGGTTCAAGCCTTTTTCAGAAGTAGCTGGGCTGTTGCCTCCACCTCCCTTAGAGGAAGCCTGTTGTGCAACATCCTTATACTAATAATTATCTGAGATCTTCCAGTTTACAGTATGACTGTATCCCTGGCCTTTCCATACTTGTTTGTTCTTAGTGCTGATACTATCTTTTAGCATAAGTGACATTTCTTCCTTCCCAGTGTTTTTCCTTTCCATCCCCATCTAAGCCCATAAATCAGTCAGCCTTTACTACGGTACATAAACCAAGTCCCCCTTGGACCATTTTGTCCTTGCAGGTCCAGGAGTGACAACCACCAATTGAGTCTGTGCCCCTTCTGGGACCAGGGAGACATCAGACTTGCTGCTCGTTCCACCTCAAGTTGCTTTGTGTATGCTCTGTGAAATTCTCCTGAATTTCCAGACATCCAAGAACCTAAGCTGCCACATACTGGAAATCCAGTAGATTATTGCCCAAAGCAGTTGTCTACCACATAAATTGATAGCGTTGGCAGCTCTGCTTGTGAAAGACCCCCTGTTCCCCAGATTGTTAATCATCCTGCTCTGCACCTGTTCCAGCTTGAATTCTTCATGCTTGAATGGGGCAGTAAAGCAGAGTCTGAAGGGATCAGATTGTGTTAGAAGAGCTTGGAGCAATTCAAGCCAGGACTGAGTAGCAATTCTAATGAGAGATACCCTCCAGGTTACACGAGAGGCAAATTGCCTCGGTGGTGAGTGGAAGTTTGTTGTGCTGCTTTGAGCCTGTTTGTTCAGGAACCAGGGGATTTCATTTCCATTGTTGACAATCTGACACCTTTTATAGGCAATTGATTCACTTTTTAAAAAACTCTCTGGCGTGGAAGCAATAAGTGAGTGGAAAGGTGTGAATTAAAATGTGTACACAGCTAAAGACGATTACTCAGATATTTGCTTAGACCTGAAATCCCAGATGTGAAGCTGGGATTATTCCCTCTTGCTCCAACTACCCTTTGGTAATTGCCTCCCGAGTAATTCTGCTGTGTCTTTTTTCTTGTTTATTTGCAACTTTGAAAACTGATTGAGCTTTCTGCCTCAGAGAAAGCTATAAGCACAGTCCCTCACTCTAACGTATCCCATACAGAGTTCTCTTACCTTGGTGTAGCCTCTCATGCCTTGAAGTCGTTCAAACAGGTCTCTGCTGCCTCATACTCAAGAGAAGCCAGTGGAGCTGCATCCACTGGCTTCAGCAGAATAACTTACCCACCACCTACTTTGTTTTTATTTCGCTTTGTGTTTATAGCACTCAGGGAAAGATTTCACCTGAGTGCTGCTCACAGGCACTTCTGTCCTTTTCTTCCCTGAAAACTAGGGAACAAATTCAGCACCCATCACTTACATGTATTTCAACATGAAATTATTTTGCTTCATACATCTGAATGCTATCTTTTAAAAAGGGATTTTTCTTCCTTCAAATGACACTCCAGTGGGAGCTGCCCCAATCAGCAATGTTTGTGCTCTCGCTCTCTCTGTAGTTGTTCCATTAAAGTAGTGTGAAAGCTACAACTGTGTGTCCACTGTCATTCTGTATTAGAAGTCAGGGGTAGGGAAATGATATGCAAGGTTGATCCTTCTGTAATACTTTCCTTGGAAGTACAGTTCTGCCGTTTTTGCTGTCAGCCTGCATTTAGAGTGCAGAGAGTGCTGCATGACTTGAAAGCAGCAGTAGGCAATTCCCAGTCTAAACCTTAGATATTTACATATTTATGCTCACTTCAGTGGAGTAAATATGCTGTGAATAAACCCTATTATGTTTGAAACTGTACTTTCAGTATAATAAAAACACACAGTACAGTGGTGCAGTCTCAGGTTTTCTTTTGGTGTCAATATGGGCATAAATTTATTAAATTACATATTGTTAACATTATATTCAGCTTCCAGTGGCGCTTAGAATACCCTGTAGACTGTGAGAAAATAATGAAGGAAAAGTCCTTTAGTTTTTAAACAAAAACTGAAGAGAAAACACTGTCTGTGGGTAAAATAGTTCTGATGGAAATGGCCAGTCTGTCAGGGGTGACTCTACACCTTTGTTATTATTACTTTTGAAGTTGTGTGCTTTGGAATGTGCCATCTAATGCAAGGGATTTTTTCAAAGGATGTTGTCAGGTGTTGCTGATACAATACCATGATGTTGCCTCTGTCACAACCTTATGTTCGTGCCACGTTCTGGGGAAGAAATTGTTTGATACCCACCAAAATTTCTCAGAGTTTCTGTTCTGGAAAAGGTGATGGGCTGATGCTTGGGTTTGCATGGTCCCCTCAGCAGTTACTGCAACATTATGCTAAGATGAGGGGTCCCTGTGAGAAGTAGTCTTTTCATTTTACAAAAGCTCCAGCCAGAACATCTGCTTTCTGTTCTGAGTCTTACTTCCAACCTTTTCCATGACCTTCCTCAAGACACGACACTTTCCTCTGCTTCCATTTCCTTCCTGTCTTCCATATGTGTCTTGTATACTCTTCATTCGGTATACAACTGAATTTTAAATTCTTTCATTATTTCAAAGCAATGATCTTTTTCTGTGTGTGTGCAAATCTTTATCACCAATATATCATCCAGAGGAGTCCTGAAGAAACCAACAGGCTGCTCGCTGTAGGAAGCTCTGTATCAGGCTCCACATCAGTGTAGTTATGTCTTTGCTTTTACAGCTTGACCCTAAATCCACTGAAGTAGAAGAGTTTTACATTACCTTGGCACAGACAAGCCCCTAATGTTTGCAAAGAGCCTTTCACTAAAGCCAAAGGTCAAGTTTTACTCCATCTGCTAGATGGTGTATGAAGACTACTCATCTTAATAGGAATAGTCATAGGATTTTCCATGGAGTATTTGCCAGCATCCATCTAGGCTCAAGCTTTCACATTCATACATGACCTGTATTACAGAGGAAACTTCCAGGCTGAGAAGCAAACTCAGAGGAGCTGAAAGTGTAACAGTTTTGTGTATGTCTTCCCAGTACAGGGCATGAGAAATCTCTTACGGAGAACCTAAATGAAGGAAAAGGAGTTACAGGAGTTGCAGAGTAAGGAGAGTTGAAAAATAAAAAAGGTAAGGAACTATAAAAGCTGTAAAAAGACGACGGATCTCTGGCTAAGCACATCAGAACTCAAACCGTAGATAGTCATGTCAGATTGTTGACAATAATTCAGGCTTTGCTGGACACTGGGATTTGGGCTGAATCCACCAGTGTCTACTTGACAGAGAAAAGATAAGATCAATTAAACACTTTGAAATTTGCCATTGAGACTGAAATGTGCTTCTTAACTTTGAGGGAAGACTGAAAAAAACCCACCTCCAAAAGGCATTTGATGCCCTTTTTTTCAGACAAAGTATTATCTGTGAAATTTCCATGTGGAATACTTTTTAAGAAAGACGAATTTTAATAGGAGTTGCAGGAAGAAGTTTGTGCCAATGCAGTCTGCAGCCTTAGACATGCCAAGGACTGTGTGTTGAGTGTGTGAGGGGCAGAAGAGTGGCTGTGACCTGTGCTTACCTCAGGAGAACACCTTCAAGCGATGCTGAAGTGGCTGTGCTACTTTAGGACATAAAACATACAACTCACCTTCTGTGGAGTTAGCATGCTGTGACAAGTGGCCATTTCACTTCTCATAGTTGCCCCTTTATGATCCTCATGACTGTGTTTTCAATTTATTGGTTGTCTCTCTTTGTGTGCTTACTTTGTGAGTTCTTTGAGGTAGGGACACTCATGAAAGCCTGGAGAAGGCAGATCCCAATCTCAATAAGAGAATGAAACAAAGACCTCGTAAGAGCATCACTTTGGTCAGAGATTGAAGAAGATTAAGGATCAGTATGCAGTTCTACTCTGAGGAGCTACTGGCAAAATTAGCTCAAGAAACAGAAGTACCTTGTGTACTGCCTTTTGTTGAAGTCTGGATAATATTTGCTTATATTTCTTTGCAGTTTTGGTTTAGGGAAAATACAGATTTCTTTCTGTTAGGCATCAATGCTGTCAGGACGTGTTCAGATTATGATACATTCACAGGTATGTTCACATTCTCATTCAGTCAGCACAATCTCACTTCACACCATTTACCACAGAATCATTATTTAAAAAGCAGATGAGTCCTCAAATGAAGAGAATGTATACACCTGTATCAGTAAAGAGAAGACATCAGAGTTTACTCTCTGGGGATGAGTGGTCCAGCTCACTGAACTCGTTACCCCCAGAACAGGGTGACCAGACTCTCCTCACCAGTCACCACTTTCATTCTCATTTTAAAACTAAGAATAAAATTATATGGGAGGAGTAGGGGTCTATAGAGAAATATGTACTCCTCAGCTATTGCTAGAAGCCTAATGTCACAGGAATCAAAGTAGGCTCATTTTTCAGTCTTCTCAGGTCTATGACTACAGATGGATTTATTCTCTGTGTTACAATGCAGATCAGTGTAAAGATACTGGCAGGGACTCATTTGGAACTGGCTCAGGACCCAGACATAGACCAGCGACATGAAGCTCCAGATACAGCAATTCATCACAGTCATGCTGCTTTCCAGGCAGAGCGGTGTAGACCTTCACAAGGATGTTGTCCAAGATCACAGAAGTTTGATGTTATTGCAAAACTGATTTCCTCTCCCCTAATTCTCAGCCTTATACAGGACTATTGGGTCATTGTTCCTCTCTGGGGAGGTTAGATTTCATTTCTGTGGCGAATCAAACACAAATCTCCAGAAGACTGTTGTTGCACAGAACACAGACTGCTGGCAGTTGTTCCCAGAGTCAAAGGCCCATAAAATAAGTTATGGGGTTATCAACTGAGGAAACAGCAAGATACTTTCAAATTGTAACAAATATATTTCTATATTGAGTCTATTAAACTGTAGTGGGTAGGATTTTTGCCATCATTTTCAGTGAATAGAGCCCTGAGAAATTTAAAAGCATGAAGACCTTGAGTTGTTTTTATTTTAGAAAACATGAGAAATGGTATGCAGAGAAAACTTTTGTACAAACCACAATAACTTGACAGATCTTCTGCTGAGGATAGTGCACACCAAAGCAAACCAGTATGTCTTAATTAATAACCCTGTCTACTCAGTACAACTGCAGTAATACTAATGATTTCCTGAGTAGTCTAGACTGAATACAAGGCTTTTTAGCCTTCTGTTTGATTTGTTTTTTCAGAACTGTAGTGTTTTGAAGATAAATAAAAACTGCTAATGAATATGTATATGTTTCCTGATGCAGAGTATTTCAGTGAATATTCTAGGACTGTTTTGTAGTTTGCAATGAACATGCTCCTTTGAAGTTTTTACTGATCTAAAAGTGTAATCATTATGTTTGGGTCACACAGAAGTTTACTGATTTAGTTAGACAAAGAAACTAAGCTTAGACAAAATATTTCAAGACATGAACCTTTTTCAACTTCAAACTGCAAAATACTGTGAAAATTCTTTTCAATAGCTGCAAGATAGTTAAAAATTCATTTAACGATATGGAACAAGCTTGAGTTTTATATCTTAGAGAAAAACAACAAAACCAATCATTTTCTCATTGCTTAAACAAGAAAAGTGAATGAATTGAGAGGCTCTGGAAGAAAAGGTCCATATGAAGGTCGAATGGAGACTATACTATGCAGCACCTGCTGTACAGCCTGATGACTTCATGCCCTGCTGTCCAGGGAGACTGGTGGCAGCTGGGGTCTTGGGGAGCAGGTGTCCCTGGTCTGCAACCCTGGACAATCCCAGGGACGAGAGCATAACTGGCTGCATGGCTGTTTGCTTGGTGACTGTTCATGTGGTCTGATTTCAGAATCACAGCTATGGGAGCATCCTCTGACTTGGCTTTAATGGGAAGCCGAGGTGGGTGAGATGAAGTCTTCAGTTTGACTTTTGAAGCAGGGGGGGAAAAAATGAAATACTCAATACTGAACATTAGATTTCCATTTCCTCTTTGTGTTTTCAAGCTTCCAGTGTCAGTCAAAAGGCTTTAGCAAGCACATCATCCTGTTGCATAAGGTACTGCAGAAGCTCAGGCAGCCCAGCCACATTCAACCTTTTGGGTTGCATTTAAGATTGTTTTGGAAGTAGCATTCACCTCTGCCGTGGGGTGAGGGGACTGTGTTTACTACAAGAGCATTTATAAGAGTTATAAGAGAGTTGACTGCAACCACTAAGGCTGAACCCATCACAAGCTGCTGCCCAAACCTCCTCATAGGCCCCAAATCCTTGCACTGGATCTCTCTGGAGCAGATGCTGCTCTCTCTGTGTGTGTGTGTGTGTGCAATACTCCTGTGACACAATCAACTGGGAATTAGTGAAACCTTATTTTTACTGGTGACTTAAAATAGGATTCAAATTCCCTGAAGGGGAGGGGACCGATCCTGCATCCAGCGATGCTCGGGTCTGACATAAGCACAGCCCTGCAATCCTGTAAGACAATTAGCATTACAATCAGCTTTGCTGCATCATCCAGAAATCCTGCACTGAGGAAGTGTCCAATGAGGTCATTTCATGCCGGGTGATTCACCACAGTAACTCCAATTCCAGCCCCACCGTGGTGCTACCTGGCTGGAGCTCCAGTCAGGCAAGGCAGGAGGCTCTGCTGCTGAGGCTCCCTGTTTCTCGATTCGTTTAGGCCCCTGGTGTCACCTCCCAGGGTGCTGGCAGTAGCAGACCTGTGACATACCAGCAAGTGCTGTGTCTCTTCAGCGTAGGTGCCAGATGCCAGATGCCAATGGAAGGAAGGACACTTATTGGTCCACCTTGGGCTCCAAATGAGTCCAGCCTGAGCTCAGGTTGGGATGCCTGCTTCCCAACAGAGCCTGTGGGTTTGGGGAAGGTTTCAAATCCAGCTGATTAAGCTGACAGGTGTCAGGCTGCAGCTGCAGAGCAAAGGCTGCTCTGATGGGAGCTGCTGACCTTCCTGTTAATCTGGGAAGAGCCTGCTCAAGCAGAAATTTGCAAGGGAAACTGCTCGATGTTTTGGCTACGTCAGGTTTGGCAACCATTAAAAAAAAAATATTAATATTTTAGGGGGTTTTTTTCCTTGAAAGCATTTTGTGATTAGTTATTCAGAAACCAGAGACTGATGGCCACATTCCTCTCTTTCCAGCAGGAGCTATGCTGAAATGCACATTCACTACCTGTCATGGGGAAGCATTGTCTGCTCTGGTACCAATGGTGCTGACTTTGCGATGTACCTCCCAGAACCTGCTCACCTTTATGTTTGCATTGACAATATGAATCACCTCAAGAGCAAATGTTTTAGTCAGTGATTGCACAAGTACCAGCTCGTGGTGAATCCTTGTTTGCACAGCAGCTGTGGAGTTGTGTCAAACAAATGATTCCAGAAAGTTCTTTTGCACCATGCCAGGCCTCCTGCAAAGAGAACGGGTCAGCGGTGCTGTTTAGTGCCTAAATTTAGCAAAAGGGATCTTCTGCAGCAAATTAAGGGAACACTATTATCAAACATTTCTAAGTTTGAAAGCCAGGCTTTGTTGGGCTAAACATCCTGCCTACCAGTTTGGTCTTGTTCCAGCAGTTATTCCAAGAGCTGATGTACATGTAGGGTTTGTTATCGTCCTGACTGTAAGAAAAGGATGAGCTCTGAAACCCACTGGTCCAATTCTGTGAATGCGTATGCGGTGGATGTTTCTGGGTGTGGAAGCTCTGCCTGATAGAGATCAAGAAGAACGTCAGTGCCAGGTTTTGTCTTGTGCCTCCCAGGAGGCTCAGCACAAGACAAGGAAGGAAAACAGCTTCATAATGTCTTTGCGGTTCTGGGTTTCGGGACTGTTCCAAATGCTGGCAATGCTGCCAACCTTCACCCCAAGCGTTGCTATAGCTTATAGATGCTGCCCACAGTTGCCCACCAGCTGCTATGCAACCCAAAATAGGCTCAGCACAAAGCACTCCAGGAAGCCCCCTCTTCTTTTCCCTCCATGTCCCCTTCATCCGGCGCTCTGATGCGGAGAGGTTAGACCAAAGTAAAGAGGTTAACTCATGAATAAGTTGAATTAATTTAAATCATATTTAATTTTTTTTTAAAAAAGCAGATTTTCTCTTGCAGACTTGAAACGAAGCAACATTTAGTTTTGCTAATCATTCTTACTATTTATTTGCAATTCTTAAGATAATTTTAATACTCGCTTCATCTTTTTTTACCTTGTTGGAAATAAAATGAGCTGTTAAGGTTTTTTTTCTTTTCCTTTTTGTGTCTGCTTTTCTACTTTTCTTCTTGCCACTCTATAACTATTTAAAACTTTTTTGGTTATTACAAATAGTGCAGGGAATAATAATAATAATAATAATAATAATAATAATAATAATAATAATAATAATCCAAAACAAAACTTTAAAATATTAATAGATTGATGGCATTTCTTTTTCTTTTCTATTTTTACAACACTTCCAAACCTGGGAAATTTTGAAAAGTTAGGTCTTGATCCTACAACCATGTAAAAAATTGTGGACCATGTCAGAACAAAAGTCCGTCTGGCACAGTATTTATCTCCAGGAAAGACCAGTATGTAGAGCCAACACCAAAAAAGGAAGCAAGAACAATTATATGTACTCCAAATATTTTCCATACATTTGTCTGGAAAGGGACGAACTAGAAATTATACCTTTGTTTCACTCCTGTCATTGCTATCTTGCTTCTTGGTATGAGATCAAGGTTCAAAGACAAGATTAGATCCTTTACTCCTTTTGCTAAATTTAAATCATGAATGACTACAAGTGACCATTGAATTTGGGGGTTTCCCTGAAATTTCTCTGAAATATTTATAGGCATTCTTGTTTTCTAAATGCATTGTGACCATTCAGCACAGTCTCTCATGGAGGTGCTGCGGTGTGGGATGCAGCTATGGTGGTGTGGGATGAAAATATTTGGTAAAGAGGTGATTACTAGTCAAGGAGATTGCTGGGATGAGAAATTAATCTTATCAGAGCCACTAGAAAATGGAGAGGATATATATTGAGAAAATACGTTTAGAAATTTTCAGTTAAGCCTCTTGAAAAATGCTGGAGAAGAGCAAGAGCCATTTGTTTGCTTGTTCTTTTTGTATTCATCTTTCCCCTTGGTGCTTGCTCTATTTCTTTCTGAATAAATTTCTATCTAAAATATTTGGCACAGTTTTACCCTCTATATAGCATTGCTTTATATCATGGTTTAGCTTGAGCATCCCATGCCAACATCACCTTCTTTTCGCTGTACAGAAGGTAGTTCCTGATCACCTCACACAGGTATCTCATGAGCATTCCTGATGTTCCTTGTATGCTATGTTACCCTCAATAAGAATTTACTGAAATGAGAAACCATGCCACTAATCAGTACAAAAAGCCTTACAGGGTGCTGAAGGGTGTGCTGACAGAACAACAAGGTACCCCAGCCCCACAGCCTTGATCATGTTATATTATGCTCACACAGGTGCTCTGCTTGTGGAGCAGGCTTCCCACTCTCATTCGCCTGTTCAGCTTCTGACAGTTTTTCTCTCTCATTGAACAAGACGTCCTGCATCATACAAAAGAGGTGGTTTTAGTGATGTCTTTGAGGTGTGAAAATTATAAGTAGGATTTACTGCCTCAAGTTAGTATTTAATTCCCTGCCATGAAGACAAGCACAGGATGGCTCCTGAGTGTTACCCTACCAGGCCTGCTGCTAACAGTGTTTGCCACAACTTTACACTTCTGAGATAGGAGATGAGTTGGAGGGCCTGCAGTGTTTCTTCTCGTCATCCCTCAGGTGTATTGCTCTAGTTTTGTCATCCTCACCAGGACTTCTATAGCATTACCATGAACCAAAGGTTTTGCTGTTGACCCTGTGAAACCATGTGATGTTTTCACCCCTTGCTTTAGAGCAGAACATCATGGTTGTGATATGCTAGAGAAAGAGGCTGTCGGGGAGGAGATGGAGTGGAGAAAGGGTGATCCTTTCCAAGGGAGCTTTCCAAGGATTTCTGGTCAGCTTTAAGGGAGAACAAAGCTGCCTTAACACTTGGGTTCGTTGCTGACTTTTAGGCTTGGAAAAATGCCCATTTGGCTGCTGAGGCAGCAGCCTGAATTGTTGTGCAACTTGGCTGTGAAGGGAATGCAAAGGGATTTCTTCCCCTTCAGGTTCACGCATCGCTAACCATGCCAGGCGTGTTGCTCCGTACTGTACACCCTGAATGAATAAACTGCTCCTAATAAAGAACTGATGTTGCTAATATCTTCGTGTAATTTAAACCAAGGCTTTTTGAATTTAGCTCATTTGGGGAAGAAAAAAAATCCACTGATGTTGCAAATGCTTATGCATCTGATTAACTTCGCCGCTTAGCTTAATTTGCAGGATCAGGGCCTTAGCTATCAAGAGGCTACATGGCATTACAGCCCTTCTATACATCTTCATTAGAGTATCTTTCTTACGAATTTGCTTTCATGCGTATTTTTACAACCTCAGTCATAAACTGGATTGTATCTGCCAGCAGCAGTGTTTAACTATGTCAGCTCCTCAGTGCCTGAGCTAATCCCTTGTCCTTCTTGACAGGAATCGGGGGGAGTGCTGTTTCCTAAGGATCGATGCACAAAAGTTGTCATGTTGCTGGTCATTTGCCTAAAATATTGAGGACATCATGAGTTTTTATTAGGGCCAGCATTTTTGCCCATTCAGGGTTTTTTTGTTTGGGTTTTTCTTTCAAATTTTTGTAAGAGCAGAATTGTTGTTTTTCTCCAAATGTGCTCATTTTCAGGACTGAAAGTGGTGGAGTTTTTTTCCTGTTTTGTTACTTCTATTCCTCTTTTGTCTATGCTGACCTCCCTGCAGTTTTTATTCTTAATTTTCTATTTTTTTTCTCTACTTCTATTCTATCTTCTCTTCCATTTCCAATGTTTTTTTTTTCGAGTGACACAATGGAAAAATAGTTCCTCACAGCTTCCTCCAGCTGCTGCAGCTGCTGCACCTTGTATTTTCATATTTTAGATCTGGCAATCCCAGTGGGTGTCCATCTGGGGAATTATACAGGCGCAGAAAGGAGCAAATGTTTCTCTGCTCGAAGGTCTGCTTTATTTCTGCCCTTCCTGGTGTCTAAGGACATACTCCCTCAAGTGGCAGCTCCCTCCAAGGTGCCATGACTCTTGGCTGTCCCCCACCCAAAGCACTGTGTGAAAAGCTTGACAGAGGCTGAGATGTGAATGAGGATGTTAAAACACAAAGACTTCATTTTTTTAAGGGTTGTGCCTAATCCTTTCCCTCCTGGGGCCCTATTTTTTGGAGTCCAAATACTTGTTACAGGACTCATAACTTGTAGAGGCGGATGTAGCACTGGCAGCCTCCCAGTTGTAAGAGACGTGGAGGAAGATTTTGGTTCCCTGGGCCTCCACATAAACGCTGGTGAACTTGGCCTGTGGCTGAAGCATCCCCAAGCCAGGGGATCCTGCCAGCTGTCTCCCTGCCATGCCGTTAGAGATGCAGGTGCAATATGTGGGCACTCAAAATAAATGTGTATGGGCAGACCCTACTGAGAGCTCATGGCAGGCAGAGCTCTGCTGGAAGTTGCTTTAGATACAGGGACTTACATGCCTCAAAGATGTATGTGTATAAGATATCTGTTCATTTGAAAAGGGTTTTATGAGAAGTTAGGGCTGTTCCATGGGCATGTGCAAACTTAAATTATAGCAGGAATAAGTTAATGGAGGAAGTAGAGAAGAGATTGCAAATTAAGTTATCCTTTCCATTAGTCACACTATTCTATTGAAGTGATTTCATGTTTTTATTTGGTTACATCACTTGTCAAATTAAACCCTGATTCTACAGTATGAGATGGGAGGAAGGAGCCTTAAGTCCACACAGACTTCAAGAGTGAAATTTTTGCATAGGGCATCTTCCCTCTCACTGCAGGAACTGGACACCAGTCGAAAGTTGCATTTGACTGTAAAAATCCAGGATGAGCAAGTGCTGGTCATTTGGTACCTCCGGACCACTCTGTGGCACCTCGGGCTCTCTCCTAATCCCTCATGGTTTCTGGGGCTCCTACCTGGTCCCCAGTGTGGCTCATCTGGAGCAGGGAACGCCTCACCTTCCTTTGTGGATGCAACAGAGCCTGGATGGAGTAGGCACAGGGAGCAAGAGCCTAGGAGGCTTTGCCAAGATGAGAGGCTTGGCTGAGGTCTGTGTTTGCTGAGGCCAGCTTGGCTTTTGTAAGAAGTGATAGGTAGAAAAAACTGCCTTCCTAACTAATGTCCATTTTCCATAAATCTTCTTATTTTCAATAAAACTTCCAGGTACAGTCCCCTGTCTGTAAAGCCTTCCTTTAAAACTTTTTGCCTTCAGGCTCTGAAATGGACTAGGTCACACTGGAAAAGTGTCAGCTCAATATTAAAAGGTGCAATAATCACCCCTGAAAAAAAGGAGAATTATTGATGCTTAAGTTAATAGCTGCCTATAGCCATTGGGGGACGTGCTGCTCGCTCCATGTTTGCTTTTTCCCCTGCAGGACTCAGTCAGTCAGCAGGGCACGGTTTCCTTTGCAGTCTGGAGCACTGGGGATGCTGTATTTAGTTAAGTGCACACCAAGCCTCCACTGAGAGCCGTGACATCTCCACAGAGGCAGAAGTGGAGGCTTTGGATTATTTTTCTGCACCTGAGACTCACAGTGCTGTTGCCAGATGGTGATTTGGGGCAAGCAGCACCCACAGCCAGCCAACAGGAGGGTCAAATCTACGATGGGGCTGCACACCATGCTGCATGGAGGTGCACAACCTCCTCCTCAAGCTCTGCTGCTGGAGTTGTTGCTCAGTGCCCTGCAAACCAGAGGGGTTCTGGGGACCTGCCCTTGCTGGTGTGGACTGGCTTTGTTTGTTCAGCTCCTCTGTGCACCGTGACCAAGGTGCTTGGGAAGACCTGTTCAGCACCCTTCTTCCCAGGCGTGCTTGTCGTGGTGGTGATTCCACCTGGCTCCAGCTAAGAAGGCTTTGGCATATATTGACAGTAATGCACACAGGGGGAAAAACTCCCCATCTGTGGTCATGGAGCGGAGAGACGAGTGGCTGCCTTTCTTAACAGATGGCATAACAAACTACACGAAAAACGCGTCCCCCTGAGACATATAACCTGACATCAGATAGCTTCAACAGCATATTGAAATAAGTCCTCCCTGATGATCACTGTGGCTTCAGACGCAGCCATACCTCTCTTCCCAAATCCCTTGACAAAGCCGTGGGTGATGGAGGCACAGCAGTTTTGAGAGGTCCCACCCTGCTGCCTCTGCCGGCAGCTGGATTTGGGGTGGCAGGCTGAGCAGTGACTGAGACGGCCCCCAGATGCTGGAGACTGGGGAAGTGGGGAGCTAAGACGCTAGCACTTCTCTGTAGGTAGTCTTTTTCAGGCTGAGTAAGCTCTTTGTTCTGAGAAGTGCTTAGTTTAAACATCTGCAGTAGGAGTTTTAGTGTTTTACTTTGGGGATGATAGACTTTGAGGAACAAGCTTTCAGAAGCTGCTTTTGTGGTTGGGAAGCTCTATGTAGTGGAACGCTGCCCTAAAGCTGGGCAGTGGGCAGGTCGGTCATCCTGGCCTTCCTGGTACTCTGGACTTGTGAAGCAGTGCTCAAATATGACCAAATTTGAGAATTTGGGAGCTGAAATCACAGTGCTCAGCAGCCCACATAGACCCATCAGCACCAGAGGTGCCTGGTGTGTCTGCAGGGACCAGAGCAGGGCTCCCATTCCGTGTCTACCCAGGGCTTGGGAGGCTTTGTACCAATACAGCAGTGATCCACACATTGACTGTGTCCTCAGTGATAGCAGCGAGTGAGGAAGAAGCAGAAACAGCCCACATGACATGCAAATAGCACCAGCATCAGATGGAGTGGGAGCTGGTGGAGAAACAAACATTAAATTAATTTAGTTCACAACTCTCCTGTAGGGTATGGGATCTCCCTGTTTTCTCAGGAAGAATTCTAGGGAGATTAATGTCAAAAAGATCCACTAATTTTGATGACCCAATTTGCATGCCTAATGACCTGATTTTTCTGAACACTTCACATTCTCTAGCATTTTATGTGCTGGAAGGACAGTGCCCTTGTTTTCTTTCACAGCAACGACTGCTCAGCAGTTTTGTGAATCAGAACTTGGGGTGTTTTATGCATTCAAAAAACAAAACCCCACACAATTACCAAGATAAGGCTTTCGATGTATGGTTTGGATGACTTGGCAGTATCTCAGAGAAAGTCTTCAGCAGGGACAGAGATAGCAGCCAGTGCCCCAGGACGCCATTCATCTGCCTTCACCATGTCTCCTTCCTCCTCCTCAAATTTCCTGCCTCATTTCCTGGGCAGCTTCCAGTTTCAGCAACAAATGAGAGGGGAATTGAGTGGATACGGGGCTCTTTCCCAGCAGATGCTAAGGCAGGCGTTTATGGACTTCCAAGATCCTGATTTGAAAACTTAATATATTTGTGTGATTAACAGAAGTAGCTCTGCAGTGTTTAACATCCTGCTTTGCAGACGCTGCTGATCTCTTTGGACTGGAAGTCAGCTTAAAGAAGACTGAAGTTCTCTATCAACCGGCACCTCAGGAAGTCTTCCATCATCCCCACATCACCATTGGTGAATCAGAGCTCAAATCAGTCCAGCAGTTTAATTACCGAGGCAGCCTCATCTCCTCGGATGGTAAGATTGACGCAGAGATAGACAACAGGTTAGCAAAGGCATATAGTGCCTTTGGGAAGCTTCATAAAAGATTTTGGCGAAATAAACACTTGAAGAAAAGTACAAAGATCAGTGTTTACAGAGCCATAGTGCTGTCTACTCTCTTATATGGATCTGAATCATGGGTCATCTACTGCCACCACCTGCGTCTCCTAGAAGGCTTCCATCAACGCTGCCTCTGTACAATCCTAAACATCCACTGGTCAGATTATGTGACCAATACATCTGTTCTAGAATGAGCAGCAGTCACAAGTATTGAGGCCATGTTGCTGAGAACACAGCTGTGCTGGGCAGGGCACGTCTCCAGGATGAAGGACCAACCACCGCCTCCCTAAGATCCTGCTCTATGGTGAACTTGCCACTGGCTGCTGCAAGAGAGGAGCCCCGAAGAGAAGATACAAGGACTCCCTGAAACAACATCTCAGCCTTGGTCATATTGATCACCATAACTGGTCTACTCTGGCCTCCAATCGGGAGGTCTGGAGACACACCATCTATAATGCTGCTGATGCTTTTCAGAACGCATGCAGGATCACCCTTGAGGAGAAAAGACAACACAGAAAGAATCGTGCCTTGCAGAATATACCACCTAAGGAGTCTTTCTGCTGTGCCTTTTGCAACCGGACTTGTCTATCTCGTATTGGCCTTTTTAGCTGCCAGCGTGCTTGTAACAAATGTGGGTAGAGCCCTCCCCAAATCTTCATTTGCAAAGCCTAGCCATGATGATGGTGATGACTTCTGTATAGCACAGCATCCTCTTTTTAGCTCTCTTATGGTTTGGTACATTAGATCCCATTCCAATGAACTTACACTCTGTTTTAACATATCACGGAATCACAGAATAGTTAGGGTTGAAAGGGACCTCTGGAAATCATGCAGTCTAACTCCTCTTCCAAGGCAGTGTCACCTAGAGCAGGTGATACAGGAACACATCCAGATGGGTTTTGAATGTCTCCAGAGAGGGAGACTGCACGACCTCCCTGGGCAGCCTGTTCCAGTGCTCTGCCACCCTCGGTGTTAAGAGGGTTAGCACCTCATGCTGAGGTGGAATGGAACTTCTTGTGTTTTAGTTTATGGCCGTTGCTCCTTGTCCTGTCACTGGGTACCACTGAAGAATCTGGGACCATCCCCTTAGCACCCACCTTTGAGATATTTATAAGCATTAATGAGATGCCCTTGAAGTCTTCTCTTCTCCAGACTAAACAGGCTCAATTTCCAGGTTCTCTCCTCATAACAGAGATGCTCCAGACCTTTGTGCCCTCTACTGGACCCTCTCCAGTACCTTCTTCTTGTACTGAGGAAGCCAGAACTGGACACAGCACTCCAGATGTGCTCTCACTAGGGCTGAGTAGAGGGGCAGGATCACCTCCCTCGACCTGCTGGCCACTGCTTCCTGATGCACCCCAGGATTGCATTGGCCCTCCTGGCCCCAGGGCACACTGCTGGCTCACTGTCAGCTTGTCACCCACCAACACTCCCAGGTCCTTCTCAGCAGAGCTGCTCTCTGGTAGGTCATCCCCCAACCTGTACTGGTACTTGGGGTTATTCCTCCCAGTGCAGGATGCTGCACTGGCTCTTATAGAACCTCAGGTTTCTCTCTGCCAAACTCTCCAGCCTATCAAGGTCCCTCTGAATGGCAGCACAGCCATCAGGTATATCTGCCACTCCCCCCAGCTTCATATCATCAGCAAATTTGCCGAGGGTGCATTCTGTCCCTTCATCCAGGTTGCCAATAAACAAGTTGAATAAGACTGGACCCAGTATTGATCCCCGGGGAACACCAACAACTACAGGCCTCCAACTGGATTCTACTCTGTCAATCACAACCCTCCGAGCTCTGCCATTCAGCCAGTTCTTCATCCATCTCACTGCCCATTCACCCAACCCACATTTCCTGAGCTTACCTACAAGGATGGGAGACAGCATCAAAAGCCTTGCTAAAGTCGATCTCGACAGCATCCACTGCTCTCCCCTCACTGACTCATCCTCCCATGTCATCATAGAAGGCTATCAGATTGGCAAAACATAATTTCTTTCCCCTTAGTGAATCCAGACTACTCTTGATGAGCTTCTTTTCTTCTATGTGCTTGGTGATGACCTCCAGAATTATCAGTTCCATCACTGTGGCTGACTGGCCAGTAGTTTCCTGTGTACTCCTTCTTGCCCTTTTGAAGATGGGAGTAACACTGGCCTTCCTCCAGTCATTGGGCACCTCTCCCATTCTCCAAGATTTTTCAAAGATGATGGAGAGTGGCTTAGCAACAACACCTATTAGCCCTCTCTCAGTGGGTGCCTCCCATCAGGGCCCACGGATTTATGGGTGCTAAGTCTGTCTAGCGGATCTCTAGCCCCAACCCCTTATGACCAAGGGCAAGTCTTCCTTTCTCCAGCCTTCTTCACTTACCTCTGAGGTCTGGGACTCCTGAGGACTGACCTCAGCAGTAAAGAGTGAGACAAAGAAGGCATTCAGTAATTCCACCTTCTTGTGCCTCCTATTGCCAGGACACCCATCTGATTCAGCAGCAGCCCCACATTTTCTCTGGTCTTCCTTTTGCTGCTGATAGAGCATCTCTGTAGGTTCCTTCTTGGGCTCTGCAGTTGTGTGTGTGGTTTTGAACACAAGGAGGTCCCCAAAGGCCACCACTGTGGACCTGCAAGGAGCACTGCCTTCAAGAGTAGAAGCTCTGTCCTTGCCAGCTCCAGCACTGTGCCACCATGGTGGGTATGTGACTGGGGCCAGATCACAGGACTGACCCAGGCTAAAACCTCAGGCTGAGACTTCATCCATGGAGCTGAAATACAAGATACATTAGATTTGGACAGGCTGCTGAAAAGGAGTGACATTACTTCACTTCCAATGTTGGCTGTACCTGTTGGGTTGTCTGGCAAGCACCCAACAAGCTATTCAAAATATCTTCTTGGGTATTTGTGGGGTATTTGCTATTTTGCTTATCCTAGCATAACTTGATCCTTGGTGTGAGGAAAGCCTATCCTGTGCCAGCAGATTTACTTTCCCTGCATATACATATGCCAAATGCATCCTGTGCTATCTGCACAGTGCTGTTCTGCACTGGACAGAAATCCAGCTCTTCTGTGTGAAGTGTTCAGGTGGCTGATCTGTACCTGGACTGATCTGTATGACCCACAGAGAACCTAAAATACAGCAGCCTTCAGGAGAAACGGTGTGGACTTTTGACTGTGACATGTTACACATGGATTTGAGGCAGACAGTGAAGGAGAAACACTGGCGGCTCACTTGAAATCAAATGTCAAATAAAATCAACACAATTTAATTAAAAGGAAAAAAAATCTTTCCAAAAAATCTTTGAATTAGATTGAAGACTCTATCTCTTAAGAACATACTGCAAGCTTAATTTTTGGTGTTACAGTTAAATAAAGACATACTTATCTGATTAGCTGTAATCCTCTCATGTTTATTCCTTAAGTCAGAGACTTTATAAAAATGTTTCTGAGATTTAGAAGTGGGACCCAAGGATAGTCAGTCTGCACCTGGTCTCTGTGTCTGATTGCTGGGAGATATCTCTGTGGTGTTACCAATGAAAAATTACTCAGCTGTTTTGAGAATCTCTGTTGTGCTCAAAACCGAAATGTAAAACAAACATATTTCTCCATCTCCTTCCATGGTTACCAGTCCTCACCTGAGTTTTTTGGACTTTCCCTCCTTGTAACAGAACTGGAGCACAGACTTGACCAAAATCCCAAGACTCCGTGATAAGGGGGTTGAAATTCTCCTCAGCCATAAACAAGGACCTCTATCCCACAGCACCGATCCTACGATTCAGGCTCCCTAGAGGGGAGTCCTATGTAATGTCCTCATTTCAATCACTGTCATCCTCACCAGATGAGCACAAGGACTGTGTTGTCTGCGTGATGTCTCCTTGCAGTCACGCTGGGACTCCGTCACGTCTGGAGCAGTCACTCCAGCAACATGTACAGTCAAGGCAGAAGTTGGTAGGGAAATCCAGTTCATGACTCATCCCATGTCTGAAATAGGTCGGGTCTTCAATGGGAATCACAGTCTGGATCTTGCTTCCCTGGTTACAAAGAGGATGTGTCTCCAGAAGTCTACATTGCAGATGTCTGATGGTGAGATAAAACCCATCCAAGAAGACTGATATTCTTTGTCACACTCATATTCTGAGTATGGAAAAAACTAATGAAAATCTAGTTGGCGACTGTGTTTTTAGACATTTAAAACCAAACATCAAAAAGAGTTGAACGTTTTGCAGTGGGTTTTCTGTCTCTGCTGTGCTGGGAGTGACCGAGCTTTCCCTTGCTGCCATTAGTGGGAGCCATCGCACAGGGCAGGGCAGGACCTGTCTCTGCTCGGGGCTCGCTCAACTTCGGCGCTGGTTGGGATTTTCTGCTGCAAAAATTACAGAAACCAAAGCCTCGAAGAATGTTTCAGGTGGGTTTTTTTTTTCCCCATACCAATGATTTTGTTTGTTTGGGAAAAAAATGCCTTTTCTAAGGACCAAATTTCGTAAGATTGATTAAGTGGTACTCTGCCCACTTCATAGTAAATCTTTAATATGTTTGAAATTAATTAGTTAGAATTTTCACTTTTCAGCCAGAAAATGGTCAGTGCCTACCACTAACCATTATTTCCCCCTACACTTGTGTACTCACACCTCCTTTGCCTGTGAGCAAATGTTACCTACTACTAGTGAAAAATTGTTAGGTTTATAAATCTCAAGAAACAAAATGCTGAGAGGTCTTCAGTCTTTCTATCAGTTAACCATTTTCTCAAGTTTTGTATTTGTCTCATGGTAAGAGTCCCATAACATATTACATCAGACATCACAGTCT
The DNA here is from genome assembly GCF_001715985.3 of Manacus vitellinus. Lineage (NCBI taxonomy): Eukaryota > Metazoa > Chordata > Aves > Passeriformes > Pipridae > Manacus > Manacus vitellinus. The sequence continues at coordinate 1,389,059 of NW_021940812.1, read as the reverse complement.
CACAGGATTGCATTGATGCTGTTTCTGAAGCGCCCATGGTAGGAGAGGAAAACAAGTTTGTAGGCCACTGGAAGAATGTTTAAAGAACACAGAGCCAGAGGTCTTTCAGTTGTCTTTCCCATTTGCAGTATAATGGCATAGGCAAAGAAACTGCTCCTCTCCACGTGTTAATGGGGCTGGTTGTGCTTATTGCCCCTGCAAGCAGCTCCACTGTGATGCACAGATGCTATTCCTCCTTGGGAAGACAGTCAGAAGGCTGTTCCTCGAGTCACTCTCCCAGGGACTTCAGGAGCAGTCTGACTTTCACTGAAGTTGGTGACAGTGCTGTTGCTTTTGGAGGGCGTAGGATTAGGTCCTCCCTGCTCAGAGGAGCTTTATTATGAAATCTCCGCCTGTGCTTTTTAAACCACACAGATAAACAATCAAAAAAAGCTTTTCTAACCAATTTGAAAGCACAGCTGTGATAAAGGTGTGATAAAAGGACCAGCTCCAAAACCTGTGTGATCATGGTGGTCCTAGTATGAGTTACAGCAACATTTCACATATCTGTTTATTTTAGTTAAAGAAGAAAAGTTTCAGTTACTGTAGACTTAACAGATTTTTATCTCGCATAAAATATGCTTAGCAGAGGACACACTTCAGTATGGTTTCATTGTTAGCAGACCTTTGGCAGTTCATGTCAAATATCAGTATAATGGTCTTACACACACTATTGATTTAATGACAACTATCACTGCGAGGAATTGATCTAATGTTTTCATTAGACTTAAAAAATGTTTTAACAACAAGTTCATTCAGAACTGGATAATTGCAAAGCCCTACATGGCCAAAGATCACATTCCCCATTGAAGTGTAGTTTAGATGATCTTTTTAGGAGATAAGTAGATTAATAATAATAGAGGCACAGTTGAAGGAAATAAAGGCTAGTCTTCATGCCTTAAAAACATAAATAAATTAAATTATCACCCATTATATTACTGGAGGGAATTTTCTGAACTTTCGAACAAATTTTAATGAATATGCAATGGTATTTTGCTTGCTCTTGTAGGCACAAAGTAACTGGTTTTGTTGCCCTCTTCTTTTTGTCTATCCTTTTTGTTCCTCACCCCACGGACATTAGCAGAGGTGGGTTTCTTCTGCTTGGGTTGAATATACAACTTTGTTAATTTTCAGCAGTAGTAGCATCTTTTACCCCTTGTATGTGAACAGGCCAGGGAGAGGCATTTTGTGGGAGATTTCAGGACATGCTGTCCTCACGGACATGATGCTGAACTGTCCTCCAGGAAAGTTTCCCATCACTGACTGTGACTGAAGCAATGCTGGACTGGTTAGTGGCTCTTCATGAGGGCGTGACCTAAATATGGGTGGAGAAACAAGTTTCCTGCGCTGCTGTGGAAGTTGCAGACACATTTTCCATATGACTTCAGATGACAGTGGTTTTCTTGTCAAATTACCTTAAACCTCTGTTTTTCCTTATACTAAGGCTCCTCCTTTCCAAGCACCATGGTCAATATTCCTTTATTTTTGCTGATATTGGACCCATAGGCCGCATTGCATGTGCTCACTGTGGTGGGTCATGGCTTGCACGTGCCACTGGATCTTCCTTGGCATTGTGGGTTTCTTGCTGCTGTTTGTAAAGGACTGCAGCTTTCAGGATGCTTCTTGAGAGCCTGCCCTGAGACCGACGGAATGGGCATTTTTGGTGTCTCTGTGCACCTTGGCTCTGATTGCCTGCAGAGTTTTTGTGCTCAGATCTTTAAGCCAGATCTTAGATGTCTTAGAGCAGATGTTTCAAAATAAGAGAAGACAATAAAAGGGTCACTTTGAATATGACCTGGAGTAAAACCTGGGTCTTCCCTCCCTATGGAAAGAATTACCTGCTCCTAAATTACAGACATCTTTTACTACAATCTTTACTTCAGACCACATTATGGAGGGTTTAATAGTCCAGGAAAGTCTGTAATAAAGAATATGCCAGGTTATCTAGACTGGTTAGATAGATTATCGAACAGCAACTCTGAACCAACATGCCTGTATACTACCTCAGAAAAGTCAGAAGTTCCTCTTTCAAGGAATATCCTGACTTTTCATATACGTCATGTAGTTTTACTGAACTCAGGGCTCTGTCTGACTGAATATATTTCCCGTATAACTATTAGATTGGGGCAAACATTTGACCTACATGGAGTCCTAGCATAGAACAAACACGAAAAGTAATGCAGACCCACAAAAGATCCTAGCCCCACCCAAACTACCAAACTATGTCATATGTTATTAGACGTTCTCTTATAGATTTATATTTGGTAAGAAATAAAATAAAAGATCATTCTGATCGTCAGAAGATGCTTAAGGTGGATAAAAACAATGCAATGGACCCAGCTGATCTCTTGCAGCAGAGGTACAACCTACAGCTGCTACTCTTTACCTGTCATCAAAAAGCTGCTTGCTTTTTGAGGCAAATGAGCTCCATGGTTAAACTACTGAGGAGTTCAGGCATCCCAGCACAGCCATACAACTAAAATCTTTAAGCTGCAGGGCTGCAGTCTGCACCACTGTGGGAGGAAGAGAAGTCCCTTCCCAAAAACATGGGGATCTGCAGTGTGGCAGGCGAACCTCACAGGCTGTGTGGAGCAGTGACACCAGGGGCACGCCGTGGGTGTCCATGGGATTACCCTGGAACAAGGCTTGGGCTTCTGACCAACACATTTGCTTTAAATAACTTCCACAGAAATTCAGCCACTGTGGGAACTAAAAATCTCCATGTGTCCTTTGGGGCCAGGGTTTTGTATGCTTCAAGGTATAATGGAGATTAAAGGCAATATTCTTAAATGAATAGGGAGATGCTTATGCCAAAATATACATGAGTAATCTAGAGCATGATACAAAAATGCAAATGCAAGAATAGAAGGAAATCAGGACACTGTAATGCATATTGCTTTAATTTGAGGAGCAAAGGGATTTGACTGGATTTCTAGGGTATAGTGCAATACAGAATAATACAGTGTTTATGTCAGATATAGATGATGAAATCTCCCAACAGATCAATGCAGGAAAAGGGTATAAATCAGTAGTATTGCAAGGTGTCACTTGAGAGCAAATCTATTCTCAAGCTAAGGTAATATTTTCTGATACTCCCTGTAGTTGAATGAAGTTAATGTGGGAGAGAAAAAAATAAATCCAAATGCACTGGAAGGGAAAATGAAAGTTAAAAATATCATCTTCAGGATCCATCATCTGTACAGATGGTCTGGGTGAAAGAGAGCACCCATCCCACTACCAATCATGTAGATAAAGCTGGAACAGCCAACTTTGCTGCTGGCAGAGCTGAACTTGTCTTTGCCCAGGGCAGGGGAGCAGCACCTCCACTTGAGCACTACCTCAAGGTGTTGCTCAGCACTTGGCTCTGTGCACAAACCTCTCCTCTGACAGAGTGGCAGACACAGGCCAGCTGAAATGATGGGGCTCCCTGCTTGTGAAGTGCCACACATTTCCTTTACGTTGCATTTCCTCATTCATTTTGACAGTGTTAAATCACTTAGTGTGCTGTATACAAACAGTCAGCTTTTTGTTGAGCATAGACTTCATTGAGAAAAAAGAAAATTAATAAACATAGCTAAGAGAACTACTATTCCTGTGTCCAGTAATTGCTTCTTCATCATCTGTTGAGTTTTAATATGTAAATGAATGGAGAGTGCCTTCTGGCTTTGCAGTCTCTGTGAGAGAAGGTTTGTCTTGATGACAAATTCCATTTTGGAGAGCAAGGGAAGTTGATGTAAGGTAAGCCCAAGCTAGGACTCATTTATACTGGTTTTAAATCACTGGGCTTATTTCCAGTCATCGCTGATATGAAATCAGACCGAGGCAGCACTGACAGAGCACCTTGTCTTGGGCTGGACTCCTTCGGTCTGTTCTGCACACCTTCCTAAACCCCATTTGCCCTGGGTTGTTGTAACATTATTCCTAAATTAAAAGAAAAGAGAAAGATGAGTAGGTCATCCTGGGCAAAACAGGGGCTGGCTGCAGTGAAAATGTGGGGCACATCTACCTGTCTCAGCTGAGTGCATCCCTTCGCTCCTGGGGCCGTGTGTGTGAGGGCAGGAGTCACAGGCTGGGTGATTGCCACTTTTCCCTCCAAAACTCAGTTTAACAGTACTTGTGGGAATGTCTTGCTCTGCCTGCAGGAATCATTTTACATGTGTCTGCCTGCTTTTGCTTCTGCTTGATTTCTCTATCTACCTAAAGCTCAGAGTTGAATAGATGGGTAGATCTGTTTGAAGTTATCCTCTTGTACATGAATGCCTGTTTTTTTCAGATAAAATTCTCTGACATCTCAAACTTTTATCTTGAACATATATTAGACAAGTTGCTTCATATATATATATTTGCAGTGTTCACAAAGTGATAGCTCCATTGGAGCTTCTGTTAGAAAATGCTTTTCTCCTTCACAGACTGGTGGCAAGGGGAGGGGACAAGTTTGCAAACCAGCCTCACAACCTCACTCTGACCTGGAATTCAGCTCACTCCAGAGTGAATTCTCAAATATAGGGAGATCAAGAAGACAGTTTTTTTCTTGGATCACCAACCAGGACTTGAGGTGCATGGTTTCCTCTGCCTTGCCATGTGACTGATCCCTTCTTTGCCTCCAGTGTCCCTTCTATGGGGGGAAAAAGAAGAAGCTGTCCTTCCACTCACCCCATGCTGTGATTCTTGGTTTCTTTGCAGAGCTTCTCAGAGCCCCTCCTTCTCCATCACCTGGTGGTGGTGCTGGGCTGCCCTGCTGGAGGCAGTTTTGAAGCAGACCTGTCTCGTGAGGTGATGTGACCTTTCTCCCCCCTGCCACTCGCAGATTTTCCACAGGTTTTGTGTTATCCATTTTGCACTCTTGCTTTTGCCTGGTTCCATTGCAGCCTGCATGGAAGCTTACCCACATTCCTCATTTGGTGAGGAGTTGCTTGGTGTCCAACTACACCAATTACCCATGGACAGCTGACCAGGTGAGGCAGATCACCCCACATCCATGGTTATCGTTTTGCTGTTAGTCATAGAATGGTTTGTGTTGGAAGAGACCTAAAAGATTATCTGGTTCCAACTCCCCTGCCATGGGCAGGGATGCCACTCACTAGATCAGATTTCTCAGGGCCCCATTTGATCACACATCAAATGTCTGTGCCTTCTGATGATGACCTTATTTTTTTCTCCAAATGCATAGAGTGAAAGACCAAGGACTTAGAACCAGGACTCTTTCAGAATTAACTTCAATTACTCTTACAGTTACCTTTAAAGGCCTGTTGTATAAATACTTTTCTTTCACATATGATATGCCAGTTCAGTACCAAACTGTCAGAGAGTATGGAGTAAACTATTTTATACAAGTCTCTTACATGTTAGAGTATAAAATCTAGTTAACAAACAGTTACCTTCATGAATTCACATTGTATTGCATTTAGTATAGTATTTTTTATACCTACTGTGAACTGAACTCTAAACCAGCACATCGTCCTTCCCAGGAGCTGGACCAGCCTAGGATTTGGCCAGGTCACTTTGTTTTTGAAAGTCAGTATTATGCTGACAGTTGTCCAGCCCCCTGCAACTTCCAAGACTTATTGAAAATTCGTATTAATGTTATAGGGTTAAGGCTTCTGAGCAGATTCTCTAACATTTCTGTAAATAAAAGTTTAACATAGCTGAAACTGGAACTAACTCTGAGGAGGGGAGCAAAGCATGAGCAGGGTAAACAGGACTGCTCAGCACTTGATAGGAATCGCTGACCAAGAGCCTTGTAGTGGCTTTGAGAAGGCATTAAACACTCAGGTTAGGAGTAAAAGAGCTGCTAAAACTAGAAGGAAGATTAACTTAGGAACTCTACTCTGTATCTTCCAGCAGTGCAAACTGGGATGAGACCTTGAAGGAAACCTTGAAGGAAACTGCTGGAAAGGAATGGGGATCAGACGGGAAGTTGAGGACCACGTCCTGGTGTGACTGGCGAGCTCGGGAAGCCACACGCCAACTCCCAGCCCTCAGACAGGGGCTGCAGTTCCACGTTCCTCTGCTGGGGGTTGGGTTATATGTGCACAAGCCCTCAGGGAATTTTGAGATTAAATGTCACTCTCAGGAATGCAGAAACTTTGCTTCTTTTTAAATATATTTTCAGCCCTTTGCCAGCGATTAAAGTTCAAGGTCGAGATGCATCTTTCCTTGTGGACATTTGCTTTGATTCCTGATGTGCTTTACTGAAAAATCTCAGACGTACAGCGAAGGAGGTGACAGCATGTCAGAGAAGTACATATTTAGTTCTAGCAGTGAGTCAATCAGACATCTAGGCAATTACCCTCTGCTCAGGATGACAACTGAGAGATGTGTTTATTCTGTCTCCAGGAATCTCTGTTATTTTAGGATCCTTTCCAGAGTGCAACCAGTGCTAACTTGTCAGTACGTGGAGACTCTTGTTTATGCTTTGGTTTCCTATCTGGGTGGGATTATTCAGTTATTGACTTGCTGGCCCCCACTCAACCTTTTAAATTCATTTCTACCTTCCACACAATTTCTTGGCAGGAACTACAGGCTGTCTAAGCCCAGGCCCTCATATCTTCATCTGTGCTGATGAATCTTTTATCTGCTTTTCAAAGGGTATTAGCTCTTCCACGAGCTGTGAGGTTGCACCTTGCTATTACTGCTAAGACTCCTGCATTTGGCTGCAGTTTGGCATCTCCCACAGCATGACACAGAGGTTTGCTCGTCCTTCCCAGGCCTTCTCACCTTGGTGGCCCTTGCAGAGACTCTGCTTGTGTGGTGGGATCCCCATGTCAGGCCCTGCTCTCCTTTACATCCCTGAAAAGTCACTGACCTCGGAGGCATCACTGCAGGTCAGTCCTGGGACACCTGAAGGCCAGCTGTGCCTGTCCTCTCTAGATGTACCATAGGTACACTGCAGGCTGCCTGTTACACCTCCTGCTGGATCTGATTAGCGAGCTAAATATTTTCTGCTCCATGGGAGCATCCAGTGCCATATAAGCTGGAGGCTTCCCTCAGGCAATGAACAGATGAGTTTAGCTGGAACAGACTTTGTTATCTTTTGACACTTTACTGAGGAATCAGTTACTTCTGTGAGGAAAAAGGTGTTTCTGATGGTGTTCACCTTTCTGAGGGATGCAAAGGCTCTGACAAGCTGTGGAAGTGGGTCCCACTGCTCAGCTCAAGGGCAGGCCACTGTTACTCCCCAAAATGTCCCCGGATGGGGCAGGAGTTATAAGCAACCTACATGTAGGGAACTGAAGCTCCCCCTTTTTGTTTGAAGAGGATTCAACATAACCTGTGCTTCCCTGACCAGGCAAGACCCAGCATACTCAGCTCCTGTTGAGTCCCCAAAGTGTGACCTGGAGCCAGGTGCTGCACCATCTGGGGCGGGATGGCATCTGAACCATGCACAGAGACAATCCTCTCCCACCCCACTCAAACCTCTCCCCACTAAAACTCTCCCCCCCACACACACACCCTTCTCCCCCTGCGAGGCTGGAGGACAAAGAGGGTTTTTGCAGGTTCAGGAGGCCTTTCTTTATTTCTCTCCCTGGAAGCCTGCTTATTACAGCAGTAGCCTCTAGCTACATCTGTGAAGAGGAGCACCTCCACCAGGCACCTCCTGTAATAATGACTTCTTTTTTCTTTGAACTTGTGAGGCACTGTTGTATGACATTAAGAAGGTGAATCCAAAGAGGACCATAGATGTGGGGTCATTCCAAGTAAACCCTGACGGGACACAAGAGAGGAGTAAGGTAGCAGAAAAATGATATGACAGCACATAATTGCTGATATGTGCAATTACCAACCACTTATCCAAACAGCAGTTGGTCTTAATCTTACAACCTTTTTTCTTGCTAAGGGTATCAGCCACTAAATTGCTTCTGCTTCCTCTGGGACCCAAAGTAATCTTTAGGCTTGAAATTGAGGTATTTTCCTTCCTTTTCAGTACCTACATTTCTTCGCCTTTTTAATATTTGAAGCAGTATTGTTCCATTGTTAATCTCGATAAAAAATAAATCAGAGCTACACACATTATTAAGACAGAGAAAGAAAAAGGAAGAATGAAAGAGAATATACACTCTGACTAGAGACTGTTATCTAATCAGGTGTTGCACTGGGGGTCCAGGTAGTGTCCATTGATGTCCATGGGCTTCCTGTGGGTGCTGAATATCCTCAAATTCCATTGCCCATGGTGGGAGCTGAGGGTGGCCAACATTTTGCTGGAACAAGCCATCACGTTGCCAACACCCAGGAGCAGAGCTTGATTTACTCTATGTGTTTTGCAGCATGAAAAATAGAGATCACACCAGATCCATGTAAATAGAAAACCCCCTGGTGACCTGAGTCATTTAGAAAATATTTAAGGGAATTGTTGTTGACTCAGATAACAGACTTTTCCATCATCACTGTCTGTAAATTAAAAGGCTTAAGAGAGTATTTAAAGCATAATGAAGGTGAAAGCTGCTTCTTTGTAAATGGCAGTGGCCTTCTCCTGATGATAGTTCTTAGACCTGGCTTTACATGTCTATTCCCAAGCTATCACTGAGAAGGACTGAGGAACAAGCTGTCCAAGGATATGTCTGGAAATGGGCTGCAACTGGGGATGAGATGAACTGGAAGCTGTCCAAGATGTCTGTGTCTTCTGAAGTCCAGCTCCAAGAAGTTTATCTTCATTGTCAATGAGAGCTTCAGGCTCGGGGTACAATTGTGGCCATCAGCAAGAGACAGGCTTATGTTAAATAAGATTAACAACTGAGAGAAAGGGAGAGGAGAGCACAGAGGCTTGGCTGGCATTCTATGGTTAGTCTATAGCAGAACAAGCTCCTGGGGTGATCCCAGGTCAGTGCCCCAGCCCAGGGACTGCCTCTAGCAGTGTGTGTCAGCATAGACCTCAGTACTGGGTTGATATGTGTCCCTTCCTCACTTTGAGCAAGAAAATCATTTCAGCACACACAAATTATAGAATGGTTTGGGATTGAAGGGACCTTAAAGATCACCTATTCCAACCCCCATGATGTCTTGATGTGGGCAAGAGTATGAATGACTGCCCATACCTGCCTGTGGACACAGGGACACACAGGACCTGACTGCAGCAGATCTTGGTATGATAAGTAAAGCAACACAGATAACCAGGCATACACTAATACAGCCTGGCTCTAGTACATGCTGCCATTCTTGTTTATTCATATGTTGACCCCAGCATTAGCAGTACACATTTCTTAAACAAAATCCATGTCCTGCACTGCTAATTGTTAACATAACAGAGGGTTCGTGAACCTGTCTTTCATCACATCTCTTAAACATTATTTAAACAGTATTTTATTACATTTATTTCTTCAGAGGTAAAAACATTTCCTTCCTATGCCTGTCAACTGATTTGAAAACTAAATATCTAAATTGCTGTAGTTTATTTTTCACAATTTCTATATTGTTTCAGTATTAGCCTGGGAGAATAAAACAAAAAATGTAGCTCTCTATTGTCTTAATTTTAGGATATTGGAAGACTGCTTTCCCAGGAAAGATATACTGTTGGCTTGTTGACAGAATGAGTTTTAGACCTTGGTTTGGATCTTCAAAAGTGAACAAGGGAGTTAGATGCCCAAACCCTGTGACTTTCAATGAGAATTGATTACTTAAAATTCAGAGGCCTCCTTCAAAAGCTCATCCCTAATCCTTCAGAACCATTTATACTTCATTGTAATTAACTGTGGATTTAGACTTCAGTACAAATTCACCTTGACTAAAATGTACAAAAGAATCCTCAAGTCCTATTTTCAGAATGGCTCAGGCCCCAGAAAGCCCAAGCTCTACTGAAAGTCCCCAAAATTACTAGTGCCATATCTAAAGTGCGGCACTGGAGACCCTTCCTGAGCTCCTGAGTTTGCATTTGCCATGTCCAATTTCCATCCCACAGTAAGGCCTGTGCCTTCCCTGCCACCACAGGCTGAGGGTGTGTGGACTAGAGAGGTGTTGGAATTGCTCCTGCTCGTTCTGGACCTGGTGACCATGGTGGTGAGATGTGCAGTGAAGCTTAACCAACCATGATCTGATGATCTCTTTTTACCTGATAGCAAGGACAAGGATGCATTTCATTAGGATACTGGTCTTCAAGAAGATGAGAAATGTCTGGCCTGGTATGAATGACTAAGGGTTCATAATGTACCTTGAAGTGAACAGAGAAAATGGATAAATGTGGATATAGGATTTCTTTGCTCTATTGAAAAGAAAGGCATAATTGTTTCCTGTCTATTGATTGCTCCTCCATCTTGGCAAAGGAGGGTCAGGGAAGCCCAATATTGAGAGCAATGCCAGAAAAGCAAAGAAAAAACCTTCTTTGAAAGCTTTAAGATTTCTCCTTCTCTTGGTATGATTGCCAAAGTTTCAGTTCAAGTCTCTGTTTCTGCAGAGCTCTGCATATCTTTCTGCACTTGAGCTGTCCTGTAGACCTCTGTATTACCACAGTCTCAGCATGCTCCTGTGTGTTCCCAAAATCAGAGCTGGGATCCAGGGGCTGCTGGCTCTCACTGCTTCACTGCAAACTGCTACTGGGTGAAAAAAAAGGAAGCTAAGAAAAGCCTGTGTTTTGTGTTTTCCAGTTGGCCAGTAATGGTAGCTCCTACTATCTGGGAAGCCCCAGAATAAGGTTTCCCATCTACTGATTCACAGAAGAGTTTTAAATATTTTAGGTAGCGCCTTTTTTTTTTTCTCTCTCTTGTTTTAATTCAGAATACACTGATTTGCTGCTGATGACAGTTTTTTGTAAGAATCACATGAACCAGCTCTGATGACAATTTCACAAGGGCAAGATTTTTTAGTTCCAGGAGGACATTCCTGTGCAAGGCTGGATTGCCACCTAGACAGGGCACATATTTAAAAAGAGCAGGTTATAAGGGCAGGTCTGTCCTAGAAACCAACAAGGCAAGGACCAGTCCCCTGCCCTGTTGTCAAAGGTATGATATAAGCTGTGTCTGGATTCATACTAAATATTCTTCACCCTAAATTGCTCACTGCATCCTGCCCTGTCCCTATAAAATACTCTTAAATAGTGATATTTGGGATGAGATCAGTTCAATGATATGGATGATACAAGATCAGTGCCTGAGCCCATCTGTGACACTTGGCAGTCAGAGCCCTGCCTAACCTGCTCTCTCTTCTGGGTACCACAGGTGTCAGCAGCATCAGAGCCTCCACCACTGGGCTTGCTGGACATTTTACGGCACCCCAATCTCTGATTTCCCACAGCAGAGTATTGATTGTTCTGGGATCCCTGTTTTTTCTTGCTGTTTTTGGAACAGAAAATCCGTCCTAAAGCAGAGAAGCTTTTTTTTTTTGATCAAGTTTTTTTCTGAGGCTTGTCACATTCTGTAATCAGTTTTGGTTTCAGCAAATCAGGATGTATGTGAGTGTGTGGACAGAATAAAATACACCTCAGAGCAACCTCCCTATAAACAGCCCTCCCAGTCACAGTCTCATCCTACCTTTCTGCCTCTGATTTTGCGCTGCTTGTCTAATTATGTTGGCTGCTGTGTAATTATTTTCATGGAACAATAATTTTAACAGCGTGCAGTTTATCAGAGGTGCAAATTATACGTAATAACATACCGCAATTTTCAGTTAAAACTTGCATAACATTCAAAAATCCTTGCATTTTTCAACAAATTTAAAAGGAAAAAGGTATTATTCATTTTGTATCTACCTTTTTTTTCTTAGGGAAAACAACCTACTGATTTTCTTGGAGTCATTTAAATCCATTTGAAAGAAAGCACTTTTATTTTGGAAGAAGATTGTCCGCACGGGGAGTTAATCAAGAATAATTATTCCTCTCTAAATTCACATCCTCAAACAATTTGAATTAAATCCCAGCCCTAGACCAGCCCTAAATGTCAAAGGAGGTTAAAAACCAACTCATCTAGAGGAGGTTTATCATATGAAGAAGGACTGAGAGTATAAACCTTGGCTTGGCACCCTGGCCAGGCTGGTGAGGAAAAGCCATATCAAGGCTGAATAAGACTCACTCATGCCCTTTAGTGACACAGGGGGTTAAAGTCAATCCCACACACGTCTCAGCAGCATCATCTGTACGTGCATGTCACGGTGATGGCGGTGTCAGAGAAGGAGATACTGTGATCATCAGCTGAGAGCAAGGATAAACATTTTTCAGGGAAAGAATTTTGCTCAGGGATGCCTTTTCCCCTTGCTTTTCCAGCAGGCTGAAGGCAACACGACTCATACCTTTCAGAGTGAGGGAGCACTCTGAAATTAGGAATTTAGGCACATTTGCAGTTCCATCTCAGATTTGACAAACTTGGGGTTTTAAAATCCAAGCTTTGCTTTCACATTTCTGCCAATTGACCAACGGGGTTTGTAGCCATTATTTCTCTAAAACAACAGTAACACTTCAGTGCCTTTGCTGTGCCAAAGAACCAGTGGTTGCAGCAGCCTCTGGGGAGTTTGGAGGTTTCCCTGTCCTCTGCAGCCTCCCTACAGTAAAAGAAAAATACTTCCACTGTATTTACCTGCATGATACTTCATCCTCCAAGCAAATCACTATCAAAACCTGGAGGCAAATCCCCTAGCCATCATACAAACCCCACAGAGGTGGGTGGTAGGTGGCTTGGCCAGGATTTCCATCCACAAAACTTCAAGTTGCCTCAAATGTCTAAACTCAAGCACAAGGCAGGTACCAGAGCAGCACTTACATTTTGAGGAGATTCTCTGTTCAACAGAGCTTTTATCATGAATGTGTACACTGGGACTGCCTCCTCTGCAGGTTTCACAGGGAAATGGGACTGTTGGGCAGAGATAAAAGGAAGCATCTTTATATATAGGTGGAACTAGATGATCTTGAAGGTCCCTTTTAACCCAAACCATTCTATAATTTTATGATTCAGTGATTCTATATATACCTGATACTGTCCTTATAGCAGGCAAGCCAAGCTGGCCCACTGGGCTGGGTCCCATAACACAGAATGGGCTGGGGTGCTTGGCTTTGCTTTTTCTGCATGGAACAAAAGAAAAAAAACCAAGAATTTGCTCCCAATGCAAACCCCACCACCCCATCCCAGCTTCCCTATCCCTTCCCTATCCCCTCCCATCCTTTCCCCATGTCCAAGCCCCCAGGGATACTTCAGATCTTTTCTTGAGGAGGGCCCATATGAGCTGGGAGGAAGAATAAGCTCAGTGTCTTGGAGATGAGGGACACAAATAGCCCCTAGAACTATTCTGGGAAGAATGTCAGTCTACCCCTCCTGATGGGGGCTGATGGGGACAAGTCTCAGGGGTGTCATCCATCCAGAAGGAAAAATATTACTACTGGTACACAGGGTGAAGTGCAGTGAAGAAGACAGGAGATGGCCGACCATGACTGGTGTCTCTGGCCAGGCACTAGTTCTGGGACATGGAGGGAATTCTTTCAGAGGCAGAAAGTCACAGAGAAAAAGCTCAGATTATTAAGACATAAGAAAAAAAAATTGAGTTATAGTATTGGCAGGAGTACAAACCATATGGAAATGTCTGGAGCCCTTGAATGGCGAGAGGATAAAGCACCACTCAACTGAGGGTGACCCGGCCAAGGGCAGGGTGTGATGTGAGATGCAGAGCTTGGTCCCAGCACCTTGGCTCTGCCCTATATCACAGCAATGACTGGGGAAAGGGGTTTTTCCAGCACAGAGGGAAATGGCTACTTGTAATTTTACTCAGAAGAATGTCACTGAATGTTGCCTAGAAAGTTTACTCACTGGAGTTATGTAACAGCACTTTGTTATTCCTGTGCTCTAACATTGCATTTTTAAGCCAGGGCATGGAAATACCAGGGTGTGAATGAAATCCCTTTTCATCTGCTTTGGGTCATGGCAGTACAATCCTTCTTCTGTCCAATTTCCAGCAGAGCAGGGCTCCATGTCTGACTCTGTTCCCAAAGGAGGCTGGTTTTCACATTCCCCTTATGTGGTTCTTCCACGCTGCATCTGGAGGGTGGCTTTCCCCATTACCCAATGTCTGATCATTGCTCTTTGATCTGACAAATTCTTCTCCTTCTGTGGCATGGTAGCATGAGCACTGGTTTTAAGGAAGAGGGATTAATGAGACTGTTATTATGGTTTTTAATCGAGATTTTTGACTCAAAGGACTGCTCAAGAAAGCATCAGGATACTCGTTTCTGGAGGATCCTCAACTCATTGTAAATGCAGGCAGATGGAGCCAAGGCAGTGAAAACAAACAGGACTGCATGAGAAGTGTCACCTCAGCAGAAATTTGACAGAAAATTGTGATGACCATACAGGAAAACAAGTGGCTGCACTGCAGAAGAAATCTACTTTTCATGGAAACCTGTGATGGATTCTGATCTCGTGTTTCCACAAGAGTAGGACAGTAACTCCTGTCATCTATTTTTCTTGCTCTCTGCCAGCACACTGGGAGAGTCTTCCCTGTCTCTGTGGAGTATCACACTTGGTGACCACACACACGTCTGTGGTATTGATGCCAGCTGTGGTTACCGTTTCAAGTCCCAGTTCAAAATACACTGTTTACCTCCAGAATAAATTAGAAGACCTCATGAATCCATGAATGATGGCTCCAGCAGCCAAAACAGTGATCTGTGAAGATTCTGAATCGTGTCTGAGGGTGACAGGCTCTCCTGGGCTGTTAGTGTCAGCAGCTCTGAAGGCGCAGGCGTAAGCAAACTAAGAGGAACAAGAACAGCTCAGTCTAGCTCAGATATATCAGCTTCTCAGTTTTAAGTGGAGAGTTGTTTCCTCTTTCAGGCACTCTGCCAGTATGCACTGCTGCCAAGGGTGGCTATCTCTGAGGCTTCCTTTAAAACAATTAAATTAAATTAAATTAGAGAACTATCCTATTTCATATAAGTCATTTCAGTGGACTAGTGTCAGACTTTCTTTGCATCTATCGAGACTTAAGATGAATGAGAATAAATAAGCACAGGTGTTCCTCAAATTAATGTCTTGCCACTTTTCCACTGCTCTCCAAAACTGTACAGAAGAGAGAAAGACCAAAAATCTCTGCTACTGTCCATCTCTTTCTGTCACATGGGTTTTCTGATGATTTCTCTCAAGACTTTGCTCTGAATCTTTGGCTTCTCGTTTTTTTTCACACCGAAATTTTCTGTTACAAAAAGAGGCAAGTATCTGTCAGACCAAAGTACAGAGATGGATGGACTTCTTTAATGCTGCCTTGGACACTCAGAGAAGTCACTGCACAGGATTTAATCTAGTGTGTGACATGAAAGGTTGCTCTTCAGCTAATACTCTGGGCAGGTTAAATGTAACTGTAGGGTCAGATCTTGAAGCAGGAGCAAAATATTTAAGTAAAATGTCAATTCAGTGAAACGTCAATTCTGCAAGCCATGATGTTACCAGCTTATTTGGGAAAACCCCCAAGTAATAAAACTGCTGTTATATAAATACTTCTTGTTCTTCCCCCACAAAGTTTTACACTACAACTTTGCAACAGTGTTCTGCATCTTACTTTACCAGCTGACTCTACTTCTGTTCATCAGCTACAGAGAGAGTCTCCACACACAAATTTCAAGTCAGAGACTTTCTCTGAATTGGATTCTTTGACAGGTTCCATTATTGCATGTTTTAGCCAGATACAGGGGCTTGATAACTCTCAAAATAAACTAGAAAAAAATATTTTTCTTCAAGAGCAAGAATTTATTTTTTTTTTAGTTCTTCAATTAATTACCAAATTCCAGCCTTCAGTAATAAGGCAGAAGAGCTTCTGAGCCAAGGTAGAACACACAGATGAAGGCTGGTATAGATCTGTAGACTGATTTGCTCAAATGAAGTGCTTTAGGGAAACACAAGCACATTCTCCTGACTACCTGAAATGTCAGCCTGAAATCCCATTTCTTCCTCAAACACTGAGTGAGGCATTTTGTGGATAACAGTGCCTGTGGATATCTAAGTTTTTTATGACCACTCTGGCTTCTGCTATAGCTACAAGGTAAGAAATGTTGCTCTTGTCTCCTACCTTCACTACCTATTTTGGAGAGACAACTCAGAAAATCCACTCTCCAACTCATTTAAGCAGATCTGAACATCTTTATTGGATACCTTCTCAGACAGACACTTTTCTGCTGAGTGGATTAAATTCTCTCTATACACGACCATATTTCTTTCTTTGAACATGAACAGGGATTTACCTTTTTCCCCACAGTTCTTTTCCTTTCGCTCTAAAAACAGCACATCAGCAACACGAGAGACCAACGCTACCAGCTTCCATCCAGAACCAAGCACCTGTGCCAGAAGTGGTGTTGGTATTTCCTAGCACCCATCCCTACATCTACAGACCCTCCCTGGGGGTGGGGATCATCATAAGGGGTGCAAAGAGAATAATATGTCTGCGAAGCATTTGTCTCCTTTGTGCTGAGATTACCCACCACGACACTGACTGCAGCTGCCTTTGTGATTTATGTCCCTGTTCCTTAATGGCACGAAGCAGTTTTTAAAACCGTGGGAGACAAGTATGCTCAGTGTGTATGGACCCTGCTCACTGAAGCAGCTACCAAACTGCGTTTTGAATAACATCCCTGAATTTACTAATCTCTGCTTATAAAGGCAAAATATTTACACTCCTGAGTCAAAGGCTGGGATCTTCAGTTTGCTCAGCACTGTCTCAAGTCTGTTCCTCTTGGATACAATGGCAGATTTACCATCAGCTTCTCTGGGAGTCATAGTCAGGCCAAAAACAAGGGCTTATGGAAATGCCATCCACAGTTCGTAATCCTCTGCTGGACGACTTTCCAGAAAAGCTCTACTGGCAAGCTTCCCCTTCTCCTTCCACAAAAAGTATATATTTGCAATTCATGTAGTGCCCCCATTTACTAGATCCTTCAGTGAAAAGTTTGAAGCAAGCAGAGATATTTAGAATCCATTCAGCAAGCACTGTATGTGTGTTCAATAATGGAAAGATTTTGCTTTTAATCTAGATAGACCCATCACTTCATTGCAAGGATATATAGTTTATGATGTTACAAGTAAAACTACAATCCTAGGCTTTAGACTCCAGTATTTCCTGTTGCACAATACTTCTTCATTTGTTCCAAAGCCAAGGTAAACTGGACAGGTAGAATAGAATTAATTCTCTAATCCATAGGCATAGCACAAGTCTTCCTCGTAATTCTCCACTTGTTCCAGACCATAGCTTGTAATTCCAGTGCAATGCACAGCTCTCCATGAGGACTGAGATCATTATCACATCTCTCAGCAACTGCTTTATGGCCCCATTTCTGCCACGGACTGCATACTGGGATACTACAGGCAGGATCAAAGAATAGGGAAAGAAACATGTTGCAACGATAAAAATAAAGTCTTCATCCAGAATAACACTGACTAGTCAGTGTGAAGAGGCCTGTAACATAATATGTTTGGATCTGCTTTTTTAGTTCCTTTATATATATGACTACCCTATTTCTAGAATTTGCTAACAAGGTATTCAAGATTTATCTGCAGACTTTGAACAGAAGAGGGTGTGGACTGCCCGGATCTCAACGCTCGCTGAAGTTATTTGCTGTTTCATGCTGTAAGCTCTCTGCCCTGCCTTCTCTTTTTCTCCTGGCTACCTTTCATTCCCTAACTTTCCATATTGACCAGCTTGAGCTCCCCTAAAGGACTGAATCAAACTCTGGTGTTTAAGAAACTCGACAGACATCACCTTCTGTGTCATCAGGTATAGTCTTGTTTGCTCACTGGAGCTGCAAAATCTCTAACAGCCTTGGCATGTGAAACTTGGCTCTGCAGAGGTGAAGCTCAATGAAGCTCATGCTTTCTGTCTTCCACAGCAGAAATCTGCAGGCTGACTTCTGAGCTAGATTTTTTTTTAACCCTACAATGGGACTTAATGCTTTTGAGAGGCTTCAGTTTGCATTCAACAAATGAACCAATTCTGCTTTCATCTGTCAGAAATCCTATGCATCTTAGAGCCTTTAAAGGGAAACGATCCAGGAGGCTTGGCAGGCATTAAAGGCCTATCATTTACTTGCTGATCAGTTATGTTGCTTATGGTCTTCCACAAACAGATCTTAACTGGGCTGTGGCAGCAAAAGGGAAGAAAGTTGCTCCTGACATTTCCTTGAACACCCTTCAGCAGTGCTATAACCAGCCAGTGAGCATATGCCACTCTTGTGGGTTTTTTTTAATGAGTCTCACTTCTACTCATTTTCCCCCAAATGCTGCACCTTTACCTCTTTTCAGAGACAAATAGTATTCAATTTCTTGAATAGGCATGTTGTCCAGGAATATAGGGATGTTTTATCACATAGTCCATATACAGATTGCTTGTCTTTGTTACCTGTCCCTGAAGTCCTCTGTCAGGGATGCTCAGGTTTTCTGCTTTGTGTTTCTTTGAGCTTTTTTGTCTAACCTCAGGGCATTGAAACTTAGACCCTTTGATATTCTGTGAGGTCTTCACAGTGAAATACTCATCAAATAACTGCTCTGACATACATGTTGGTCTGGAGTTTAGCCTGACAAATTTAGCAGCTGTCCCATCTCATGTCTTGCTCTGCCTGGACTAGCCACAGGAATAACTCCACTGTACTGGGATGGTGGGTCTGCATGACTCAGAATGGAAAAGACCACCACAGAGCACCAGGGAGGGCAGTGCAGGCTCAGGTGTCTCCCTCCATGTGCCCCTGCAACACAGTTGGTCCAGCTCATTCCAGCTGCTTCCACAACAGCATCACGTAACCAGGGTTTTTGCAGCCCTCAAAGCAAGCCAGGAATGTCCGAGCAGTGACAGTGCAGGACACACCAGCCTGTGGCAAGATAGCTCTTGGCTTAAGTCAGCTCTGAAATCCACAAACCTCTAGAATACCCTGGCCTTTTTTTGGTCTTATTCTTACCACCACCATCACCCTGACCCTGGTCAGGATGCCCAAGTGCTGCCATATCCTCTCCCTCCCCAGAGAGGAGACTGACCTGGACTTCAGTTACCCAAATGACAAATTGCTACAAGCAGTACCTCTGGCTAAGCTATGCTGATGTCTCTGGAAGCTTTTGGAAGCATTTAATGAAATATTAATGTCATGACATTCAAAAGTAACTTCTGTTCTTGTGTGGAGCATCCCTTCTCCCATTGTTATGGGAGTCATTTTCTGTCATCTTCTTGCTCCTAAAATTAGACAGAAATTGGTGTCACCCTTGGGACTCTCCACTCCTATGCAAAGAGGTCCCATCAGTTGCACTGCACTAGTTCTAGCCTGTGGCAGCTTCTCAAACACCTTTAATCAGCACAGGAATTACATGGACCTGTTGGAGCACGTCCAAAGGGGTCCTGAAGATAATCAGAGGGATGGTACCCCTCTCCAAAAGGCTGAGAGAATTGGAGTTGTTTAACCTGGAGGAGGGAGGACTCTTGGCAGACCTTATTGCAGCTTTTTGGTGTTTAAAGGAGCCTTGTAAGAAAGATGGAGACAGTTTTTTGTTTGGCCTGTAATGATGTGACAAGGGATAATGTTTTTCAGCTAAAAGACTAGATAAAAGGAAGAGATTTTATACAATAGCTTGACTTATTACCTGCCTGCCTTTGGGGGTTGTACGTCACTGTACACTGCCCACCTGCTGGCAAATAAACCACCCACTGTCCTCCCTATTGCTGCCAGGATTTGGATCCTGGCAATCTCCATCTCTGTTTCCTCGTGGCACTTCTAAGCCTCCTAAATTGTTGAAGACTGGTATTGGCTGTTACCTGGAGATTTTGATACAGAAATATCGAAATGTTAAACGACTTTCCATTTCTTCAGAGTCTCTTTGGGATTTTAATTTCCTGTGTCTAAAATGGCATGTGATTTGAAGTGTCATCTCTCTGGCATCGAGTCCTTATTTCCTATATGCTGCATCTGCCTGATTCGATTGTGATGGTCTTTCAGCCACAAAAATATCCGGCAGGGCAGCTCTCACACATGCAATCAAATAAAGGCATTACTCTCTTATAAGACACTGGAAAAATGACTTGTGTAGCCATTGAGGTGTCTCATAACAGCAGCAGGAAACATGTAAGTGGCACACTGTGAGCACGAGAGACAGTAAGGGGTGAAATAGCAGCACGTTGTGCTGGGATCAACGAAAGCTTTTCCCCAGTGCAGCATCAGCCCTGGGATGTGCCTGGACCATGGGCCCCCAGACCTGCTGAGGATCTCCTTGGGTTTTCCAGTCTTGGATGGTGAAATGACTGAGGATATGATTTGGAGGTGCTCAAGCAGAGCATCTCAGGGGCACATGCAGTACACCTGTGATACCTGGGCTATGAAAATTAAAAAGGGAAGGAGTTTTGTTTCCAGGTGCAGCATGGCACCATAAAATGAGCAGCAAGTGTGCCTTTAAAATAGAAAAAAAAAAAAAGTGGGGGGCAGAAAAAACCTCCTGTATTTAAATATTTCACACACTGGAACTGAAAGTCTTGAGTGCATGGTCTCATTCTCTTGTGGTTTATAAAAAGATAACTGAGAGAAGTGATAAGGATTTTCCTAGGAGCCTCTGGACAACAAACCCCACTCTATAGAAGTGATGGTGATGCGCCTTTGTGCAGAGAAATGTGAAGACTCACTGAAGCACCCCGAGGTCTGAACAGGGCTGGACTGCACTACTGCCATTACACCTCTGGGCTGCAGGGCAGGCACTCTTTCGGGCAGTGCTTTCCCAAAAGGATGCCCCCAAAGATGACCCGACCTGCACTAAGAGATAGGGGAAAAGCAGAGATTTTTTTAAATGTGTTTTATTTTTTTAGGCTGGCAGTACCCATTTCTTAAACTCAGATTATTTTCTTAATTCTTCTCCCCCCACCCCCCCAAAAAAAAATCAAGATAAAAATTGCACTTGGTTTAGATGACTTGTGGGAAGAGTTGTGAAGTTGGGGCTTCTGTTTAAAAAGAGCTGTTGTGACATTTATTTCCTTAATTTAGACAAACTAATGAGGCTTTTTGAGGTTTACTTGTCCATTATTCTGATCTTGCAAAAAATGTTAAAGGGGAAATGCTCTTATAAGCATGATGGAAATTATATAATCAGACGGAAATTATATAATCATGTAAATATTTATTTTTCACTCAAAAAATAAGCTTAAAAGGGGCTGGTTCTTATTTTCTGCAGGAATCTCCTGCAACCTGGATTTAACACTCTCAAAACAAGCCCATTCTGAGCATTTTCAGAGCAGCAATGTGTGACTAGTTTTCAGAGTAGGTACGAGCTTTCTTTACATCACCAGTCTCAAACTTTCTGTGAATCATTGGTGATAGTATAAGACAAAGAGGTAACTATAGCTTTTCACCTCCTGAGATTCACCTGAGTCCTTCTGGATCTATATGATTTATTGACAACAGAGATCAGATGGGCTCCAGTTGCCTTAATCCAGACTGTAATACTTATGGCTCCACACATATGGATTACAAACAGTAGCTGATACTTACTGCCACTGTTGTGCTAGAAGATTTGCAGCAGAGTATCAGGAAAAGGAGAATTATTTCTTTAATCCTCTGCTTCCAAGGACAAGAAATTGCAAGAGCACAGCAGCCCTGTCCCCTTGGTCCAATCTGGGAAGTTGGGCTCATCGAGCAAGGGTACATTGCACATTCCACACTCCATGGGGTGAGTTGCAGATGGAAGATTTACAGTAATTTTCTTGGCTTGGCACCCCTCAGGCTCTAACCAGTGTGTTATTTTAAACAGCATTCTTAATATTAATTTATAAGGCGGTGTCCTATATATATCCATACCTTTCATGCTCTGCAGTGTAGTGGAAGTGGAGGTTGTGGGTGCTTTTAGCAGTGTTTTACAACAGCCCGGAAACCTGGAAGGCACTTCTGCATCCCCAAGAGATGCCACTGAGATCCTGGGGCACATTGGAAACAAAGAAACATAGAGCTGAGAGGTGAAAATTTACTCAGAGACGAAACCAACACTGACTGTAGTTGGGGGAGAGCAGTGAGGGGATGTCTGATGAAAAAACCACCAAGAAGAAAGAAATCTGATCAAACCCCGACATCTAATATAAAATGCTGCTCTTTGCCTACCTGACAGGCTGGTTATCTTTCATTCTTCAATGGAGACAGGAATATCCTTTGGTGGTATGTGCACACAGCATCTAGCATAGTTACCATGTGGTCCCAGATGGAGAATTACTAGTGTATGTACATACACATACAGATCTACATATATATATGTATATTTAATGTGTAGCCCATATTTGAAATCTCACCTATGACCACACCAAGCCAATTTATGGGTAGATGATGGAAGGTCATAATTAGAATTAATTAATCCAGTGGGAGACCCATTCCCAAGCAGCTCTCAGCAAAAGGCAGATTGGCAATGTAAGGAGGATAAGCTGTACTTCTAAAGCTCTTCTTAGATATTCTTGTCACTTCCAATATCCCCCAGGGTGTGAGCAGCTCTAATCTCCCACTCTGGGAGCCACCCATTTTATTGGTGTGCACTCCTCTCAAGGAGGAGGAGCTAAAGACATAGTCACCTTAAAGATGCTGGTGTCATAAAAACACCTTAAAGATGCTGGTGAAATATAGACACAGGTCATCCTTGCAGTCTGCTTCCCCAGATCCCTCTAAACAATCCAAATGGAGGTAAAAATCTCCATCCAAGCCCAACTCAGCCCCTGGCATGTACACAGAGGCAGGGTTGCTGTTTCTGAACAGTTTGATTGGCAAACAGGGACATAACTGGCTATGTGACTTGCCTGCTTGATAGTGGAGCTGGGAGCTGGAGCCTGGTGCTACCATCCACTGGACCATATCCTCTCCTATGTGGAGAGCTGCTGCCTGGGTTTTTGGAGAAGGAAGCAGATCCTTCATCACTCCCAAACATTTCCAAGATTTTGTTGTGTGGAAGCTAAAGAGAAACTTTCACAAGAACGGGATTTAGTGTTTTGTTACAAAGCAAATTGATTTTTCTTCAATAATCCCATTCTGCGGAGTTTACATCATCTCTTCTGAAGCAAGACCCACTAAGGATGCACTTAGAACCTACTACTATTTAGTGCAGGCACCTCAGTAGTACCAACAGTCTTAATCATGGAGCAACCAACTCCACGTGGCCCAGCACAAAGACACTACAGAAATCAGTTTTTACCTAAAGGTGTTTCTAATCCAAACAATTTTAGCAATAAAAATAGATGTATTTTAAATAGGAGAAATCAAAGTCTGCCCTGAAAATTTGGAAACCAGAGGATAAAAGGAAAAGCCATTCCATCAGAGGAGATAAAATTAGCTGTGGTCTAAATTTCACCGCAGTATCTCATGAGCCTTTGGTGTTCTTCAAATGTCCCACACGTATATTAGTTTTATACCCACTTGAGAATGAAGTAATTTTCACATAGGATTTTTAATGCTTAATTATTCTTCTTTTGTTCTTATCTCTGTCACCATCAGAGTTTTAAGTTGTTTAGTTGCTCTGTGATTTGAGTTTTTCAGTTTTCTGAAGAAAGAGCTCAAAAGTGTTGAAGAAAAATGTGCCACTGACAGAAATGGAGATTTTCAACAGAGGGCATCAGGACCAGCTGGACAGACCCAGACTTCCAGGGAGAAAATCAGCACCAAGTAAATGCCAAAATCAAACTCACAGATATTAAAATCTGTGGTTTTTCTCTTCCAGTTGCATCTCTACTGGCACCAACCTCATACCTCTGCACACACTGGAACACTAACATCCTATTTTTATCAGTCAGCCACCATGCAACATTCCCTTGTAAATATAATGTCAATGACAAGAAAGCCCAGACTGGCTATATTTATCTCCAAGTTTCTCTAGAAAATATGTGTGATTTATCCTCATTTGTCTCAAGCTTGTAAAAATGTTAAGTCTCATAAAGTCCTTGGGAAAGCCCACAAATCCATGAACACTTCAGGAACATGTCTGCCAAAAATCTTGTATTTCTTAATCTCACTCCTTTACATACATATTTTTAAATATTATGTTTTTAAATGAAAGAAAATCCCAGAGAAAACATCTGTATAAAATGAAGATCAGAGTAGAGAATATAGTTGTAGAACTTAAAAGGCATTTTCCTAACAGGTTGTAATTATCCTTAAAAAGGGCCTAAAACCCCCAGGAAGCCCAGATATAAATATACACTACAGAAGAATTAAAAGCATGTTAAGGTAATAAACAGAGAAGTATCCAGTGACCTGATCTGGCTCCCACTAGTTTAAGTGGAGAGTACTATTGCTGTCAATGGGAAGGGATCCTGATTTAACCATAGGGTGACAGGGGTGAAGGGACAGTTGTTCAAATCATTGATCATGGGAAACTGTTGGCAGTTCACTGCAGATGGTAAAAGTTGGTATCAGTTCCTTGTGTTTTACACTGCCTCTCCCTATCATTTTGGATGTCTGGTTGTTTTACACAACTTTACAATGGCATACCTTTTTTTTTTTTCCTTAAGCATTTAATTAATTTGTTTATTTTAACACAATGAGATAGTTTTTAAGGAAATTATTTTCACCTGACTGAGGTTTTTCTAAAGGGTAATTGCAGTCACATTTCCCAACAACTGTTTCTTCATTGAAAGAGGCGAGGCAATCTTTTAAAACCACTGGCCATCCAGCATCTCCCATCAAAATATATTGAAAATGGCACCACCAGTTTAGGA
Source organism: Manacus vitellinus (assembly GCF_001715985.3). Classification (NCBI taxonomy): domain Eukaryota; kingdom Metazoa; phylum Chordata; class Aves; order Passeriformes; family Pipridae; genus Manacus; species Manacus vitellinus. The sequence goes on along the minus strand of NW_021940812.1, from coordinate 1,364,426 downwards.
CACAACTCCAGGAACCCACCAAAGAGATCAAGATTTTGATGTGGAAGTGACTCATGGGGCACCATGGCCAAAGGGGCTGGGAAACCCCTTCTTCTCAAATGAGTGTTGAAGGGGGCCAGGAGCTGGCCTGGCTCTGAGCCAGGGGATGTGGAAATCCCTCAGGAACATGCTGTTTGTCAAACTGAGGAAAGGAAGGGCATCTCTCGATAGGTCTGAGTTAGCAGAATTGGAATGGAAAAGGTGGTTTCCAAGACAAAGCTCCCAGACATTGCTGAAGCACCCTGAAGTCTTCAGTCATGGTCAGACCTTCTGGTTAATAGTTTGGGCATTTTACCAGTGAGCTACAAGACCAGGAATGGCAACTGTTTTTTCCAATTCCTTCCTTTTTTTTTTTTTTTAATTAATTGCATGTTAAAAATTAAGTCTAGCCAGGACCCACGTCCTCATAGATCTGTCTGGGGAAGCATTATCTCATGGGCTGTATGAGTACCTGCCACTCATGCTGCAGTGGATTTGGCAAAAAAGAGGTGATTTGGAAAAGAAACGCTCCAGAGAAATTAAGCCCTTTTATACAGGTAATCAACTGAAGTGAGTGAAAGGGCTTTTCCTCCCGAGAGCTCCTTGCCCTAGTGGAAGTGATTCTATAGATGCTATTTTGAAAGCATGTCATATCCATTGTGTTTTGAAACATTTAATTATTTGTGACTCCCTTCAGCGTGGGAGCCTTTCCTCAGCACTGCTAGGTGGGGTAATAGCTCATAATCAGCTCCTGGATGTCGCGTGGAGTCTGTTGCTGTGGGATGGGGAATCGGTGACAGAAGGATATTTGGGGCTTGGGTGCCTGGGGTTCAACACAGATTTATGCTCATGGTATTTAGCTCGTGGCACGCAGGTATGCCTGGTTTTATATAATGGTTTTGTGTGTGCAACTATCCCCATTAATTTGCATTTTCTTTGAAAACAAATGACTTTGGCGTGTATAGATTTGTATGCACTTTTGCTTTAGGACAGCACTCATAAATGCTTAGAGTGATCTGGAAAAGTTACGCAGCTGTATCTAAGGCACTATCAAATGTATCCTTAGAGCAGATGGCTCATAAAATTACGCATGTGCTTGGAATATTTGAATCTACCATCCACAGAAACATTCTAGAAACGAAGCTAGAAGTTAGAAAGGCTTAACTGTAGAAAATTAGGATTATTTCAAGAAACCGACTGCTCTCCACATTTTTTTTTTAACCAAAATAACATCCAATTTTATCAAATACCTTCATGAACTGAACAGAAAAACAGCCAAACTTTTCTTACCAGCTGTACACAAGGGATGCTTCAGGGACAACCGTCCCCCTAAAGATAAAAACAGAAACTAGTTCTTACTGTTAATTTCCCTACGTGTATAAACATTTCCCAGTGTTTAAGTAAAACCAGCTCTTAGTTTTCTGCGGAATGGGGGTTAACTCCCTGGAGAAAGGCAGGGAGTCCCAACTAGTGGCTGGAAGGAGCTGACCTTTGGTACCTGTAAGTGCAGCAGAGAGGCGGCCGCTCCTGCCAGCTGGGGTGATAATCCCCTTTGCCTCTGGTAAGCGATAGCTGATAAGTCTGCACAGAATTACTTGGTGATGCTTATTTGTCAGCTGGGGCTCTTTTCACCACTAAGTTAATCAGAGTCAATTTTTGGGCGGGAGGGAAGCTTAATTTAGACTGCTCTTAGGTGAGGTTATGAATTTCTGCTGCCTTCCTCTGGGCAGGTATGCAGGTAGATGTGTTGAAGGGCAGCTCTAAATGTTTGCAATAGAATTTTTTTGGAGAAAGAAAAAGTGAAAAACCACCACAACTTCAACATTCCTGGAATACCTTTCACAGATGCTAAGTGCCCTTGTTTTTGTTCAGACTGACTGAAGGAAGAGGCAGTGCTTTTCTCATGGCTGCTGGGATGCTGGTGATGCTCACTGGGGCAGCAGTGAGGATGCCCATGACTTTTGTGCTACAAGCATGCCAGCTTTGTGATTTACAGCTGTCTCTAGTAGAAGGCAGGACCAGGGCTCTGAAGCTTGGACACACTCTGTTTTCCCTAGTTTTGAGCAGGATTTATACCACACTAGACATAGGCTGGAACTGTGCATTGCCGTAGAAAATCTGGTATAAAATACATAAATCTCCTGGGCAGTCAATTGTTCCTCTCTGTGCAGAGCTCACCTGGATCACCTCTGCTCTTGATCCATCATTCAGATAGACTTAAACTGCTCTTAGATGCCCTTTCTTAGGGTGGGCGCACTCATAGTGATTTTGTGCTACAGAATTGGAGTGAGGCTCTTCTGGATCTTCTGCATCCAGTGCACTTAGATAACCTCTATAAGCATGATCTAGATATTTAAGCACACATACATATATGATACATATAGTGAAGCTTATAGGTATACACTTCTCTCCCACTAAAGTCAAAGGATCAATGCTTTAAAGCATTGACTGTAAGTATAGAATAACATGAGTCCATGAAATGTTTTGAAACACACCTCAAATGGACAGTTTGTCATGTCTCTGTAGTACCTTGTGACCCAGAAATATCTTTGAAGTAAACCTCCTGCTTACTTCTTTTATCTTGGACATGCAAAAGTGGTGCAGCCACTGATAGCTTTATTAAGAAATAAAAAAGAAATTATGTAAAATGATAAGATGTGATAAGAAGACATGGTAGGCCAGCCCAGGCTGCATTTCTTTTGTAAGTTTTTTCCTTTCTGTCTGCTAATTTATGATTCTCTCCTCAAAAGTCTTATGTCACTTGGCTGGGGTGGCTTAACAGAGTTTTCTCAGGTAGTGAAAGGGTGTATTGCTTTCTGTCCAGAGATAGGAAGGGGAAAAAAAATCTGTTGCTCTTGACTGAGGACAGGCAATGTCACCTGAAGCTCCCGTCCCCAAGGACTGTGTGATGTATTTCATCATTCCCTGTACATGTGGGAAGGTGCACATGTGACCTTGAGAACAGAAATGGGACCTTGAAAACAGAAATGGCCCCTGCTGTAGTGGAGGGCTCAGTAAATGGTACCATAAGATATGTAAGTAGCTTCAGGCACAAGTGGAGTGAGTGAGAATGGAGTAGTCAGGGGAGACACAAAATCCACCCTCTAAGGTAAAATGGAGACTCTAGCCTGGGCAGTATCCATGCTACTAATGTCACATTAGAGGCTATTGTAGGTGAAAATGTAACTGCATTAGCTGAGTCCCCAAGCAAAGAGAATAGCCAAAAGTATATAGGAACTACCATTTACATGGAGGCCTGTTTTTCCAACCCCTTGTACTCACAGGGGGATGAGTGTGGGCACCAGAGGACAGCCAGAGATAAGCAGTGTGCAGTCACTGTACAGCTGGTGGCTCCAGCTCCAGGGTAAGCTGGAATAGCATTCACCAATCCACATCCCTGCTGATGCTGGGGAGACACAGACCAGCTTAAACCTACCCCAGTCTCAATCACTGCTGTGATAGTGAGGGCAAAAAACAGGGATTTCAGTTGAAATCTAAGCAGGAGCCTAGGTTAACTGTAACTCGAAGTCATGGCCAGATGGTTACCATCCAGCAGAGGAATAATGAAGGTATTAAGGTTAATTTAACAGGCTTAAGTCTATAGGTGGTCTCAGAGAGCTGCAGCCAAGTAGCTGAAACCTGCCACCCTTTACTTGCCCTGGGAGCGTGCAAGAAGCAGCAGTGGATGGAGGCTCGTGTGATACTCCCAGTGCAGGTTTAGTGCTGTGGAGGATGTGGAGGATTTCCTTGGGGAGCAGGGGGGGAGGCTGAAGACCTGCCATTCTGAGCAGAGAGTACAGGCAGAGAAGGATAGAGGAGTTTAAGAAACTCTGAGCTTTTAGCTATGGAAATCTATGAAGCATAGAAATTGTCCACAGATTAGAAAATTTTATCTACTGTCATGTATAAGACTAGTTAAAAATTTCCAGCGGGGTTTCCATTTATCAGTGTTATTTCCAGCACTCCTGTCCCCTGACAGGTGTGTTGCTGCTTTAAAATTACAACTTTAATAGACTAGTGAGAAGAACTTGCTGTTTTATTTTGAACACCAGGAAGCAGGAACCCTTTTGACTCACCTACTCTCAGAGATGGAAAAAGAGGTTTGGGAAGTCCATGGTGTCATCCCCAGGGATGAGGTGGCCTAGCAGGTACTGTCAGGGGATACCTAAGGGGAGCATCACCCCTTAGCTGGGAACCAATGGCTCCAGGGATGCAGTTGCTCAGCTCAGATCTGCATCCTGTGGGAATCTCAGCAAGCCAGCACTTCATCTTTGCTCTCTTTCCCTCAATGAAATTCCATGGCATACTCTCCAGCACCAAGGGAGGAGGGTGCAGTCTATCCATGCACTCCAAAAGGAGGTGTTCACCTCCAGCCTGACCTGCTCAGCGCTTCACCTCACAGACCTTCCCAGTTGTTCCCTCCAAGGAGGTGGCCCAAGCCCAAGCCCAAGCCCAAGCCCAGCAGCATGGACAGCTGTATTTCAGTGCCTGAGATGGTGCCTGTTGAGTCTGCTAGCCCACACGTGGCCAATGGGATCTGAGCACTTAAACTTTTTCCAGCACAATAGATTATCAAACTTAATTTTATCTCATACTTTCTTTCCTTTGCTGAGTACTTGTATATGCTGAGTCACATATATGACTTGTTCCCAGGTTCTCTGTCCAGTCAACCTTTCCTGACAATATCCAGCATCCCTTGCAGGCAGCTCTTCCTTAGGAGAGCTCAATTTGCCTGAGGAAGGGGTGGGAAAGGATGATCAAAGCACATGGGTTCCTCCTCAGATTCTTTTTCTTCCTGAGTTTATCCAGTCAGCATTTGAGTGCATTTGAGTCCACACTGCAGAGCAAGGGAGGAATAGGGCCCTTTGTTTGCTTGTTGCTAAAGCACCTTACTTCTAATTAACAGAGTGATTTAATTAACATTAGGCAGAATCCGCCTGGTTTTGTTCCCTTAAGGGAAAAGGGGAGGATAGCAGGCAAGGCAAACAGGTAACATCCTCTTCTGACACTAATTCTCCAGGGCACGGTCCTGATTTCTGAAGGCTGCTCCAGGCTATTTCCTTCAGATGCTTTGAATCTGAGGAAGAAATAAAAAATGGAGTGTGAATAAAGTTCACATCTGGGGAGAAAGGTTGGCTTTGACTGACTATTTGTTTCCTCAAATGGTGGTGGGAAGCAGAGGCAGTTTCTGAGAGATCACAAACAACTTTTGGTACAGCTTAGAGCAGAACTCGGAAAAACAAACTTGGTGATTTTTGTTTTTCTTTAATTTCAGCTGAAAATGATGTGTACAATGTTATTCTTTCCTGCCGTGCTGAGACCCTCATTATTCAGAGGAATAAACACTTGCTGCTGCAGATTTTAAATGTATGGATCAGAGAAGTGATAAGGGACGGCTACTGGTACCAGTTAGGTGTCCACCCAGACCTGGGTATGACAGATTTGTAACACACTATACAAAGCAAGATAAGTTTACGATATATTCACAGCAATATATTCATTGCCTTCGTTAAGTGTGGGGTTGTCAGATTTTTGGCATTGCAGAGAGCATCTCTGTGAAGCACGGGGCCAGAAGTATTTTGGTATGGCACAGAGAAATGAAACATTTCATAGGTAGCCTCAGCCTGGCTGCATTTTAGGTTGTCTTCTGCCTCCCCTCTCCAGAGGGCTGACAGGGCACTTACTGTGTCGTGCTTCATTTTTGTTTGGTTAAATCCACTGCTTTAATCAGCGCTTCTGATTTTTTCCTGATGTGTTGCTACTGATTCTTGTTGGTAGGGGGGGAAAAGATGCCCTTCTCTGAATGCAACACTAGAGCAAAATATCCTGTCTTTATTATTTTCAATTAATATTAAGACTGAATAACGCAGCTTTGGCACAGTCTAAAGTGCGAACAAGGCGAATTAGACGAGAGATTACGCATTTTTGGCATTCTGGCATTAGCTAAAATAATTTAAGCTTTGTCTTTGGTGGTGGTCTTAAAGCAAGTGGAATGTGAAGGTGGAATTCGGGACCAGCTCCAGCATAGCCTGGTGTGAATTTCTTTCTTTAGAAGAGAGTGTTTAATTCCACATATTAACATGTTGGGCTATTTTACTAAAAGTGAAGTTACGCTGATTAGTTACACTACAGAAGCTAAAGTATGTACATCTGCTTGAAGCAGGCATTTAATGGCAGGAATAATGGCTAACTTTGCTCATGTAACATTTTACTTTAAGCATCTTGAGATGCACATAACTGGTGCTACAGCTGGGAGAGGGTTTTTTTCAATTTATTTTTATTTTCTTTTAAATTAGCAGAATTCAAATAGTTTATTTTTTAAGTTACTTCCTCCCCTCAGATTACAGGAATTTCACCTCCTTCCTTATTACAAGAATTTAATCCCTTCCTTGCCAAAATGAACTGTCCTTCTCCTAAAATAAAACTGTGATGAATGGGACTAGAAAGGTAAATTCTTAAACTTTTTTCAAATGTGCTGTTACACAACAAAGTTCCCGGTATTGATTAAGCCCAGGTGGTCTGCTCACCCAGCAAACAGATATTTTACAAAGCTTTATTATGCCTCATTAGAATTCAGTCCTTTAGAAGATTTCTAATTATATTGTCTAATAAAACTAAACCTTCGAAGCTATTTGCATATTATATGAAGAAATCTCATACAACAAACTCACAGTGGATTCAATTAACATAATAGCTAATTATATATCCCATCAGCCTTTAGAGTAGCTCGGCATTCATGTTGCTCCTGTTTTAGCCTAGAGCAAAGGAGGTTTGAATTTTCACTTCTAAATATTGACTTTTAACTAATATCAAAAATGATTTGAACACTTTTGTGGATGAAAAGATAATGATTAAACTACATGAAACATTTTAAAAGACTTGTTTCCAAGTCACTGAAACAATTCCTGTTTAAACCTAAAGCTTTCCATATTATCCGTTCTGAGTCTGTTCATATTTTATTAAAAAAAGGGCCAGATAAGTCTAATTATTTTGACAAATGTTTGATTGACAGCTCGGTTATTTTGAAACTGCCTACTTCCTGCACTTACATTGTGTATATTTTTCATTGCATTTTGTAATGCAATTGTATTCTTGGCCAGTTGTATCTATCAAGCAAGAAATTTAGGACTAGATTAACAGAGACATAGTAATGAACAGGCATTTGAGCACCCTATAATTGACTGTTATTAAGGTGTTGTCACAGTGGTCTGTAATGAATTCTCTTGTTTTCTTTTGAAATTGGATGAGATATTCTGGGGGGAAACAAAGTAAAAAAAAACAAAACACCCCAATACAAAAACAAATGCAAAAGTTTCCTTAAACCTTAAAAAAAAAAAAAAAACAAACTCCCCAAAGAAACAAAGCCCTCTTATTTATTTTTTTTTCCTTTTTAAAGATTTCAAATTATTTGAAGGTACTTCCAATTTTGAAATGCTCAGTAGAAAAGCAGGGAGGGAAGGAGCAAATTTTGTGACTTATTTGAAAACTTAAAAAAAAAAAAAATGTGTATCCATCAACTTCCTCGTCAAATGTAATGAAAAACCTGCTGGATATCATATTTATGTTTTTACGCAAGATAGAAGATAAAGTTTGTTGCTGAGTAAATGGTTTTCTCCCATTACAATGATGGCTGCCTTTTCATTCATATTTTAATGAGGTTAGTATCTCTGAGACAGCTTTTTCGGGGTGGAGGCCCATGTCTCCGGTACAATTACAATAGGAGTTGCTTTATTGACAAGTACTATTCAAAATCTTCACAGTATAGAAAGAAAGGTTTTAGTTTTCCACCACTTGTCCAAATACTTATTCCTCTCTTACTATTAAAACACTTTCAGAAAGAGCACTCTCAACTGCCTACAGCCCTGCACACCGGGCAGGGCACAGCTCAGCACAAAAATACTTCGCTTAAATTCAACTTGCATTTATTTCTGCAAAGATTTCCCTCATCAAACCCCAACAAATAGACACCAAAAATTAATAGACTGCCCTGGCAGCTTCTACATCCATAGGTTTACAAGAAACATGCTCAGATAATGGTAGTTCCTACCTGAAGTGTGAGTCTGACTCCAGCCAAATGAGGGAAGGCAAAGTTATGCAGAGATTGAGCATCCAATATCTCTTTTATTAGACAGAAACAAAAAACGAGTAAATCCAACTATTGGCAAGTTAAGCTCTCGTATTTTTATTCATCTTCTCCATGTATATCCTATCTCTCCAATATTTTTCATTACATTTTCAGGGAGTACAGCCCAAATCTAAATATGATGCTAAATATAAGGCTGAACCCCATCACATAGGTGCCAGTACATGCACAGAAACTTACTTGTGCATCCAAAAGAAATCACACTCAGCAAAACCCTTTCTGTAAATTTGTGGGGATTGTCACGTAAGTTTTGAGGGTTCATTCTTGTTTTCAGACATTGAATATGTTTTTTTCCAGGTCGGTCCTTGGTTGTGCTGCACATGGTAACGTTCAGGAGATGTGAGTACCTGTGTTTGTGTAGGGTACCCTGCAGCATCCATGGGCTTTGACTCAGCCACACTCAGTGCTTTCCCGACCAGCCAGGAAGCTGCAGGGGATATGACTACACACCTGAATATTGGTTGGAGCACAGACATGAAAAAAATCTTTTTTTTTTTTTTCCAGAATTTGCAGAGTAAAACCCTTCTGCTGATGATACAGAATCTCTCTATGTGAAAAGAAATGCAGACATGAAAAGTGGCTTTCCCCCTCAACTAATTTAAGTTACTATCCTGGGTGTAGCTTAGAAGGGGAACGAAATTTAGTGCAATTTATTGTTATAGCAGTCAGATTGCAAAAAAAGAAAATCCCACCCGAAACAACACTGACCTCAATAGAAGTGATACCAGGGCAGGAATTAGATTGTATGGTCGAATCTCACCTTCTGTCATAAGGGCTGTAAAACCTTCCTCCCACGTTCACAGGATTTTTTATTTTCTACCTTCAGAAGCTACCACGTATTTCTTGGTTTTCAGGGGGAAAGTGTTTGCTCTGTGCCTAAGCTGCCAGAGACTCTGCACTCTCCGTCCTGGTGGGAGGAAGAAGCATCAGAGTTTGGAGCACAAGTTTCAAACACCACAAGTTTCTGCCACCACCTTCTGCCACCACTACGTATTTTTTCAGTTTGTGAGATATTGTGTTTTCTCGAAAAAAAAAAAAAATTTGCATCCCAGTAGATGAGACAGAATTTTAATAACAAAATGTGGGGTTTGTATGAGGCTGTCTTTCCTGTAAAATAAGTCATGCTGCCCTACAAACAGGATTGGGAGCAAAAGGCTGCCGTCGTTTTATTATATTTTTTGTCCTCTTTTTTTACTAGGCACTTTTTTGTGTTTCCCAGACTTTTTTTTTCCTTTTTTTTTTTTAGTCACTTTTTTGCTCTTCCCAGGTTTCATAAAAAGCAGATTCCCCATCCGTATGTGACCGGGGGAGGGAGAGATTTCATAATGGGCCCTGGTGCAAGAAGAAGACGAAGGGGGACAGAGAGGGAAAAAAAACCCTCTAAGCTTTAATTTTAATTCTCCTGCCTTTATTTATCTGATTTGTGGCCAGATGGTGGTGAAGCAAGGCAACTCCTTTGTGCAAATGAAGCCCACATGTGAAAGTCCTTCTGTAATGTAATCATTGAGACCGGAAGGGTTCATACTGTGTCTGAAAAGAGACAATGGAGCCGGGATATATCAACATCGCCGAAATCGAGTTCATTTGCGATGCAGGCCCTTTGACTATGGTTGTCATGAAAACTTCCTACTTTGATCAGCAGAGGGTGGAGAGAAAAAGAAGAAGAAGGAAAAAAAAAAAAAGAAGTCTTCTAAAGGGGCAGGGATGCAGCGCGGGTGTTTGCTGTGCACTTGGCTCCGGTTCACGCCCCTTTCCGGAAGACGCAACAGGGAGAGGAGCATCTTGCACCTTGACCTGTCTAGACAGGGCGCGAAGTTTGGGGTTTTTTTTTTGTCCCCGTTTCCAAGGGCGAGGGTTGCTCTTTGACCCCCACCACCAGCGGTGGTGGCTCTCAGGGCGTAGGTAGTGGACAGAGGTTTCCTGCTGAATTCTCGCCGCGGCCGGGAGGGAAGGGGATGGACAAAGACACGGACCAGCTGTTCGGAAATAAAGCTGAAATAGTAGAACCTGGGAGAAGCTAGGTTTTGTAAGCTATTATTTTCTGCACAAAACCCCTGGGAGGTATTAAACAGCTGCATCTGAGCTGGCGAGCAGCGGCTAAAAGACAGAGCAACAACTGAGAGCCCGGGACTTTTGCAAACTCCGCTTCAACCAGAGAAACAAGTGGCTGGAGCGCCAAGGGCTTTCCTGGCCCGAAACATCCGCCGCCGCCGGCCGTGTCCCTTCGCCGCGGTCTCTTCGGGCTGCCGGGAGGTTCCAAACTGGGAGGCTGGCTTCTGGAGGAGGGCGAGGGGTGCGAGGGGCGCAGTGGGTGTGAGCCGGAAGGGTCGGCGCAGGTTCTCCAGGGCCACCTTAGCTGGAGCTGACGTTTTTAATTACGTGTGTAATGTAATGTGTCAACGGTTCTGCATAGCGAGAGGGATGTTCTTTTTTTCCTCTTTCTGCGATCTAACTGGGCATTATCTGTATGAAGTGTGGGTTTTTTGGTGATATAATAAGCAAAAAAAATCAATTTCTTCCTCCATGAGGTTCCTTTAGCTAAGTCAGAGAGCAACTTAACAGAGTTGTTGGGACAGAAAAGGAGATGGGATAGATTTGCTCCTAGGCGAGGGGAGAAAAATCTATGCAGATTATAAAAAAAAAAAAGCAGTGTTTAATCTGATGCTTACAAACCTTTGAAATTTGGGGTAGGCCAACATAACAAATGAGTAACCTTTTATTTTCCAGCCAAAGCTGTGTCAGTGTGCCCATCCTTTCTCGTCACTAGCAAATTCATGCAGATCGTGCCTTGTTTTAAGATTCTTGCCATATTTTAACATACTCCACACTGGTTCCTCACAAAAACCGGCTGAGTATTTGGTGATAACACTGCATTTTGTCAGATGCTTTATAACGTTATTTAGAAATGTATTTGGATCTATTTAGGGCTTCATAAATATGAATAAAGCATTTACAAAAGGCACGCCACTTGCAGAAGTAACCCACGGATTAGACCAGCTGCTTTATATGTTACAGATTTCCTAAACTTCGACAGTTCAAAACTACAATTTACTCATGGATTTTTTCTAAGTGATTAAATATAAATCAGCGTTTCCCAGCAAAAAAAATATCTCTGCTGATTTATGTGCAGGAAATAAGGGAATTGTACTAGTGGCTAAAATCCAGATTGCTAACTGGAGTTTCAAATATTTATGGACAAATTAGGGGAGGAGGGGAGGGATGTCATCCTTTTTTTTTTCCTTAGGCCTTGTGGCATAGGGATGGGTTTTCTCAGCTAATTCTACTAAAAACACCGAGGTTCTCTGCCTGGCTTTGTGCCAGAGCCTTCATATACACATATATCTATATCTATATATTTTTTTTTAATGCTTTTGGGGTCTTTTTTTTTTTTTTAACTCTTGTGAAAATTGTGTAAAAAAAAAAAAAAAAGGACTTACAAAAAAGCCAGGGGGTTGTGCTGGCCCTGGCCTTTTGAGCAGTTTGGGACTTGAAAGAAGCAGGGGAGTGAGCCAGTGAGGAGCACAGGCAGAGCTCTGCCTCGGTCACTGCCAGCTCACGGTTATTGCATGTCCTGGCAGGTATTGCTTTGATTTTTTTAGTCAAGTACAGCAAAGAGCCTTTCTCTCTCTCTCTCTCTCTCTCTGTGTGTGTGTATGTGTTTATACTGAGCATGACTTCCAGCAAGCAGATTTTATTTCAGTATGGTTTTTCTCCGCCCACGTTAAAGAGCTTCCCCTTGTTTATGGGTTGAAGGCTAGATTTTGGAGACAGGAACTCCCTCTTAATATACACCCTGACTTCTTAGGAGGTGCCAAACACCGGGCTGAGTGGTGTATCCCCTTGGACCTGCACTCACCTACCCTTCATGGGGGGGTAGAGACCCATTTTGTGGCACCGAGGTGAATTCTCAGCAGCTCCCTAAATGCCAGGGCGAGGGGGGGCTCAGCAGCTCAGTGCTGTCGACTGCTCTATCTGCACTGAAATCAGAGCTGCATCTGCAAGGCCAGGGAGCTGTATTTATTGCACATCGTGACCACTAATATCAGACTACAAAATGGGCTTGTTTTATTTAAATGTTGAGTGCCTCCTCCACGAGTCCATGTTGAAAGGGGCGGGGGGTGGGGTCGAGTGTCCCTAACCAAGTAAAATGCCTTTTGGAGGGGCTTTCCCCCCCCCCCGCCCCAGTCCATGAATGTGTTTTTGAAACAACAGTGAGGTTGGGCATGAAGTTTAAGTAATATTTGGTAGCATGAATTCTTGGGCATTCCCCATTCATCCCCACGCTGTGTAGGGCAGGGAGAGCAGAGCGAGCCGAGGACTCCTCGCAACCGCCCTGCTTATTTCTAGCTATTAAAAAAAAAAAAAAAAAAAAAGCACAGTACGAGTATCCTCCTTTTTTTCATCCTTACAGTGGGAAAGTATCGTAGAGGAGTATGAAGATGAAATATTCTCACTTATCGCCCAAGAGGCAGACTATCTAGCTGACAAGCTGTGCAGTGAAAAATCAGGTACTGTGTCTGATGTAACATGTGCTCTCTCTACAGCCGTGTGGGGTTGGGTGTTTTTTTCAAACCCAGCGTACTGCTTTGGAGGAGAAGTGGGCTGTTGTTGAATAAGCAATGACACTACATGGCTTTTAAAGAGAAGAAAAAACAAAACAAAACAAAACTCCCCTTTCTTAAAGGCTTTTAATTCTTTTAATTCTTTCGTGCATACTAATGCAGCATAATCTGAGCATCCCAGCTAACGTGGTGTGTTTTCCTCCTGGTGTTACATGATTTTTTTTGCTCCTTGTGTGTCTCTGCTGTCACTTCCAGGTCAGAAATGAAACTAACCCTCTTGCAACAAAATACAGGCATTTGTTTCTCCTGGCTACTTGCTAATTGCAGCCACTAAGCTGGACCGTGAGACATGAGAGGGCAGGGTTAGAAATGTGTTATTCATTTTTAGATGAACTCTTCATTGCCATCAGACAAGAGTTGTCCTTAGAAGGGCTGGACAGCCCACTGCCATCACCTGCTAGGGAAAATGTATTTTATAAATGTTTAATGTTTTCTTTCTCCATAAAATATGTAATTCCAAATAAGTAAGGCCTCTTTTCAATCCTGACAAAGTAAGGAAATGCTTTCTTAAGCTTATTTAAGATCATCCTCCATTCCTCTATTTCTTTCCTTCGTTTTCAGTGTTGCTGCTTTTTTTTTTTTAACTTTTACTTTTATTTCTGAATCTGAAAAGAATATAAGGCACTAAGTATTCTAAGATTTTAAATGAAGTGGGGTTATCCTTCCTCAATGTGCTGCCTTTAGTGCAGGAATATGCATGAAAATATCGATCTCTGAATCAAGGCTTGTAAATATTGGGGGGTGTGTGTGTGTGTTTGAGATTTAAAGGCTGTAACCATTACTTGGGATGTGATAAACAGGGCTTGTAAAAAGTACTAGAAGTTGGAAAAGAAGTTCTTAGAAATAAGTTTGTATACTTTAAAGTGTCAGAGTATTTGTAATACTTATTGAAAACACATAATCGGGAGCACTGGAGAACTCCATCTATAATGCCACAAAGTTCTCTCTTATAATCTCCCTGGACAAATAATCCCCAGAAAATAAACTTTCCAGAACAAATTTGATTTATTACAGATATTTCTTATTTGTCATCTCTGCCGTGATAGAGCTACTCTCGGTTGTGACAGAACAGACACAAGGAGTAGCAAATTATTTAGAAAACAATGTACTTCCTCCAAAATGGACGACAGGGTTTCTGGTAGTGGGTTTTGTGCAGAAAAACTTTCTGGATGTTTTAGAAACAAAACCCAGAGCGGTCTGTGGGATAGTGTAGAAAAATCATCATCTTCCAGAGTGATTTTCTCAGAGAAGAGGAGACGGGGATAAATGCCCTCTCCTCCTCGGGTCCTCTCATAAAAATTGCAGTTTTGTGCATCTTCAGGAACTCTGTAAAAGTATTTTCTGAAGGCACAGGCAAAATATTGATATCAAAACCCACGCTGTTAAAAACTTCTTTTTATTATTTTTTTTCATGGATGTACTCAAAAGCTTTCACCTCCCCGCCTCCCCCTTTAAAATCACATTTTGGGTTTAAAACCCACACTGTGTGCTCATCCAGCCTTCTTACATCAACAAGATAATTTCCTTCCTTCTGGCAGACGAGATTGCTGTAAGCGCACGTTCGCCTCCTTCACTCAAATACCCCCCTGCATATGTGCAGGGCTGCTCTTTCTGACTATAAATAGTGGTCCACAGAGGGGAAAGTAGTTTAGTTTTCTTCCTGGTAATTAGCACAGACAAACAAGCTTCCATTTAATAAACAGAAGTATAAGTTCTCAACGTTGCAAATACAGGATGCTTGCAAAAGCGGCAGGAACACTACAGAGGATGCTGAGCTACCCTGGCATGAAAATAAGGACAAGAAATTAATCTGCCATTCACCATATCAACCCACTGCCCTTTAAAAAAATGTTAGTATGATAAAGAATAAAGACTAAAAAAAGCCACAGAGAGGGTTTTTTTTAAAATATAATTCGCTCTACATATAAAGTGGGATGAAAATAAATGTATTAAATTGAATTTAAGATAATGAAAACACGTTTTCATAAACTCTGCAGCAGGAAGGAGATGGCAGAGGAGCACAGTAATACCTGACAGAGCAGGAAAGTACCTGCTTATGTTTTTCCAGGGAAAATAAATTCAGACACCGGTGGCATTGGAAACGGTGAGTCTTCGAATTTGTGTCAGGCTTCACGCCAGCCACGCAGCTCTAACATGTAACTTACCAAAGCCTCCAACTCACAGAACACAATGAGACTTATATTATTAGGTCTTATCTATCTTACAACGGCAATTTTCATTAATACGTTATATTAAAGCAATATTACACTCTTATCATCCTACTGTAAATTATTGGCTCTTTTTATTCAGAGCTCTGTGTGTTCATTTAGAATGGCATTTTTAACTTTTTTTTTTTTTTTTTGCTGAATTATCATACTAAGCGACAGGAACAGTATAGAAAACCTCTCCACGGGCCAGTTGCAGATTTTGATGCTTGTGGATTTCACCATAAAGTAGGGGGAAAAAAAAAACCTAACAAAACCAAACCAAGTCAGTGATGTATTCATTTCATTATTATACTTTTAATTTTGTTTTAAAAGTCTACGTATGTGAACATGGCTTTTTTTCTTGTGGGCCACTGAGGACTTAATATTGGTGTAATCAAACCCTTTTTATACTGTGCCATGGCAAAATAATAAGCACTGCAGTTTTCTCTCAGCCTACTAACATGACATTAATGAACGTCCCATATTATGGGTAGAAAACCCCTTCTCCTCAAGTCCCGTTCAGCGCTTTTCTTTAATTCTTATATCATAGTAGACTTTTTTTTTTATAGCTACCGGAGGTGGATGTTTCTTGTTTGATTAGAAAGTGGGAAACTTCAATAAAGTCTTTTAGCATGATCAAACCGTTTGATATTTACAAGCATAGATCCATTCACTGTCATGTATTCTTTGATCACACAAAAAGTCTCGGTGCTAGACAGGCAGGCAAAACCTGCTGAGATGCACCTTCAGATCCTCTACTATTTTTACAAGCTTAAAACAAGTCTGAAAGTTAATTTTCGAGGAGATTACCTTTTTCTTTATCCCCTCCCTCTCCCAAACAGGAGGTGCCCGTTGCTGGTCAGCCCAATGGAATAACAGAGATTTTTTTTTTTTAATTGGCCTTTAATTTTCTTTGCTGATTGCAATAATTTTCTGTGTGCTCTTTCTGGACTTAGATATATTTTCAGTTGTGATAGTTGGCGCTCAGTGCCGTGTCAGCAGCGTTTTATTCAGGGTTAAATGGAGTTATGTGAAGGCCAGTAAGAAGCCAGAAACCAGTTAAAGCTTGTGGTAACGTACAGACCAGAGCCAGCTGATTTATAAGTGGAAAATAATTTAACACCACATGTTTTATGGGTGCTGAAAGCTACTGTTTAAGTAACACCAGGACTTCTCCTACATGGTTTTCTTTTTATGTACTCACAGCTATAAAATGTTCTGTTCGGTTAAAATCTTCTAGTCCCCATTTTATCTTAAAAGTGACTTATCCCATGTGTTTCTTTATTTAGCTGTTTGCCAAGTTTGACTATAATTTAGGCACCCGATGTTGAGTTATAGAAAAGTGAAACAAAACTCTCTTATTCTACTGCAAAGAAATCCAGAAGTCTCTTTCTGCACAATTATCACTCAAACTATTGTGTTTTTGCAAACTGATACTTTCTAGGAGGCTCATTCCCTGTGAGAACTACTCTCCTGGAGAGTTTAACAAAGCTAGCAGCTACATCAATTAAAAGCAACTAAAATGTCTGTTATGGGTATGTGCAGAATATTAAACTGCCATTAAACCATTTACCACTTACCTTAACACTCTCTGCCAGATTACAGTTAATAAAGGCAATAAATGGGGTGCAAAGCTGTGGTTTAATGCTGCCACAGCACTCTGGAATTACATATTTTCTCACATTTTTCTCCCTGTGCAACTAGGAAAAAGAACAGTGAAGACAGATTAGCCTTTGCATCCTTGCCCTGCAATAGGATTTATGAGCACAGATTTCCCCAAACACTACAAGGCACTGAAGGATCCATATCAGTGGGGTTTACTAAAGAGCTGGGCTGTGTCACTCCTTGTTTTAAACACGAAGTTTGATCTAAAAACCCATCAGCAACAAGGTTATACTGAGAAGACAAGGGAAAGTGAATTTAAACACTAACGTAGTCCCCTCTGGAGAGAGAGATGGGATATTTTCTGTATGTACGGGAGTCTTAGGGTTCAGTGTGCTGGGGTCTGTTCTCCAAGGCTGATCCATGGCCAACCCCATCACCAGCAAGTGCCCAAAACCAACACCCAAAACCCACCTGGGCAGCGACAGTTTCACCACAGGAGCTTGGGTGCTTTCCAGGAGGTTTTCTAGCAGCTATTTCTCCATAAACTGTGTTTATGTGATGTAAAAATCAGAGGAGAGCCCGGCATCGTGGGGCAATTTTTCAGTTCAAACGAGTGATAGTTTTCAGGGCTTTGCAAAAATGCCATCTTGGGTGCGGATGCACGAGTCGTGTTCGTGCCCTGTAAAGGAAGAGTTGGACACTCAATTATTTAAGACATTGGAAGACAGAAATTGAGAATAGATTGCTTCATTCTGTTTTTTAAAAATCCTTCCTAATCTGTTTCAAAGAGTGTATCTAAAAGAGCCTGACGCACTGTCATGGTTATGCCTCACGCTGTTCCTCCTTTCTCATTTATTGCCCAAAGTTGTTTAACATGCCTTAATTTTCAACTTAACACATCCAGTGGTGGAAGTGCTTCAAGAAGAAAACCTGTTTTTTTCTAGTTTGAAAAATGTATTTTTTTAATTAAAGAAACAGGTACTTTCAGCAAAGTGTTACTGGGCAGGACATCAGTAAATCGCAGGGAACTTTTCCTTCCTTAGGTGGCTGAGCAAAGGCTGCTGCCCACAAAGGTTGTAGAAAAGATCAGCTCCTGATTTCACACTGAAGTAAGGTGAAAACACCACTTTTCTCCTTGCCTTATCAATTTTTGCCATTGTAATACCTCCTCTTGTTTCTACTTTTAATCTTTAAATGTGTCTGCACTTCCTATTATTATTATTATTATTATTATTATTATTATTATTATTATTATTATTATTATTATTATTTTAACTGTTTTTCTGTTTCTGATATTTTGACATGAAATGTGCATAGATTTTGGTGAGAATGTGGAGTTTATTGGGGAATTGGGTATTCTACCTTATTTCTGTGTTTGGGTTTTTATTTACCCCAAGGTATTCATCTCAGTTGTGCCGATTTTCACAAAATCAACATCCAATTGTCACAGAGTTGGAGTCTTTAAAAACTGAACTTCCTTTTCCAGCAGAAAAAGATTACTCAGATAATTTCAACAAACTTATTATTTTTTCATGTGTGTAACAGATGATCTTTTCATCTGTATTTCCAGACCAGAAAGAGTTCAGATTTTATAGCTACGAGCTGCAAAGTTTCTGTCACTGTTGTTGAGATGACAATGGGAAACTTTCAAAATATTTGTCCTTTTAAAGGTGAAATAGCTTAGTGGAATGTGTGCAGTTTTCTTAAAACAAGCCATTCCTTTAAAATTTCCATATCAATGTCCTACTGATCCCGATATAAGCGTTCACTCAACCTGAGCACCACTAGTGTAATAATTTTTTTAATTAAAGCTTTCTTGCTGAAGAAATGGCAAAAAACATCAAAATATTCCTGACAGAGGTTATGCCTTTCATCGTTGGGGTGAGGTTTTTTTGTCCAAAATATTTACTAATCAGTATGAAATATTTGGTCATAAATCTCACCCAGAGCTGGGACTCGGCTGAGGTTGTTCCTGTGTCCCCAGAAGATAAAGTGGGAGAGTATCTGCTTCAGGCTCCAATACTCTATGAAATCACTGTTTAAAAGGACATTAACTACTTAGCCATGGTTTTAAGGTAACAAGATTAGTTCATTCAAAGCAGTAGAATTTTTAGAGTAACAGTAGGCTTTATAACAAAGAAAAAGTTCTGAAAATGCATAGGTCACCTTTACAGATTGAGTGACCACCGAAGAATATAAAATGATCAATCATATCATGGAGAAAAAAAAACTCTCTCTGATTAAAAATTTGTTAATAAGTCATAATTTTAAAGTTTATTTATGCATTTCTACAATATTTCAAAAGTTAAATATTTCAACAATAACACGGTCCATCCCTCAGTGTGTGTAAATTGTTGGAGCTTCACAGAAGCCATTAGAGCAGTGCTGATTTACAACAGTTTAACATCTGGTCCCCTAAACCTGTTACACAAAGATTTGTTGTCTGGTTTCATGTTTTTAAAAAGACTGAAGCTTTTGCTCAAGGTGGGATATTTGCTGCCGTATCTTACTGACAGACCAATTTTGCAGAATACTTCATCAAAGTTATAATTTGAGTATCGTGGAGCAGCTATGCTATATAAAATGGAAATAATGCCTTCAGTGTTTAAGGAAGACTTTCTTCACTCTTAATCCAATTCAACACCTTCTTTTATGTGCATGTAAACAGAGATTTTAAAAGAAACTTTCAAATATTTGAACGGTTTGTATTTTATTCCACTTCCAAACAGCCAATTTATGCTGGGATGGGTTCTTCAGTGTGGATACTGAGCTCACCTCATATGCAAAACCTACAGCCAAAGGGCTCTGACTGAAGTCTGAGAGCAGGAAAATGTTTCTTATACATTTGCACATAAAACTAAGATATGTGTGTTTCAAACTCATGGGAAAGGTTTGGATTCCAGTCCTATTTCCTTTCTGTGAAATCTGTTGATTTTTGAGTGGTCCTAAAAGATAGATTTGGCTCAAAGTGTGTTTAAAAACCATATATTACCAGATCACATAAAAGGAACACAGGTGCTTGGAATCTGTGCAGTTATGACAAAGTCTAGTTTTAATCATATATTTTTTTCCCCAAAAAATTTAAAAGTATTTTGCCTCTCTCTATCATCTCCTTTTTATCATTCAACGTGAAAAACCCATAAAAGTAACAAAGAAAACTGCTTTTCTGGGAGAACAGCATAGTGCAAATGGCCAACCATTATCAAAAGATCGAAATAAACAAACTTAGATGGCAACAGGGGGTAATTTTGGTTTCTTTTTCTTTCCTTTTTTTTTTTTTTAATAGAGGGAACTTTCATGCTTTCTGTAACAGCAACTGGTAAATTATTTCAGGTGGGTATATTAGAGTTTCCTTCTCTGTCTTTTTTAAAATTTGAGCCCAGTGTTGTGCTTTATTTGAAATGCTCCCAAAATTGATCACAATCACGCTAGAAAAGACCTCCTGAGTAATCTGGCTGGGTTGTTTTACTGAGCATCAAGTCCTCACTGTGCATCCAACCACTGCATTTGGTGTGGTTTGTGCTGAGAAAACACTACGAGATGATGGTAGTGAGACACACGTCCCTCAAAAGGAAGGTCTTTCTTTAAACTATAATTTTCACACTTACATGTTTACAATCTGTCTTTGGATTTTGGAGTGGAAAAACTGCCAGAGAATTTTGGTCTCTGTTCCTTTTTGCATCACTGTAAAGATATGGGCCAGATTCACACCTGTATCACCCCAGTCTTATCCTGGTGAAACCTGGGTACAGCTGGAGAGATGTTGAAGTGGACCACATCTGATACGTGCTTTCTCTAGCCTTGGGCATCTATTTTTGGGGTAAATGCTCAGATTGTTTCACTATCATTTTATTGAAGCAGATAATGAGAAGCAAACTTAGTATTTGTAAGGCCCCTTGTGAAGCCAAACTCATCTTGGGTTCGGTAAGATGTGCTCAGTCTAAAAAAGGATTCGTGCTTTTTATCATCTGTGAATTAACAGATAAGGGAAAATGATGTGATCTGATATGATGTATGATGTGACAGGACATGAACTACCTGGGATACCATCTATCCAGATATTTATGTAGCTGTCTTCAGCTGGTCCCTTTAGTTCCCTCCAAGAAATGAGCATCTCAAAACCTATATGGGAATCCAAGGAAATATGTCCTGACTTCAGACCCTGTCTTCTCTTTTATATTTAACTCACCCTACTCTGATGAAGTCAGAGATGTATCCAAAGGCATGATCTAGTCTTTTATCAATGCAACAGAAGTGTAAAGATCATTTCTAAGAAAGGAGGACCGGATCCTTGCCCAGAGCAAGTAGCTTTAGTCTATTCACTTGGGATAGAGCTGTCACGTTTGACCTGGGAAGATTTGGGTTCCCCAGTTCCTGACGACTGTTGATATATATTTTTTTAAAACAGTTAATTTCACCTTCCATGCCAAATATACCAGGCAAAGAGCACTTTTCTAGTGACAGATTTTATTGCAAATATGGTTTATGCTGAATGAGTGGAGGTCACTAAGTTCATTTCAATGAGGAACCAAAAATGGATGAAGCAAGATCCTAAACAGCAAGGTCAATGTTTTATCTATTAAGATAAACCCTAAAACAAGGTTTCTCACTAACTAGTCATATTTTTTATTCATATTTGTCTTTGTGGTCTGACATTTACTTGTACTGTGATAGCTTCATCGAAGTACAGTTTTTAGAAATTACGTATTGCTTGTTTCATTGCCACAAAGAACAAGCGTGTTGGAATATTATGAGCCAAATATTAACTTGTATGGTGTTCCTAATACATATTAAGTTTACCAGAAATGAGGAGAGCCAGATACATATTAAATGAAAGACTATTAATGGGTCTTACAGCGGGAGCGGGGAGGAATACCTTGTAATTACGGCGTACACATCCGAATGCAGCACACTTTGTTCTGGAGGCTTAAGTAGGTAATTAGCATTGTGGTTATGGAGTTGTGAGTGATCTTAAATTGTGTTGGTCTCTGAAAATGGTCCTTACTCTTGGTGCTGGGGTGGATGCAGTTACCTCTAGAATAAGTCTCTTGGAGTTACCTGCTGGGCAGGAGCACCACAGGCAGGGTGGAGGTGGCAAAGGGAGACCAGCCAGGGGTGGGAAGGGAGTGAGGAGAGAAATGCTCTTGGGATGCTACTGGGGGCACAGTGTGCATGTGCAACCAGCACTTACACCTTACGTTGTCTGAGCAGGGGGTTTCTGAGGCTGGGTGAAAACAAGGAAAGCTTTTAGCAAGGGAAGAGTGTGGAAGGTTAGGAAATAAAGGCAAGGTGGAGTTGTTGCACTCGGTAACTTCCACACAGCCGCGCCTGTGCCGGAGCAGCGCTGCAGCAGCGTATGTCGCTGTAAGAGCGTTGATTAACAGCAGAACTGTGCTTAATTCTGTACAGGTTAATACAGAGTCTTTCTTTAGGAGCGCCTCAACAAGGCTGCGTGCGAAAGAGCGAGAGAAAAAGAGAGACCAATTCACAAAGCTCATTTAAACTGAGAGAGAAGCTTCAGAAAACAAGAGTGTCTTCGTGCCTTTAACCATATTTACAGACCTGGCTGGTTTAATGGCATTCTGCAATAAATTCCATCGCCTTCGGGAGCAATTGATAAAGGTTCTGGTAACCGCCTGCTCCAATCTACTTTGGGGAATGTTAATAAACCAGTACCCAAGGACTCCTAGGTGTGTGCCGTGGAATAGAGGGAGCTAAATGTCAGCTAATTAAGCAGAGCTGAGACCATGAAAGATCTTGTGAGTTAAAAGTTAAATATTAATATCAGTTTCAAAGTTTATGAAAAGCTGGCTTAGTGGCAGGGAAGCAGAAGGGATATCTATCCAGCATGTTCGTGACATTTTCTATTTCTAGTTAACCTCGCAGCCACATTCAAAACTAGCTGAAGTTTTCTTAAAGCAAATCTGGAAGAGAAGCCAACAAGGAATTATAGCAACCCTTGAGGTGACACAGATATTAATGAAGGAAGAAAGAAAGATATTTGAATATGGCAATGTTTCTTAAACAGTAAAAAAAAGAAAAAGAAAAAGAAAAAAACCTCTTCCCTGTCATATTAAATGTGACATGAGCAAAAAGTGGGAGTTCAGAAGGGCTTGGTGCTTGGCAGGGCTGTATTTATCTGACTGCCCATGTTGATCGGTTCTGCAAATTCCTGCAGAAATTTTCAACTTGCCACTGGTGCTCGTAAAGAGTGGGAAAGTGAATGCTGAGCACTGTGCAAACCTGGTCACACCATGACCAGGTTATCTTGAGCTGCTCTGTTTTGTCTTTGAGTTTCACTATCACCATTGTTCATCAAGAGCTGTGTTAGAGGGGTGGCTCTCAGCCCTGGTTGGGATCAGGATTCCCTGTGCTTGGCCTTGCACAAGCAGCACAGTTAATTCACCCAGAGCTGATGCTCCTGTCATCACACACCTGCTGAGGCAGGAACACTGCTCCTTCATTAACACAGGTTGAGAGTGGGCAGAGTTTAAACACTTTTGCCTTGTCAAAGCCAGGTCTTAACCACATGACCATCTCTTCTGGCCTCCACAGGAGTGGTAAATTATTAGAAAGTGTTATCGGGGGACACAAAAGAGTGATTAAAGGCCTGTTTACTGATACCAAAGAAGATGGAGACTCATCTCAACTTATTTCCCTGTGTAAGCAGTACCATGATGACTAATGAACATTTCTCCATTGCTTTTAGCTGCATTAGGGAGGTTCTGCTATGCTCAGCTATGTTGGCCAGAAGCAAGACAGTGTGGTTGTGCTCCCAGTCTTCTGCTCTTCCCATTGCAGCACACGAAGTGAACTGCAAAATATACTGCATTTCATCCAGATAGACAGTCCTGACTCTTCTGGAAGAAGATGAAGAATCAGTTTCATTCCTAATCTGTGAAATTCGTGATTGATGGATGCAAAGAGAGCACCTGAGTGCCCTGCATAAGCCTCTGGGTTCCTTGTGCCTACAAGGCTGATGACAGTATGGAGCCGTGGCTATGCCTCCTGTGTGGCTTTGGTTATCAATGTACTCCATGTGTGTCCTTCCCTCATAATTCCCCCACTACCATTGAATTTCAGAATATAAAACTGAACTGTCTAGATTTGGTAGGTCTCATGGTTTCAAATATCTTCCTTCCTTCCAGCTCCTTGAGCTTAACCCCAGCGCAGGCAGTGGTGCCAGCCCTCAGCTCCCAGCCTGCTGCCTTTCCTAAAGAAGCTTCCCATGCATAATTAAACCCCAACACTCAGCTTGTACTTTAACACTTACCTACCTGGAATGGGCTTTGACTTAAACATCTGTGTCTCCCTGAGCTTTCCTGGCCATTCCTTACATGGAAGCAGAGGCATTTGTGATCACCAGGGGATGGCACAACTTGGGAGAAGGGTAATGATTCCTGAATCCAAGGGAGTGGGAATATGTGAGGTTTTTTGGGGGTTTTTTGGTTTTTTTTTTGCTTTCAAAGACTTAACTTTGCATGACCAGGTAAGATCATAAAAGGAATTTCAAGATATTTGTTGTTTTCTGAGCCTGAGACATCTTTCATACAGCCTTTGACTGTGCTCTTCCTCAGAGCAGCCTGAACAAACCAAAGCACTTTACCAGTGTGAATAAGTATCTTTACCCACAACTTAAAATAACAAGGAGTTGAGACAAAATTTGGCAGAAACAGGACTACAAATCATACATTCTCATTCCATATCCATCTCCTGATTTTCTGCTCCACATTACTTAAACAAAAATAGGTACTGAGTTGCAGACATACATTGCTTTTACTATTAGTTATTACAATTATATTTATATTTCAGTGGTACCGACCATAAAACTTTGCATTGAAATGTCGTCTGTGGCATACTGCACCAAAATCCAGATTTTTTTCCCTATTTTCAAAGCCTTTGATTACACTGGCCCAGGTGAGAGGAGGACTGCAGTTCAGCAGGTGGTCACAGATAACCTGGATTACTGACCTTCATTCCCACCAGACACTGCTTCCCCAGTTCTGCTCACTTTCCAAGGTGACTGGTGGCACCTCTGCACTTGCAGCCTATTTATATAGTGAATATTGGGACTCTAGTAAATGCCTGAAACCAGGCTGAGAAATAATCTGGTGGTGCTGAGCACAGTCAGGACATTTCAATGCAGCACACTGAAGGATGACAGCCAAGGTCCTCCTGGGCTGAGCCACCCTTGTGCTGGGGACACTTGAGAGCAGTGGGAACACTTGGAAAAGACATGAACTGGGATCATCCCAAAATGAGTGACTCTCATTTTACCCATGTTTGTGCTTCTCCTGTACAGTCAAACCTTAAGCTCTCAGGAAACCCACATGTCTGCTGTCTTTCAGGTTCAAAAGAGGGACAGATGAAGATCTATCTGCCTACAGTCCTTTCCTGCACAAAACCTGTAAGGAATGAGGATATGGCATCTTTTCTCTGTGGAGGAGTCCTTTTAGGCTAAGACTGCTTCTCCTCAACAGGGATTTTGTCACCCTCTTTCATTCTGCACAGAACAGCTGCACTGTGAAGAGTTTCAGAAGTACTGGGGGAGAGCCCTGGAGTATCACACACAAAACAAGAGAGCTGCTCTCTCTTTAGTGGGAGCCAGAGTTTGGGACACCAGATGTGATGCACTGTAGGTATGAGCAGCTACCCACCTCCCACTGACTTTGCAAAGTCTCCATGGTGGGAGATGTTCCTCCATCCTTCAGCCCAATCTGCTCATTTGATCCATCTATTTTCTTTATTCAAATAACAAAGACAGAGCTCATGTTTGGTATTACATATTGGTGCAAAACTTAATGTCATGGGCTAATTTTATGTGTTTCCTGAAATAATGCTGTGATGGAAATAACAAAGATTATCACCATCTCCTACTTTTTCTCTTCAGGAAAGGTCTTCCATTTCTCCTGAAAGGCCTGTAAACAACACTGGATACGTCTAAAAAAGTCTTGCCCTCATGAAATGGAATGAACAGCTCCTTAATTCATTTGAAGATTATGATAAAAAGACAAAACACAAATAGCTGAGATCAACAATCTGATCTTTCACCTTTGTGTCCAGGTGAAAACACAGATTCTTAACCTTTGAGCCCTTTAAATGATTTCATGATGCGCTTCAGCAATGGCAACAGGATTTAAGCTGCCACTGTTCAAGGAAAGTCTGCTTGAAAGCCTCTTTTATACTTCACAGCTTTGGGTTTTAGTTCTATATGACAGCTTTTTTTTAATAAAATATTAGTTTACCTTGAGGGGAAGCTGTTTTGTCGTGGCTGCATTCAGGAAGGCAGGTAGGTTACTCTTCCTTAGCAGGGCTCTCATGGTGTCAGCATGGGCAATACTGGCACCTGCCCCACAGAGATTAAGGCCTTGTATTAACTGTGCAAGAAATTAGGAAGGGTGACTTTTAAGCACATGAAATACACAGGGGGAATCATCATAGAATTGTTGAATGGTTTGGGTTGGAAGGGGCCATAAAGATCATCCAGTTCCAACCCCTCTGCTTTGGGGAAGGACACCTTCCACCAGACCAGGTTGTTCAAAGCACGATCCAACCTGGATTGCTTTCCAGATGCTTCCAGATATCAAAAGCTGTAAGGAAGGAGTGATTCTGATTTCATGGAAGAGCTGTCCTTCTGGTCTTTATTTACTGGGTGACTCAAGGAAGAAAACCATCTAGCTAAAGCTCAGTGGTAACCTGGATACAGCTTTTGTGCAGCTGGAGCATTGCATACAACCATGGGGTCTGGAGCCAGCACAGTTATTCCAAGATGCTCTTCAAATCCTCATGATGAGTTACTGTTTACTGCAATGCTTTCAGGTTTTTTAGGCTCTGTATAAGCCACAGGTTTGTATGGAAGGTCCTGTTTGGATAACATTTATGGGAACATCTCCAGAAGGATTCTACTGTACTTTGCAGGTAGTGTATATTCTCTTCCAGTTCTACAGACACTGGAAGGAGATGTGGCATGTGTTGTGACCTTCATAGCACTCTCCCAAATGCTGTAAGTGCTCCATTTTCTTCTTGATGGGACTTATTTTATACCAGGAATTTTTTGGGGATTTGATTGAACTTACTCTTGATGCTCTCAAAAGAGAAATGAACCCAACATGTTGACATGATTAAAAGAAAGAGTTTTTCTCACTGACTAATTGTCAAAGTAGTATTTCTGAACTACAACAGTTTCTTCCACAAGAGTGTTACTCTTTGCCGTGCTTTAAATTTGACTTCCATAAATCTGGATAGCAGAAATGCATCAACCTCAGTGGGACACACAGACTTCACTTAAAATACACCTCAAAAAAATCTAAGCTTTCTGTTTCAAAAGCCTTTTTCATTGTTCTGTACTTACTGAAAGCAATCCTAAGATGTGTTTCAGGCAGAACATACGAGTTATCTTAGACTTCTTAAAAATGGATTATTCTTGGAAAAGCTAAGTTGTATAGAAACACATAAAGAGCTGAGTTCTCTGTATAAAAAAATCATTAACAAATCAAGGCAACTCTTCTAATATTTTGAGCTTTTCTTGCAAGTAAAGAACAAATCAGCAGGTTTTTTTCACTGACACTGCATGGACATTGTCCATACCAGCATGAACATCTTTCTATTTGTCTGCAGGTGCTCAGGCCATGGAACAGTCTTTTCAGCACCAGGTCCCGTCTTAGCAGGTCTTGTTCAGAATTACATCTTGGATGATGAATGAACTATACCTAGAATACAGAGATTAAGTTTTCTCTTTTTAGTGTATTTTCCAACTTCTTCCTCCTACAGAGGGGAAAGATCTGAAAAAAACCTTAGTTTTGTAAAGGAAAACACAAAGTCCCTCCAGCTGTGTTCCAGGATAGCATGGGTCCAAGCTTCTTGATGGACACAATCCTTCAGAACCAACAAGAGTGGGATTTTTAAACTTTACTTCTGCTTTTTGTACCTCTGAGACCTGGTGCACAACCTCCATCCCAACAGCCAGGTCTTCTGCTTCTTCTGCAGCAAACCCAAGATCATTCAGATCAGAAAAAGCTTGTCCATGGGGACATTTCTAGCTTCAGAAGACATAAATCATTCCACAAAGAAAAGCTGTGAATTGAATGGTGTCAGATAGATGTGTCTGACACTGGAAGCATCAAGCTTCTGCATCCTTGCACCTACAACCTAGACTGTGATTGATGATAACAGACACATGTACCACTATCCAGAACTAGTATTTAGTTAGGGATAGTTTCTATCTGTCCACTCCTAATTGCTTTCTCAGAGCTTGAGCACAATTGTTCCAGAAACTGATACAAACTTTTTAAGGAAATGTGTCTCATGTTCCATATATATGCAGACTACTTATGAGTGCATAAACCAGCTATCAAATCTGTGAGATCCCATCTTATTGGTTGATACCATCTTGTGTGGTATTCTGACAGGAAAAATAACTTTATAGTTGTATGACAAATTTCTGTAGAAGACAATTTCTTACTTGCATTTAGCCTTATCACCTTCCCAATCTTTCATCTTGCACTTGTCTTATTGTAAGGAGGACACGTATTTTGGAATATTTAATACAAATCCTCCACACTAGTGATATCCATTCCCTCCAGAACAAGAATTTATTTGTGTATGTGCATTTGGGGAAGGTTGTCAGCCTCGCTTTTAACCTGAAGAGCCCAGGTTCAGTCTGATCATTGCTCTTTGACTCTGGACCAGTTTCCTCACTCCTGAGGACAAACAGGCACAATTCCTTATTTCAAACAAGATACCAGTCTCTTTTGATAGACATGTCACCAGAAAGAGTAACTTTTGTTGGTCAAAACTTGAATAAACTGAAGGAGAGCAGGAGAGGACTGACCCACCTTCCTCTTATGCATCTGATGATGCAAATAGTGGCTTGGAATCAGGGTCATTCAGTCCAAGTTTTCCGTAGCTTGTGTCATGGATGAGCCCACAAGGGAAAGGTGAGAGTGAGCAGAGATCACACTGTATCTTCTAGTTTCTAATCCTGCTTGCATCACAGAGACTGCTCCCACCTCAACTTCATCCCAAGACAGGGATGTCTTCTGCAGGTCTCTGATCTAGCAAACCTGGAGTCCCAGCCACACTTCTGCACAGTGTGGTCCGTGTGTCACGGCAAGAGGATGCAATGCTCACTCAGGCAAAGCAATTCTGAAGTAGCTGTTTCACTGACAGGTTCCTGTCCTGCTTTATTTGGAGATAGTTACCTCCAAGAAACTTCCAGGTCACAATGAGAAAGACAATTTCGAAATTATTGAAGTATAGTCCTTGAGGAATATTAATGTTCTTCACCACGTGATGACTTCTGAATTAAGACAAAACATAGAAACAACTAAGGCAGAGCTTGGGCACAGTTTTACACTACAGAGCCCATTCAGTAATGTGTACTCCAAGGTTCATGGACGTCTAAGGGCTCAGGTTTGCTCCTTGCCTTCTCTACAAAGGACTAACTACCTTGTGCTGTTGTCCCCTCTGAGTCTGTTGTGTCCTGCTTAGTACTTGTGTCTTCTCCAGAGAAGGCTCCAAAATCCAAGGAAGGATCAAAAAAGGAGAGCCTAGGAGGAGCCAGGTTGTAGAAAAGAAGGGAAAAGCTGGAGAAGAGTCACTGGGCTGCATTTCTTTTCCCCTCAAAGTTGAGAAAGATTCTTTACAAAATCAAACAGAATCCAATATCCCCAAAGGAAATTAAATAAAAAGTAGGTTTAAACCAACTTACAGACAGAGAAGAGGAAAAACTCAGTTTATTGAAAAAGGTAAGGCCAAAATGCAAACTCAAGCAGGGATACCAGGTGTCTATTTTACAATGGCCCATGACAGAGCTGGTGGTGAATGTGCAGACCTGAGCAGTGCCTTGGGAGTGTTTTGTGTTGTGTCAACCTGCCACAACATGCAGCCCTCATTCCAAAGGTGGCATGCTCCAAAATGGAGAGACCTCTACAGAGGCTCCAACCGGCCCCAAAAAGCCTGTCTGGGGAAATGGATGAAGATTTGGGGTACCTAATTTTGGCCCCTTCTCTCTGTAGCAGAAAGCTGAGTACAAATGTGTGTGTAAAACCTTCTTGCTGCCCATGCACAGCAATCCCCACACTGTTTTACATATTGGAAATACATTTAGGAGGCATCCCAGGTCTGATTTAGGAAAGGATGGCTTTTATGCTGACCCATTTCCCAGCATGCCCCTCAGAAGCCCCAGGTATCAAGGAGCAGTTCCAGGCATCACCAACACGACAGCCTATATGACAGGAAGATCTTTAGTGCTTGGGATTAGAGGTCCTTCATTTCTTAAGGCTTGTGCCTATGTTTCTGAGGAGATAATAATGCCCTGAGTCCTGCCAGAAGTGAGACAGGACGAGTGGGTGGGTTCGGGTGGGAGGTGGGAGATGGGAGGAGAGCCAGCTCTGGAGGGAGCCAGGAGCCAAGTGAAGACACAGGTGACAACTCACTTGGCCCTTGGGGTCCATCTGGAGGTTCACATGCCGCCCACCCTCAACCTGTGAGGCTGGGGAGAGGAAGGCCCTTATCCTCCTCTTCACCGAAGGCCGCCGTGCTGGAGCTGACGATGCCGTCTGAAGAGCAGCAAATTTTCCTAGGGGTGCTCAAACTCCGGAGTACCTCGGATTGCATTACAGACCCCACCCCGCACTCTAGGTCCCCCCCTCTGGTAGGGCCAGGCCCTCTCCTCTCGGCAGCACCCGGCACAGTGGTTTTCTGGAGCCTTTGATGTGATGACTGCAAGAAACCCACTGTCAGTCACACGCTGTGTGCGCGCACTGCAGGTCTAGAGGTCTCGTACTTATTCATTCTTGCCACAGCTCCAAGCCTTCATTTTCTTGCCCCGGGAAATGCGCTTAATTATTTATTTGTATTGGGCCCAGGCTTGTAATACTTGGGTGCACACTACAAAGCGGCGTGCGAAGAGCTATTGCTGGCTGCCATCGCCCATCAGCCCCCGCTCACCCCAGGCCCCTGACAAGATAACTAGCCCCATCGACTGCACATTAAGACACACATTAGGAAAAAAGAAAGGTGAGGTTCTCCGTGCTTGTAGCCCTGTTGAAAGCAATGGAGCTGACATGCCCAGAAAAGTTAACCTGCAGTGCCTTCAGCAGGGATATCCCCCGGGAGCTGGCTGAGGCTGGGGCAAGAGAATGAAGCCGGCTTTGTTGTGGGCTCTGCCATCCCCAGCAGCCTCACTGGCACCTGGCCAGGTCATGCCCAGGCATCACAGTGCCACCTCCATCAGCTGGTGGGCACTGCAGCGTGATCCTCCTGGTGCCAGGGGTACGAGGTGCTACTGGGCGCTGGGAGAGGATAAAAGTTAATTAAAGCTGGTGCTTTCGGAATTTAATTAATGCTGTCTGCCCTTTTGCTTTAGGAGTTGATCTCGGCAAGCCTGAAACTTCAGTGTCCCTGCTCCGGGCCCAGTGCTCTGGCTGGTGCCCACCTTTACCAATATCTGAAAGGTCCCCTCTGACCATGGGATACCCAGGAGCTTACCAGATAACTTGTCTCACGGCATGTTCCTGGTGGGATTACTGTGAATCCAGGTCCTATCGGGAGCAGGTCAGATCTGCACTCCAGCTGTTCAGGGCTGGATGAGCAGAGAGGGAAGCACCAGAGATGGTCAGGGTCTGGGTCATGCCTAGGTACTAGAAGGAGCCTGGATTCAACCTCTGATTTGGAGTCAGGCAAGAAGCGCAGGTTGCTCCAGGTGTATCACATACTGGGGTATCCTTGGAGCTGCTCTCTGTTAGTTCACCTTGGAAAATCAATGGGATTGCAAGCCTGTGGGAGAAACCCTCAGTGCTGGCAGGGAATTGCACCCACGAGCATGGAAACATTCACACAAAAGCCTTTTGTCAAGGTTACCACAAGGGCTTTCCACACAGCATGGCCAGGACTGGATTGTTTTCCAGCCACTGGAGACATGGTCACTGAACACTTTCCTTCAGCTCCCTGTGTGCCAGGCTGAGGCTGCCATTGTGCCAGGTGGTAGGAACACCCAGCTGGCCCCTCACGTATTCACCCATCCAAAGGAGACCCCTTTGGATGAGAACCCTGCTCTGCCCATGCTGTGCTTGTAGCTGGGGTCCCCCCAGGCAGCCCCCCATGCTCACCCTCCCCACTGCTGCTCCTGACTAACTAAAGTGCTGCACCTCAGGGACCACAGAGGGAACCTCAGGAGATATCTACTTTTTGTCCTATTTTGATAGTGATATTTTTCCTATTCTTAAAACATAAGAGAATCTGCTTCTTTCCCCCAGCCCCTCACAGCTCCCTTGCCAGGACACGTGTGTTTTGCAGCTCTCTGCTCGAGTACCAGTGCAGGAAATCAGTCGTGCTGGACCACAGCAAGGTTTTGCTCCTCCATGAACCGGAGCTCAGGTTTGAGCAGCGGGATTTATTAATCCTTTGCAGAGAATCTAAAAAGCAGCTGGATGGCACTGGAATCCTGGCATGGGTTCTGGGAGCCCAGAAAGCTCTTTGCACAGCCTGGTTCTGGCACTAACTTCTTACACAACCTCGGGCGTGTCACTTTGCTGATTCCTACCTTGATCTCCCCATCTGGCAAGTGGAGATAATACTGTCCTGCCCCACATGGATGTTGGGAAGATAAGTTCGTCATCACTTTCTGAGGTACTGCGATGCTACGGGAGATGGATAATGAGACAGACAGAAAGATAGCTAGATAAATCAATCTCTTCTCATTCAAGTGAAAGCAGGCACTGCAGGTGCAGCGTTCAAGATTAATCATCAGAAAAATTAGTTCCCTCAGTATCTTTTCAGGAGGAAGAAACAGCCGTAGGGCCCAGTCCTGAGGAGAGTTATGCACATGAGTAACCTTAACTTGAATTCAAAGGCAGTGCACAAGTGAAACTACTCATGTGAGCAAGCGCGTGCTCCACTTGTAATTTCTGAAAATGCCTAAATAAATGATGTGTCCCAACTGACACATGTCCCTAGGTCACCGGGATGCTTTTAAATATTTCCCTCAGACATTTATCTCTGCCCTTTATTAGCCAGCTGCTTTATTAGCTGCTTTATTAGCAGTTGGCTTCCTGAGAAGCAGTGGGTTACAGCTTACTTTGAAAATAAAACAAAATAAAAATAAACACAAATATGTTGCTCATGGGCTTTACACACAGTGTGATTTTATGTATACAATAATTATTAATTCAAACTAACCTGTTACTCTTTCAACATCATATATGTTTGCCCAATGTGAAACTGTTCCAAATATATTTACCTTCTCTATTTTCTGTTTGTTTGTCATAACAAAAAAGGGGAATTTTAAAGGCAGCAAAGTCTTATTTGAACTTCTCTACAGCTATGTCCTATAAGAATCACTTTTCTTTCCTCCAGACCAGAACATGGAGCCCTTTAACAGGCCAGACTGGAGTCGGGAACTGAATAGGGTTATATATTCAGTTGCCATAGTTGCCATATGGTGCCAACATTGAACGAAATAAAATAAAAGTCCAGAAGGACTGGGAGTCAATACTGGGGCAGCCCGCACAAGGCTGACTGCGGGACAAAACCGCCAGCCCTGGCAGAACGTGGCAAAAATCCCAACCCCAAATGGCCAAAAATTTGCTGCAGAGGCAGAGGCAAAGTCTCCCCGAAGGGGAAGCGTGTTAGGATGTGCCTGCGCCCAGGAGGCGCGGGAGAGCCAACCGAGGCCGTGCGGGCGGCGGAGAGGGAAAAACTCATCGGAGCGTGAAGTGGCGAACAGTCCGAACAATTGTCACGACAAGAGGAAACGCGTCTCAGCCCGGCTCAACCTCGCCGATCCCGGATGGACAATTAACCGGCCGGGCTCCGCTGGCATGAAAGGCAACTCAGAGGAAACCGGGGGATAGAAGGCTCCACAGAGAAAAAGAGCGAGGAACTAAAACCAAGTGGATGTAAACAAATAAGACAGGACTGTAAGGCGCCGTATGTGGGCTTAGGGCTGGGGAAGGGTAGTGGTTTAAGAGGACAGGGAGATATTATAGATCTTCTGAGTGTCAATGCGTGCTCTGAAAAGGGTGGCTGGGAATGTGGTGTTTTACAGATGTGAGAACAAAAGATTTTAGGTCGTAATAGTAGATGATGCGGGGGAAAAAAGGGTGGAGGAAGAGAAAAAAAGAGAGAAAAACAGAAAGAAAGAGAGGAAAAAATAGAGAAAAAAAGAGTAAAAAAAAAAAGAGAGAGAGATAAAAAAGTCACCTACCCCAACTCTACCTAAAATTTCATATAGTTCAGCATTCACAAGGAATTACGAGATGCTCGCTAGGCTAAGCACAATTCAGAGCATCCTCATATCAATATTTCTTCCACTTTTAGTTAACAGAGCCCTCCCATTCTAATTAAAATAGCTTCTTGAGGGCTGAGAGTTGATTCCAGAAATTCAAGCTATCAACATTTTCAGGTTTATATATATATAGGAAAAAAAAATTAAGCTACCAGGAAACTAGCACCCAGGAGTGCCAATATTATCAGGAAAATTAGAAGGGCTTTGAAACTGCTCCCAAGTGTCTTAAGGAACTTTGAGCCACATCCGCTGCCTGCAGAAAGCAGATCTAAGGGAGTAAAAGGATGCTGAGATTTACCCCTGTTGCAGGATCTGGCCCTGTTTTCAGCTATGTTCAGATGAAATATATAAAATGTGCCAAAACATTGGCCATGGATCGATTGTGACCTTGTAGCTGTGATTGCTGGAAAACAATTTTAAAAATGGATGCTAAATCTAACAAAAACAGAGGCAACCCCTGGTCCTTCTGGAAGTGGATTTAATTCCAGAAAGAAGGCAAGGGCCAGGAAAATGCCTGCCTGGATGAAAAGTCCTTAGGCAGGTATTTTTATAAACCAGTAAGGGAGAAATCTGGTAGATCTAAAAGGTTGTTATGCACCGTGTATACTGTATTTAACAAAAGTCTGCAGAGGAGAAGGAGAAGGAGGAGGAGGAGGAGGAGGAGGAGGAGGAATACTGTACAGCCACCAGCGTGAGGGGAAGCAGGGGGACTCCTGCAAGAAACCATAATTAAGCTGCAAGAGACTCCTGCTCCTCTCAAAATGAAGAACAGAGAGAACAAGAAGCGGCCAATGTGGCTTCATAAGGGACTGTGCAAAGATCTGAGGCTTTAATTTTTTTAATTAAAAAAAAAAAAGAAAAAAAAAGCTGTAGTCAAAATTAGAAAGCAAGAGGGGGCAGGGGAAGGAATCAAACAAGCATACTCAAATTCAGTTAGGGATTATAGGGGAAATAATAAGGATAGGGGGAAAAAAAGAATTTAAGGCCAACCAAAGAACTTTAAAAGGGCATTACAACCTATATCAAAGGGAAAAGACATTCTGGAGAGACAGTAGGCTTATTAATTAATTAGAAGGGGTTTAAATTACTGGTGAATCAAAAAATGAGTGGACTGATGGACTTTTTTAAAAAAAAATATTCTTAATAACAATAAAAAAATAGAGGCAATTTCTGTAAGGAGGTCAGAAAACTGTAAAATAAGTAAGTGAGGAAAGGTAAAAATGTATAACAAATAATCTCTTTGATTTTTTCCTGTTTTTGGATCACAGACTGTCTGGAAGGGTATTACAGGTTTCTGAGATGTCACTTATTAAATACCCTTGCACAGTGTTTTCTGTAAACTGTTTGTGAAGTGTGTTGATGCTGAGTTGTTTGCATTTGCTCCTCAAACCTGAGGCTGAGTGAATTCATCTGAGTGGACAGAGAGGTCAGAGTCTGTATTGCCATTGCCTGAGCAAGAGGGTGGAAGCCTCCCCATAAGGACCCCGCTTGCCACCAGCCAGACTTCTCCAGGATCATATCATCACATTTTTTTTCCTCAATATTCTTACATATTACTTAAAACTGGCTTTTTGCAAGTAGTCCTACAACAAACCTGTTTACCCAAGTATCTACAGGCTCTGAAATGGAATTTCTTAAGGACAAGCAGAATAAAAAAGGCAATTCAGTTTGATTCTACGAAATGTGACAATATAAAAATTACCTAACCTGGATTTCTTCACCGCTAAGGGAATTAGCTAACAAATTTCCTAAAGCACTGCCACTTTATTTTCTTTTCTTAATGAAAAGCTGAAGAGCTGTAGGAAAATTAGGATGAAAATGTTATGATGCCAGAAGAAAGCTAGTCCTGTTTAGCTAGTAAGAATAACAGATCTCCTGTACCAGTTCAACTAAAAGAACAAACATTATAAAAGAAACATGAGCTTGAGCTTGTCTACATAGAGAATTTGGCCGATATCAGCCATTCTGCTACCACTCCAGCCCACCCTCCAACCTCCCCCCCCGCAAAAAAAAAAAAGGTAGAGTAAAAAATAGCCACACTGGAGCACCTCCTCATGTGGGCAATATCCCCAGATAAATGAGGGTTTGGTTCCAAATAATCACCATCTCTTCCGAGTGGAGTTTTCCAAAACCGAATACTTTTGACTTTAGAACAGATTATCCAAATAATGTATTTCAGATGGTGGGACTGATTTTATTTCACTGTCGATATTCCAGATATTTTTCTCCAGGTAGATAAATCCTTGAAGCCAGATCTGAAGATGTCAGGAGGCAAAGTGCATCTTTCCGTAGACTTTGGTGGGATTGGGCACTTAGGGGTTAACAAAGAAACAGAATCGATTTATGTAAAGTACCTTTTGACTACCAAACACTGAGTTCCTATTTTCTAGAAATAGAAAATTTGTGAATTCAGGTCTGATGTTCAAAATATGTGGGATTATCCATGTGAGCACAGTTCAGGACTGCCCAGTTGGGTCCTTGGATTTTAATAAAACAGTCACTGCTGTCACCCAGCGTCTTACTCCCAACATTAATTCAGATTGACGTGGTTTCGAACGTGTCTCAGCAGAAAGAACAGAAGAATGGCAACAAGCTGATCTGAGGGAGCCTCTGGTGGCATCTCAACAGGGCAAAACCCTAATGCAAGCCCTGGCTGTGCAGGTGAGGATGTGTGGATGCACTTGGCAGCCTGTGATGGGTTTGCTTCCTTAGCGATACTCAGTGCGTCCTTTGCCCCACATCACCTGTCCCTCCTCACTACAGCCCCACCACAGACACCTACTGCACTTCAAACATGAAGGATGCTCTCCCTATTAGAACCAAACTAATGAGTGTGCCAACACGTGCTTCACTGCATAACTGGGCACCTCATAGAGGTTATAAGCAGGTGCTGAAATGATTCACTGAATGGGGAGCTTGTTTACCAGCTGTTTCAGTGATCTTAAAGAAGAAGTGAATGCTTTGTGGATGTAATATGCAAACTAAACTAAGCTAGGTGCATTTGAAAATCCCAAAGATGAAGGTAAAATAATGTAAAGGAATCCAAAAAGGCAGGAAAAATGAGTAGAAAATAAAATGAGATTCAACAGAGAAAATAGAAGCTACGGCATTTGTGGAAAAATAATCTAAACCCCAGATATTCAATCAGTGATAAAAACCCGAGAAGCAGTAATGCTGCAAGAGATCTAGAGATGATAGTGTGGAGTAAATTAGACATGAGTTTGCCTTGAGATATGGCAGCAAAAAAAGGCCAATTTGATTTGGGGCTGAAGACATCACAGCGCAAGAAGGTAATAGCCCGTCTGCATATGGCTCTGGTGCGGTAGCGCCTGCAGTATTTAATTATGGGCACCACATTACCTGAAAGATAGTGACAGATTGAAAATTATTCAGAGGAGAGCAATAAAAATAGTTCAGAGGCTGGCAGGATTGAGTTATGAAAAGGCAGAGTAATACAGACGCAGAGTCCACGCCAGAAGGTGCTTATCCCCACAAGCAGGAGCACGTGATGGCAAAGCTGAGTCTGTCTTTCACCATTTCTTCCTTGTTTGTTTCAACACCAAATTGGTGTGTTCATGGTCCACAACAGCACCAGCAGCTGGTGAGGGAGAGGGCAGGCAACAAAGTGGTTGCAGGAACACGTGGCTGCTGGACCCGTTTGAGGGGTGCATTGAGAGACAGGAACAGAAAAGAGAAGAAGAAAAAATCAAATATTGGAGCTGAGGTTCATACCACTATCTCCTCTGAAGTCCCTGTTTTGGGGTACTAAGTCAGATGGCAATAAATACCCCAGGGAAGGGAGATTGAAACCCAGGCCATATCTTGGAGAACACTCCTCGTGTAGCTCTGGCTCTGTCTCCAGCCCAGGGAAGGAAGGAGGCAGCAGAGTCACAGGATGAACAAGCGGCTTTCACACATCCAAACCTTTTCCCATGTGGCTGATCACCCTGTGAGCTATCATGGAGAGGTGGGTGGAAGCTCCTGGGTAACAGTAAGTCAAAGAAAAAGATGGAAGTGAGAATGGGAATGGGAAAGGCACCATACAAACAGCAGGACAGAGGGATGCTCAGGGGAGGAAAAGCTGAGGATAGAGGGATGGAAAACAAGTATCTTTGCAGGTCCAGTACCAACCCAACTGAAAATCTGAAAAAATTATGCTCTTGTGTCTGAATTTTCTTCTTTCTTTCTTTTTTCTTTTTTTTTTTCCCCCTGGTAGAAAGTGGGTGTATTTGTTGAGATGGGAGAAAGTGGAGAGAATGTGCTTCACAGAAGGTGGAGGACAGGAAGAGGAGCCAAGCCAGGGAGCCCAGGTACATGGAAGAGTCTTTGGGAGCTGATACAAAGGTTTGGAGAGGGTAAGAGGAGCCTTTTTCAACTTTCTTTCTAAAAAAAGAAGAATTTGCTATGGAGAAATACTAAGTAAGGAAAGGCTTTATTAAGAGCTCTTTGTTACAGTGAGAGAACATCTGGTACAGAATTTTAGCAAATATTGGCAACATTGGGGACCAATAAGACAAAGTAGTGAGTTGCAGTTCTGAACAGGGGCTTTCTGCTACTGGGGCAAATGGGGATGCTCCTTTCCAAAACCTTCTTAATATCCTAAATCATCCTTTGTTGAACCCTGTCAACGCGGTGAAATGGTGAAAAGCACAATTTAAAGGTATGAGTAGCAGGCAACTATCTTGTGAACAGAAACAAGCTACCCTGTGCTGGTGAGGAACCTGACAGTGTTGCATGTCTTCAGATTACCCGGCTGTGAGCTGATAGCACCTCACTTAAACACAGCACCCTCATTTCCCCATAGAACCTATGAGTGTTTGTTTCAGTGTAACTTGGTTCTTGCAGACCTATGTTCTTGTTTTACTGTGTAAGAGAAGTGTTTGGTTTAATAGAGAGGATACAGTCAGGATGCAGTTTGACACACACAGATCCTGCAAAGCAGCTTTTTTATCACATGTAGTTTTATTCTGTGTCTGAAAGTATGATGGCATCAATGCCTGAGCACAGATTCATGCTGTGTCTTTAAGATTTCCCTGGATTTGGGGCATGTAGATGCCACTTACAAAGCACTGTCATTTCCTGTATTTGAAAGTGACTCTTTTCTGAATAGTATTTCACTGGGGATTTTCTTTGAGAAGAGAACAGAGCTGGATGAAAAGAGTGCAGATTTACACACTTCTTCTCAAGTTGAGCTACTGTGCAAATGTGCTCCGCTCACATCCCCCCCTCCTTTTTTTTTCATCTCATAAATTTAAAACACATTTAAGATTTGTACAGGTTTCCAGCAGCCCTGATAAAGACAAAGACATTTGCCCCTGTAACATGAACTAACTGATTACAATATAGGGATGGAGGCTGAGCCTGCACTGCTGGACCTGGAAACAGCACCCTACATCCCCCAGAAAGGAGCATCACCAAACCTAATCACTGGCTAAGGAAGAGAGGGGCTTCTAGCCTTTCCATATTTTACCCAGTGACAGTTTAATATAAAAAACAGACTCAATGCAAGGAACAGGGTCCTTTTTCCCAAGCAACTATTCTCCACTGGGCTATGAGCTTATGAGCATCCCCTCCATCACGGCCCTGTGCTCCTGCTCCAGCCATCCACAAAGTCTGCTGCTCATTGCACTGACCTAGAGAAAAAATAGAATCATAGAGTGATTTAGGTTGGAAAAAACTTCTAAGATCATTGAGTCAAACCATTACCCCAGCACTGCCAAGTCCACCACTAAACCATGTCCACAAGTGCCACATCTACATGTCTTTTAAATACCTCCAGGGATGGTGACTCCACCACTTTCCTGGGTAGATTGCTCAATTCTTGACAACCCTTTCAGTGAGGAAATTTTTCCCAATATCCAGTCTAAACCTCCTCTGGCACAGCTTGAGGCTCCTTCTCCTTTTCCTATTGCTTCTTACCTGGAAGATGAAACAAACCCTCACCTGGCTACGATTTCATTTCAGGTGGTTGTAGAGAGTGATAAGGTCACCCTGAGCCTCATTCTCTCCAGGCTAAACACCCTCAGCTTCCTCAGCTGCCTCTCATGAGACTCGTGCTCTGGGCCCTTCAACAGCTCCATTGTCCACAAGCAGGGAAGATGGGAATTCATATGGGAGGACACAAATCACAGTACAAACCCAGATGTGAGAGTGAGCAGGATCACAGCAGAGAGGGAAGAGCATGACAGCTACTGTCTGCAGGGTCAGGCTGAGCCTGGAAGTGGAAGTCTCATTATTAATTTCTTATAGTTGTTTATTTATAGCAATGTGGTGTACATTAGTAAATATTTCTGTTGTCCATGTGTGATCTACATTTTTTTACACATTCCCAACAAAAAGAAAGCCTTTCCTTCCCTTCCCTTCCCTTCCCTTCCCTTCCCTTCCCTTCCCTTCCCTCCCTTCTTCCCTTCCTTCCCTTCCCTTCCCTTTCCCTTCCTTCCCTTCCTTCCTCTTCCCTTCCCTTCCTTCCCCCTTCCCTTCCTTCCCTTCCCTTCCCTTCCCTTTCCCTTCCCTTCCCTTCCCTTCCCTTCCCTTCCCCAGTTTACAAAAGAAAAAATAAGATTTCACTCCTTTTTACTGCAAAACCCCAGGTGTGATGGGGTTTTCAGTGCTCCACATCTCCTAAAGGAGCTCATAATCATGGCACCATTTCAAAGAGTGTCTGAGAAAGTTCCCTTCTGAGCAAATAAATTTTACTGTGATAACAAATGGTTGCGTTTTCCATGCAGGAGGAAGGCAATATCTCCTCATCTGAGAGTGTGAAGTGACCTTGGGGATACAGTACTCTTGAGCACTGAGGACCAAGGGATTTATGAGCCATCCCACAGGGAAAGGTAAGTTTGGGTTGGTTGCTGGGCTCCTGGGAACATGTGCTGGAGATGAGGCTGGCAGAGGTTGGAGGGAGTGAAAAAACAAAAAGCCTTTTACTTTTGCACATATATAATGTAAACTCTC
This sequence comes from Manacus vitellinus, assembly GCF_001715985.3. Lineage (NCBI taxonomy): Eukaryota > Metazoa > Chordata > Aves > Passeriformes > Pipridae > Manacus > Manacus vitellinus. The sequence goes on along the minus strand of NW_021940812.1, from coordinate 1,323,590 downwards.
TTCAATTAAGGTAATCAAACTATTTTCCTACCTAAAATACATATGTGTGTGTGTATTTATATATATATTAAAATAGGCACCAACCTAAGAGCTGAAATATCAATAAACTGTGGGGAGAATGCCAAAAGGAAAGTATTTCTCCTGATGCTGAGAACAGACAAATGGGCTATTTCAAGCAAAATGACAAAATGCCCTTGTCTGAAAATCCCAACCTGACCAGACTATTCTGTAATGATGTTGAATTGTCTGATTTCTGTGGAAGCAAAGATGTGGTGCTGTGGTGTTGGGTGCGCCCTGAAGGACATGCTGTGTCCCATGCCCGAGGCAACTCCTGTACCTGGAGCATCCCCCACTGCTCCTCTAACCCAGCCTCAAAACCCTCCAGTGCCAGATTTTTTACAGTACTCCCAGGTAACCTCTCCCAGTGCTTAACTCTCTTTATAGTTTGACATTTTAGCTAATATCTAACCTACATTTTTTTTTCTGCAAATTAAGCTGATTATTTCTCGTTCTACCCCCAGTGGATCTGGAGAACAACTGATGGTGTTTTTCTCTGCAACAACCTTTTTACATCCTGGAAAACCATTACCCGTCCTCTCTCTCCTAAATTAAACAAACCCAGTTTCATCAGTCTTTTCTCACAGGTCAAGTTTTCTAAACTTTTTCATTGTTCTTGCTTTTCTTTCAACTTTTTCAGTCCTTTTAAAAGACTGGCATCCAAAACCAGACCCAATCCTTGAAATCCAGGCACTGCTCAGTCTGATATTAACATTAACACATTGCAGGAAGGGATGTATCCTCGGGGTTTTTTTCATATTTTTCCAGGTTTTTTTCCCATTGTTACCTATTCAGTTTGTGGTTAGCGCAAGCCCCAGGTCCTTTTCTGGAATATCCCATTTCAGTAATGAAACTCTGAGGGATTTTGAATGCATTTCTCGGTCGTGATACCACTGAGGTTTGTGAAACGAAGTTGAAATGAAGGTGGAAAAGCTCTACCTGGTGCAACACAAAAGGCATGTGTGTAATCTTTCTCATTTCAGTAAACTTGCCTTTAAAACGTCTAGGTTTTAGCATCAAAGACCTAATCCTCTTCAGAAATATATATTACAACATAATAAGTATTCTTTAGGGCTTTGGAAATCATCCCTTAATAAAGTCATAGCACAACTTGTAATGTTACAGCCGATGTCAGATGTTAAGAACTCTGCAGTATAAATTAACATACAAAATCTCAGCGTACGGATCAGGTTTTCCAGGTAAGTGGAAGGGCTTGCTATGGTTAATTTGAAATACAGGCGATGCTGTTCATGCATTCGTACCCTGTTGGCTTGTTAAAACCAGGCAATTTAAAAAAAAAACAACCCGAGTATATTTATTATTTCACACTTTGCACTTCACTGTTTGTGGACAATTTCTCTCCAAACTTCCTCCACATGCGCTTTTTATAATAAAAATTGTAGGATGTAAGTACATTTTCCTCTTACACTGTGTGTTAAAACTGATTCAGAACAATCCTTTAAGACATTTCATATTTGTTCAAGGCTTTTACGTATGTTGACTGATTTTAATTTTGAAAATACTTATCCTTCAAGATTCTTGTACTATTAAAATAAAGTTAACATGATCTTTTTAATGAATCCAGCAATTGTAATAAGGACCAAAATCATGTTCAGGTCAGATACTTGATATTACCTCAGTGTAATGATAAATCCAGACATGAAATTAAAAGCAAATCATACCTCATTTATTGCTCTGTTTTATTTTTTATTTATTATTATAATTATTTTCCAGATTTTCAGTGATCTAAAAGAATTTTAAATCGACTTTTTATAGCTTTACATTATGACATGTATTCAACTCAAACAAAACATTTGAGGGAAAGAAATACATAAAATTATGGGATTTGTACTCTCTGAATAAGTAACAGTAAGGGCTCTATTTTTGCTTGAATTGCACAGGATTCTCCTTTAAAAAAAAAAAGTTACTATTTTTCAAGTTGTAGGACCCCCAAAATGAAAAAGACACTTGTGCACTGACTAGCAATTCCTTTTCAAACAGTAAGATGAGAGGAAGAGAGAGGAGTGATTTTCTCACCCTCTGTGGGGTCCAGAGGGGCTGCACAGAGCCTGGGGCAGCACCACCAGCAGCACCCAGCTCTGGGTGCCTTTGGCCCTCTCAGAATAAAGGCTTCCTGCTCCCAAACCCTCCTGGTACATAGGCACATATGCATATGTGATAGAGATCACACATGGGAAACCATCAGTGTACCTTCTCTAAATGTTTCCACCCGATCAGGATTTATTGCTCATGTTTTTTCAATGAATCATCCCTCCTTTACATTTTGCAGCCGGTGCATATCATGTATTGGCACAACCTGAGATATATTTCCTTTTTTTATCCCTCACAGAGAATAAATATCAAGAAGTGGTCTATCTTTTTTCCAAATGCATTTATTTTTCCTCTTTTTAATTATATTTTTTAAATTCACGGAGGCAATAAACAAATACCAAGGAGACGGTACAACTTCAGTAGCTCTGTAAACACAATGATATTTTCACAAAGCATTTTATAATTACTGTAACAGAGGCATGTCTATCATGATCAGAGTGTATCAGCTCTTGTGAATACTAGAAATGTGGCTGGTAAGATGCAAGTAAGAGCTTTCCAAGTAATGGAGGTAATTTATGCACCCTTATTATGGAAACATTTTCAAGCCATTGTTCGATTTGGGTGTAGTTTGCTTATTTAAGCATAGAATGTCACTCTGTCATTTCACACTTCTCCACCATCCTCTCTGTTGATTACACTTTGTCTGAGACACATGAAACAATTAGTTATTGATAGAGTTTAAGGTTTATGCATAGGGAAAAAACAGGAAAATTTACACATTAGGAAATGCTGCTGTCTCAGCCAACGAAAAAAGAAAGTTGCAAAATCATATGAGAATATTCATCCTGGAAATATTAGTCCTGGGAATCTATTGAGTATTTAGAGCAAATGTAAGGAGAAGGACAGCCTCATATCTCTACTAACAATGTAAATACAGAGTACCACTGCTCACTCTGAGCTAGAGAGAGTGGTCATCCTAAAAGAGTGGGCATGCAACGGGGTTTTGCTTGATAAGGATAAGTCCACATCCTGGAGAAAAAGGGGACAGACAGGAACCTGAGCCAGTTGTGTTGAGGTTTCTTTCATACTTAGGATTGCACATAAGGTGCCAGGGGATTGCCAAACTGAAGACTGGGTAAATCTCGAAGGGTATTAGCTCTGTTGGCAAGCCAAGAGGTGGCCCAGGCTGATGCCCATGCAGCAGCTCCACAGGAAGGTGGGCTCTTGGCAGGATGAACCCTGAGGATGCAGGACACAAACCCCTCTGCCTCCCCAGCCCTGTGGCCTCTCTTCATCCCCCTTGTCATGCACTGGCCTTTTTGTCCCTTGCACAGCCACAGTAGCTGGCTCACACCCCGGGGAGCTGGCATACAAGCGACACCATGCTAGTAATGACGACGGTGCAAGCGCTTGGCTTCCCATCTGCCAGCCCTGCAAACCTCCCAGGGATAGAAGACGCAAGCTCAAGCCTACCCTGCTTCTATTACCTGCCTGCGTTTTTAGGCTGCTCCAATTTGCCAGCGTCATGTTAAGTGGGCACTGCACAGCTCACAAAATTAGGGATACACAGGTGAGTGCACGACATGTCTAGCAGATCCCTTCCCAGGACTGACTAGCCAGCAGTAACTCCTGGAGAGGTCCAAGGGAGTCTGGAGCATTGGCTGGGAGATAGAGACTAGGACACAGCCCCTCTGCGTCTGCAGTATCACCTTCCTGTCTCCCCAGGCGACATGATCAGATATAACTATAATTATAGGTATGTTGTCATCTGAGCTGTTTGTCAGGAGAGTTATGTATTAACTGTGAATTGCCTGGACTGCAGCAATGTCAGGCAAGCCTGAATCCTGCTTGCCATTATCACTCTTACATGCGAGCGGTATTTTTAGCATTTATGATTACAAAAATCTCATGTTCGAGCGAGATCTGAGATAAGATTTTAAGACCCTATTTGTCTAATGGTCTCCCTGGGATGTATTACCGCTTGCAAAACCGTGTGGGATGAGGTTATAAAAAGTGGTCTTTCCGATCAGAAGATGCTCTAGTTCCTGAGTGCAGAGCTGTGAACCGAGGCACAGCTATTGCCAGGCAGAGGATCATTGATGTCACTATTTAATAAAGTGACAGTTGTCCTTCACATGAGACGAATCCTGCACCTACTGACGTGAGGAATGTAAGTCCCTCGACTGGAGCGCTGCAAGAATAGACCCCTGGGGAGCAGTTAATGTCTGTGGGGACCTGAGTGTCCCCCCCAAATCCCAAACTAGAGGAGACCCTGCGCGGCAAAGGTCCTCCCGGGTGTATGTACTAGTAGGTCAACTGCTTTGCTGGTTTATTCCCCCATGGGATGAGAGAGAATAATTGGGGCTACAATTAGCAACAGCAATACATGTGCTTCTGAGGAAGAAAAGACATCACTGTGATGAACACTTTAAAGTTGGATAATCACTTGAAACTCTGACTCAGTCTGCCAGTTTGGGGTTTGGGTAAGAATTTTCCTGGGGCAGGGTAAATTCATACCCTACAGGTAAGAAGGGAGCATCTCCTCCCCTCATGTTGTCTTTTTTACTGATTCAGTAAGTGCTGAAATGCCTCCCCTTGCTCACATGGAGTGTTTGCAGATGCTGGACTGCAGCATTTCAGACAAGAATGGTCCTTAGAGAGTTTTTTTTCCCAATCTTAACAATTTTGCAATGCTTCAAGCCCCTGATTACCTGGATCAGATGAGGAGCATAAAAACACACAGTTTGAACGCACTCAAAATCCAGAAAATAAAAGTTTGAAAAATCACTAGATCAAAAAATTACAAGTCTTTCTAAGTCAAAATTGTGGCCTTTTTTCTGTTGTTTCCAAATATGATGGAATCTGGGCCTGAGGTCAATACTCATGTCATTAATGTGACTGCAGACTGGCTGTCACAGTGATGCCAGAACTTGATGTTGGATCTGATTCACATTTACAGAGGGTTTCATTGGGGCAGAATTTAAAGTATGCATTAGATGACTTTAATGAATTTTTAGAGTGCTGGAGAGGTGCAAAGGAATTTGAGTTCATTTGGCATCTAGCGAGCACAAACGAGATTACACACAAATATCTCCCAATTTCCATGCCATGGAAAGAGGATAACAGTTCTTGTCTCCTTCACTGGATTGTTAATAAACTTTATTCATTAGTACTTGTAAAATGATTTGAAAAGCACGGATGAAGAATGTCATATAAAATGCGAGGCACTTTTAGCCTGCAGACTTGCAGTTCAAGCAAGTTACTCTGCATGTTTAATGGCTACTTATCCAAACAAGATAATTGATATTTTAAATATCTCTTCGAAGTTCTAAATATTGAAAATATCTTGGAACAAAGCCTGTCAGATCCCTGTGAGCAAAGAGAATGCTGTCAAATACCGAGGACTCATAAAGGAATTTAAAAATGTAAATTGATTTCTGGAATTTCAGGCTACGGGGTTAGTCTGAAAGCAGGAGACGGGGGATTTTTACACTCGGTAAATAAATAATAACTCTCACTGTTTGTAGATTCGAGTCCTGGAGTCGTGGCACTTCATAGGCACTGAGGAACCGAGACTCACCGAAAGCTTTTGAAGTGGGTGGTTAATTTGTCTGATGTGACATGAAAGGTGCTGTCCGTGGCACTCCTCGCCTCTCTGTTAACACCACCGAAGCTGGCCTGATAGTAACATTGGAAGGAATTAGGAAAAACTGTGACTGGAGAGAAATGAAACCAGGCAGGGGCTGCTGCGGTTTGTTCCCCACCTCTAGGCAAGATATTCCTCAGCTTTTCATGTTCAGTAAAACACAACGCAGGCAAAGCAGCCCTAAGTCAGGCTGAGGTTTGTAGATATAATTACAAACCCTCCAAAAATGGAGAAATAGCAGGAAAAAAGTTTTCAGAGAGGCAGAGGTCAGCTCCAGGACTATCGGGAATTACTCTGGATGTCAGAGTGTGATGCACTGGCACTCTGTTCCTCACCAGCTGGATTTACATGTTCTTTGGGAAGAGGCTCCCTGGGACTGGTTTAGCAGCAGGAAAACTCCTGGTTTTGGGGAAGGGCAGTAAGAGAAAGGCTGGTCTTTACAGGTGGGATGCACGATTATATCTTGTTTACTCCCAGCATACTTTACACCCACGTTTGCACCGTGACACCACTTTTTCCTCAGTTCTTACTTGTCTGATTGAAACTTCTCCATTTTTATCCATGTAATGTCCTGCTGTCCCAGCCATTGCTGCGTTAACCCTGCAAAGGGCACCCTGGGAGAGGTACCAAGGCACCCAGGACTGCAAGCACCCGTATTTTTCCTGCACCTGGTGCTGCAGGCACTGCTGAGGGCTCGGCCTGGCCAGTCTCTGCTGGGCTCCAAGGAGGTTGCAGCTCCCAAAACTAGAGGAGAGCAGCTCTTGCTCAGGGCCACATTCCTTTCACACATTATTTCCACTTTACATTGGAATTCTTGCAACCTCTGGCCTGAAATTTTTCCAAAAGCACTCAGAGGAGCTGCAAGCATTTTGGGATGCTGAGAGGGGCGGCAAGTGTTTTGGGATGCTCAGAAGGACTGCAAACATTTTCAGCTGCTCAGAGGGCCTGAAAGCATTTTGGGATGCTCGGCTCTAAGGGATCCTTTTCTGAAAGAGGATGTGCTCGAGTCTTCCCGGGTGCCTTTGTTGGGCACACCGAATTGCTTCAGACAGAGGAGTCACTGGGGTTTTTTTGTTGGTTCACTTAAAGGAGCCTCTAGGTGAGCTGCAAGGAGGCTCATTTAGTAAATTTACTTTTATGAAGTATGAATAAACCAGGAGGTCTACCTCATTCATAGCTAAAGTAAAAGTAGATCTCTACTCTGACAAAGTTCAGCCACTGAGCTGCAGCATTAACTTGTATTCTAACAAGATTAAAATATATTTGTCCTGGGGATTAGCATACTTAAGTCCCCTTTTGCCTTTTTAGCAGTGGCAGTGCACTTTGATCTGTGTTGCGTGGCAAGAGCACGGCTTGGGCCCAGCCATCCGAGTGCCAAGTGTGAAATCGGCCTGATGTCATCCCCATTCTTCATCTTTTACATCTTTCACCAGTTTAATTATATTTCCGCCACAAAGCTCTGGAGCTTCATTGCATATTCAAGTTTGACTAGGAAGCATTTAAAAAAAAAAAAGTATGGATGAAATAACCCTGTGGGGGGAAGGGGCAGGATGCCTTAAATCTTCACTGAGAAAAGGCAGCAAGAGCCAACACTCAGTTTGGTGTCACCAGATTTTCTTACCTGGTTTGAAAAGTCATAAGGAGTGTGTAAGTTTGTGTGAGTGAGCTGGAGATGAACTCCTCTCCCACCGGCAGCTGTACCAAAGCTTTGGCTCATGATGACCCTCTGGGGTCCGTGACTTCAGGGGTACACTGATGCTGCCCCAGCTTTGTATTCCAGAGCATCGCTCCGGGCTCCACAAGGTCCTTTCCGTGCGGTGAGGGGCATCCGCACTGCTGGGTGATGGAGCGAAGAGGTGCCGCGGGAGGGAGGTTTCGGGAAGAGAGCAGGGCCCCGGGGCAGGCAGGAAGGATGCGGGAGGGTGCGCGGGGGATCGCAGCCGGGGGGCGGCCAGAGGTGGCTGCATCTGCCGGGGCGGCCCGGGGAGAGAACGGGCACCGCTTCAGAGGCGGGGGCTGCCCCGGGGGGGGACACGAGGGGGGAGAGGAAACGAGCCACCTGCAGCTGTGACAGAGGCTTTGACCTTCACCCCGGCTCTGGCCACAGCCCCTTTCAGGGCGAGCTGGATCGTCTGGGAGACACAGCCGCCCTCTCCCCCTCGGCTCATCAAGTCACTGGCCGTTGGGCGTTACTTCCACATACAAGCTGGGCAGAATAGAAATGCAGATCAGCTTCTTTAGCATTTGAGAGCAGGTCAATGCTGGGAAATGCTCTTCTCAGACAGCCTCTTTTGTCTGTGATTTTCCAGTGTTTTCCACTTTCTCGATATGAGCAGAGACAGGTAATACGACAAAAAGCGAGATAAATGTACGTTCCCGTTTGCTGTTTAAGGGAGAAGGGAGATGGGAGGGAGGAAAGGGACCTGATGTGAGTTTGAGATACTCCAAATTAATGAGAATTTTATTTGGAATCATTACTCCAGTTCAGAATGCGAAGTTACAATGCATTGCTTTTTAAATTGAATTGATATAATTATAAAATTATCTCCACATAATTAACTCAAGGATTACGTTTGATTCTATTTAGCATGTAATCAAAGCCTATTATGTTTTAGCTATAGGAACACCAATTAATTTAAAAGGGCTACTTAGACCCGTTTGGAAAGGGGGGGCAGGGAGGGGAATAGCTTATCGTGGCGTTATTGCAGATATATTGCACACACACAAAAAAAAAAAATAAAAAAAGGACCCCGGAAAGGTAGCAAAACTCTAAGAAACAGGGGTCCCATCGGAGGTGCGTTGCTGGGAAGTTGTGTGCTCCCATCCCCGCTGCTCCTCTAGTCCCTGGGGGGAGGAAGCCCCTCTGACCTCTGGCATGGGAACTTGAAAGGTGAAGGGTCACCCACTCCTTCCCCACACCCACCACGGCAGGTTTGGCTTCCTTCCCTCTTCCCAGCACCCTCTCCACCATATTTGCCCAGGAAATGGACATACGGCTGGCTTGGGGGATGCTGTCCTGGCTCGTGGGCTCGGCCGGGCATTCACTCCCAGCCTGCGGGGACACTGCTGGGCACCAGGACGGGGCGGAGGGCGAGGAGGGGGACGAGAATCTGGCATCAGCCCTGTGCAAATCCATCAAGTAGGAAGAAATTTGGCCCCGGGCCTTGGGAGGGTGAAGGCGAGCAGAGACTGTCCGGGACTCCTGGGGCCAGGAGAGGCTCCCACCGAGCCGGGGCCGTGTAGGAGAGAGGGGGAGTTAGGGTTAGCCGGGGCTGGGCTGATGGAGCCAACGACACCCCGCATTCTGCTGCTTCGGGGCCCCTCCCGGGCTGCCCCATCTCTGTCCCCACGGGGAGCAGACACTGAAAAGAGCAGTCCCTGTAGGAGGAGAGACTACATTTTTTTCCCCCCTCTTTGCCCCTTGGGGAAGTACATGGTGGCTGCAACCTTAAAGCAGCGGGCACCGGGGTGCTGTGGGGACACGGGCCCCTTCCCTCCA